>NC_059084.1:627000-1251500 GCF_020497125.1 Mauremys mutica
AGACGCACCCTGGGACAAAGCATTTGCTGGAGCTGAGAGAAGCTGCTTCCTCCTCCTGTGGGAAGGGAAGGGGGGAAGCGGGGAGAGTGGAAATGAAGTTACCCAAGCAGGAGAAAGACAGGTGGCCACAGCAAAAGGTTGTAATAGGCTGGACATGGGGAGGCCCCGGAGAGAGGCGGGCTCTTTGGGCAGGGAAAGGCGATAGCAGGCATTGACTGGCCAGGTCAAAGGCACAAGCTGACCTGGGGCAGAGCTGCTGTGTTTTGGAAGAAGTCTCGCAGCTGCCGGGGCAGGGAGCCCCAGCTTGGAGACTGAGCCAGGGACAGATGATCAGGGTTTGTTAGTGTGGGGGAGATGTGGGTCGGAGCTGTGGCTGCGCTGCGCTGCGTGACCACCTGGCTCTGGGAAGCGGGAGCCAGCAGGATTACACCTTGGGTGGCGTGTTCAGGCTACGGGGGGGTTCAGGGCTCAGTCCTGGGGCGAGGGCTAGCCAGTGGCTGCTTGCACTCAGGTTACCGTGCTAGACAGCGGCTCTCACTCCCTGGTGCCGCTGGGCACCCCGAGCTGGGGGCAGGGGGGATCCAGCAGCTCACAGCAGTCTGGTGAGCCAGCAGGGGCAGCCCAGACAGCTTGGTGACGGCCACGTCGCCCTGCTGTCCTGTGACCGCGCGCTCCCAGACGTGATGTGCAATGGCAGGCTGGCAAAGGGTGCCTGTGGCAGCCAATAGAGGACCCAACACCTACTAGTGCTGTGGCATCCCGAAGGGCTAACCGGGATGGGGCCCGGGCCTGGCTGTCTCCACAGCCCTGCCCCGGTTCCCGTCACGGGGCGGGGAGGGCGTTGGTGCAGGCACCGGTGTTCTTAGACTCTCTGTCCTTCAGGGGAACATTGGCTCAACCTTTGGTTCCAATCCCTCCATCTCAGTGAACCTGCCGGGCTGCCGAGGGGGCCCAGGAAAATTCGGACCCACCTCATTCCATCCGGAGAGGCTGGTGGAAGTGGCAGAGTAGCAGAACTGGGCTCTTTGCTGCCTCTTCTCCGCAGGGTTAGTTGAGAACTCCGGGGTCCTGTCCACGCTGCCCTGTGAGTTACAGCTCTGATTGGCCTAGGGCTGATCGACCCAGCAGCAGGCTGTGCAATCAGCATGGCGGTGGTTTGTGTGTAAGTGGGACCTTGCAGAGCCTGTTTCATCTGCTCGTCTCTCTGCATTCCCCCGCTGGACCCCATTGTGGGGCTAGTCACAGGGGCGGGAAGAGCTTCCTGCCTCGCCCCGCTGCAGTCCCGTTCCCCTGGCGGCGAGCAGAGCTGCACTCCCTGGGCTCGGGTGGGGAGCGTAAAGCGCCGTAGGACACTTGGAGCAAACACACGCTGGGGCTGCTCATCTCTTCTGCGCGTCAGCATCCCTGGGTCAGGCCCAGGGCTTGGGAAGGGCTAATGGATCGCTCTGATCAGCAGCACGTGCCCATCTCCCCTGGGTCTCCTAGCACGACTGACTGCGCCAGCCTGGAGCGTGAGATGCTGCCTAGGAGCTCACGCCACTCTTGGTTCTTCCAGACCAGGGCTGGCCAACCTGGGGCACCGGAGCTGCATGCGGCTCTTCGGAGGTTAATACGCGGCTCCTTGCACAGGCACCGACTCTGGGGCTGGAGCTACAGGTGCCAACTTTCCAATGTGCCGGGAGGTGCTCACTGCTCAACCCCTGGCTCTGCCACAGGCCTGGCCCCCACTCCAGCCCTTCCTGCCCCCTCCCCTGAGCCTGCTGTACCCTCGCTCCTCCCCCTCTCCCCCAGAGCCTCCAGCATGCCAGGAAACAGCTGATCAGGAGGGAGCGGGAGGCGCTGATCAGTGGGGCTGCCGGGGGGCGGGAGGCGCTGGGAGGGAGCTGACTGGGGGCTGCTGGCGTGTTACTGTGACATTGGTAAATTCTGGCTCCTTCTCCGGCTCAGGTTGGCCACCCCTGTTCCAGACTGTAACCAGTCCATTCATCACGGCTCCTGGCTTCTGTAGCACAGAGGGCAGGCGAGGGACGCTCGAGCTCCCTGGTGACTGTCTGACCCGACACCGCAGAGGGGTGGGCTTGGTCGAAGCATGCTAACCCCTGGCTGCTGGACTGGGCATGGGTGTCTGAGGCAGCCCCAGAGTTGAGTCCTGCAGCCGGGCAGGCAGGTTCCTGAGACATGACAGCTTTGATGCTCAGCCCTGAAGAGGTTAAATCTTTCTAATCACTCAGTAAGACCTTCTCTAAGAATTTATCTACTCGCTGCCTTCCAAGAACATATGGCTAAAATCCCCCTGAGCGGGACTTACATTTATAGCATCTATTACTAAGATCAAGGTTAATCCAGAGAAATCTAATGGGGTGAAAAGGACTTTAAATAAATCTGTCTTAATCTGCAGGACATGAGAGCCTGACAGGGGCACTGGCAAAGCCCGCTAGACAGGGTCGGGCCGGGCAGCCAGCAGGGGGCTCGCTCAGCTGAGGCACGGGGCAAGTCTGCTTTGTAAGAGGGGAGTGGGTGAGCCAGGTTCTGGGTGCTCTGGGGACGTGGGCGGGGACATGGCCACCCTGTGAGGTTGGGGCTGCATGTGCCAGGCCAGGAATGTGGCCGATCTTGCTGGACCCCTTGCCAAGCCCCATCAAAGGCCGTGCTGGAAAAGGTCTGGAGGCTTTTGCAGAGGGCTGATGTTACGAAGTGGGAATGTTCTTAATGTTTTCTTTGAACACTGAGTGGGGAGTGTTGCCCTGGGAAGGTTGCAGGGGAGTTTGGCTGGGACTGGCTGCATTGGGGGATGGGAGACTGGCCTTGAGGGAGGTACCTGAGCACGTAATATGAGAACCCAGGAAGGGGACTGGAGGCCAGGTAACACCTCTGCCTGGGAAACTGGACAAAGGCTGGGGGAGGAGTTGGGGGGAGGCTGAGTGAGAGGCTGGAGGGAGTTTCAGTTTGGAGACGGCTGGGGAAATGGAGAGGAGCCCAGACGGGGCTCAGGCCTCCCTGGGGCCCCCAGATGGACCTAACTAAAGGGGGGGTCCTGTTGTCTGTACCTGCAAGACCTGTCTTGGACTGTGTTCCTGTCGTCTAAATAAACCTTCTGTGTTACTGGCTGGCTGAGAGTCCTGGTGAGTCGCAGGAAGCCGGGGGTGCAGGGCCTTGTCTCCCCCACACTCCGTGACTCAATCAAATCCCCAGGCCTGTGGCTGGGAGCATCCTCCAGCAGGACAGGGCCCATCAGTGCTGTCCGGGACAGTGGCTTCAAAGTCATGAGATTTATATTTTTAACTGTTCTCTTCCTTTGCCTCCTGACATGATATTGGGGTTGTGTTTTCTGGCTTTTCTCTGCACTCATGAGGACTTTTTCTTGTTTGTTTTTAAATGGCAGTGGAGTCTCCCATAATCACCTGACTCCAAGAGCTGGGACTTTAAGAAAAACCTATCGTGAGTGGTGGCACCCTGGCTGTCCAGGGGCCCAGGCAGCTCTGAGGGATCAGTTGGTGGCTGTGACCTGTCTTGCCTGCCCGTGGGAGGAGATGGAGCATCAGGCGGGCTCAGCAGGTCCCCTTGCTGTGCACAGATGCTTCAAATGTTGTGTCTAAATCAGGATCCTTCAAACCACAGGAAGCCAAAGGCCTGGGACAACTTGGGCAAATTCTAAGTTCTCAAAAGAAGCCTTTTTATTTCTAAACTAAACGAGCATAAAACGAGTGTCCGAATCCCCAGTAACTGGTGCAAATGCCTGGCACCAGCTGCCTGCCTGGAGGTGCTCCCACCATCCCACGTGCTGATCCCAGCCAGTCGAGCACCGTGCAGCACTGTGTGACGGGTTGTGTATCTGCAGGGGGAGCGGGATATTCTGGGAGAAGCACTGGGGAACCTCTCAGGAGGGACAGGGCCTGGAAACAGGCTGAACCACAGAACAGGCATGGGCTCAGGCTGGAGCCTGGCTGCCGAGCGCTCCGTTGAGCTGTTTCCATCTGGCAGCTGCAGCATGGAGACTCCAGCACTGCCCAACCCAGCCATGCAGGCTGGTCCCTGAGGATCCGGGCCCAAAGAGAAGTGCCAGGAATTCCCACTGGTTCATCTTCCTGCAGTGCACGTCCCAGAACCGTGGGTGCGTCAGTTGTAAAGGCTTCGTCGGGCTGCCAAGCGAGATGGTGTCAGGCTCCAGGCCTGTCTCGCCGCGGTCATTGCTGGCTGCCCCCGAGGGAGATTGCATGGCTGGTGCTTTGCGGGGCCCGGGGCTGTAGATGCTCTTTCCTCCAAAGGTGCTGGACTTTCACTTACCTCTGGGCACGGTGCAGGGATTGCGTCAAATCTCCCATCGTCCCTCCAGCCCCCACCCTGGCGGCCAGCGTGTCCCCTCCGCCGGCACGGGGGACACTGGAGTCAGCCCTCTGAGCTGGGAGAATTAACCCAAACAAGTGAAACGCCAGCCAATCCCATTAAGTGTGGAAATAGGAGAGCGGGACAGCAGCAGCATGCGGCAGGAGGACAAGGTGACCTGAGTGCCATGTGGCAGGGAGAGTGCTCGGCCTGCAGGCCGGGGCCCCACGCTGTGCCTGTCACAAGACGCTATCCCCTGGCACCTTCCCCATGCCATTTCCCTTCCCCACACAGCGCCCCCTGTGCGCCCCCATTCCTCCCTTCCCCCGTTCCATTCCCCCCTCCCCCACACAGCCCCCCCATGCGCCCCCATTCCTCCCCTCCCCCGTTCCATTCCCCCCTCCCCCACACAGCCCCCCCATGCTCCCCAATTCCTCCCCTCCCCCGTTCCATTCCCCCCTCCCCCACACAGCCCCCCCATTCCTCCCTTCCCCCGTTCCATTCCCCCTTCCCCACACAGCCCCCCCATTCCTCCCTTCCCCCGTTCCATTCCCCCTTCCCCACACAGCCCCCCCATTCCTCCCTTCCCCCGTTCCATTCCCCCTTCCCACCCATTCCTCCCTTCCCCCGTTCCATTCCCCCTTCCCCACAGCCCCCCCATTCCTCCCTTCCCCGTTCCATTCCGCCTTCACCCCACAGCCCCCCCAGGGGCCGCAGTCCTGCCGTCCCCCGTTCCATTCCCCCTTCCCCACACAGCACCCCCCCATGCCATGCCTTCCCCACACAGCGCACTCCCTGTACCCCCCATTCCTACCCACTTGCCTCCCCCGTGTCATTCCCCCTCCCCCACACAGCCCCCCCATGCGCCCCCATTCCTCCCTTCCCCCATTCCATTCCCCCCTCCCCCACACAGCCCCTCCCATGCACCCCCATTCCTCCCTTCCCCCGTTCCATTCCCCCTTCCCCACACAGCCCCCCCATGCGCCCCCATTCCTCCCTTCCCCCGTTCCATTCCCCCCTCCCCCACACAGCCCCTCCCATGCGCCCCCATTCCTCCCTTCCCCCGTTCCATTCCCCCTTCCCCACACAGCCCCCCCATGCTCCCCATTCCTCCCCTCCCCCGTTCCATTCTCCCTTCTCCACACAGCCCCCCGTTCCTCCCTTCCCCCGTTCCATTCCCCCTTCCCCACACAGCCCCCCCATGCGCCCCCATTCCTCCCTTCCCCCGTTCCATTCCCCCTTCCCCACACAGCCCCCCCAGGCGCCCCCGTTCCTCCCTGCCCCCGTTCCATTCCCCCTTCCCCACACAGCCCCCCCCATGCTCCCCCATTCCTCCCTTCCCCCGTTCCATTCCCCCTTCCCCACACATCCCCCCCATGCCCCCCCCTTCCTCCCCTACCACGTTCAAGTCCCCCTTCCCCACACTGCACCCGCTTGCGCCCCCTTTCCTCCCTTCCCCCGTTCCATTCCCCCTTCCCCACACAGCCCCCCCATTCCTCCCTTCCCCCGTTCCATTCCCCCTTCCCCACACAGCCCCCCCATGCGCCCCCATTCCTCCCCTCCCCCGTTCCATTCCCCCTTCCCCACACAGCCCCCCCATTCGCCCCCATTCCTCCCTTCCCCCGTTCCATTCCCCCCTCCCCACACTGCCCCCCCCTTGCTCCCCCATTCCTCCCTTCCCCCGTTCCATTCCCCCCTCCCCACACAGCCCCCCCATGCTCCCCCATTCCTCCCCTCCCCTGTGCCATCCCCCCTCCCCACACAGCACCCCCCCATGCCATGCCTTCCCCACACAGCGCACTCCCCGTACCCCCATTCCTACCCACATGCCTCCCCCGTGTCATTCCCCCTCCCCATGCAGCACCCCCATGCCCCCCCATGCCTCCCTCCCATTCCTCCCCCCATGCCATAGAATCATAGAATCTCAGGGTTGGGAGGGACCTCAGGAGGTATCTAGTCCACCCCCCTGCTCAAAGCAGGACCAAACCCAACTAAATCATCTCAGCCAGGGCTTTTGTCAAGCCTGACCTTAAAAACCTCTAAGGAAGGAGATTCCACCACCTCCCTAGGGAACCCATTCCAGTGCTTCACCACCCTCCTAGTGAAACAGTTTTTCCTAATATCCAACCTAGACCTCCCCCACTGCAACTTGAGACCATTACTCCTTTTCTGTCATCTACTACCACTGAGAACAGTCTAGATCCATCCTCTTTGGAACCCCCCTTCAGGTAGTTGAAAGCAGCTATCAAATCCCCCCTCACTCTTCTCTTCTGCAGACTAAACAATCCCAGTTCCCTCAGCCTCTCCTCATAAGTCATGTGCTCCAGCCCCCTAATCATTTTTGTTGCCCTCCGCTGGACTCTCCAATTTTTCCACATCCTTGCAGTGTGGGGCCCAAAACTGGACCCAGGACTCCAGATGAGGCCTCACCAATGTCGAATAGAGGGGAATGATCACATCCCTCAATCTGCTGGCGGTGCCCCTGCTTATACAGTCCAAAATGCCGTTAGCCTTCTTGGCAACAAAGACACACTGTTGACTCATATCCAGCTTCTCGTCCACTGTAACCCCTAGGTCCTTTTCTGCGGAACTGCTGCCTAGCCACTTGGTCCCTAGTCTGTAGCAGTGCATGGGATTCTTCCGACTTAAGTGCAGGACTCTACCACTTCTCCCAGTTTAGTGTCATCTGCAAACTTGCTGAGAGTGCAGTCCTTGCCATCCTCCAGGTCACTAATGAAGATATTGAACAAAACTGGCCCCAAGACCGACCCTTGGGGCACTCCGCTTGATACCGGCTGCCAAGTAGACATGGAGCCATTGATCACTACCCGTTGAGCCCGACGATCTAGCCAGCTTTCTATCCACCTTATAGTCCATTCATCCAGCCCAGACTTCTTTAACTTGCTGGCAAGAATACTGTGGGAGACTGTATCAAAAGCTTTGCTAAGGTCAAGGAATAACACGTCCACTGCTTTCCCCTCATCCACAGAGCCAGTTATCTCCTCACAGAAGGCAATTAGGTTAGTCAGGCATGACTTGCCCTTGGTGAATCCATGCTGACTGTTCCTGATCACTTTCTTCTCCTCCAAGTGCTCAGAATTGATTCCTTGAGGACCTGCTCCATGATTTTTCCAGGTACTGAGGTGAGGCTGACTGGCCTGTAGTTCCCTGGATCCTCCTTCTTCCCATTTTTAAAGATGGGAACTACATTAGCCTTTTTCCAGTCATCCGGGACCTCCCCTGATCGCCATGAGTTTTCAAAGATAATGGCCAATGGCTCTGCAATCACATCTGCCAACTCCTTTAGCACCCTCAGATGCAGCACATCCGGCCCCATGGACTTGTGCTCGTCCAGCTTTTCTAAATAGTCCTGAACCTCTTCTTTCTCCACAGAGGGCTGGTCACCTCCTCCCCATGCTGTGCTGCCCAGTGCAGCAGTCTGGGAGCTGACCTTGTTCACGAAGACAGAGGCAACAAAAGCATTGAGTACATTAGCTTTTTCCACATCCTCTGCCACTAGGTTGCCTCCCTCATTCAGTAAGGGGCCCACACTTTTCTTGACTTTCTTCTTGTTGCTAACATGCCTGAAGAATCCCTTCTTGTTACTCTTAACATCTCTCGCTAGCTGCAACTCCAAGTGTGATTTGGCCTTCCTGATTTCACTCCTGCATGCCTGAGCAATATTTTTATACTCCTCCCTGGTCATTTGTCCAATCTTCCACTTCTTGTAAGCTTCTTTTTTGTGTTTAAGATCAGCAAGGATTTCACTGTTAAGCCAAGCTGGTCGCCTGCCATATTTACTATTCTTCCTACACATCGGGATGGTTTGTTCTGCAACCTCAATAAGGATTCTTTAAAAATGAACCCAGCTGAGGGGTCCTGTTCTCTGTACCTACAAGCTCTGTTTTAGACCATGTTCCTGTCATCTAATAAACCTCTGTCTTACTGGCTGGCTGAGAGCCATGTCTGACTGCAAAGTGGGGGTGCAGGACCCTCTGGCTTCCCCAGGACCCCGCCTGGGCGGACTTACGGTGGGAAGCGCATGGAGGGGCAGAGGATGCTGAATGCTCCAAGGAGAGACCCAGGAGGTGAAGCCGTGTGAGCTTCTTGCCCTGCAGACAGTCTGCTCCGAGGGAGAGGAGACTTCACCAGAGTCCTGACTGGCTTTGTGGGGAGCAGTTCCAGAGCAGCGCCCGGGGACTCCGTGACACCTTGTGACTGCTAACAACTGCCCAGGCCAGAGACTCAGCAGTTCCCTGCTCCACAGGGCCTCGCACGTGTCTGCCCATTCCCCCCGGCAGTATTGTGCAGGCACCGGTCCACGTCCCGAGCGGCCGTGTAGCAGCACATGGAGAGCTCTGTGTGTGCGTCCGTCACAGACTCACAGATCGTGTCCACTCTTGGCCCCCATGGGGGGGTGCCCCTTTCAGTGAAACAGCCCTTCTCAGGAGTCCACTGTCTCTCGGAGTGAGGCCCCTCCATCTCCCGGAGCCGCACCTCTCTGCAGGGCCGGCTCCAGGGGTTTTGCCGCCCCAAGCAGCCAAAAAATAAAATAAAATAAAAAAAGCCGCAATCGTGATCTGCGGCAATTCAGCGGGAGGCCCTTCGCTCCGAGCGGGAGTGAGGGACCCGCCGCCGAATACTTGAAAGTGCCGCCCCACTCCGGAGTTGCCGCCCCAAGCACCTGCTTGATAAGATGGTGCCTGGAGCCGGCCCTGCCTCTCTCAGCCTTAGCACGTCTGTCTCTGCCATGGGCCCCCTCAGGGGGTCCCCTCACTCTGGACCCCCGGGGCCTCCACCCCCGAAGGGGACAATGCAACCCTGCTCTCTAGCCCAGAGCGACTCTCAGCCAGCGTAACACAGGAGGTTTATTGAGCATTGAACCCAGCACAGGAAACTCTCAGGCCTGGCCTCCCTCAGCCCAGCACATCCCAGTCTCCCCTGCAGCCAGGTGGGCTCTGCCTGCTCCCCCTCTCCAGCCCAGAGCCCCCCTGCTTCCCAGCTGGGCCTCCCATATCCCCGGCCCCAAGCCCTGCCTCTGTCCATTGTCTTCTCTCCAGGGAAACAGGGTCGTAAACAGGAAGGCCTGGGTCTCCTCTCCTCTCAGCCCCCCTCTGGCCGGAACCGGCTGGTCAGGTCACCGGGGTCCTCTCTTCACAGCCCATTGTCTTCCCACTGGCCAGAACCGGCTGCGACTCCTGAGCTGCGTCTCCAGGGCACCAGTCGCTGGGGTCTCCATCCTCCCAGCCATCGGCCGGGGTCCCAAGTTCCCTCTCCGGTCCTCTGTAACAACAAACTCCCTCTCCCCTCACCTCGTTAAACCAGTAACACCCAGGGACACTGAGTCCCACTCCCCCTGCATGCAAACCATTGAAAAACCACACACAAAAAAATCCCCCATTTTGTCACAGTGTCACTGATGAGCATGTGCCAGTGGGGGGGATGGGACAGTCCTCGGGCATTGGGGATGTCGGCCGTGGGAGCAGGCGCGTGGTTTGGAAGGAGAGCAGCAAACCTGGACATCCAGGAAACTGTTTTCAGGAGCATCACGTGCCAGTTGGAGTCCTGCTCCAGCGGAGAGCCGAGTTATCCAGGTCCCCAAGTCCCATGCCCAACTGAAGACAGTATCTTGGCTAAACGATGCAAAAATGATTTAATGGAGGGAGCTAATCAAGGAATTCAGGAGAGACCGTTCACCAAGGGCTGATACAAGATTCAATTAAAATGCAGCCTTTGTGGGCTCACCATTTTAATTTTCCACAAATTAGCTTTAAAAAGGTATGGAAATGAAGATCTTAGATTTTTTTTTAAAGTCCAAAGGAAAAACCCTTTGAGGATTATATTTGCGACTTCCCTTTAAAAAAGCATTTTAGACTCATTTTCTTGTTTTATCTCAGCAGTTGAGATGTTAGCATTTCTAAGGCAGAGTATTTTGGGCTCTCTGAGACCAGCTTGGGGTGGCTGTTAACCCTTGCTGGCGTGGCATGGCCATCTGGCTTCTACCCAGCAGGAGCGTCACCAGTGACCCGGCTCCGTGCACCAGACTGCACGACACGGCTAAGTGCAGAGCCGAGGCTCTGGGGTGCCGAGACGGTTAACTTGCAGCAGCTGGCAAAGCAGGCCCAGTGTGAGTTGGCTGTTAACTCACCTGCTCAGCTCTGCCAGCGCTGACGGACCCCTGAAAGCGCCCTGTGGGGAATCCGTGCCCAGCACACACCAGGCTCTGCTCCCGTGGGAACTAGCCTCCCTCGATGGGCTCCCAGGGACAGGGCTCACCCCCCTCATCCTCACAGCTGTCCCGACTCACACACAGTTCTGCCCTGCTGCCTCCTGCGCTGTCCCTTAATGGCACCTGCTGGGAGCCACATGGCTCTTCCTCTGGCAAAGCCCAGACATGGCGAGTGCCTGGCGCTGGGCGAGGGCAGGTCCTGGGACACCATCTGTGTGGTCTCCGGCAGCCTCTGGCATGGTACACAGCTGGGGCCTGCAGTGCTGGCTGGGTGCCCTGCCCTGTCACCTACTAACGTTATCTGTGTTATGGTCCATCACGCTGAACTCTGCACTGACACCAGCGCCACGTGGCCGTGTCCAGCCCAGCCACGTGAGGGACAGGCGATGGGGGCAGGATGAGATGGCAGGATCAGCCAGGCCAGCGGCTGCAGCTTCTCGTGGGCACAGGGAGGTGGTGACGGTATCTCCTGGGATGCCCCTGCCCTCAGAGGGACGGAGCGAACTGTGAGGGGACAGCGTGCTGTGTTAACTGCTGCTTGTCTCCTAGGCGCCTGGCTCCTGGCTCAGGGTCTCCAGGGCGGGGGCAATTCTGTGTGTGGCAAAGGCAGGTCCCAGGGAGGGGCTCGTACCTTCCGGCTGTGCTCGACTTGCTAACAGGTTTTCCCAGGACCCTTCGCTGCTTCCTGAACTGTCTCCTTTCTGGCCGGGGCCAGTGCCCGTCTCCCCCACACCTGCTCTGCTCTCCAATTCTTTGCCCTTCCCTCCTTTCTGTTTGCCACTTTCTCCCCCTGCCTGCTGCTCCGTCGGTTACATGTGTCTATTTCTCTGTCGTCCCCCGCCCGCCCGCCCGCCCGCCAGCACCGCTGCCGCAGTCGGAGGTCACTCTCGCTCCTGGTCCTGCCTGCGCTTGCTCGCTGCAGTGTGATCTGGCTCCCATTTGACCTTCATGCGCACACGCTGCTCCCCAGGAAGTGCCTCCCGCCTGCCCCCTTCCCTCCCGCCTCGTGCTCACTCTGATTTTCATTTATCACTGTCTCTTTATAAAGGTTCAGTCTCTCCAGCTCCTCTCCCCTCGCACTCAGAGCCGCACTGCTGCAGCGTCCGTGGCTGCCGGCCCCTCGATCTTCCTCTCTGTGCCTCGTCTTCCATTCCTCACTTCACCCTGCTCCGCCCGTGGGCAGGGACTGCGGCTCGGGGAGGGCTGGGGAGATCTGGCACTGTGTCGCCTGGCCAGCCGGAGCAGGGTCCCAAGCCAAGTGCCCCTGTTACCCAACCGGGCCCAGTGGCTACCATTGCACCTGCTGCCACGGGGCAAAGGCCTCAGGCAGGACCCGCAGTGCATGCACTAGCGGTGCCTCGGTCCCGGGTGAAGTGACAGCACCATTCTATTGGTCTGGGGTGTTGAGGGCCCGATCCTGGCCCCATTGAAGTCTCTGGGTTCATTGTCACTGACTCCAGCAGGATCAGGACTGGGCTCTGAGCGGGGAGGCTGCTGCTGGTCAGGTAGCCTAGGCTGCACCCCCTGGATCCGACCTCAGTGCCCCTGGAGCGAGGTGCCAGCTCTGCTCTGTGCTGGGAGTGGGAGAGGCAGCATGCACAGCAGCCCAGCGTAGCATGTGCGGGGTTAATGCCGGGGCTGCGCAGGGAGCCTGAACCTGGTCCCTGCCCCAGCAAGGCCAGGTGTGGGAAGAGCGGGTGCAGCAGCGCAGGAAATGCTGTGCAATGTGCACGGTGCAGGCCGGCCAGGCAGCCAGAGGGCAGGCGTCTCCGGAGTGACGGACCAGCCCGCAGTTCCGAGCGGCAAGCTGCAGCGAGAGATTTGCTTTGCTGTGACTGACTGAGAGGGAGCTGGCAGCTCCTGCTACATGGGGCGCCGTGTGGCTGGCCTCTAACTGCGCAAGGAACAAATGGCTTCCTGTCGCAAGGCTGCACAAACCTTCCCGGGGCCCAGCTGGGGTCCTCCCCGGGCCCTGTTGTCCTGCAAATGCTCCTGGGGCGTGGAGCGGGGGAGGGGGCTCATTTCAGAGTTCTGCCCTTGCCCTAATTTGATTTTGAAGTGGCTGAGGCAGAAATGCTGCCACTCCAGCTGGCCCCCTCCCCCGCCCCGCCCGCGCTCTAAATGGATCTCAGCACAGAATTAATTTGTCAGATTGACACTGATCGTTTGTTACAGAGGAGAGTGGAGTCCATTCATTTGAATAGAAAACATTCCATCTTATCTCCTGCCTTTTCATGCCTCCGCTCTCACTCCTTAACCTTGGACAATAAGACTCATAATTTCCTCCCTGACACTGGGGCTGCTCTAGATAAGACACTGGGTTTTTAATCTTTTTCTCTCTAGAATTTTAAGCCTGTTCCCGAAGGACACCTGCTGCCTGCCCATAACAACATCCCAGCCGCCTTGCCCAGTGATCGTGTGCTACACGTGCTGGCCCCTGCCCACTGCGCGGGCCCAGAGAACACCCAGCGCGCCTCAGAGGATTGAAAAGAGCAGGAGGAAGTTGCCTCAGGAAGGCCAAGGGAGCGTCTCTTCTGCCCGCCAGGTGGCTCCTGGCTGGACCAGGACCATGGGGCTGTGTGCGCTGTGGCCAGCGTCAGGAATGCAGGTACACTGGGGAGACGCGGGTCCTGGCGGAAGCTCAGGACCGGCTGGGTCACTGTTCCACATGGACCTTGGAGCACAAAGCCACAGGCCCTGCCAGTCCCTCCAGTGCCAAGCTTTGCTGGGACCTGCCCGCTGAATTCTCCACACAGTGATCTCGGCACCACGTCCATCGCTTCTCGCAGTCCCGCAATGTGCTGCCATGCGGAGCCGCCACGTGCTGGGAGCCGTGGCTGCTTTAGGGCCTGGCACTGACGGACTAATGCTAACGGAACAAGCAAATGCTGCCGCGTGTCCAGGCTGTCTCTTTGGTCCCACAGCGCAAGAGGGAGGGAGGCCCAGGGGCTGGTGAGGGCAGCCACGTCGAGCCGGCGCAGGAGCGGTAGTGGGTCCCAGAAGCAGTGTGGGAGCCTGGCACTAGCTGGCTGATCTAACCAGGGCTCTTGGCTTGGTTAGGCTAAAGGAGGGGAATTAGCTCTCTCCTTACTCGGGGGGGGGGGCAAGTGGCTCTGTGGGGGGGTGAGTGGGGGCGTGGGGGGGCAAGTGGCTCTGTGTGTGGGGGGGCGAGTGGCTCTGTGGGGGGGCGAGTGGCTCTGTGGGGGGCATGGGGGGGCAAGTGGCTCTGTGTGGGGGGGCGAGTGGCTCTGGGGAGGGGTGTGGGGGGGCAAGAGGGTGGGGGGGCGAGTGGCTCTGTGGGGGGGGGCAAGTGGCTCTGTGGAGGGGCGTGGGGGGGCGAGTGGCTCGGGGGGGCGAATGGCTCTGTGGGGGGGCGTGGGGAGGCGAGTGGCTCTGTGGGGGGGGCAAGTGGCTCTGTGGGGGGGAGGCGAGTGGCTCTGTGGGGGGGCGTGGGGGGGCAAGTGGCTCTGTGGGGGGGGCAAGTGGCTCTGTGGGGGGGGGTGAGTGTGTCATGTGAAGTTTGGCCGGTGGGGTCAGTATTTAGAGAGTCCGAGGGAGACTGGTGGAGAAGTGGCAGAAGAGGCTGAGGATGTTTTTTAATGTTTCCTTTGCAAACAGTTTGTAACTGTCCAGCACTCTGCCCGGGCGCCCCCGCTGGTCCTGGGGAGCCAGTGTGTGGCACTGGGAAAAGTCCCTCAGCCAGGAGCATGTGAAGTGCCGGTCTCTCCGCAGCCTCGCTGGAGCGGTGCCCGGCAGAGAAGGAGAAGTTTTGTGAAGGGGAAGGCTTCTGGCTGGCTGGCTGCAGCACGGCTGATTGCATTGCCAGGCTGCAAAGCCAGCTGCCCTGACACTAAATAGCCCTGTCAGGACTTCTACAAGGCGAGGCCACAAGTATTTTGTGAGTGCCGGCACACCGGCGAGATAAGGGTTCACCTCCATGGCTCTGGCTGGAAATTAGGGGCAGGCAGCAGGCGGGAGGAAATGGAGATAAATGAGTGTGCCGTGTGGCTCGCCGCCCACAGGACGCTGACATCAAAACTAAGTAAATAAAAAATCACCAGCCTTTTATCTGGGCACAGCTGTGGACGGACTCTGTGATAACTGTAAAGGATGAGAGCACAGCACGTGCCATAATGGGCTCAGAAAGTGACCTGCCATCCCTCATCTCCAGTGCAGGAAGGCCCGCGGCCACGCTTCTATTCGGCTGGGAAAAGCAGAACGCGTGAACGTGAGTCACTTCTGCCAGCTGCCTTTCTCCCTGTGCTCCCGTCCCCTGGCTGCAGTTTCTGCTCTCGCCGTATGGACGATGCGTAACAGGGCACGGGCTGTCCCCACCTCTGTCTCCCTTCGAGCAGCCCTGGGCCCCCGGGGAGATGCCTGGTGTCGACGCAGACTCTCCGGTGACGCTAACACTGCCAGCTCCTGTGCAGTGTGTGGCCCGTCGGGCTGGGTGACGCAGGAGTGCTGTAGTGGACGGAAAGGGCTCCACATTCGGCACCTGGACACTCCCACCTGCCCTTATCTACCCTGGGCTTCAGGCAGTGCAGTGACTCCGGGGGGGTGCTAGTGACTGCCGGCATTCAGAGCCCCATGTTGTCTAGACCTGCGCTGAGCATGGGAGCCGCGGCGCTGAGCTGCTGCCAGTGCAGTGCTGGGACGGTCAAAGGAGCAGCGCGTTCTGCTCGGCCCGCGGTGCATGAGGAGGCCCCGCACGGGCTACGGGCTGGCGTCACTGGCCTCTGACAGTTGTATAAGGACGCCGAGCAGGCTGTTCTGTGCTGAGCATCTCATGTTTACGCTGCAATGTGCAGACAGCAGGATCTGGCCCTTGGGAGTCCACAGCCCCACAAGTGGCCACATGTAGGTTGAGGGGGTCCAAATTCTCAATATGGGGGCCCGGATGTGACCCCTCTCACAGCTACACTCGCTTCCTGCCCTTCCCCCTTCATGACCCCCATGTCAATCACAGGCCACCCAAAGCTTGGGGTGCAGCTGACGGCACTGGCTGGGCACAGAACACAGTGGTGGAACTAGCACTGCAGCAGGGATGCTGTAGCAGGGTGGACCCTGCTCCTGCTGTGAGGGGTTTAAAAGCAGCCTGGCAGGGCTTGAGAGCTGCTGCTCTAGGCTGGGCTGATTGGGGAAGTGGCTGCAGCTGGGGCCATGCCCCAAACTGAGCCACAAGACCTTATAAGAAGGCCAGGGAAGCCAGAAGCCAGACAGTCTTCCTCTGCCTGAGGAGGAAGAAGGGCCTGGCTGCAGGGGCTATAGGCAAGGTACCTAGGGTGAAGCAGGGCTGGGGAAAGGCTGAGGAGCTCCAGCCTAGAAAGCCCCAGGCTGCGGCCTAGCGAAGGGCCAACTGGTACTGGGGGTTGCAAAGGGCAGCCCAGGGGTAGGCCAAGGCAGCAGGTCCAAACCCCTTTGCCTGTGATGAGTGGCTGATATACTGCAGTCTGCCCCAGGACGTGGGGCTAGACGATGACTGGCAGTAGCCAATACTGAGGCAAGGTGGGGCTAGAGGGTGGGGGTTCCCCAAGGAGGGGAGACCCAGAGAGAAAGGGGTTACTGCCAGGGGGCAGCACCCCATGGTAAGAGGGCACCGGGTCCAGGGAGGGACACGGGGGGCCTGAGGACAAGTGGATCACCAGCCTGCAGAGGGCGCTCCGAACACTGGACTGAGCTAATTCCCGGAGTCACCAGCAGGAGGTGCTGCAGGGGTGAGTCCGACCCGTCTACAGATGCCATGGTGCCCCTGCCCCATATGATCCCTGGGGATACACTGCTAGGCTCCAGCCCCACGCAGAGCAGCCAGGCACCAAGCCCCACAGCTTCCAGTGACAGCCCCATGGGAGAGGAATGAGGTGTGGAGCTGGCGCCTGCGACCTCCAGGAAAAGGCATTTCCTGCTGCCCCATCAGATGTGCTGGGTGGGTCTAAGGCAGGTGCCAGCCCGGATCCATTGGTCTCTGTCCTTCACCCTTTGCTCTTTGGCTAAAGGCACTGAGAAAGCGTGAGGAATGTGTCACGGGCCCTAGGTTTAAGGTGTGTGCAGTGTGCGCAGACCTGGAGCATGGTGTGCTGGGTTTGCTGTTAACATGTCACGTTTGTCCCACAGCCTCAGGGGCCGGGGCCAGACCACGTGTCTCTTTTTCCTCTCTCTGCACTCTGCTCTCCAAATCTTCCTCTGCCTTCCACTGGGTCTGATGCTGGGAACTGCTGGGAGGCATGGTGCCGAACAGAGCCTCAGAGGCCGGGGCCAAACCATGGCAGTGCCACACTAGCCTGCCCCTCATGCCCAGTTCCTTAGCATGGTCCCTCCTGGTTTCCCACATGGCTACTGACAGGCCTAGGTCCCTTCCTCCTTCCTAAATATGAAAATGCACTTTCCCAAGTCGTCCTTCACAGCAAGGAAAAGGCAGATCAGATTCCGAATTAGTCTGCAAGAGTCGTGTTCCCTTCTCTCTTATCTAACTCACTGTAACAAGCTCTTTGCATTTATTCCACCAAATGTGCTGCAGAATTACGTTACAGCTCATGGCTGTGAGCCATCTGCAGAGAGAAATCCAGTTATACCTTGTATAATAAGTTCCTGACAATCTTACAGAGGACTCCGGGTCATAAAAGTCTCCTGGTTTTATCACCAGTAGCAGACATGGAGAGAAATTAAGTTGTCTTATCAAATGTAGATAATATATATCCCTCTGGAGTGGAAGGTTTCTGATGGATCTCTAAGAGTATTAAAACATCTAAGAGCGTTGAATAAAAATCCACAGCAGGGTGGGCGACTGTTGGGGAACAAAATGCCCCCAAGGCACTGAGAGTGCAGAATTCCCAAAGCTGTCAACAGGAGACAGCCTTTGGGAAGCCCTGAAACCGAGAGACAAAGCAAAGGCCGTTTGTAGTCAGGAACAGTCCTGAAATGCCTGGTCTTCCCTCCCGTCTGTCCCCGAGCTGTAGCTTGCCATCTAGGTGTAACCCTTCTGGACGGTGAAGCCAGCAGCAACAAGGGCCGGGTTCCGTAGCTAGGGGACGGGGTTCCTTTTTACCAGTACAACACAAACCGGCTCGAGCCCCCGCCCAGCGACCTGGGACAATTGCACACTATCCCTGGGCGCCTCTAAGAGGCAATACTTCCCACTCGCAAGAACAGAGTTTGAGTGCAGCAAAAAAATGTTAATAAAAGGTGAGAAGTAACTCAGCGTTAATTTGGAGGAAACACCGCACACAGGGCTCATAAACATAAACCATGAGCAAAAGACCCACCCCCAAGTAGGGTGGGCAGTGTCCTTTTCCCCTCAGGTTCTTAAGTCCAGCAACCCAACAGTCTCTTTCTCGTGCCCGTCCCTTCTCTGCACCCCACTCACAGTTGCTGTCCTTGGTCAGTGCAGCCCCAGAGTTCAGAGGTTCATCTCCCACCCTGGGTGAAGGGGTAAGGAGGCACCTTACACACTCCACTGCTCAGGAACTTGCTTGCTGCCCCGCCGGCCAACTGCCACACCTCTGTGCAGGGATCTGCTCTGGCCCTCTCTGCCAGCCGCCCTGCTGGCCACCCACCAAGATGTCTTCAGTGCCCACCACTTAACACAGCTCTGAGTGATTTCAGCTGTTAGTGGGGGAGCCTGACTGCTGGTGCACACTGGGCAGTTTCTTGTAATAGAGACACTGTCCCCAAGCAGGTCTAATACTGAGACGTAGGTATCAGTGATTTCAGCTCTGCAGCGTGTAACAACTCTCAATTAAATCTAGATTAGCTCTTTTATTACACCATGGAGACAAGGGTCAAACGGTGTCTAGAACCCTTAAAAGGGGCCCACACCACCAGGTACAAGTACCTGTCCCCACCCTCTATTGACCCACTGGGTGTTGGAACCCAGGTCCCCTGCCTAGCGAATGCTGTGTAGTGGCGGATGAGTCCCTCCATCAGGCTATGCCAGGTACAGTTCTGCTGCCCTCGGGTCACACAACAAGGCTAACAACCCTTTATTACTCCTGCCCCAATAACGAGGAGCCTGGGGATCCAGCACCAGCCACAAGTGACCATTTTGGGAAAGCAAACGAGATCAACTCCTGAAATCCTCTTCCACAGCTCATCGCTAGATGTCAGGGGCGAGCTCATTCAGACTCTGCTTACATAAGGATGAAAGAAAGAGCCTGCAGCGGCTGGAACACAAGCTGCCCCGGCAGCCCTGGGTGTGAGTCTCAGTGGGAAGAGGGGCGCTGGGAGGTTTGGTTAGTTTGCTAACTCCTGTGCTAGGCCGCATGTCTGGTGAAGACGCTCTAAGCCGACTGGAGAGAGCTCACCATCAGCATAATGAAAGCACCTCCGCAGGGCGGCTGCTGTGTTGGTGGGTGGGAGCAGCTCTCCTGTAGACGTAGCACTGCGCACACCAGCACGTAGGTCAGTGTAACTTACATTCACACCCGTAACAATGTAATTTATACCCTCGTACGTGGTAGTGTGGACACACTCCTCGAGCGATCCCAGGAGCTGCCCCACCAGCAACGCAGCTCGCTGGGGATCCGTGGCATTCAGGGTGGGTATTTCGGTGGCTTTCGCTCCTTTAGCACTGGGCGGGGTAACAGGGCTAAGTGCTGAATGTCCTGCTGCTCTGCCGTTGGGGAGCAGACAGAGGGGCTGCAGCAGTGGGCACTGGGCCATGGCTGTGGCGCCCCACGCGGGGGGCTGGCACTGTCAGTGAGGAACAATTCCTGGGAGATTCGAGGGTGCTGAGACTCCAAGCAGGGCCCAGGCTGCTCTAGTCTCAGGCTCAGACAGAGATGGGCTCAAGCCTTGGAGTCTGGCTCTGAGCTTCCTGGAGGCTTCGGGCCATCCCGTCTCCCATTCCCCATCTCTACATTAGCTGCTGACAGGGGACAAGCCCCATGTCCCCTCCCTCACCATCAGGAACACTCAGTCCCAGGACCCGAGTGACACCCTCACTTGTGGTGCTGGGCCAGGCACTAGCCTGCCAGGCTGGTGCAGGGAAATGGTGCCTTGGAGAGGGTCTCCTCTCTCCTCAGGCTCTCCGAGGAGCAACAGGCTGTGGGCTCAGGGCAGCTAGCGAACACCAGGGATTGGTACAACGGAAGCCACTAACAAGGAGTCTGTGAGGCTGAGGGGGAGCAGCGTGGGACTCGGGGGGCAACAGGGAAGCAGTGTACTGGAGCACAGCCTGGATGGGTCTATCACTGGAGGTTTTGAAGAGCAGGTCCCCCCCCCCACACCCACAACATGGCTCCTGGTCGTGGGCTGAGGGCTGACAACTGAGCTCGTTTGCGATTTACACCCTGCCAGGCAGCAGGGAGGCTGTAAGTCAGCCTCACCCTAGCCCCGTGCTTGGCCCATTCGGGCAGCCTCTGCACAGCCCGGCTCCTCGCCAGCTGCCCGTCTGGTGTGTGCACACCGAGCGGCGGGTGATGTTCAGGGCACCTGGTACCTCTCCGAGCGCCTGTTCTTTGGTCAATATGTAGCTCTCTCTCTATGAGCAGAAAGTGGTTGTCATGGCAATCTGGTCGTGGGCCCGACCCACGCTGCGAGCCGTTTGGAGCTAGGCTGGCTCAGGCACTGGGGAGGCAGGCCCGACCCTCCCTGGGATTTGTTGTCAATAAAATGCCTCCTCGCTCCCTGAGTGGGGTGTGGCGAGACCAGGGAGTCCAGCTCTGTGGAGTCACTTTTCAAACCCTATTTTGTCCCTCGCTCTCTCCTGCTCTATTAGTAGGCGTCAAACAGCATTCGAGCCAGGAGAATGGCGGGCGGCCGGGCCGGCTGCTCCACGGCTGTGCCATTAACTGGTCACAGCCTGAGGGCTCCATCCTGCCTCCCGCGCCCAGCCCCTCTTGTGGCCCCTGCTCTCGTGCCGCAGTCCCCTTCGCCCACGACCCCCTTTCCTCTGGCTCCTCTCCACACCCCGGCCGGCCAGTGCGACAGGCTCCCTCAGCCCCAGAAAGCCGACCTGGCCCCTGCCTGTGCCCTGGCTCCCCTCAGAGCCCTGAACAGCCCCCTTACCGCTGCCGCCTGGCCTTTCTCCCTCCTTACCCCGTGATCAGCCCTCCTCCTTCCACACCCCATCGCGTACCCCTCTCTCCTTCCCCACTCCCTCATCCGTCCACATCCTCATGCTGCCAGCTCTGCGCCTGGCTACCAGCCCAGCCCAGCCCTCCCCACGGCTAGCCCCATCCGCGCCAATGCCACAACAGCACCCGCAGGCCTGCTGGCTCTGGCTCTGTGCGTCAGCGAGACAATCACAGCAGCCGTCTGAGCCACGTCACCCACAGGTCCATCGCCCCCCCGCCCAGCTCCTGCTCCACGCTGCGTTCAGCTCCCATCGTGCGGGGGGCTGCACAACACAGGCAGAGCTGACAGAGCGGGGCAGGCCAGTGGGGCCAGACACCACAGAGATTTGCATTGCATTGGAGGGTAGTAGGTGCCAGCTCTCCCCAGCCACCCCTTGGCCCAGCTGCCAGGCACTGGCTGCTTTCTGATGGGCACCAGAATGGCCCATGAGATCAATGAATGGCCACAGCTTTCCCCAGACACGCCTGCGATAAGAGCCGGAAAGGTGTGGGATCAGGCCCTGCATGGAGACCAGCCTGCATCTCCATGCCCTGGGGACCTGCCCGCCCAGCCTGGCTGGAGTCAGAACCGTTCGGAGCCCGTCTGCGTAAGCAGAGCTGTCAGGCTGGAGTTTGCAGCTTTTCCAGCCCTTTTCTTTCAGCCTGTTCTGTGCACAATGAATGCAGAAGCTTTTTATTTTTGTGTAGAAATGTGTGTCTAATGAATTAGCCACGGACTGGAGCCGAACATGGGTAATTTAAACTGAACATTCACTCAGAATCATCCATCAATTTCTTACCACATTAAAATCGACAGGCTGCTCCTAGAGAGTGCGTTTCTGCAGCCGCCCCAGCGTGCTGCCATAGACCCGGCGTCTCCTGGCCTGACATCCGTCTGCAGATGTGACATGACAGCACAGGATAGAATTGTCAACAAAAATAAATAAAAAACTCAAATGCAAACCACACTGGTGCAGAGGGAGCCAGCCGGCTTTGGAGAGCAGGGACCAGCAGGCACAAGTTATATTGGGGACTGTAGCGGGGTGGTCACCCCGCTCCAGCTGGGCTGATTGTGGGAAAGCAGCCACAGGTGGGGCCACGCCCCAGTCAGGCCACAGCTGGCCCTATAAGAGGGCCGAGGGCCAGAGAGGAAGAGGAGACACTCTCTTTAGCTTACTAGAGAGAGAAGGATCTGGCTGCCCAGGAAGCTGAGGTGGGTACCCTCAGGGGTGGGGCAGTGCTGGGGAAGGGCAGAGGAAGCTGGGGAGCTCCAGCCTAGCTGAGCCTCAGGCTGCAGGCTGAGTTAAGGGCCCACAAGGGTACTAGGGCTGCAGAGGGGCTGCCCAGATATAGGTGGAGGCAGCTGGTCCAACCCCCCCTTGCCGATGATGAGTGGTTTACAGACCGCAGGCTGCCCCAAGGAGCAGGGGCTAGATGGTGACTGGCAGTAGCCACTCAGGCAAGGTGGGGATATGGGATTGAGGGTTCCCCTGGGAGGGGAGACCCAGAGTGAGGGGTACTGCAGTGGGCAGAATCCCTGGGTAAAGAGCACTGGGGTCTGGGAAGGACATGGGGCCAGCGGCAGGTGAGCACTCTGGGCTGGAAAGAGCTAATTCCCTGGATGGCCAGCAGGAGGCGCTGCACAGTGAGTCATCACTTCACTACAGGACCATAAGTCAACAGCTGGCTACCCAAAGAGGACTGGGTCCTCTTATTTCTAGTCAATGGGAGTTTCCTGCTGTTTGTGATTTGACACGAGCCCCCAGCGGCTGACCTGCCACCACACCCCCCAGAGCATGTTAGCAGCTACTGGAAGAATCAGGATCTGACTCAAATTCTGAGGCCTGGTTTACACTTAGAATTTGTATTGACCTAACTACATCACTTGGGTGCGAAAAATTCACACCTCTTTGTGCGGACACTGTGCCAGCCCAACCCCCGGTGCAGACATGGCAAGGTCGGTGGAAGAACTCTTCCATCAACTTAGCTACTGCCTCTTGGGGAGGTGGAGTCCCCATGGCGCCATGGGAAGTGTCTACACATGGCATAGCGTCCGTCGCATTCACATGGCCCGATCCAATGGCGTGCTCCTCAGGGGGTCGGCATGGAAAGCGCTGATGCTCCAGCCTGAGGTGAGACTGACCCAGCTTGGATCTCAGCTTGTTTGGGTGTGTTGGGAAGGCGTGGCTGAAATGGGCCCATTTGGGAGCTCTCTGCATAACCCTCCTGCGCATGCCTGCCTGCTCCTGGAGAAGGGAAAAGTCACGTGCAAAGCCAGCCAGCAGTGAGTGAGCAAGGACTGGGCCACGGGCCTCCTGGGTTCTGCTGCTGGCTGCACTGCCATGGGCCTGTCCCTTCTCCTCTCTGTGCCGCACTCCTCCGCCTGCAAAGTGGGGACCTCTTCCATGCAAGGTCTGGGCAGTCTGCCATAGGGCCTAGGGATTTGTCAGTGGACTGGCTAGTGGGAAGGGCTAACTTGTCTAGCTGGCTGACACCGTCTATTCACCTTGAACGAAAAGTCTCCTCCTTTTCTAATGCACCAAGGACCCTGGTGACAAACTGAGTTGGATTTAATTTAGCCCTGTGACTGGGAACTTTAATGAGGCTTCAGCCTCAGTCCCTTTTGGCTCCTAATCAGCATCCTGCCTCAGGCCCTGTCCAGTACTGAAACATCCTGCATCATTAAACTTAGTGTATTTATTTGCATGTGGCCAACTGAGCAATGCTGCACATGGAGGGGGTGGGGAATTTGTTTCTTCCTGACCCCTGCACTGGCCAATTTGGGCCCTGAAACCTGAACTTGGAGGTGATACATCCTGATGGTCAAGTTGGTGTTTTGGGCAAAAATCTTCAGCAGTAGCTAGTGCCTTCAGGTGCCCAGCTTGGGAATCCTTGGTGGGGGCGGGGGGGCTGGCTGCCAGGACGTGCTGAACACCCACCCTCGGAAAAGCCACCCCATACACTGAATAGCTCAGCTTCAGGGCGTGCTGCTGCCACCATGTTAGTGGCACCTGCACGTCACCTGGTGCCACGGCTCCATTGCATGCCCCTTGAAACAGTGTGAGCCAGACTTACTCATCCTGGGACCTGACACAAATAAGGCCCCCCAGTGTGAGATGCTGCAGCTGAAATTGACTGAATCCCCCAGAATCCCCTTGGCAAGAGAGGTAGTGATACAATTCACAAGCACAGCTGGGCGGGCGCATTCTGAACACACACGTCTATACATCACAGGCACACTAATGATGGCACAAATATGCTGAGTAAGTGAAATGTTGTTTCAGTGCCTGGAGCACTAAAGGCCTGGAGTGCGTCACCTGGGGCGGGAGCACTGGGTCAGCGTGCAGGCTGTGTCGATGCGTGGAGGCTGTATGCCTCTCTCCGCCTGACTGCCCACCCACTCAGCAGCACCGAGCTCCCCTCCTGCTTGGTTCGCCCAGAGCTGCTCACAGGGGAAAGATTACGAAGGGAAAAACCATCAGAGCAAATGTAATTGTTGGGATAACTGCTGATTGTTGAGTTTGCAGACAAAAAAGGATGGCTGGGGTCAGTTGTAATTGGTAAATATTTGTCTATCTAATCAAAAGGCCTTTTAATTAACAATTTTATCCTCACAACTGGTTTAATTTAAAAAAACAAACTTCTGCAGGAAGTCAATTAAATCTAACAGATGGCGAGGAATGTCTCGGCATCAGCAGATCTCGCCATCTGCCACGGCGGAGTGGGACGGGGCTGCCAGATTGGAGGGACCAAGTGCCAGTCATTGAGGACAGCTGCTGGGGAGCTGAGGCAGCCAATGGAGGCGACTTGCCGGTACCTGTGCTCACCTCTGAGTGGAGGCAGCCAGGTGGGCGCTGTGGTCTGTGTGGCACCACGGCCATCCGCACATGGGGCCCGCATTCCGCCGCCCGCACCAGGGAGTCTGGCTGGAGCATGAGGCGTGAGCATGAGGGCTGCTCGAGCCAGGCGCCCAGCTTGCCATGTGCCTGGGGCAGGAACCTGAGGCCTGAGCGCTGCGGGGGTCACCGTCTGCTGGCTTCCAGCATCTGGGAGCGGGGGGAGCTCTAGTGAACCCTTGGGCCTCGGCGGGACAGCCTGGGTGTCTGCAGCTGGTGCTCCTTGGCTCTGCTCTCCCCACAGTGCACGGAGACCAGGCTGGGCTGCCCCTGCTGCCCCAGGGCGAGGGCCGTGCCCCCACTGCTAGCTTCACACCTGCCTCTGCCTTCGGCCCCGGGGAACCCAGCGGCTGCCGCCTTCCCCTGCAGCTCCCTCTCCCGGCAGAGTGCTGACGCCAGGCTGAGGGACCGCTGGGCCGCCAGTGCACGAGTGAGCCCCGGAGGCTGAGCAAGAGCTCACCCCCCCCCCACCCCCGCAGGCAGTGGAGGGGGGTGCTCTGCTTTGCTTCCTTCTCCATGGCTGTGCCCCCTGGCTGGCCCCCAGCTCCCTCATCTCCTGCCCTATCTCTGTCCTTCCAGCCCCTGTGCTCCCGGGGGAGTTGGGTGTGTGACTTCCCCCCTTCCCAGGTGAGGCAGCCTGGCAGCTCCTACACCTGCTCCTCTCACACAATCAGGATGTGCAGCCCCTTGAGTCTGGCGCTTGCCTCAAGAGAATTCGCTCTGATTCCTCTTCCTCAATCAGCCCCTCTTCAGGCCCAGCTCCGTGCCACTCGCTGCTGATTGCCCCTTTGTTCCCTGCGATGCCGCCGCCGCCGCCGCAGCTCGCCATGCAGTCAGGATGGTGGGTGTCTGCAGGAGGCGCTCCCAGCCTGCGGTGTTAACCCTTCTCTGGTGCTCTGCCCACACCTGGGCTGGCGCTGGCCGCTCCCTTGGTTTTCTCGTCGCTTCTTTGCTGGGCCTGGGAATGTGACTCCCAGGGAAGGACACTGGGGAGCCCAGAGGCTCCCTGGGCCCTGCCCAAACCTAGGGCTACACACAAAGGCACTGAGCCGGGAGGGCAGCAGCCTCGGACCCAGCCCCCACCTTCACTGCCCTCTTGGGCTGGAGTGACAGGACCTGGGGCTAGGATCCAGGCCAGTGGGACCCTGCGGCTTTTCAAAGCATGTGCCCAGCCTGGTGCCAGGGCTTGGGGCACCCTCTGCTTGCGTCTCTCTGGTGCCGCACTGGGCAGAGCGCAGGGGATGGGGTCCCTCCTGCTCATGCGGCAACTCCATCGCTCCCTGGCGTGTTGCCAGAAACCCAGGGCCAGGCTGTCTTTGCTGGCAGCCCTGCGCGTGGTGCGAGACGGCTGGACTCGGGGCTGTGTTGCTCTGGCCATGCTTGTACAAGTCGATGGACACCCAGGAGAGCCTGGTGCCAGGGCTGGTATGAGGCAGACGAGGGGAAGGGGGGCATGAGCATACCCTCCCAGAGCCAGGCTGTGCGAGGCTGATCCCCCCAGACAGCTCAGGGCATGCCAGGGATTGCTGGGGAGTGGGACAGCTACGTCCCGCCGGCTGGGCTGCTCCAGAGCTGGCCCCCTGCATTCACAAGTGCCTTTGGTCCATACAGCGGGCGGGAGCCTGGCCTCGGGGGCTGGTGCTGGGATGACTTGGGAGGCAGATAGCCACTTCTCAGCACAGCAATGGGGATCTGCAAACCTGTTGTCACGGAGTGTGGGGGAGTCAGGGCCCTGCACCCTTCTTCCTGAGATTCACTGTGACTCTCAGCCAGCCAGTAAAACAGAAGGTTTCTTAGATGACAGGTACGGGGGCGGCTCCAGGCCCCAGCACGCCAAGCGCGGGCTTGGGGCGGCAAGCCGCGGGGGGGTCTCTGCCGGCGCCGCGAGGGTGGCAGGCAGGCTGCCTTCAGCAGCTTGCCTGCAGAGGGTCCGCTGGTCCCGCGGCTTCGGCGGACCTCCCACAGGCACGCTGCCCACGGCAGCCTGCCTGCCGTGCTAGGGGCGGCAAAATGCCTTGTGCCGCCCCTGACAGGAGCACAGTCCCAAGCGGAGCGTGTAGGTACAACCAGAACCCCTCAATCAAGTCCTTCTGGGCGGTTCAGGGAGCTTAGACCCCAGCTTGGGGTTCCCTGCGTTGCACCCCCAGCCCCAGACTGAAAACAAAACCTCCTCCAGCAGCTCTCTTCCCCCTCCCCCTGCTCCTCCTCTCCTTTGTTCAGTCTCCCGGGCAGAAGGTGTCACTTCTCCCAACCCCCCTCCTGGCTCAGGTTACAGCTCAGGGAGCTTCCTTCAAGGGAAGTCCCCCATCCCCACTGTAACCCCCCTGCGACATTCCCAGGTCAAATCCACCCTGCTTCCTGCTCCGGCACACCTGTCACCGACCAGCTGCACTGACCTGGGTACAAATGAGATCCTGGCCCCTGGCTTTGTTCTCGCTGCATTTCCCTAAGACCCAGCTCCCCTGGGCAGCACTGCAGGGCGCTACAAGCCGCAGCACCGGCGGAGGGTAACAGAACCTGCCCCCACCCCAGCTGCCAGAAAGGGCAGAGCTCAGTGCTTTCATCACCCTGAGAGATGGCCCGTTCCTCCCGCACCCCCGCCCCCGTACTGCCGGCCTGCAGGCTGCGGGCAGGGCACTGCTCCGTGCACACCTGTCGGCAGGCAGAGTCAGTACCTACGTGATGCTGGGGATGGTTAGAGCAGGATTAACAGTGAGAATGGGGGGAGCAGGTTGTGGGGGTGGGCGGGGAGACCCTGCATTGTCCTGGCAGGGCCCAGGGGAACCTGCATTCTGCAGGGCTGGGGGGGACCCCGCACCGTGCAGGGCCGGGCTCCCTGGACCGGGGCCTGGTGTTCAGCCCTCGTTGCTGGTGCAGCCCATGCTCACAATGCAGGGTAAGAAGGCAGCTTTTCTCCTCGTGCTGATGCCCCTGTCGAGGCTGGAGACTGTGCACTGGTCTCCCCGTTGCTCTGAGCCATTCGAGCCCCTACCCCCGGTACAGCAGGCTAAGCTGGCCAGGCTAAGCTCCTGTCTGTTGGCAGGGTCAGCGCCTGGGAGCCAGCACGCCCTGCAGGGCCAGGGCCGACCCCTGGGGGTCGGGGGCACTACGGCCAGCCCGGGGGGGCAACAGGCAGCGGTTTCCTGCTGCTGCCCCAGATGCACCCAAGTGTAGCTGGGGGGGAGGCCCCATGTGCTGATCTGCCAGGCTGGGAGGCCCCAGCTCTGACGCAGGATCTAATCCCCAAGCTCCAATTTCCACCTGGCCCTGCCCCCTGAGATGGGAGTGCTGCTTCGGCACCCCTTCCCCTCGCTCTGGCTGCTGGCCCTGCCTCGTGGCCACAAGGCCCGCTTCCCTCGCAGCTGCCAGCAGCGCAGCTGGGCGCAGCAGGGAGGCAGTTCCAGGGCTGGGCGCCTGAGGGGTTAACTCTGGGTCACAGGGTGGGGAGGTTTCAGGCAGTGTAGTGGGGAAGGTGCTCTGGCTGTTGGTAGCATGAGCGGGAGGGTTTAGCCTGAATCCCCCCAGATAAAATCCCGAAAGTTCCTATTAACACAAGAGACGTTCCGAGTCCCATGGGGCTGACGGGCTGGTTAAAACACATGAGTCAGTGGCAGCGAGGCAGGGTGCCTGGCGCCATCCTGCGCACACCGCCGCAGGGTGATGTGCCAGGGGCACATGGCCCTGTCTTGAGTGCCAGCTGGCGGGAGCAGCTTTCCCTCAGGCTTGAGCCACCCAGCAAAGGTAGCGTGATAAAGTCCTAACGACGTGTGAGGCACGGGGCGCCAAGGGGCCATAAGGAGAGCGTGGCAGCACCCTGGTGCCCGGGCAGGCTGTGCTGCGGTGCCAGGGGCTGTCGGGCGCGGCCTCTCAGGGGGCCACTGAGGGCACAGGAGTGAATGGCGCCCATGGTGCAGGCCTGGCCTGGAGTGGGCAAAGGACTGAGGTGCTGGCGCCTGGCAAGCCACCCCCAGAACGGTTCCTTGCCCCAGAAGCAGCAGTGGGAATTGCCAGCCGCCCGCAGAGACCGAGGTCTCGGGAGCACTGGGGCTAATGCAGCGGAGGGGCAGGGGGGAGTTCTGGCAAGGCTGGTATTGACCTGTCCAGCTAGCCGTGAAACGCTCACTGACCCACTCCCCCGGTGCGCTCGCTCCATGCTTGAACTGTTGGCCTAACGATTTCAGGCGTCGCCCCATTTTCTGGTATTATTCTTTTCCGTTGTTCCTGTCACAGTTCAGTAACCACGAGTTATTGAATGTCTGCTCCCTCACTAACTCTTTATTTCCACCTCAGTACGTCGGGGACAGCAGCGCGCGCCGCTCCGTCCAGACAGAGTGTGTGGTGCAGTGAGAAGCCAGCAGGGATTAACACCCCCGTGCGGCAGAGATGCGCACATTAGTCCCTGCCCCCCTGCATGCCACCCACCCGCGCAGGCGCTGCGGGACACTGCCCAAGCAGAGGGGCTGCCCTGAAAGCTACAACACAGTAAAAACTGGCTAACTCATCGGTCTCAAAATGTAACTAAACTGAGACTGGCCCTGGAGCAGGCGTCTTTCCAGTGGGCCCCATGGGGGTCTTTTCTTGACCCTACGCTCGTTAACATTTTATATGAGAAACCTGGGAGAAAACATATACTCACCCCTGGTTATGTCTGGCCATGGCACAATAACTGGGGGAGTGATCATTAACACCGGGGACAGGTCACTGCTACAGAGCGAATGTGACTGCCTGCTAAGCTGGGCGCAAGCCATTTTAATAGGCTCAGTGTACATGGACATATCTAGGGCCAACGCCTGTCGGCCACACTGACAGGGTGGGGGGACTCTGGCAAAGATCCAGGGGTGGTGCAGGGTAATCAGCTGTACACAAGCCCCCAGTGTGACGCTGGGGCCAAAAGGGCTAATGCGATCCTGGGACGCACAAACGGGAATCTCAAGCAGGAGCAGGGAGGGTATTTTACCTCTGTATTTGGCCCTGGTGCAACCGCTGCTGGAATCCTGTGTCCAGTTCTGGTGCCCACAATTCAAGAAGGAGGTTGATAAACTGAGAGGGTGCAGAGAAGAGCCACGAGAATGATTAAAGGGTTAGAAAACCTGCCTTGTAGTGATAGACTCAGGGAGCTCAAGCTATTTAATTTAAGAAAGAGAAGGTTAGGGGGTGACTTGATCACAGTCTGTAAGTACCAACATGGGGAACAAATATTTAATAATGGGCTCGTCGATCTAGCAGAGGAAGGTCTAACAGGATCCAATGGCTGGAAGTTGAAGCTAGACACATTCAGAGTGGAGATAAGGTGTAAATTTTTAAGTGAGAGTAATTTGCCATTGGAACAAGTTACCAAGCGTCCTGGTGGATTCTCCATCACTGACCATTTTAAATCCAGACTGGATGTGTTTCTCATAGATCTGCTTTAGCAATTGCTTCAGGGCAGTTCCCTGGTCTGCGTTATCCAGGAGGTCAGACTAGATGACTGTGATGGTCCCTTCTGGCCTTGGAATCTGACTCAGATTCTGCACACCGCGCAGTCCTGTTTGTCTGCAGGGGGAACCCCTGCAGGTTCATGGCTGCTGCCCTGACGGTAACGGGAATGCTGTCTGGAAAGGCAGCTCTCCGCAGAGCCAATCAAGCTGCTAATGCCCAGCGGGAGGTTGAGGAGTTGATAGCAAGATGCTGGCAGCTGCACTTGTTCCACGCTGTGTCACCCAGGTCCTTCCCTGCAGGCAGCAGCTGATGCATTGGCACCATGGCAGCACCCCAGCCCTCTCTGCTTGACGTCCCCTGAGCTGTGCTGTGCAATGATCCTGAGCTCTCCTGAGACAGGGCAGCACATGCTCAGTCCTGGAGCCCTGCGGGAGCTCGCTACGGTGCCCCGGGGTGAGCAGAGCCGCGGGAGGCCGGGTGGCCTGGGGCTTCGGTGGGGAAGGCGCTAAGCCGCCATCTGTGGTGAACCCAGGGAACTGGTCTCACGGGCAGCTCAGGGACTGCTGGAGGCACTAGGGTGAAGTGCAGGGAAGTTTGGGGTGATTCAATGCTGATGGCCCTGTTGGGGAATGAAGGGAGAGGAGCTGGACACTGAATGCACCTGGGCTCACCCTGACAGCCTGTGCAGGGAGGCAGGGCTGGGCGAGGGCGGCTGGCACGGGAGCAAAGGGCTTTTGTACGCTGCGAGGCGTGGCTGTCCATTGAGGTCCCAGGTGCTACGGAGCCCTCTGCAGAGCGCTGAGTGGCAGCTGATGCAGACCAATGGGCAGCACAGAGCGGAGAAGGCCAGTGCAATGTGGGGCAGTTTTCTCTATCTACAAGAAACTCACTGCAGCTGGCAGAGCCCTGACCCCACCCTGAGAGCCCTGACCCATCTGCCTCCGAGTCCAGCAGCCCTGAGTGGGGAGAAAGGAGCGGCACTGTCCAAGTACAGGGGAGGCAGAGTCTTACCCGACACTGTCAGTCTAGCAGTGGCTGTTTGCCCCAGTAAAACTCTCTCTGGGTTAAAGCCCCAGGGCTGATGCTGGCGAGCCCGGCCTGTCAGGGTGCCCGAGGTGGGATGTCGTTTCCCAGGTTTCTGGGTGGGGGGTGTTTGAGTCTGGAGAAGGAGCTGCAGACAACAGCTGGCAGACGGGTTGCATGTAGGTAGCTACGTGGGGGGAGCTGTCTGAGCTGACAAAGGCAGAACGAGATCCAGTGGCTGGAAGCAGCAGCCAGGCAAATTCAGCCTGGAGCAAAGGTGCATCTTTTAACCAGAGAGGGGAATGAACCATTGGCACAGCTGAGCTAGGGCCACGGCTCAGCCCTGTGCGGAGAGAAACCGCAAGGCTCTTCTGGGAACCGCAGCGGCAAAAGGAGCAGAATGTGGGGCTGCCGCTCCCAGGAGCCAGTGCCCCGCACCAGGAGCTCCACCAGCGCGGCTGTACCGCCCGCAGCCCTGCCCACTGCAGCTGCTGTCCCTGGTCACGCTCTTGTGTTAGCCGTGTGCACGCCCCCAGATGGGAGATGCAGAGAGCTGCGTGGCAGGGCTGGGGCGGGGCTGCGGGCAGTACAGCCGCACCAGTGGAACTGCCGGTGCAGGGCGCTGGCTCCTGGCAGCAGCAGCCCCACGTTCTGCTCCTTTTGTCGCTGTGGTTCCCAGGAGAGCCTTGCGGCTCCACGGATCCTGATTTATCGCTACGAATATCCGCGGCCACGCAGGGCTCTTGCCAGGGTGGATTCGCTGTTGTCTGGAGTCTTTAAATCAGGACTGGATGCCCCGGAAGGGAAGCTCTGGTGGCTGCAGGAGTCCCTGGGTGATGTTCTCTGGCTGGGGTTTTGCAGGAGGTTAGACTGGACCTCTTAGGGCCTTAAAAATCTATGAACCCTGCAACTGCCCCCCAAGTGGTGGGGACCTTTGGCTTCAGCTTGGCAAGCGACGGCTCTCTCGCTCGTCACTCCTGCGTTTGCACAGGCAGAGCCCCAGGCCTGATTGGGTACACTTAGCGGGACGTCCTTCTTCCCAGCTTCAGTTGGGGTTTGCGCTGCCCGTGGGTCCGGGGAGAAGAGGAACCAGCTCTGCAGCAAGCAGAGACCTTGCACCCCGGGGCATGGAGCACTTGTGGCGTGGGGCCACTAACCTGGCTGCCCTCTAGCATTTACAGGAAGATCCTGTGCCTGGTTGTAGGAGATTAAGAGTCTTGTGTAGCTAACGGGTTAGAGGCTCTCCAATGAATCTGATCAGAGGAAATACGGTTCTTGTCCCAGGATCAGGCTACATGGGGTTTTCCAGGGCCCCTGGGGCGCATGGCGAGGACACTCACACTTTAAAGACTTTGGTTGAGCTCGATGGGCTACAGTCCGTGCCAGGCCATGCTTTGGGGGTGCAGCTTTAGGCCATGTCAGACAAGCTGCAGTCATTGATACAGCATCGACAGAGGAAAACTGGCTCCTCTGGGAGGCACATTGTGGGTTGCTGATGTATGCGTGGGGCACAGCTGTGGGTGCTGGGCCTGCCTGATGGGCTGGGCCTTGCAGGTGCATTAGATAGGGCCTGATCATGGAGGTTTATTAGGGGCTTGTTGCTACTGGGGCCTTGAAAGCCAGGGCACTGGGCAGCGGTATGGACCTCCGAACGGCTTTGGGGTGCTGGGGCTGATCTCTGCGTAAGAAATCTGGCTGGGGCTGGGGCAGGGCAGTGTGTGCTTAGCAGCTCCTGCTCCAGACATGTTTTTCTTGGCCTGAGAGCTGGGGCACCAGGGTGTGGGTAGGCGACATCCCTGCGGCCGCAGGCAAGGACTGTGCTGGGGGATGGCGGCAGCACAGGCGGGCGGGTGGGTATTTCCTGACGCGGTGGCTCAACGGTTGATTCATGCCTGGAGATCTGGTGAGACCCGTTGATCTAGCAGCTGAAGTGGCTGTTTGCCAGTGTGTCCCTGTAGCCATGGGGCCTCTTATGAAACTAATTTACACCCACATTCCCTTGGGTGACCCCCAAAGGGCTCCAGAAATGCTGGCAGCCTAACACCCCCAGGGACACCAGCCACCACCAGCGGTAATAAGCACAGGAAGTGGGCTCATGAGAACGACCCCTGGGAGAGGCATTTAACAGCGTGTGGAGCACCCCTTTGCACCAGGGGACTGTGCTCAGAAGCCATGGGGCCAGGAGCCAGAGTCCAAACTCTCTGGCATGGACACGCCCACCTGTACATCTCTCCCGCCAGCCCACCCGCCTGCCACCAGCTCCTCCCTTCGACCCTGGCTATATCCCTCGTACTGGGCCGGAGCCCCCTCTCGTGGCGTGCAGTGCCGCTTAGGAGTCTCCAGCACTGGCCAGTTCCTCCTCCCCTCACCCCACTGCCTGGGGCCACTCTGAGAGGCACTGGGAGGTGGCAGCAAAGTCACTTCTGTTGCTGCCATAACAGAAAGGGCCTAGGGCTCTGGTGCAGAGATCTGTGGCTTCAGTACGGCTCAGGTCCCCAGTCTCCAGCGGGGTGTCGTGTCCCATGTGTCTGGAGGCCGAGATCAAACCTGCAAACTCCAGCTTCTGTTTGCCCCCTGAGAACGCCCCCTCCAGGAAGCGAGTGTTGAGGCAGCAAGGGGCTCCTGGAGAAGATGGCCCTGGAGACTGCGCTGGAGTCTGGAGAGGACTGAGCACTGCAATGCCTGTTTGGGCTGCAGGGTCCTAATTCCTTGGGAAGCCGAGCGCATGTGGCTCGTGCCAGCTCAGAGAAGACCAAGGCGAATTGGCGCTGGCTGCAAACCCCTGAGCCCAGTGCCACCTGCCACACTCTGAGTGGCACAGCCTCCTGCCACCGCCAGGTGGCAATGGCAGGTTGCTGGGCAGTGGCTGTTAATGGACACTTCTGCGATGGCCGCGCCACCGCCCCACTCCACTGGAGGTGTCTGCATCCCTGATTAGCACGGCGATTGATACAGGCCTGCAGGACTTAGCAGGGAGGCTCTGTACTAATCACATTACAGGGCTGGATCAATGCACCTCACTTTGTGGTGCACACACTGCCCAGGCATTAGCTGGGATAATCGGGCTCCTGTCATGAGGCTGGGTAGCAGCTTGCTCCTAGTGACCCTGTGCTAGGGTGCAGAGGCTCTGTCTACACAGCAATCAGACACCTGTGGCTGGCCTGTGCCAGGTGGACTAAGGGGCTGGTTAGTTGTGGTGTAGACATTCTGGCTTGCGCTGCAGCCCAAGCTCTGGGACCCTCAGGATCCTAGAGCCCAGGCCCCAGCCCAAGCCCAAATGTCTACACAGCATGAAACAGCCCCTCGGCCCGAGCCCCGAGAGCCCGCATGGCAGTGTAGATGTACCCACAGAATGAATCCTAACCTACAGCTTCTCCCTGGGGCCGGCTCCTGGCAGGCCTCCCAAGGCACAGCCACCCCCCGGACACGGGTATCACAGCCTGGCATCCCCTGCCGCCACACTGGGACACGTTCAAAGTGCTGCCACAGAGCGTCTTGCACGCCACGAGAGGGGGCTCCGGCCCAGTGCGAGGGATATAGCCAGTGACCACCCAGCAGGGGGCAGCAGTGGTGAGATGCCAGTCACAGCGTGTACCCGGGCCGTGTACAGCTGTGTTGGGCCCCGGGCGTGTGCACTATCAGGAATGTTGGCCAGCGAGGCGCCATCCTCACCGCACAGCCCTGTCCTCGGCCCCACCTCCGCCTGTGCCCAGCAGGGCCGGGAACTGCAGCCGGAGGCCCTGCTCCCTGCGATGGTCGGCAACGGGACAGCCGCAGTCAGTGCCAATGAGGAGCTGCTGAGCCCTCCGGTGTGGGCACACGTGGCACGGTGTCACCTCCCCGCTCCGGTCTGTGCCCTGGCCCCCACCCCAGGGAGTCACACGCTCTGCTCTAGGTGGGACCGTTTGGTGCATAAACCCGGTCTCTGGAAGACTCAGTCCATTTTTTTCCTTTAACCTTGAAATGCAATTTCCTTCCCCAAGAATCCTTTCCCTGTAAACAACATCTCTTTAGTGAGATTACCGTGAAAAAAGCCGGCACTGCCTGGCCCCTGGCGCTTTATCACCTGGGGAGCCCCATCCGTCATGGCGGCCGGTGCATTCCTGTGCCCCTCCCCCGCCACCAGCTGTTGGTCTTTTCATCGTTTTTACAGATTTATTTTACAATAATTTAATTTCATCCACAGGCCCGGGAAGACGGATCAGCCCCTGATATGACTGGGGCTTCAGAGCTGGATCATAGATTTCCTTCTTCCCCGTGAAGCTCTTTCAGAGGTTCCCAGCGCAGCTGCAGATGAAAGTCTTTAAACAATGAGTGATGGTGTAAGTCCGGGGTGTAAGTCCGGCCGGGCTGGTGGTGGAGGGGTGCTGCGCTGACACCGACAGGGAGGCGGCACATCCCTCTCCGCCTTTGCACAATCTCACCCGGTCTTCCCTTGCCCACCCCTGAGCAGCAGCCAGCACTGGCATGCTGGTACCAGGGCCTGCCAGCCTACGGCCCATGTTCTCCAGTCTCCTGCCAGCAGGAGGCACTGTAGGACGCGGGGCAGCATTGCTGGTGGCAGCTCCCCCTGCTGCTCTCTCTGCAGGGGACTGTCTGGGCTTGTGCCTGTGGCCCAGGACCTGATTCTGGGGGTGCTGAGCACCGCAGCCGCCTCTGGCATCAGTGGGAGCCGAGGGCGTTTAGGGCCTGCTGTTTGTGAGCGCGGGTTCCTGTTCTGTGCCAGGGCAGCGGGAGCTGGGGAGTCGGGGTCAGTGGCTCTCCACACCCCCACTGCACACATGGTTCCAGCCCCCCCATCTGCGCTTGCATGAAGTCAGGCTGATGAGATGCCCATTGCGCCCATGGGCTTCAAACCCCCCACCCCCACTTGGCCCGGGCCCCTCCCTGCACACGAGGGGGTGCATTCGTCTCCCCCCCCGGCCCCGCTCGGCCCAGGCCCCTCCCTGCACACGAGGGGGTGCATTCGTCTCCCCCCCCGCCCCGCTCGGCCCGGGCCCCTCCCTGCATGTGGTTGGGGGGGGCGGGGGGCATTTGAGGAAGGAGGTTTCTCCTCTTTCTGATACTCCCTGCAGACAACGTGACCCGTCTAAAACCAATGCACAACCAGAGAAGTGCAGCCTTCACGGGTGCCAAGTTCCTGCAGGGGACAGTGGCTTTGAAGGGAGTGAGTCCCTTGTGCCCTGCAGCAGGACAGCCCTGCCAGTGAGAGGGCAATTTCTACAGAAAGCCCCGTGGTGCCCACACTGCCAGCAGGTCCTGCAGCTCTTTTTCTGCCCGCACCCCTCTCGGCTGGCAGCACCACGGAGCAGGGAGATGATCAGCCTGTTAGGAAAGCAGAGCTTGGAGCTCACCCTGCCACTCTGGTCCACAGGGCGTGTGCAGCGAGCGCCAGGCCTCGGCCCCTGCGTGCCATTGCCTGGAGTCCCTGCTTGCTGCATGGGCACTGCCTGGAGCTGCTGCATCTAGCACAGTGGGGCAGGGGTGGGCTCTGCAGCCCTCTCTGTGGTGCCGCCTTCGTGGAATGAACTGGTTTCTATGAACAGCCGGTGGTACGTGGTGATGTCCGGGGTCCTGGCGTCTCCTCCAGGCCTGGCCACCGACAAAGGAAGCGCAGAGGTATTTGCTTTTCCAGCTTGGGAAGCGGCTTCTGCAGCGAAACTTTTCGTGCTGATGGCGGCTGTTTGATTTTTGCCTTTGAACCTTGGCGGCTGCCTCAGCCTCCTGACCTTGCTGTTCCCTGCTTTAATGGGAACCGTGGCGACAAAAAAGCCGAGGCGGGCTCTGCGCCTCCCAGCCACGGGATCCAAATCAGCCTCGCCAGGCAACTGCCCTTGAAACACTCCTTCCCGTTTGGCCTTGACCGAACTGACGCAGCCTTGCGACCCGGCGGGCAGCGGGCGCTGGGGCAATGCCCTCATGCAGCTTCCCTGGCACCTCGGCGGTCGTGGTGTAGCTGGGGAGAGCCGGGGAAACCACCTGGCACCGGTGGTTTCTGGTCAGGGGGCACGAGGGCTGTTGGGCTCTGGCTGCCACGCTGTGCCGTTGCTAAGGGCCACAGGCTGCCAGGTGGCCCAGGGCTCCTGGCCAAGCCCATGGGATGCCGGAGCCTGGAGGTGGCGGGAACATGGAGACAGGCGGAGGTGCTGTGCCGAGCTCGGTGCCACTGAGGACAGGTGTGTTTCCAGGCCGTGACGAGGCCTCTCTCCTCTTGCCCTTCTAGCCTTCACCAAATCTGCGTGAGATGAAAACACAAAGGCTGCTCCCTGGCGTTCGGCCTGAAGCGTCTCTGTGCGGGCAGCGCTGCCCTGCTGCCTGGCCCAGCTTGGAGCATGGGCAATGGATGGCACAGGACGCCAGCTGGGGAAAGGACCCCTCGCTTCTCCCCTTCAGCTGATCGGTTTGAGTGCTGCTGGGCCCAGAGGGGCTGGGAGACTCTGCATGCCAACACCATGGATGAGCCCCGGGCATCACCAGGCTGGGTCAGCCCTGAGGCCCATCCAGTGCAGCCTCTGCTCTCCGACAGGCACCAGCTGCCTCAGAGGCCGATGTAACACTGCTCTGGGCAGATGTGCAGAGTGAGCTGTTCTCTTTGATTCCCTGGCTCGGGGGGCACATTCCACCACCCCCATTTGCTCTAGCTGGCTGCCCCCGGCAGCTGCCAGGGAGCTGGAGCAAATGCTCCTCTGCCAATGCCAGAGTGGGGTGCAGCAGGGCCCCAGCACAGAACATGCTCAATATTTAACCGATTCTGCACTGGACCAAGATCCCTGGGCTTACTGTTACCAGCAGAGCAAATGTAAGCGAGAAAACCATTCCTGACGGTCGCGTCCTGGTGCTGGGAGTGAGCGCAGTGCAGGGCAGCGGCATGGCCCTTCCCCAGGATGGAAGCAAAAGGCAAGTGAACGCCAAGCTGCAGGCATGGCAGCCAGCGACAGGCTCCTGCCGGATCGATCAGCAGCTGTTGTGGAAGGCAGGGCGGGTTCTGCCCTGAGCATTCGGCAGCGTATAACCTGTACCCACAGCCAAAGCTCCAGGCCAGGCTGCGCACTGCTGGGCAGGTGAGCGGTAGGTGGCGGAGCTCTTGGCAGAGTCTCAGCTTTGGGGCCTGGCGCGCTGCCTGGGGCGCAGAGACAGGGCGAGCAGGTGCTTGTTGTGCTGCACTGTGCACCCCTGCCTGCCATTCTGTCTGCCTGGGTCGGTGACTGGCCTCCCCTGCCAGCACCTTGTGTCATTGAGACCTGGGCTGACCAGGTGGGAGCCTCTAGGCCTGTCCCGCACCAGCGGGGTCCCCTGCCGGACTGCGGAGAGGGCAGATGTCCCACAGGAATGCAGATCATCTCCCTCGATCTCAGTCCTCCGGTGGGAATTTCAAAGCTGAACGGCAAAGCTGAACAAGACCCTTATGTTTGCTGCATCGCTGCTGCTTCCTGATGAACTAAGACCCGGCCTGAGCAGGCTTTTCCCACTGAGATTGCAGGTCTGGACTCCCCTCTTCACAGCCTTGGGGACGCAGCAGCCCGAACCTCGCCCTGCTGGGCCCTTCCAAAGCAGAGATCTGGGGGCTGGGATTTGTGCAGGGAGCCAGCCCATGGGGAGACTGTTTGCCCAGCACAGCAAAGGGCCGGCCCAATTTCTGCCCCTTGTTAGACCGTGGGGCTTTGTTTCCTTTCCTGACGCGGGCAGCTTGTCCCTGGTGGTGGGGATGGAGGCTTACTCCAGTTTACCCAGGTTGCTTCTCCAGGCAGGCCCTGCTCCTGCTGTGGTTTGACCTGCCCCCTGGCTTGTCTGTGCTGCTGGGGGGCTGGTGCGAGGTGCTGCGACCGAGCTCTGGCGGTGGCTCTTTGCCAGACTTCTGCCCCCTGGGCTTTCGGGGCTAAAAGCATTTTTTGTTTGATTTCCTTCAACTTTTACGAAGTTCCAGCTGCTGGGTGCCAGCCCTGAGCCTGCTAGTGACTGTCCCTCCCTGGAAATGCCCTGGGGACACAAGTGCAGGCCCGGCCCCAGGAGGTCCCTGCCTCCGAGTCTGGCCATCTCAGACCAAGCACCGAGAGAGGTAGAGGACAGAAGAATAGCCCCTGCCCTGCTCTGCCAGCCCAAAGGCCCCTGCACCACCCCAAGGAGCGTCAGTGCCGTTCTTAGCAGCCGATGTTTATTTCACAGTTTATAAAAACACAAAGTGCTGCCCATGCCAGGCTCTTGGCACCGGGCTCCAGGCATCCTGGCATCATTTAATTCAACAGTCCAGTCTCATATCCAGTGAGCTGCTTGCCCCAGCATTCAGTCAATCCCCAGACCAAAAGCTTTGCTAGCTGTGCAATCTGAGCAACCTTAACTCTGCCCCTGCAGTGATGTCAGCCACCTTCCCTTGCCTCATCCGTGCCCCAAGCCAGAGGCTGCCACGCTGATGCATGTCACTGAGAGCAGCAGGGCCAGGCCTCTGCTGCAGAAGGTCCATTCTTGGATCAAAGCCGTCTCCTAGCGGCCGTCAGGAGCTCCCAGACTATGGCTGCGAACACCCTAATCGTAGTGGAGTCAGCGTCCGTGACCTTGGCCTGGCTAGCCCTCTGCCTTCTGACTGCGTTGCGGCTGCGGGGCGCTCGTGGGGAGACAGGGGCTCTCTGTGGCTCTGGATGAATTCAGCTGTATGGCTGATGGACCCGTGTGCTAACATTGGCTCTGTTCATGGCAGAGTTATAATTTCATGATCTAGGCCTAGGAGGTTTGGATACATAGAGCCATTAGCTTTGTATTTAGTGATACTTGAATAATTGGTGTCACATCAATTAGAACAGCTCTCAGACACTGCAGTGGTAAGTGCTTTACAAAAAGCTCCGGCTGATGTAGACAAGGAATCTTAATGAAGAATGGGGTCTGATGGCCGCCAGCTTGCTGCCTGTCTGAGCAGGGCTGCACCCACTGCGCTCTTCCTGCGCATTGTGGGAGGTCACAGAACGCAAGCACTGGCACAGCTTCAGCGGGACGGCACCACTGCCGTTCTGGGGGGCTGCGCTGCAGAGATGAATGAATGGCAAGGCAGTGGATGGTAGTTAGAGGGGTTTTCCCTCCGGCAGGGTGTAGGGAGGTGTTTCATCAGGGGCAGGGCAGAGGGTGTTTTGGGTTGAGTCTGGGTGTGTGGATCGGGGTGCAGCCTGAAGCTGCAGAGTTCCTGTAGCTGGCGAACGCCCTGGGTGTTTGTGTGTACTGTGACGTTGGGTGCACACATACCTTGCTGCTTGGTTAGCTAAGGGAGCTGCGCGGCAGCCTTGCCACGGGCTGGGTAGTCAAGTGTTGTGGGGGTGGGTATGGGGCTTTGTGTCTATCTGGTCTAACTTGTGCTAGCTGGTCGTGGTTCTGGCCTGGGCTGCGGGGGCAGCTTGGGGGGCCTGTGTAGAACTTATGAATTCTGGCTGATTAGATGTGCAGTCAGCCATGTGCTGTATCACATGTTCCTCAGCCCAGAACAAGGCGAGTCCTTAACCTTAACGCCTGTGCCCTGGGCACCAAGCAATGGGCATGCGAAGGAGGGAACCCAGCCTGACCAGTTTGTCTGCAGGGCTGGGGTTGGGGTCAAGCTGCTAGTGGCTGGATTTGAGATGGTGCAGGGCTCATGGAGCAGGTGAGAGAGGAAGGCTGGCCTCCTTAACTGGGGGACCAGCTGAGGTCCAAGGAAGCTGCCCTGGAGGAGAGCAGGAAAGTGAGACTTCCTGGTTCGTGGAGAAGCCATGAGCTGCAGGAGAAGGACCCCAGAGAGCTCTGCCCTGCACCCAGAGGGGTGAGGAAGCTGAGGCAGGGTTTACAGGTCTGTCTGGCTCTGTGTCCTGTGCTGTCACAGTAGAACTTGTGCCATGTCTGGCTGGGTGTCTCTGCTTCACTCTCACGTGCCCTGGAGGGGTGACTTGCAGACCCAGAGTGGCCCTCGTGGTTGGAGCTCTGGCAAAGGATGGGCATGAGCTAGTAGGGAGTCTGGGGGTCAGCACTGGTCCTGGAGGCCTGGTGAAGGGGGGCAGACAGATCTTGTGCCCAGGCAGCTTGCCAGGGGAGACAGAGCTGCAGCCTGTTGAGAGCCAGGAAAGCCATTGGGTGGAACATGTTGGGAGCCTAGTGCCCTGGACGGAGGGACCTCGCCCAGGGCTGGGTGACAGCACGTGATCGGGAACCTCCACCCTGGGTCGACAGGGAAGAGCCCTGCACAGACCCTGACTAAGGTAGGGAGGTCTCATTGTGCCAGGCTCGGCTGAGATCGGGAGTGGGAGATGGGCCCTTCCTCAAAGAGACCAGGGAGGGGAAGGCAGGGTTCTTATCCGCGTGGCTCAGCCTCTGAGACTTACCCAAGAGCTGGCAGAGAGTCTGCCAGGGTTGGGACTGACCCCAGCTGGCCTAAGTCCCAGGCCAGCACCCCAAGTGCCAGCCCCTCCCTCCTCTCCTTGCGGCTATGATTCGGGTTGGCAGGGCTGTGTGTGGAGTTAATCTTCCCCCTCTCCCTGGGTGTTGCCTTGGCACTGCCCCGCCGGAGAGACCTACAGTTCCTTCGAGTTCAGCTGGAAGGCGCCTCAGGCAGCGAATGTGGCCCTGACTCTTGAGAATTTTCCTCTCAGGTTTAAATTCCAGGCGATTGCACCTTGGTGCTTTCCCAGGCACACCTGCACTGGGACGTCTCGTGCTGCGTCACCCCATGTGCCAGCAGCCACTGCTTCCCGGTCACCGTGTTTGTACTGAGACTGCCTGAAGGAATGTTCCTCCTCGGCGTTGCGGAGAGGCTGGGTTCGCCAACACCCCGTTAGCCTCCCCAGGCTTCTGGACCAGGCTGGTCCCATTTGGGGGCAGTGTGTGGAATCCCAGCAGCCATGATGTCTCGCTAATCTTGGTCAGGTTTGTCACTTTCCATCCCTGCTGTGGATTAGAAGCAGAGGTAATTTGCAGATGACAAATATTCCCAGCAGTAAATATTTTCCCCACCCTCATCCTTCTACAAGCAGATAAGGTGGCAGCGCAGAGGCAATACAGTTACTGTAGAGAGAGAAACTCTTCAGCAGCCTTAAAAGTCTATTGTGTCCCTGCAATTATTTCTAGATAAACAGAAGAAAGCCAATAAGCAAAGAATGAAGCTGCATGCTGCCGCATGGGGTCTGATGATGTTATCTTCCACTCACACACATCTCCAGTGCCCAGGAAGAGGGGCTCTCACTGCTGGCAACAAAGAAATCATTGTCCAAAGACAAAGCTGGGTAGGGGCGAGATTGAAGTTTCACAAAACAGCAGCATTAACCACCCTGCATTTTATTTGCTTAACATAAACCTCACCACATTGAGAACAAACCCCCAAACTTCTCTCCTCCGCTTGGCTTCCCTCAGCAGTTCTCAGACGTGCACCCCGTATGCATGCACAAACCCACGTGCCTGTGTGCACCCTGTCCATCCAGGCAGTTACTCCTGGGGCTGGGAAGGGAAGGCAGAGGGAGAAAGGCTGATCCCACGTGGGGAGGGCTCAGACAGCAGCCTGGCCAGCCCAGAGCCGGGAGCCATAGAATTGGGTGACTCTCTGTAAGAAATGGGAGGCTAAGGCTAGAGCTTGCCAAAGGGGCCATCAATTTTGGTGCCTGATTTGAGACATGAGCTGGGCACCTGGACGCCAGCCATCACCTCTGAATCTGGGCCCAGGGCCCTGTGAGAATGGTCAGAGCTGTGTTAGTCTGTATCAGCAAAAAGAACGAGGAGTCCTTGTGGCACCTTAGAGACTGTACCTATTGGGTTCTGGGCCCTTAGAGACTGCAGCGGGGTGCCAGGTATCAGAGGGGTAGCCGTGTTAGTCTGGATCTGTAAAAGCAGTACAGGCAGATATCATCTTCCTTTCCAAATGTAAACCGATGGACATCATACCAAATGGGCTAAAGGTGAAAAATCCACTGCTATCTACATACATAGGTCTGTTAGTCTATAAGGTGCCACAGGGCTCTTTGCTGCTGTAGCGGGGTGATCACCCACACCAGCCCGGGAGGGCTTAAAACAGCCCTGGGAGAGAGCTGGGGCAGGGGAAAGGCTGGGCTGATTGGAAAGCAGCCATAGCTGTGGCTGGCTTAATGAGGGCCCAGCTGGCCCTTATAAGAGGGCTGGGGCCAGACACCAAGACACTCTCTCTAGCTACATGGAGAGAGAAGGACCCAGCTGTCTGGGAGCTGAGAAGGGTACCTAGGGTGGGGGCAGTGCTGGGGAAGGGCAGAGGGAGCTCCAGCCTAGCAGAGCCACAGGCTGAGGTGAGGGCCCATGAAAGGTCCTAGGGCTGCAGAGGGGCTGCCCAGACCCAGGCAGAGGCAGCAGGTCTGCCCCCCCTCCCCCCAGTTTGTACATTTCAACAGCAAGAAAGGTACAAACTGCTGTCTGCCCTAGGGAGCAAGGGCTAGATGATGACTGACAGTTGCCACTGAGGCAAGGGAGGGATAGGGGGTGGGGGTTCCCCAGGGAGGGGGGACTGCCAGGGGGCAGAACCCTCCTCTAGAAGGGCACCGGGGTCTGGGAGGGACACGGGGCCAGGGGCAGGAGAGACAGCAGCTGCCAGAGGGTGCTCCTGGCTGAAAAGAGCTAATTCCGTGGACAACCAGCAGGAGGCGCCGCACCGGTGAGTCGTTGCCCCACCACAGACACTAACAAATTTATTTGGGCACAAGCTTTTGTGGGCTAAAACCCACTTCATCAGATGTATACAGTGGAAAATACAGTAGGAAAACATATATACACACAGAACATGAAAAAATGGGTGTTGCTATACCAACTCTAACAAGACTAATCAATTAAGGTGGGCTATTATCAGCAGGAGAAAAAAAAACGTTTGTAGGGCACATTTTGCTCATCTAGTCAGAGCTGCACAACAGGCCAGGGAACCCCCTGCATCCTCCAGCCTTCCCAGCTCTGCCTGTTGCATCTGACTGAGCTACAGTGGAATTGAGAAAAAGGCCAGTTCCTTGGGGGGAGAGGTGCCTGTCTGCCTTCAGAAGCAAGGGGAAACCCTTTGAGTAAAGCCCTGGTAGCTTCCCATCTCCAGCACAGGTACACCATCCCCACTTCCCCCTGTGTGCCCCCCGCTTGGCCATACGCACACTCAGTGCTCACACACACACCCCGTGGCTTGCACCTGTAGCCAGGTCCTGCAGTCCCCCGCCGTGTGCACATGCATGTGTCCCCTAATGCACCTCCCTCAGGGTGGAGCTCCCTTCCTTCTCCCACGGGGCCAGGGGGATCAAGGGGATGGTTCCTCTGCCCCCGTGCGAGGGCTACAGGGAGTGTCCGTGTGTCCGTGGCTCGACGGATGGCAGGTGGGCTGAGCCACCCTCAGTAACAGGTGAAAATGCTGCTGGGTGATTAGGAAGCAGCTGTAGTCAAGTGCGTGTCTCTGGCTGTGGTTGGGACCAGCTCTCTGCCCCAGACCTCCCTGCTGCAGTCCCCTCAGGGCGGAATTCCTGGCTCGCCCCACAGGGGAACTGCACCATGGGCCGGCTCGGAGGGGCTGGAGCCAGCTGTGCCTCCCACCAAGGTCCAGGGGCTGCATGGGCTCCCAGCATCCAAGCACAGTCCAGCCCTGGGGGCGGGATCTTGGAGCTGACCCTCCATGGGCCATGTGGCTGCTGGGGTCATCGGCAGGGGGACCCCAGCAGGGTGTTCTCTGGGAGGGGACCCTCTACCCCGAGTGCTGAGCTGTGCTGAGCCCAGCTCTGCTGGCCCTTGGGACACACTGAGGCCTGTCTTGTGGGTGGGGGAGCAGCTGCTTTGAGGCAGGGGGTGACGCAGTAGGGAGCGGGGTGGACTGACCTGGGAATGTCATTTAGTTTTACTGGGGCTGTTTGCGTGGGGGAGGGGAGAGCAGGGGGTGACTTTGGTGAGGGACGGTACCTGAGCCTGTAACCTGAGCCAGGAAGGGGGTTGGGGGAGGCGACACCTTTGTCCTGGAAACTGGACAAAGGGAGAGAAGGAGGGGCAGAGCCTGCTGGAGGGGTTTTTTTTTGGTTTCAGTTTTGGGCTGGCTGGGAAGAGGCAGGGAACCCCAAGTCTGGGGTCCCCAACGCGGTGCCCACGGGCGCCATCTAAATGCACCCACGTCCTGGCTGGCAGTGGAGCATCCGCCGAAATGCCGCCGAATTTCTGCAGCATTTCGGCGGCAACGCCTCTCGATGACATCACTTGTCGGCGGCAAGCAGCATCATCGAGACGCATCGCCGCCGAAATGCCGCAAAAATTAGGCAGCATTTCGGCAGATGCTCCACCACCGCCATGGTCCTGGGTCTGGCACTTGCCAGACAAAAAGGAGACCTGGCTGAGGGTCCTGGTTGTACCTACAAGCCCTGCTTGAGACTGTGTTCTTGTCGTCTAATAAACCTTCCATTTTACTGGCTGGCTAAGAGTCACGTCTGACTGCAAAGTGGGGGGGCAGGACCCTCTGGCTTCCCCAGGACCCCGCCGGGGCGGACTCGCTGGGGGAAGCGCACGGAGGGGCAGAGGATGCTGAATGCTCCAAGGAGAGACCCAGGAAGGTGAAACCATGTGAGCTTCCTGCCCTGGAGACAGTCTGCTCCAAGGGAGAGGAGGCTCCCCAAAGTCCTGACTGGCTTTGTGGAGAGCAGTTCCAAAGCATCACCTGGGGACACCGGGACACAGGGGGTATGAGGAAAGCGGCCCCCCTTGCGGCTCAGCTAATTGCTCAGTAATTACGGGTGTCTCTGAGGTGCAGGATGAGCCCCTCAGAATGCAGGACAGGCTCTCTCTCCCCAGAAGGGAGCGCAAGCTGCCCTGGGGTGCAGGACAGGACCTCCTCTCCTAGGACAGGGCTCCTCGGCAGCATTATAAATCCATAACCAACAAGGCAGCGTAAGCTCCTGCTCCCCACCGGGCTCAGCTGGGCTGGGTGCCCGCCCGATGGCCAGAGTGGTGCTGGAACTGTTAGCAGCTGGCGGCAGCTGTGCGAGGGGAGTTGGGAGACCTGCTGTGTCAGGGAAAAGGGATGGAGAGTGTTGCTAATTAGTGTCTCCCCAGCCGGTTGTGCGCAGATGCCATGGAGAGAGCGGTGCGACTGGGTTCTGCTGATGAAGCTGCCTGCGGGTAGGGGCTCCGGGAGACACCTTGTTTTCCCTGTTTGATAAACGCTTGGGAGAGATTTCTCAACATTAACGTGCCCTGAGGCTGCGGATTTAACTAAAGCGAGTGCTGCTGGAACAGAGCTGGGGGGGCTGGCAGGGAGTGTCTACCAGGGCCGGCTCCAGGCACCAGCCCAGCAAGCAGGTGCTTGGGGCGGCAAAAACCCTGGAGCCAGCCCTGGTGTCTACACAGCAGCTGGGGCAGGCCTGAGCCTAGGCTGGGGAGCCCTAGCCCCGCACCAGATGCAATGTCCACACACTCTTTTGAGCGCAGTAGCTCACAGCCCCCCAGGCCGGGGGGTCGCTCCCTACTGCAGGGTAGCCATGCCCCAGGAGTGCTGCAGGCAGACAGCCGAAGCGGCGCACCTGGGGCTCACTGCGCCTGCCCCCTTTCCAGGACTGGGCAGGCTGTGGGGCTGTGGGAGGAGGCCCTTGATGGTGCCTGAACCTTGGATGCCTTGGGGGGGGGAGGGGAGGAAACGGGCGTGGCCCAGTGGCCTCCAGCAGCACAGCACCCAGGTCTCTGCAAGGCAGCTGCTGTTCGCCCATGGGGTGCCACGGGGCGTGGCGGGAGCCAGCACGACTGTGCTGCATGACTCCTGGCAGGGGAGCTGAATGAACATGATGTACTGGGGCCAAACTTCTCTCAACAGGCCTGGAAGGGCCTCGCTGCCCCCACAGCATCCCTGGCCGGAAACCCTGTCTGGGTGTCTGCAGGAGGCAGCTCCTGCAATCTCCCAGCTTGAGTCCATGCACCCTCCCTGCCCCTCCTCTAAGGGGGGGTGTCAAGTCAGTGAACAAGGCCAGAGAGGCCCCACCCCCGGCAGTTTGCAGAGACTGGTTCAAACACAGAGAGACATGGATGAGTTTAAATAGACTCAGTGTCCCCCTTGGGACTGGGCAAACAGCCAGGAGCTTTGGTCCTCCAGGGCGCAGCCCTTACTCCTTCCTCGGAGCCATGGCGCTGCCGGGATTTCTGGTGCCTCTTCCGTGGGCCTGGGGCTCTGGCATGGGACTCTTAGGGTTTCTCTGCCTTTCCCCCAAGACGCAGAGCTGGGTGGGCCCTGGCCGCTGCTGGCGCACTCCGGGGTAGCCAGCCAGCGGAGCGCATGGAGAGTGGTGTGCTAGGGAGAGCGCAGTGTAGGGCAGGGGGCTGGGCAGGAGGGAGTGGGACATGGGTCCCTGCCCAGCGACAAGTGACGGCTGGAGACCGGAGACCTCCCTGGGCAGGGGGACCCTGGATCCATGGACCAGCGCCTCTCTCTTGGTGCGGGCGTGGGTAAGTGGAGGCTTTCGCTGGCTCTGGCTCTCCTGGCCATGTGTTCCTCACATGTGGGCTGGCTGCTGAGTGACCTCCGTGGGCCAGCGGGTCTGTGCTCGCTGTGGAGTGTGGCTGCCATAGAGGCCCAGGTTTCCTGGGAGGGGAGGGGGCGGCATGTGTCACGGAGTCCCCGGGCGATGCTCTGGAACTGCTCCCCACTGAGCCGGTCAGGACTTTGGGGAGCCTCCTTTCCCTTGGAGCAGACTGTCTCCAGGGCAAGAAGCTCACACGGCTTCACCTTTCTGGGTCTCTCCTTGGAGCATTCAGCATCCTCTGCCCCTCCGTGCGCTTCCCCCAGCGAGTCCACCCAGGCGGGGTCCTGGGGAAGCCAGAGGGTCCTGCCCCTCCACGTCGCAGTCAGACGTGACTCTCAGCCAGCCAGTAACACAGAGGTTTATTCGATGACAGGAACAGGGTCTAACACAGAGCTTGCAGGTACAGAGAACGGGACCCCTCAGTCGGGTCCATTCTGGGGCCCAGCGAGGCAGACAACCCCATCTGCCCTCACTTCCTGTCCCCAGCCAGCCCCAAACTGAAACCCCCTCCAGCCCCTCCTCTCTGGGCTTTGTCTCTTTCCCGGGCCAGGAGGTCACCTGATCTTTGTTCATCTTTAGCTATTTCCTTGCAGGGGGGAAGGGCCTGGCCATTTGTTGCCAGGAGACAGAGTGTCGGCCATTTATGCCCACTGGAGACTTAAGAAACGCATAGGGGAAACTGAGGCACCCACACAGTATAAGAGGAAATATTAAGAACAGTCCCACTTTGTCACAGCATGCTCGTCCAGGGGAGGGGGTGAAACCTTGGCTTGGCCCCAGGGGTCAGCAGGGAGCTGCATGTGGCGTGTGCTCTCTGCCTGAGTGCTGCATGGTGCCCGGCGGGGAGCTGAGCCCCTCCGGTCCCATGCCAGTTCCTGCGGCTACATCCCTGCAGGCTGCACTGAGCTGTTCCGATCTGGGGCCTGCGACTGTGCCTCCCAGCATGTCACATTGGGGAGAAGCCACGGTGGCTTCCTGCGGTTCTCAGCCCTTTTTGTGCCATTGCTTTTCACTGACTAGTCAGGGTCTGCCCTGCCCACCCTCCATTGCCCACCCTCACTCTGGGCTCCCGGCAGCGCTGCCCGGAGCAGGAGCTGAGTGACAGGGCCTGGGAGCCTTTAACTACACAGGAACGAGGAATCATTTTTCATTGCTTCCTAATAACAGCAGGACAGAAGTAAGTGACTGGTACAGTTCGTTCGCTCAGTAAAGATTTATACAATCACTTTATCCGGTAATTGGTATTCTGGGGAGAGCGGGAGCTGCGGCTCCACAATCCCCTCTATTTGTTTTCTCTCTTTCTTTCCCCTTTTCAGAATGAGTAATTCTGTCCCTCACAATCCCATTTAAACTGAACGGCTGCAGAGTGAATAATTAGTTACATTCAATTAGGTCTCCTGCGCGCTCCCTTCTCACTTCAGGGGACAGACGCGCTAATGAGATGGCACATGTCTGACACGCGGGAGCGGGTATTAAACACACCGTGCCTGAGGAGAGATGGGGCAAGGTGGGCCCAAGCTGCTCAAACAGCAGTGGGGGGGCAGGGCCCTGCCAACCAGCTCAGTGGGGTAAACAGAGACGCTGCATTTTCTCATTCCTGGAGTTGGTCCCTTTCTCCCTGCCTGGCTCCTTCAGCTACACTAGGAGGCTGCCACCCTCCTTCCCTCAGCAGCAGGAGAGGGGCCTGACCACAGACACAGTTCCCCCCATCGCTGATGCTGTCTCTTGGGTGATCTCCTACATGGCTGGCACAGGCAACAGCCCTGGTCCCTCCCAGCCCCTGGCCTGTTGGCCTGGCCAGGGGCACTAGGGGCCAAGTGTTCCCCGATCTATGGGTGGCAGAACCTTTGGGGTTGCTGGGGGCCTGGACTCTGGCTTCTCGCCGCAAACGAGGGGGCAGGAGCTTACTGTTTCTTGACACAGAAGCTCAGGCTCTCTATGATCACCTGACTCCAGAAGCTGGAGCTTTCAGAAAAACGCCAACCCTTGCAAGACCTGCCAGCCACGTCAGTCCAACCTGAGAGTTCCTCGGGGCAGGCCTGGTGCCACCGTTAACAGATAGTCTCCTAGGTGGTGAGAACGGGGGCTGACCTTTCACCCCAGGGTCACCAGTCTGACCCCAGCCCAGTCCCAACAGCTACTCAGTGCTGTACTGACCTGCTGCGAGCCAGCCTGGCACCTGGGTGAAATTCACTGGGATGGATGGAGTAGAGAGGACACGAACCACATGTGGAAAGCAGGGCCTGTCACGCCAGCTGCACTGCCCTGCAGTCCCAGAGCCCTCCACCCCGCCATGCCAGCCCCCCAGCCGCAGCACCCCCAGGGTCTCTACCCCAGTCTGCCAGCGCCCCAGCTGGGATGGAAGGAGAACGCCTGCTGCCTGTCCTTTTGAGTAATGCCAGAGCACCGGATTGGCTGCCCTCCTCTAGCCACGCCCTCCTCGAGGCCACATGACCCGTCACACCCACAGGCTTGTGCCAGCAGGGTCCGGGTGACGCTCCGCTCCCGGGAGCGCAGACGCCCAGCTGGCTGCAGTGGACAAGGGGGGGCGGGGAGGTGTCAATCCCGGGGCCAGGCAGGGAGTGGGTACTGCTACTAATGCGCATTGCTACTAATTCGCCATCCCAGCCTGGGGCAAGCTCCCAGATGGAGAATGTCCTTCCCCTTCACAGGCCAAGACACCGACCTCAGAGGGGCAGAGACTCGCCCAAGGTCACGAGCCTGGTAGCAGGGTGGGACCAGCCCCCAGGCGTCCTGACTGCTGGTCAGCGTGTGAGCGTCCAGGGCGAGGGGTGTGGCTGGCCGTGTTAGAAGGGGGGGCTCCGCATGGGGCAGGGATAGAGACAGGGGCAAAGGCCTGTTCTTGGGGCAGTGCTGAATTTTGTCATTTTCCTCCCGGAGTCCAGGCCATGTTTGTGCCTGCTGCCCAACCCCCTGGCTGGATCCTGCCCGCTGCCCCGGCGAGACGTCAGCTGTGCTGCTGGGACCTGCCTGCTGCCTTGCACGAGGTGAGAACCCAGACGGGCAGCGTGCCCCCGAGGGCAGTCCTGTGTCCCACCCCCCGGGCACTGGGCTGCTGGCGTGGGGGAGTCGTGTGGAGAGCAGTATATGGGCTACCCCTTCAAACTAGGAAAGCTGCCAACAGGCTTTTATCTCCCTTATTACACCTCACATTAGGTTTTAAGAGGGGCATTAAATAACGTGCCGCTGCCTTTACCGTCCAAATCGCTCCATGTTCCAGCTGCTTCTGGTGCCGTGATTTATGGCCTCTCTCATATTGTGCAAGCTCGGGTACAGCCAGGTTATGTGCTCCGGCCTCTTCCCCGCTAACTTGGGCCTCCAGCCAGGGAGGCGGGGAGCCGGGACTCCATTAGACGCCTTCTGGCACAGGGCCTCGGCTAAGCACCAGGCACCTCGGGCTCCGCCTGCAGCGCCCTCAATCGGGCCATGCTCTCCCCGCAGGCAGGCAGCTGTAAGCAGGGCACCCTCAGCAGGGCACTGGCCCAGCTGCACAGGTGGCTCCTTGCAGCCTGCGCTTGGCAGGAGCCACAGGTCTCTTCTGGCAAGGGCCAGCTGGGGCAATTTCTCCCCCCCCCGCCCCCCAAGGCACGGCCACCCAGGGCCGCCCAGAGGGGGGGGCAAGAGGGGCAATTTCCCCCAGGCCCCGAGCCCCACAGGGGCCCCCACGAGAGTTTTTCGGGGCCCCTGGAGCAGGGTCCCTCACTCGCTCCGGGGGGCCCGGAAAATTCTCGCGGGGCCGGGCGCAGGAGCTTCTTCACTCCTGGTCTTCGCCGGCGGGGGGTCCTTCTGCTCCGGGGCGGAAGGACCCTCCACTGGCAAATTACCGCCGAAGACAGAGCGGGACCCGCCGCCGAAGCGCAGCCCGGTCTTCGGCGGTAATTCGGCGGCGGGGGGCCCTTCCGTTCCGGAACCCGCCACCGAAGTGCCCCGAAGACCTGGCTGCGCTTCGGCGGCGGGGGGGCCCCGCCGTGGGTCTTCGGGGCACTTCGGCGGCGGTCCTGGAACGGAAGGGCCCCCCGCCGCCGAAGACCCCGGGCCCCCGGAATCCTCTGGGCGGCCCTGCGGCCACCAGCAGGGCCCTGGCACCCCATCTCCCCAGAGGGCTGGCCTGCATCACCTCCAGACTCGGCTTTTCTAAACACATCCTGCAAATGATGGGGAGCACATCACCTCCCCGATCCAGCCCCACACCCTGGGCCCTGCCCTGCCATGGGACAGTCTGGGGGCAGCTCCCCAGCCGCTGGAGCTGGCCAGGCAGCCAGTAACACCCGTATGGCTCTGGGGAATGGGGCCCGGGGGCGAGGATGGGAGTGATGGGGCACTGCTGGAGGGCTTCCTTCCTGTAGTGGGTCCCCAGAGTCCCTCTAGTCCCCAGGGCTGGGCTGGGACACAGGCTCCTGCCAGCCCCGTGCCCAGGCTGCTCAGGCCCCTCTCACCTACAGTGCCTCCTCCCTACATAGTCTGCTGCCCTTTGCCTCCTGGCGTTGGGCAGCTGTCATTCCTGGGGCAGCCGCTGCTCCTGGCAGGGCCACACTGGACTTTGCTCCAGTGCTCGGCAGGCCAGACCCTGCAAGTCCTGTCTCCTGCAGAGCAACTCCAGGAGTGGCCTCAACATGGTCAGGGGCCCCAGGGGCATGGAGCAGGGGCTGAACGCTGTGAGGGTCGATCCGTTCAGCTGGGGAGGGTGCAGGCCCCCAATCTATCCTGCCTGGATCCAGAGAACAGCAGGGCACGCTCATATCCTGGCATGGGGAGCTCTGCTCCTGGCTCCAGCTCCGCGAGCTGGGCAGCAGGTCTGGTAATGGGCTGAGCAGACTCCCAAGGAGAGACTGAAGGAGACCCTAACGCCGGCAGTGGGCCACCGCGCTCACACACTGTGAGGATAATTATCGTTTAAATACCAGCTTTTTGTCAACGGTGTGGTGGAGAATAATTGAGCATAATTGTTCCCATTGTAACGGCAACAGCAGAGTGAGGAGAAGGAGAGGAGCAATAACCACAGAAATGTCAACCTGTCGGCCGTAAATATACCGGCTCCTTCTGAAGGTTGGCTCCATGGGGGGTGGGGAAGGGGGGCTCGACCCAGCTGGGGGGGTGGCAGTGCAGAGAGCCAAGCACCTGGCGTGCATGCGTGCCAGTATCAGCACGCATGTCTGCATTGCAGTACATTGTGCACGTGCACAGGGGTGAGTGAGCATGTGTATACCAACAGGTGTATGTGCACGGGGTGTGTGTGTGTGTGCACACAGGTGGGGGGGTGCGCGTGTGGGGCCATGAGACTGTGGATTTAACTAAAGTGAGTGCTGCTGGAACAGAGGCAGATGTCAGGCATGGGGGTGCACTGAGGGGGTGGAGTGAGCCACCTACTCATCCTCTCTGCATGCTGAGCCCCCTCTCCGCCATCCCTGCCAACCTCCTGTCTCACCCGCCCTCGGTGCATGCCAGGCCCCTGCCCCTCATGCAGCTCAGCTAAAGCCCCTCATACGCAGCAAGGCCGTAAGCACAGAATGGGAGCGCAAAGGCTGTAGTCACGTGTGGATGGAGGAATCAACAGCTGTGAGCAGTGCTGCGTGCTGGGCCAGCTCTGTGCATGGGGTGCTGCCCCGCCACTGCCCGCAGCGGCACCCCCTACACCAGTGGTTCTCAACCGGGGACACGTACCCATGGGGTACGCAGAGCTCTTCTGGGGGTACGTCACCTCAGCGAGAGATTTGCCTGGTTTCCAACAGGCTCCATACACAGCACTAGCGAAGTCAGAACAAACTACAATTTCATAGCAACAATGACCTGTTTGTGCAGCTCAATCTGTATATGCTGAAATGTAAGTACAAGATTCATATTCCAATCGCTTTATTTTAGAATGACATGGTGCCAATGAGAAACTCAGCCATTGTTCAGCACCAGTGGCTGTGACGCTTTGGGGTTTCTAGGTCTGATTTTGCAAGCAAGTCATTTTTATGTGAGGTGGAACTCGGGGGTACGCAAGACAAATCAGCCCCCTGAAGGGTACAGGAGTCGGGAAAGGGTGAAAGCCACTGCTCCACCCCACTCTCTGTACACTCCTGAATGCTCTGCTCCTGGCTGTGCTGGGCCCCGTCTCACTGCCCCCCGCCAGCGCCCCTGCCCGGGGCCGAGCCAGCGCGGGGAGGAGGGCGCCGGGTTGCCCCGTGGCACAGCCCCCTGCTGTGTGCCGGGCGGAGGAGGCCAGCCCTGGCTGTGTGTGCTGGGCGAGGCAGATGCTCCCCACGACAGGGCCTCACAGCCTCTCCTGCTCCGAGATGCGGCTCTCCTTGCCGTCCTCCTGCGCCACAGGCTGGCGCCCCAGCAGGGTCTCCTGGACAGGGAAGTCTTGGCGCTCGTCATGCTCCTCGCACCCCACCACGGCTGGCTGCTGGGGCGGCGCCAGCACCACAATCTCCACGGGATCCAGCCGCTCCGGGCCCTGCCAGGTGGGGGAGGTGAGGTGGCGGGGGGTCCTGCTGCAGCCCCTCGAGCTGGCACAGCGTGGGGCCGGGGGAGACCTACGCCTCTCCTCGGGCTCCTGCTGCCCCCTGCTGGGCTGCTGCGGGATAACCGGGGCCTGCCCTCTACCGGCACAACCCCCCCATCTCCGGGGGAGACGCTCGGACACTGCCCCAGCCCCTGCCCTCACCCCACCACAGGGCGGTGTCCCCTCGGGGCAGGGCTTGGGGCCACACCTCTTTTGCCCCCATGGGGACAGGGCCCAGGCTGGCTCCCACCCCAGGGCATCCTGCTCTCCACTTGCTCTGTCCTCCCCTCTGGCCCGTCCCTGCCCCTCCCACCCCAGCGGGCAGCAGAGGTGACCCCAGGGCCTGGTGCCACCTGCCCAGGGAGCAGGCAGCCGGGTGCAGCCTGTGCCTGTGGGCTGGGAGGGGGAACCCCCTGCTTGGGGCCAGGGTGACATACCTGCTTCTCTGGGTGCTTCTGGAGACCTAGACAGGGAATGGGGACAGAGGGGGAGAGTGAGACTCCGGCCAGGCCCAGTGTAGGCGCCCCATGGTGGGAGGGGGGGCGGGCAGGGAGTGCCCCAGCCAGGCCCAGGCCAGACACCCCATGGCGGGGCAGGGGAGGGGAGTGCCCTGGCCAGGCCCAGCCCAGACACCCCATGGCGGAGGGGGAATGCCCCCGGCCAGGCCCAGCATGGCGTCAACATGTGCTCACGTTGATCTGGGCTCTGCCATTGTGCCTCCTGCTGCCCAAGGTGCTCCGGGACAGAGCCATGGCTGAAGCCTTGACTCAGCCTCCCAGAGCTCCCAGCCTACGCTGGCGGGTGGGTAAAGCAGCAGGGTGCCCTGCCGGGGGGAGCTGGGCCAGGCTGGCACTGCCATGGCAGTCTGGCTTCAGCACACGTGGGCCCCAGGACCGTGAGGTTTTTCCCCAGAACAAGCTGAACTGTGATGCCTCGAGACTGGGCAGCGGCAGGCTCCCGGTTGGCAGAATGGTGGGCTCGGCTGTGAGCGGTGGAGGACGAGCACCCTGCTGTGCCCAGGCCCTGGCCCAGCCCAGGAGTGGAGGGAACAACCCACCCAACCCTCCCTCCCTTCCTCCAGCCAGCACCCCCTGTGCTCACCTTTCTGATACAGGCAGAAGAGAATGAGCCCCACGAGAGAGGCTGCAATAATGGCCATAACGGAGATCAGCACTGGGGAGCGGCTGCGGCCAGGCTCTGGCAAGAGAAAAGAGAGAGGGCTGCTCAGCATAATGCCCTCCCCCCCACACTGAGCCCCGCTCAACCACACCCCACCTACAGCGCCCACTGCCGGGGAGACCCCACCACCAGGAGCGGCAAAGTCCTCATATCTTCATCCAAAGGGAGCCTGAAGCTCCTTGCAAACTGTATTGTGTCTGCAGGGATCAATGCGTCCACCAGTGAAATGCAGCCAACTCTGGGGAGGACCTGGCAGCTTTGTACAGCTGCACGGCACTGAGACGGGGACTGGAAGGAGGCAGAATGGACTCGCCCACCTGCAGAGTGTTAGCTGTCCCACGTGGCCAGGCCCTCGGTTCTGTGCCACCCACAGGCAGCAGGTGAAGCAGCGCCGCACGCCTTACCCAGGGTGAGCACTGGGGCAGACTGGCCCAAGGTTTCCCTTGCCAGAATGCTGGCTGGACTCGGACACCCTGGGGTTTCCCATCCAAGAACTCACCCACCTGGGATCTGCACAGCTTGTGCATGCTGACAGCTTGGCACTTACCACAAGCCACATCCAAGCGGTTTGTCCCAGGCACCTTCAGCACCAGCCCCAGTGTCTCGCAGCTGCAGAGAGGGGCAGAGCTGGGTTCATACCCGGAGCCAGGAGGGCAGCAAAGCACCCTGCATGCGGGCACCGGGGAAGCATGTCACACGGAGGAGAGCTGCTGCTGTGAAAAGGGCTCAGAGCTGTGTGCTGGCAGTGCGCTGCAGTGCGTGGGGTGAACAGCACGGACCAGACCCCAGGGAACTCGATGGGCAGGACCCCAAGCCCCTTCCCACGGTGTAAATCCAGAGCGAGTCCCTGGCTGCAGCTGCACTCACACCCAGTAGCCAGGCCAGAGCTGAGGAGGCGGATGTGAGGAGCTACCTGCAGGGAGGGAGGGGCCTGGCTGGCAGCCTGTGCCCCCAACCACAGGATTGGCGCTGCCCTCCGCCTGAGTAGCAGGGACGGGAGTGTGATGCCCTCCCTCAGGCATCTCCCTGCAGCCACCTGACAGCTGTGGGTGTTTGCCACTGGCCTGCTGCTGAGACGGGAAATACCTGTAGGCTGCAGCGGCTGCCCTTACGCCTGGCCCCAGGCGCTCTCCTTTGGGCCCTGGGCCACAGGGAGATGGAGCATCACGTGCACAACAGGCCGCCTGGGAGCCAGGGGCGGCTCTAGGAATTGCGCCGCCCCAAGCAGGACGGCACGCTGCGGGGGGCGCTCTGGCAGTCCCCGGTCCCGCGGCTTCGGTGGACCTCCTGCAGACGTGCCTGCGGATGCTCCACCGAAGCCGCGGGACCAGCGGACCCTCCGCAGGCACGTCTGCGGGAGGTCCACCGGAGCCGCCTGCACCCCCCCACCGCGGCACGCCGCCCCAAGCACGCGCTTGGCGCGCTGGGGTCTGGAGCTGGCCCTGCTGGGAGCCCCACGGAGCACCTCGGCAATGTGCTACTGGTACGGCCCACGGGCTCCTGGGCTGCTCCAATGGGGCTCCCAGGTAACCCCACCTCTCCAGCAGTGCGCCCGGCTCGGGGGGGCTCACTTCAACAAGGAGGTTGAGCAATTGGGAAGGGTTCAGCAAACAGCTCGGAGACTGACTCGGTGCTGGGAAACCTGCCTCCAGGAGAGCCTGCCACAGCTCTCAGGCCCTATGTGGGGTGATGCCTGCTAGCAGACCGAGGCCAAATGAGATCCAGCCAGGCGGGAGCTGCAACTTGACAAAGGCAGCCAGCAAACAAGGTGCAAATTTCAAGCAGAAAGTGTCAATACCCCGGGAGCAGCTTCCCAAAAGATGGGGGGACACGCAGCCCATGGACTCTTCAACGCAAGACCAGCTGTCAGGTTCCCAAAGGTCCCCCCAGTGGTTATGGGGGGGGTGCCATGCAGGGGTCAGCTCTGCTTCCCCTCCCCCACAGTGGTTATGGGGGTGCCATGCAGGGGTCAGCTCTGCTTCCCCTCCCCCACAGTGGTTATGGGGGCGCCATGCAGGGGTCAGCTCTGCTTCCCCTCCCCCACAGTGGTTATGGGGGTGCCATGCAGGGGTCAGCTCTGCTTCCCCTCCCCCACAGTGGTTATGGGGGGGGTGCCATGCAGGGGTCAGCTCTGCTTCCCCCCCCCACAGTGGTTATGGGGGGTGCTATGCAGGGGTCAGCTCTGCTTCCCCTCCCCCACAGTGGTTATGGGGGGTGCTATGCAGGGGTCAGCTCTGCTTCCCCCCCCCACAGTGGTTATGGGGGGCGCCATGCAGGGGTCAGCTCTGCTCCTCCCCGGTGGTTATGGGGGGCGCCATGCAGGGGTCAGCTCTGCTCCTCCCCGGTGGTTATGGGGGGCGCCATGCAGGGGTCAGGGTTAAGGTTCTTCTGGCCCTTGCGTCTCTGCTGTGCAGCTGGGCTGGCAGGGGAGCTCTCCGGGGTGCATGGCCAAGGGACGGGCTCTGCAGCCCGGCTCCACTCACCCGTGTGCTGCACACTGCTCAGCTCCAGTGGTGGCGAGAGCAGCAAAGGGGAGGAAGGCAGCTGCTGGGCGTGGCAGCCGAGATGACAGGATGGCTGGAGTGCTCTGCTTGCCCCTGCGCCCGCTCCCCCGCCCTGCACTCACAGCCTGTGCCACCCCACCCAGGCCCTACCAGGGCTCATGTCACCTGCTGGGGCACCCTTCCCATGCCCTCTGCAGCAGGAGCTGAGCTGGCGTGAGAAGGGCGGGATGTGTGGCAGAGAGAAGGCTGGTGTGGGCGCAGCCGCAGCTGCCTTTGAATCAGGCGTGTTGGGTCTGTACCTTGTCCAGGGGCGGCACGGCTCAGAGGTGGAGGAGATGTTGGAGAAGCTGCCATGTTTACAGGGCTCGCAGGTTGTGTCGGAAAGGTTGTCGGCTGGAATGGAGCAGAGTGGGCAATGGGCAGGTCAGTGTCATGCCAGGGGAAGGCAAGGTGATTTGCAGGTGCCAGGCTGGAGCAGCTGAGTGATTGCAGCCTGTGCGCGTCTCCCCAGGAAGCACTGGGTGTCCCTCACGAGGGCAAGGCCCTGGCACCCCTTGTAGGGGAAGCCTTGGTGGGACTCTAATCGGGGGGTGGGGGGGCGGTGTGATCCCTGGGCTGCACAATGGTGAATCAGCTCCAGCCCTGGCCCCCAGGAAGGGAGCTCTCTGGCTGGCTCGGAGCATCACCTCACCTTTCCGAGCAACTCCTTCACCTGGCCTGCAGGCCGTGATGTTCAAGCAGGTCTGGCAGTCGGGGCTGGAGCAGTACATGCCCTGCTGGCACTGGCACTCGGCATTGTGCTTGGCATCCCCGCGGCTCCTCGTCTCAAGTCCAGCATCTGGGCAAAGGGGATGAGACAAACGTAGACAAGGGATCAGCACTCCAGGGAGTTGGTGCCAGCAGCACCTCCTGCCAAGCAGGTGATGAGCCTAGGATGGCAGGTGAGCAGGGGGTGGGTGCCAGGCTGCAAGGACCCCGGGAGCCCCTGAGCATTAGCCAGGAGGCCTGGTTTCACCCGCCAAGAATGAACGCCCCCAAAGGCACCTACTGTGATCGCAGGATTTGTGGGGGGTGCAGTGTTTCTCCTTGGTCCAGCCGGACTGGAAGTGTCTCTCCTCGCACGGCACGCACTCACTGTTCTGCGAGGCAGTGCAGTCAGACAGCAGCTTGAGTCCTGCAATGCAGAGCACAGCAGGTTTTGCTGCGAGCCGGGAGGGAGTCTGTCAGTGAAGAACAAGCAACAGACCCTGCAAGAGGTACCCAGCACTGCCAGACCCAGCCTCTCCCAGCAGGAGGTGCTGTAGGGAAGAGGTAAGACTGAAAACCCTGGCTCCGCCAGGGGAGCGAGGCTGACAGTCACGTCCCAGCCCCAGCCAAGGCTGCCCGGAGATGGGACCCTGCTCCATACCTGGCTCACAGCGGTTGCAGCACCTGCCATCGTGTTGATAGAGCTCTGGGGTGCAGTTCAGGTCGCTGCCAGACGCCCAATGCTGGAATAGAAGAGCAGTGAGCTCAGCCAGACAGGTCCGTGCTCCATGACTCGCCCCATCCCCCGTTCTTCCTCGCTCCTGCATGCAGCTCGCTTGGCCTCTGCATCCCAGGCACTGCGCAGACGCTGCTCCCTGCACTCTCACCAACACCCACTTTAACCACAGACTGTTGCACAGCTGGGTTCAGCCGCCTCCGCGATGCCAGGCCTCCCTTGAAGTGGGATCCCACCAGTTCCGGTGTGGTGTCCAGGGCACAGCTCTCTCTCTCTCCTGCTTCACCTCGCAGCGAGTGAGCACGGTGCCGCTCGGGTGCTGCCAGGCCTGCAGTCAGAGCCCTGGCCAGGCAGCTACAGCCTGTGCCAACAGGGCAGGCCTGGGCACCACTGACAGGAACGCCTCTCCTGCCTGCCCTGCCCATGGGCTGCCAGCTTCAACCCCTGCAGCGGGGGGCAGGGCACAGGGGAGACCAACGGCCCCTTCCTCGCACAGCCGCGGGGCCATCCTCCCAGGTAACGGGGGGCTGAAGGGAGGAGCCTGTAGGCTTGGATCTGGGGCAGCCCTGGGGCTTCTGGGGACTCCCCAGAGTCTGCCCCAGGGGAGCCTCTTCTCCCACCTGTGACAGTGGCACAGCAAGCCCCAGCCCTGCGCCGGCGCCGGCGGCTCACAGGGTGCGGCGGGGATGGTGCCCGGGAGTGGCCAAGGGTGCCTGCTGGCAGAGCCCTGGCTGCCCCGGGGAGCTCTCTGAGAAACAGGGGGACTGAGAAGAAAGACTCTGACATCCCGTGTCGCTAGCAGCCTCCATGTTGGGAAGGGCACCTGAACGGGGCCCAAACCCCCAGCCTGGGCCGGGCCCCTGGTTTGCCAACTCTCCAGGATTGCCCTGGAGTCTCCAGGAATAACAAATTAATTGTTAATCAAAGATTATGTCCTGTGCTGAAACCTCCAGGAATACATCCAATCAAAATTGGCAACCCTAGCCCCTGCGTCTCTCCCCCACCCCACCCCCAATGCCTAGTTCAGGCCCACGCTGCAGGCCTGGCCCAGCCCCTCCCCACATTTGGCGAGTGGAACCCCGGAGCCCCTGCTTGGAACCTGGCAGCCCCAGTGTTCAGCTGGTTCGGGAGCACCCCTGGCGTCCTTGCCCCACTGCATCAGGCCGGTGTTTGCTTTTGCTTCCTTGCAGGCCTGGAGCTGGTGCCTGTTGCATTCCAGGGCATTGTCACAGCTTGTATCCTCCCCCAGCACCTTCTGTGTTACCCAAAGCTGCCTCCTTGGTCTGGCCAACTCTCCTGCCCCCTCAATCCAGCCCTGCCCCAATGTCCCTATGCCACAGCTACGCGCCCTGACCGGAGCCGGGGTCCCGGAGCAGCACCGGGCAGTGGCTGGCTGTGGGCTCAGCTCTTGCTCTGTCTCTGGTGGTTGCTCCAACCCCCTATTTCAGAAAGAAAGTGAAAGTGAAGCCAGCAGCCTGGCTAGAGGGGAGCAGGACAGCAGCCTGGCCCCAGCTCCGGCTGGGCCCTTTGGACAGGGAGTAGGGACTCCAGACCCTGCCCTCCCTCCCCAGTCCCCACTACATCCCAGTCAAAACCTGGAGCCCCTGGGGTGCCAGACAGCAGGGTGGAGTCGGAGGGGGGGCAGGGAAATCAAAGCAGATGAAGGGAAATTCCCAGCCACAAAAATGAGGAACCAGCAAACTGCCAGGCCAGAGCAGGAGCCGTGGCTCTCGCCGATTCTGTGAGCCCAGGTTCCCCACAGGCAGCTCCCCGAGCCCAGGACAGGGGAGAGGGCAGGGACGGGGAACACGCGCTCCCCTCCCCTGCCCTCCCCCAGGGCCGGCTTTAGGAAGTGCGGGGTCCAATTCGAATACCCGGCGGTGGTCCGAGTCTTCGGCAGCGGGTCCTTCACTTGCTCCAGGTCCTCCGCGGCACTGAAGGACCCGCCGCTGAAATGCCGCCGAAGACCCAGAGCGAGTGAAGGACCCGCCACCGAAGTGCCGCCGAAGACCCGGAACGCCGCAGGGTGAGTAAAAATTAAAAAGTTAGGCACTCTCCTTTAGGGCGCGGGGCCCTCTTAGGCAGGGGGGCCCAATTTGGGGGACTTCGGGGAATCAGCCTAAAGCCAGCCCTGCCCTCCCCTCCCCTCAGGGCTCTCTCCCCCACCCTAAGAGCAGAGCCTGTAAACACCTCTGGAGGGGGTCCCCGCGCACAGCTGGGTATATCCTGGCAGCTCCAGGGCAGGGAGGGAGGACGCATCGCAGGGCCTTTACAAGGAATCTGGGCAGAGCCTGAGGCCAGCAATGTAGGGCAGGATCCCGCCCTGTACACTCCCGGCGCCATCACTCATGTCGAGGGAGCTGTGATTCCAGCCAGCCAGAGGGAACCCCGCATCTTGCCCGCCACATCCCAGTCTGTCACTGGAGCTCCCTGGCCCCCTCCAGGCCGAAGAACCCCCTCCTCCCATCGGACCTCGACTGGCACCAGGCTTGGGATTCGCTCTGCCAGTGAGGGCCCAGTGCCAGCGAAGGGACCAAGGGAGGGGAAGTGGTGCCAGCCCTCTCGCCCCCTCGCTGCCTGGGCAGGGGAGTTGGCTCAGAGCCCTGCCGAGCTCCCAGAGCGCCCTATGGGAGCCGGGCTCTGCGTACCAGGGCTCTGCAGCTGGGTGCGATATCATTGACTTCCCAGGAAAAGAAACTGAAACTTACCCTGAGCAGGCAGCCCCCGAGCAGACAGAGCAGGCAGCCGGGCAGCATGATGCAGCTGGACCTTTGGCAAGCAAGGCAGAGCTGCTATAAACTTCTCAGCCTCAATACCCGCCCAGGAAAGGGGCTGGGCAGCCACTCCCCGAGCAGCAAAACTCCTCCCCGGCATCCACCCTCGGGGCTTGCCTGGGCCAGGACTTCCCCAGGCAGCCTGTGGCCAGGGCCCCTGGCAGGGCTGCGTGTGCAAAGCAGCCAGCCTGGCGCAGCCCCCTCGCCGGAGCCAGTGCAACCTGGCCGAGCCCGCGTCCCCATGGGTACAGTGGGGATGCTGAGAGCCATTAACCCGAACTGCAAACCCTGCAAGCCAGGGTAGAGCGCCACTCCCCCCAACCGTGTCCCCCGGCAGCTCCTGGCTCTGTGTCAGCCTGGCCACAGCAGTGGCTCTAGGAACTTCCCAGCGCAGTCTGCAGGCAGCTCCCTGCCCCAGGGCAGACAACAGCGGGGTCCCTCAGTGCCGGGGGCCGCTCGGGGTTGGGGCAGCAGAGGTCAGTGCATCTGAGACACAGGAGCACTGGGGGCCCCTGGTGACCTGCCCCTGAGGAGAGAGGGCGCAGGCCGTCGGGCCCACCCAGAGAGTGTGCAGGGGGCGAGTGGGGTGAGCGCAGGGCTGCCCCTTCTGCCCATGCTAGTCGTGGGCACCTGCCACTGACTGAAGAGTCAAGCTGCCAGGATGACTATGAATCACCAACGTAATGTGGCCGTGAAAAAGGCCAATGGGAGCCTAGGATGTACCAGGCGAAGCAGCTCCAGGCGTGAGAGAGGAGTATCAATGCCATTCCACGAGGCCTGGTGAGCCCACAGGTGAATTTACACTGGAGCAGGGGCAGAGCCAGAGAAGAGTGACTAGGTGCCCAGGAGACTGGAGGGCCAATTTTATGAGAGGAGCCTGGAAGAGCCTGGCTTGGTTAGTCTAGCAAAAAGCAGGCTATGAGTGCGCTCTGGAAACACACTGGGGGTGAACCCCAGCGAGGGTGAAGAGCTATTGAGACTAAAGAACAAGGCTGGCACAAGACTGAACAGCTAGAAACCAGCCAGGAACAAATTCCAGCTGGAAATTAGAAGGTTACTGACCATCAGAAGCTGAGTTTCTGGACCAGCCTCCAAGTAGGAGTTCTGGAGGCAGTTTTACGAGAGAGCGGGACCAATGTATGGTGTCCCTAGCCTCTGTTTGGGAATGGGCGATGGGATGGATCACTTAGTGGTTCCCTGTTCTGTTCATTCCCTCTGGGGCACCTGGCACTGGCCGCTGTTGGTAGACAGGACACTGGGCTACATGGACCAGTACGGCCGTTCTTACGTATCAGCACAATTGTACAAGGTGACTGCTTGTGATGCGGGGGGAGGGCTCGGCAGCTCTGGGCTCACTTTGGGTTTATGTCTGATGTTCCTAAAGTTCATGCTTCAGGGTGTCAGCCAGCCACCAGCAGGGAGCTCCCGTCCCCATTGTTCTAGGAGGTTATTTTTTAATTTCCTTCCTCTGTAGCATCCAAGTTGGCCCCAGCTGGATCTGGGACATAGGGCAGGGAGGGCCGGGGCTTGGAGGTGGCACCAAACAGTCTCTCTCAGTTGCGTGGCTGGCTGGGTCTTGCTCACCTGGTCAGGGTCTCCCTTATCACCATGTGGGGTGGGGAAGGCATTTCCCCACAGGTCAGACTGGCAGGGACCTTTGGGCTGGGGGGGGGGGGGTCACTTGCCAGGATTAGCTGGGTTTAGCTCACTGAATTCCTTCCCACAGCAGGGACCTCAGACGTGGTGCCCCTCACTCCCGCCTATTCTCCGCCCGTGCACAGAACAGTCTAGTCTCCCAGGGGCTGGGCTCCTTTGGGCTAATTCTGGTTGCTGGGTCAGTGTGCAGGTGCTGGGGTGGGTGGTGTTGGTGGCCTGCGATAGGAGATCAGACTGGATGTCCGGTGGCCCCTTCTGGCCTTAGACTCTGTTCCAGGAGGCCTGTTCAGTTCCTCTTGGGCCTCTGTACCGTCAAGCCCCTCATAGACCCTCCGAGATCTGTAACTGGCCATGCCCCGCAGCTGGGCCCCACAGAGTCCGCCTCTCTCCACAGAAGCCAGCCCTGCAGCCCTGCTCAGGTCTGTGGCTTTTCTCCCCGTGCGGCGGTGCCCTGGCTCTTGGAGAGAAGGCACCTTGGGTTGGATAGTCTGGCTCCCAGCTTGGCCTGTTTGCTGTACTCCTCTCCAGCAGCACAAGGCGGGTGGGATTCCCCAGTGTAGGGGAACCCCACTGTACAGACCCACCACAGCTCGATCTGCACCAGCCAGCCCTGCCCCTGGCGTATTAGGGGCGTGGGCGTAGCCAGAGCACAGCTGCACTCCAGCAGCTCCAGCTGGCACACCAGCCATAGGGAGCCACTGCCAGTCAGCCCTGAGGCTGCTGCTCAGGCTTGCTGGGGATTGTGAGGGACCCACTGCTGAACCCAGACCAGGTCATTGCCTCCAGCTGAGGCAGCTGGTGAACTTGGTCTCCTGATGGGCTGCAGACTCCAGCTGCCCTGGCTCCCTGAGCCTGTACCATGCCTGCAGCTGAGTTTCTAGGCCCATTTTCTGCTCTCAGCTGCCTGCTGCTCCTGCCTCTGTGGTCCTGGTCTCCTGCTCCTTGGCCCAGTTCTTGTCTCCAGGGTTTTGGCTCTGGCACACTCCCTAGAATTGGTATTTGGCTTCTGGCCCCCGTCTCCGGCTTGCTCCCGGGACTTGGTAACTTGGCTCCTGACTCAGGCTGCTAGGCCTGGTCACCCTGTTACAACCATTGGGCCAGCTGCCCATCCTGACCATTAGGCAAGGCTGCCCACAGCCTGGGCCTTAGCAGGATAAAGCCCCCTTAGCCAGTCCCTCCTCAGCCGTCCCAGTGGAGGGTTCCATCCTGTATTGCAGGTGTGACTGTCCCAGAGCTGCCATGGGCAGGCCGTTGTCTCTCCGCTCCAGGACTGATGCTCCTTGCAATCATCCCATACTGGTGCTGGTCTGCTTTGCTGCCATACTGTGAAGAAGTGGGACTGTTCTTAATGTTTCCTCTGAATACTGTGTGGGGGCCTCAGTTTCTGGCCGACCCTCTGTCTCCTGGCAACTAATGGCCAGGCCCTTCCCCCTGCAAGGGGATGCTAAAGGTGTGGGAGAACAAAGAGGTCAGGTGACCTCCTGGCCTGAGAAGAGACAAAGCCCAGAGAGGAGGGGCTGGAGGGGGTTTCAGTTGGGAGCTGGCTGGGGACGGGAAGTGAGGGCAGACGTGGGTGTCTGCCTCGCTGGGGCCCAGAATGGACCCGGCTGAGGGGTCCGGTTCTCTGTACCTACAAGCTCTGTTTCAGACCGTGTTCCTGTCATCTAATAAACCTCTGTGTTACTGGCTGGCTGAGTCACGTCTGACTGCGACGTGGGGGTGCAGGACCCTCTGGGTTCCCCAGGACCCCGCCGGGGCGGACTCGCTGTGGGAAGCGCACGGAGGGGCAGAGGATGCTGAATGCTCCAAGGAGAGACCCAGGAGGTGAAGCCGTGTGAGCTGCTTGCCCTGCAGACAGTCTGCTCCAAGGGAGAGGAGGCTCCCCAGAGTCCTGCCTGGCTTTGTGGGGATCAGTTCCAGAGCATCGCCCGGGGACTCCGTGACACATACCCACCCTGCAGCTGTGCCTGTCCCCATCCTGCTCTCCAGTGCATGGTTGGGGTTGGATTAATTGGGTTCCCTGGACTGTCTCTCTAGGCTCTCCAGGGCCCTTAGGATCATTCATCTCCAGTCACAGGGATCTGTGACTCCCTCCAGGTTCCTATCAGCTGTGTCAGTCACCTGCAGGTCCTGCCCCCCTCTCCGGGCCAGAAGGAGCCTGAGCAATTCTGGGAAATCCAGCCCCTGCCAGTAGGCTGGGATCCTGGGGCCCACATGCAGGAGGGGGTGTTTGTGCTTTTCCTGCTAACTCAGCCTGGAAGCAGAAGCTTGAGGTTTCAGTTCAGTTTCTTGCTGTGGGTTTCAGTAATTCCCATCTGGGATTACGCTGTGAAGACAAAATGGAGACCCCCATGAGGGCACAATATCCGCCCACAGGGCCCCCCCAACAAGGGGCTAGTGTCTCCCCAGAGGCCCCCTCTCCCTGAAGAGGGCAGTATCTGCTTTCAAGGGCCATGAACACAGAAAGAGGAGAGGACAGAGAATCCAGCAGCTCATGGTGAGTGAGGGAGACTCCCACACTGCCTCCCGCTTGGAGAAATTCCCAGGTGATGTGGCGAGGGCCCTGTGGGTTCCAGGCTCTTCTGCTTTCTGCAGAGGAGAATGTCACAGGCAGTTCCTGTTGCTTTGTGCATTCCCACTGCACTTTCATTGTAGAGAGGAAACCCTGGTAACAAAGGAGAAGCTCATGCAAAGGTTTACGCCTCAATGCCCAAGTAAGAATACTCAGAACACAGACCAAGGTTACAGGGAGCTGTCTGGCCTGCAACTGCGCTGATGCAGCGTGGCCCTCCCCTCCTGTGTGCCTGCGGCTGTGCCGGTGCAGTATGGCCCTTCCCTCCCGTGTGCCCGCGGCTGCGCCGGTGCAGCATGGCCCTTCCCTCCTGTGTGCCTGCGGCTGCGCCGGTGCAGCGTGGCCCTCCCCTCCTGTGTGCCTGCGGCTGCGCCGGTGCAGCGTGGCCCTCCCCTCCTGTGTGCCTGCGGCTGCGCCGGTGCAGCGTGCCCCTCCCCTCCTGTGTGCCTGCGGCTGCGCCGGTGCAGCGTGCCCCTCCCCTCCTGTGTGCCTGCGGCTGCGCCGGTGCAGCGTGCCCCTCCCCTCCTGTGTGCCTGCGGCTGCACCGGTGCAGCGTGCCCCTCCCCTCCTGTGTGCCTGCGGCTGCACTGATGCAGTGTGCCCCTCCCTGCCCATGTGCCCATGGCTGCGCCGGTGCAGTGTGCCCCTCCCCTCCTGTGTGCCTGCGGCTGCGCCGGTGCAGCGTGCCCCTCCCCTCCCGTGTGCCTGCAACTGCGCCGGTGCAGCGTGCCCCTCCCCTCCCGTGTGTCCGCGGCTGTGCCAGTGCAGCGTGCCCCTCCCTGCCCGTGTGCCCGTGGCTGCGCCAGTGCAGCATGCCCCCCTCCTGTGTGCCCGCGGCTGCGCCGGTGCAGCATTCCCTGTGCTGAGGACCGGTCCCAGGGCTCACAGGTGACATGAGTGGTGCCTAGGCCTCATGCTGCTCTGCGTGCATTCAGCATGGCTCACTGGGCTCCGCGGAGGCATAAAGCCAGTGCCCCCCACCACCCCACCCAGCCGCTGCTCCTCTAGTGCTCTCCTTTGCAGAGCTGGCCAGGGAGAGGAAGTCGACTCGTTCTGGCTGTTGTGGGCGGTGGCTGGGAGCCACGTGACTGGATACCCACCCCACCCTCTGCCGTCATTTCCCAAAAGTGACTCTTGCTCACCAAATATGAACTGCCCCAGGGGAGATCTCTTGAGAGCCATCATGCAAACGGCAGTCGGGAGGAAGGGGATTTCTGGGCTCAATGCCTTGGCCTTGGAAATCCCCTCCGGCAGCCCCACGCTCACTGCTGGGGCCTCATGTTACGTGCCTGCTCTGTGTAGCTCAGGGAGCTGAGCTGAGACCCCTCACACCAGGGCTCTCGTCCTTCAGTGCCTGTAATCTCCCAGCACACACTCCTCCCAGCCTCTCAATCCCAGACGCCAATTACCATCAAGGCAGTAAATAGCTTTAGAACTTAAAGCCTATTCCAATGACCTCAGGCCCTGGATCAGGGCCCTCCTGGAGCTGACAGCAGGCACTTCTAGGCCAGGCCACTTTGAGCCAAAACTGCAGCGGAGCTCTCAAACTAGGGCAAAGCTCTGCTTATTTTGTCATTGTCGCCTCTCTTGTGCCTGGGAACACCTCTGCTGGGGGAGGGGCTGGGGCTGACTGGCTTTGCCTGGCGGTGGCGTGAGGGGCAGGTGTCAGGTCTGGGCACACGGGATCATGAAAAGGTTCAAACCTGCTACAGTGTTTATTCATTTACCCATGTGACAAAGCTGCCACGGCTCCTTAGCCGTGTGCTTAGTGACATCACCTCCACCAACGCATGGGCTGGTGTAGGTGTAAGCAGGGGAATGGTCCCAGGATTGTGGGGAACTTTCCTGGCGTATGCACGACCCCGGTGAAATGGGCTAGCGAACGGATCTGAGTCCTCGCACCCACTCCCTTCGCCCGCAGGCCGGCCTGCCCTCGAGGACTCCCCTTCCTCCCTCCTCGTAACCCTGACACGGCTGGGCCCAGGATTCCTGGTCATGGCCACTTAGGGCAAGGACTCGGGTGTCCCCACTCTGGGGGGCTCTCTCCACACTGGACGCGTCCCTGACCCACTGAGCATTACACACAGTTCAAAGCAAATACAATGTATTAAACAGCAACCAATTAAAAAAAAAAAAAGGAAAAAAATGGGAAAGGTTAAAGGAAAACCCGTCACCCCGCTCTGTGGCCCGGGGACATCACAACCAGTGTCTGTTCAGTCTGTTCCTCACATGTCCCAGGCCTCCTTCTCAGGCCCTGGCTGTGCGGCAGGGACGCTGCGGGTCAGACACTTGCTCTGGCGGTGGCCACACGCCCTCAGGCTTTATGTAAGGAGCCTGTTGCCCCCTTACTAACATTCAGTGGGGGTGTTTGGTTGCTAGCTCCCAGCACTAAAAGGGGAGGGGTCGATGGGAAATCAGGAGCCTGAGACTGACAGTCCCCAGGAACAATGTGGAGAGGCCAGTGCCCCAGGTCAGCCTGATTGACAAGGTGGGCAGGCTAATCAAGGAGTCAGGAGGCCAGGGAGGGTCCCGTTCTCTCTGTAAACTGGAATTGCTTGAGTCAGACCGAGTGGGGCCGAGCTAAGGAGAGAGCAGGGGCCCAAGCTGAGCTGCTGGGAGCGGAGCTGCAGCCCCAGAGCCAGAGCACAGCCCAGGGAGCAGACCTGCCCTGGGAGCAGAGCCGCAGCAACTGGAGGTAGAGGGGCCGGAGAAGCAGCCCAGGAAGCTGAAGGCAGAGCAGCAGCAGCAGCCGTGCTGAGGCAGAGCGGAGCTGGGGCTGGGGCTGGAGCAGTCCGGAGCAGGGTGCAGTGAGCAGCTGGGGAGAGCAAGGGGGGGCCCTGCGCAGGGAGACGCCTCAGCCAAGAGGCTCTGCAGGCCAGACTTGGGGGGGGGATCGTAACCCTGACAGAGCGGGGGTGACGCTGGGGAGAAGGGTCCTGCCACCTAGACCCTGAGAGCGTGTGGGCACTGCCAGAGCAAGTGTCCAACCCGCAGCGTCCCTGCAGCCTGAGAAGGAGGCCTGGGACCTACAAGGAACAGACTGTGAACTGCCCTGACATTCCAGAGACACTGTTTGTGATGTTCCCTGCCACAGAGCAGGGTGACGTGTTTCCTTTAACCTTTCCCATTTCTCCTTATTCTTGTTTTTAATTAATTGTTAATTAAATAACTTGTATTTGCTTTAAATTGTATGATGTGATCAGTGGGTCAGGGAGGTGCCCAGTGCAGAGTGAGCACCCCGGAGTGGGGACACCCTAGCCCCTGTCCTGGGTGACCACAGCAGGGTTGGGGGTGGAGCCCCCCAGGAATCCTGGGCCCAGCCTTGTTGGGGTTACGAGGACTCTGCCAGACAGGAGAGTGGAAGGGGAGTCCTCAAGGGCAGGGAGGCCTCTGGGTAAAGGAAGTGGGAGCGAGGACGCAGATCCTTTCGCTAGCCCACTTCACTGGGGTAGTGCAGAAGCCAGGAAAGTTCCCCACAATAGCGGGACCATTCCCCCGCTTACATTTAGGTGGCAGGACCCTTCTTCGCAGTGTCAGCCCCCACTCCCACCCCCAGTTGGGGTTACGATCCCCCTCCAAGCCTGGCCTGCAAGGCCTCTTGGCTTGGGGTGTCTCCTTGCACTGGGCCCACTGCCCGGGGTCCCCCTCGCTCTCTCCAGCTGCTCACTGCACCCGGCTCTGGGGGCTCCAGCTCCACTCTGCCATAGCACTGCTGCTGCTGCTCTGCCTCCAGCTCCCTGGGCTTCTTCTCTGGCTCCTCTGGCTCTGGTTGCTGCAGCTCTGCTCCCAGCACAGGTCTGCTCTCTGGGCTGCTTCTGTGGCTCTGCTCCCAGCACTGACCTGCTCCCTGGGCTGCTTCTGTGGCCCTGCTCCCAGCACTGACCTGCTCTCTGGGCTGCTTCTGTGGCTCTGCTCCCAGCACTGACCTGCTTCCTGGGCTAGCCAACCAAAAAAAAATATCCACCGAGTTTTACTAAGGGGCCAAAAGTCCCCTGACATAGGGTTACCGACTGTCCCACACAGCTTCCATAAAGGAGGCGCATTGTCTCACACAACATTATCACGATTCTTATGAGAGCTGGTCGGTCTTTTCCTAAAAGCCCCAGCTCCTGGAGTCAGGTGATGGTGGCAGAATCTCTGCTTCCATTTACAATAAAGGAACTTATCCTGACCATCCTGTTTGCTTAGTAAAGCTTGAAAATAGGCCCCTGAAAGGCTCTTGCACCAGGCACCAAAGAAAAAGGACCCAGCAAGTTTTAGTTTGAAGCTAGTCTCATGACTGCTTGGAGCCTGGCTCATGATGCTCGAACCCTTGGAAGTGATGCTGCTGCCAAATGCAGACTGAGGTCCTGACTCTGGGCAGATCTGGGGTAAGGGTGGCTTTTAGCTGCATCTGCACATTTTGGATTGCTGTAGGGCTGGCGTAGCACTAGGAAGATGTTAGCCCTGTGGACAATCTTAGGCTTAGAGACGCTCCCACCTCTCCCTCTTTCCTCAGCACACCCCTGTGTGCGTCCGTCCGCGCTAGGCTGCTCCTACCCCAGAGCAACGTGAAGAGCTGTGACGTTATTTATATAATCTGAGACCATATAGAACATGGTTGCAACCAAGGTCCTGTAATGGCACCAAATCTTATGTAAAGGGGGTCATATAAGGTATCTAAGACCAGATTATGGGTTGCTGGTTATGATTATGCTGTCTGTGTACATGTGTCATTTGGTAGTTGAAGTTATGAGTATTGGCTCTATACTGTATGTATTTCAAATTTGTGCTGTGCTTCTGGGTAACACCCCAGACAAGTTGGTGTTAGCTCTGCCTAGCCTGCTTGATGGCCCATTAAGGACCATCAACTACACAACTGACCCATGGAGAGGAGGCAGATACGCCTTGTAACTCAGCAGGGTGTGCAGGGACTTGCCCATGTGACTCCAGACTCCATTTTGCTGTAATTTTCCACAGTAAGAACAAAGAGGGGTTCTTACACCTGGAAAAAAACTATAAAAGGCTGATGCCTCATCTCCAACTTGTCTTCAGTCCTGCTTCATACCTCTGGAGGGACTTTGCTACAAACTGAAGCTCTGCAGAAAGGACTGATGACCCATCCCAGCAGGGGATGTACTCTAGAGACTTGATTTAAACATGCAGTTTACTCCATCACTGCTACAAGCCTGAACTAAGAACTTTGCCATCACTGTATGTAATTGATTCCATTTAACCAGTTCTAGCTCTCATCTCTACCTTTTTCCTTTTATGAATAAACCTTTAGATTTTAGATTCTAAAGGATTGGCAACAGCGTGATTTGTGGGTAAGATCTGATGTGTATACTGACCTGGGTCTGGGGCTTGATTCTTTGGGATCAAGAGAACCTTTTTCTTTTATTGGGGTGTTGGTTTTCATAACCATTCATCCCCAGGGCGAGTGGCACTGGTGGTGATACTGGGAAACTGGAGTGTCTAAGGAAATTGCTTGTGTGGCTTGTGGTTAGCCAGTGGGGTGAAACCAAAGTCCTCTTTGTCTGGCTGGTTTGGTTTGCCTTAGAGGTGGAAAACCCCCAGCCTTGGGCTGTAACTGCCCTGTTTAAGCAATTGGTCCTGACTTGGCACTCTCAGTTGGGTCCCGCCAGAACTGCATCGTCACAAGGGCCCGAGCAGGGGCCGAAATTCCCAGGTAAGGACACTAGGCAAGTACCCGGCTGCCCATGCTGGTTCCAGCTCTGAAGATTTAGGGTCTTGTGGCACCATCTAGTGGCCACTGGAAGTTTCAGCTGCTCCACATCTGTCTCACAAACCCGCTTGCTTTGTAAGTATTTGCTTTGAAAACTTCAGTGTGGCTCTGTCAGCAAAACTAGGAGAAAAACTCATTTGCCCCCATTCTGATGGGAATAGGCCACTGGGTTCTCATTTCCCTGAAAACAGAAATCCGCATTCAGCGAGTCTCTCTGGCTAATGCAATGGTGTGGCTTATTGTTAAGACTATATTTTAGTCACAGATATTTTTAATAAAAGGTCATGGGCAGTAAACAAAAATTCAGGGCCCGTGACCTGTCCATGACTTGTGCTATATACCCCTCACTTGCCCACTCCACCTCCGCCATAGGCGTAGCACAGGGGTCGATGCAGTGTCAGCAGACGCTGCATTGCTGACATTCACTGTTGCTGCCTTGCAGAAGCCGGCCCACAATGCCCCACACTGACAGTTAAATCGGTGCAAGCACTCCTGGTGAGGACGTGCACTGGCAACACAAGGAGTGTAGCAGTTTAATGACTGCGGTGGCTGTAAATCGACGTAATCTAGGTCAATTAATTTTTTTAGTACAGACTTGCCCAAGGTGTCACAGCTAAATACAAGATGGAAGAGATTGTTTAGCAGAAGTAGTTAACACATATTCTAGTGTAAGGGATCATGCAAAGTGAAGTGGTCTGTCAATACCCCTGCAGACATAGGACAAAAAAGGGGTTTAGTGAGTTACAGATTGTCGTAATAAGCCATAAATCCAGTGTCTTTCCTGAGACCGTGATTTTGAGTGTCAAGCAAAGTCATGAATTTAAGCTCCCGGACACGTCTTTTCAAGGTGTTGTGTAGGTTTCCTTTGAGGACAAGGACTGAGAGGTCAGCTATGGAGTGATCACATTGTGAAAAGCGTTTGCTCACAGGTGATAGGGTGTTTTGGTCCAACAGAAGTTAGATCAGTAAAAGATATGACCTCACTCACCTAGTCTCTCTAATATCCTGGGACCAACTTGGCTACCACGACACTGCAAACAACATAGCAAGCTTGACTGCAGTCTGGAAATACCTGCAGAGTGTGAACTTGACGTTTAAGGTGCACAGGGTATCACTGAGGAGTAATGGGATGAAATTAAGAGCAGGGAGCCATTTTGCCCCGTTTTGGAGATTACCCAAGGGGCACAGGGTGAATAACTACCACCCTGCTCACAGTGTGAGGGAGCCTTCTCTGTGCCCACGTGGGGAAACTCATCCAAAGCTACCGGTTGCTGGCAACGCAACTGCCCCACTCCAGGCTCAGCAAGCCCACTCTTGCCCTCTGCAGGCTAACAATTTGCAGACCCAAACCCTACGGTTCCCAGAGTGAGGTCGTGGACCAGAAAGAACTTGTGGCTAAATCTGGGCGCTAAGTATCCCCCCAGAGTTCTGCTCTGGCTCCAGGGCAAAGGACCCTCCAACCTGTCTGGACACCCCCATGTGTTCCACACGAGTGCCCAGTCCCTCAACCTGTGGACACCCACAGTGCGCACAGATGTACTGCCTCTGTGGAAGCAGCACCCCAAGTTCGCTAGCTTCACCTCAGTTCACTGCACTCCTTAGCATGCAGCACTTAGGGCAGGTCTGTGTTTTAATGAAGATGCTGTACACCGATGGGAGAAAGCTCTCCTGTCAGCATAGTTAATCCAGCTCTCCAAGAAGAGGTAGCTATGTTGACAGGAGAAGCTCTCCCGGGCTGGCGATGTAGCACTGTCTACACCAGGGGTTAAGTCAGTATAACTGCGTCACCATGGCCGGGGGAGGGCGAGGGAGAGGGGCAGGCTGGGGGCGGAGTGGGGGTGCTGTGGGCATGATCCTTGGAGGGGGGGAGGGGCAGGCTGGGAGCGGAGTGGGGGTGCTGGGGGCATGGCCCTGGGGGGTGGGGCAGGCTGGGGGCGGAGTGGGGGTGCTGGGGGCATGGCCCTGGGAGGGGGAGGGGAAGGCTGGGAGAACAGTAGGGGTGCTGGGGGCATGGCCAGGGGGGGGGAGGGGCTGGGTGGGGGCAGAGTGGGGGTGCTGTGGGCATGATCCTTGGAGGGGGAGGGGGAGGGGCAGGCTGGGAGCGGAGTGGGGGTGCTGGGGGCACGGCCCTGGGGGGGAGGGGCAGGCTGGGGGCGCAGTGGGGGTGCTGGGGGCACCGCCCTGGGGGGAGGGGCAGGCTGGGGGCAGAGTGGGGGTGCGGGGGGCACGGCCCTGGGGGGGAGGGGCAGGCTGGGGGCAGAGTGGGGGTGCTGGGGGCACGGCCCTGGGGGGGAGGGGCAGGCTGGGGGCAGAGTGGGGGTGCTGGGGGCACGGCCCTGGGGGGGAGAGGCAGGCTGGGGGAGCAGTGGGGGTGCTGGGGGCACGGCCCTGGGGAGGAGGGGCTGGCTGGGGGCGCAGTGGGGGTGCTGGGGGCACGGACCTGCGGGCGAGTGGCAGGCTGGGGGCGCAGTGGGGGTGCTGTGGGCACGGCCCTGGGGGAGGGGCAGGCTGGGGGCGCAGTGGGGGTGCTGGGGGCACGGCCCTGGGGGGGAGGGGCTGGCTGGGGGCGCAGTGGGGGTGCTGGGGGCACGGCCCTGGGGGGGAGGGGCGGGCTGGGGGCGCAGTGGGGGTGCTGGGGGCACGGCCCTGGGGGGGAGGGGCCGGGGAGGGCTGGGGGCGCAGTGGGGGTGCTGGGGGCACGGCCCTGGGGGGGCGGGGCGGGCGGGGGGCGCAGTGGGGGTGCTGGGGGCACGGCCCTGGGGGGGAGGGGCAGGCTGGGGGCGGAGTGGGGGTGCTGGGGGCACGGCCCTGGGGGGGAGGGGCAGGCTGGGGGCGCAGTGGGGGTGCTGGGGGCACGGCCCTGGGGGGGAGGGGCGGGCTGGGGGCGGAGTGGGGGTGCTGAAGCTGCCCCACGTGGGCAGAGAGCACATCAGGGTGACTACAAGTCCCCCCAGCATGCACCGGGGCTCCCGACGGCCAGGGGTTGCCGCGTTGCATGCTGGGATCCTGAGCGGGTTGCCATTTCATTGCTGCCCCCACGACGCTGCCTCCGCTGTCATGGCGGAAGCGGCACGTGACTGTCTCTGGGGCCTGCCGTAAATCGCGGGGCTGTCGCAGCGCCCCCTCCCCCCCTTTCCGGCACGGCAGCGCCTCGCCGTGCGGCACTGTGGCGGTTGGGCGGGTCGGTTGGCGCCTTTGTCCTCGCGGCGGAGCTGAGCGGCGGCCTGAGGCGGAGAGCGGGCTCCGGAGCAGCGGTAAGTGCAGCGGGTGGGGAGAGGGGCCGGGCGGCCCCGGGGCCTCCGCTCCCTGCGGGCCTGGGCGGCGGCGCCCCGGGGCCTGGCGAAGGCCGGGCCGCCTCCTCGGGCTTCCGCCTCTCGGGCTGGGGGGCGGCTCGCCAGGCTGCCGCGTGCCAGGGCCGCCGCCCGGGAGCGGCCCAAGCCGGGCTGGGCCTGGTGCCGGAGGATCGGGCCCCGCCCGCTCAGGCGAAAGGTCCGGGCTCGCCGGGGAGCCGCGTCGGGCGGCTCGAGCTCGGCAAGGAGCCGATTCCGAACTTCGCCCAGTGGAGCCTTGTGCGCTCGAGGCGAGGAAGCCAGCGCGGAAGTGCGGGCGCGCGTGTCCCGCGGAGACGGGCCGGAGCCCCGGCCTGCGCCTGGCGAGGAGACGCTGAACTGCCCCCGTCTCCTCTTGCCCTGGAAGATGATCGCGAAGGAGACGTCTTTATAAGCGCATGTGAATATTGGAATAAAAACCTGTATTTAAAAATAAACTTTTGGGGACATGTGTTAATTTTTCTTGGCTTCCTGCACTGCTCATTTCCCCTCTTCCCCCCAGCTGATGTAAAACCGTTCAGTTGTGGTCAAGCTTTTTATACACACCGATTTGGGTAATGTTTCAGGGTCAATATGCTGCATCTTGTAATCAAATGTATTTGCTCCTGAATCCCCTCGTGGACAGGCTTAGTAGCAAATAGGGAAACTTTTTCTAGCAAATAAAAAGCGTCCAATTAATTGCTGTGGAAATTTGTTTTTACTTTAAAAAAGGTTTCTAGTTTTACCTTGGGAGGGGGAAAGACTGCCATATGCAGACTGAATGTGATTAGTATTATGAATTTTTCCTGGAGACGTGGTTTTCAGTCGCTTTAATACAATTGAGTTAGGTGTTTTTCCAATTACGTTAAACTCCTTTCCCATCAATACGTGTCCTTAGCCTGCATTACCTCTGCTCCTCAGAGCTTTGCAAAGCAGCATGAATTTAATACACTTTTGGATGAACAGCAGTGAAAATGTCAAGTTTGTGTCTTACACTGTGCTGCTTGGAAAAGCCATGAGCAGGAGCACAGTCAAAGACACTGGCATTATTCACAGATGAGGAGCAAATTAATGTGGAGCAAATGAAATTTAATGTGGATACATTGGAAAAAATAACCCCAACTATACATACAACATGATGGGGGCTAATTTAGCTACAACGAGTCAGGAAAAAGATCTTGGCATCATCGTGGATAGTTCTCTAAAGATGTCCACGCAGTGCGCAGAGGCGGTCAAAAAAGCAAACAGGATGTTAGGAATCATTAAAAAGGGGATAGAGAATAAGACTGAGAATGTATTATTGTCCTTATATAAATCCATGGTACGCCCACATCTCGAATACTGTGTACAGATGTGGTCTCCTCGCCTCAAAAAAGATATTCTAGCACTAGAAAAGGTTCAGAAAAGAGCAACTAAAATGATTAGGGGTTTAGAGAGGGTCCCATATGAGGAAAGATTAAAGAGGCTAGGACTCTTCAGTTTGGAAAAGAGAAGACTAAGGGGGGACATGATAGAGGTATATAAAATCATGAGTGATGTTGAGAAAGTGGATAAGGAAAAGTTATTTACTTATTCCCATAATACAAGAACTAGGGGTCACCAAATGAAATTAATAGGCAGCAGGTTTAAAACAAATAAAAGGAAGTTCTTCCTCACGCAGCGCACAGTCAACTTGTGGAACTCCTTACCTGAGGAGGTTGTGAAGGCTAGGACTATAACAATGTTTAAAAGGGGACTGGATAAATTCATGGTGGCTAAGTCCATAAATGGCTATTAGCCAGGATGGGTAAGAATGGTGTCCCTAGCCTCTGTTCGTCAGAGGATGGAGATGGATGGCAGGAGAGAGATCACTTGATCATTGCCTGTTAGGTTCACTCCCTCAGGGGCACCTGGCATTGGCCACTGTCGGAAGACAGATACTGGGCTAGATGGACCTTTGGTCTGACCCGGTACGGCCTTTCTTATGTTCTTATGAGGGCACCAAAAAGGGTGTAGGAAGGGATAGACTGTGGCTGTGTCTACCCTAGAGACCTTACAGTGGCACAACTTACAGCGGCGCAGCTGCAGCAATACAGGTCTCCTGTGTAGCCTCTTTATGCGGACGGGAGAGTGTCTCCCACCAACATAGTACTGTTTACACCGGCACTTCTGTCAGTGCAACTTACGTCAGGCAAGGGTCTGCTGTTTTCACATCCCTGAGGGGCATAAGTTTTACTGACAAAAGTGCTAGTGTAGATATAGCCTAACAGAGACCTTCTCCCCAATCCTTGCAACAGCCAGGAGGCTTTGGATAGGCAATCCCTCCCAGTGGTTAATTGGATGGAACTTCAGATTTAAGATCTCTACTAGCTTAAGCCTAATACAAAACGTGGAGCCCCTAGCAAGGTTTGGGGGTGGCACTTCCTTAGCAAATACAGAACTCTTTTCCCACATTTGTGACAGTTAAAAAGATGGTGAAGGATGAGCTGCACTTCTTGCCATGGAATTAGCCTGCCCTGAGGTCACCATCACTATTAGCTAGAGGTAGCCATGAAAGTTATTGTCCTCTAGCCAGTTGGTGTCTAGTAATTTTTTGTAGCTGTGCTTTTACAAACTTGCATATGTTATTTCAGTGATATAGAATATGATGGTATATCCAACTTTCTTCTCTGTCACTAGGCCAGAAAGTACAAACGTGCTTGTGAAATGTTAAACCCTTAGTTTTGTAAACAGATTAGAGAGATTTGCCATTTCTAACATTTACTGCTTTTTGTCTAAAGGCAGGAGCAAAAAAGCGGGGAGAGGAAGGTATGGTGTGTTTACTCATCCCACCAGTAGAACAGAAACAACAGCCGAGTACAGTGCTCTAGGACAGGGTTTCTCAAACAGGGGTTGCCGCTTGTGTAGGGAAAGCCGCTGGCAGGCTGGGCTGGTGTGTTTACTTGCACCGGAGCAGTGATATGCAGCCAGTGGGAGCTGCGATCAGCTGGACCTGCAGACGGGCAGGTAAACACACTGGCCCGGCGGCGATCCCTATTTGAGAAACCCTGCTCTAGGAGAGTGAAATTCTCCCATTCAGCTTTCTTCCCACCTGCTCTTTTCCTTCTCCTTTGGCTTGTCTGACCCAAAGCCATCTGTCTGGAGGAAGAGCTGCTTTTCCTAGGCCAGAATCAAATTCCTGCTATTTACTTTCTGCCAGTACATCATAGACAAGTTTCCACTCTCTAGCAGAGGACTGGGTTCAGTGCATTGCCACTCTGAGATTTATTTTTTTATGCTTTCTTTTCAAGTGACCTGTGCTTGTGCCCCCATCAACACTTGGACTCCTTCCACTAACTACTGAGGGTCTCCTTCCTTAGCCTCCCTTAGTTGGATTATTAGAAGGAAGCTGAATGGGGAAATCATTCGTTTTCCTGAAGCAGTATCCCTGCAGCTGGGACATGACTCTGATGGTCTCAATATTAAGAAACTGACCTTACCCATGTCTTCAACTAAGAGGAGAAGACAGCAGCTGTGAACATTAAATAGTCTCACATTCAAACCCTATACTACCTACTTTTTAAAGTAGAGTTTAACATATGGGACATGCAGATTTCAAAGGTTACCTGCAAAAGGAAAAGTGTCCTTTTTTTGCTTCTTTATGATGCTGAACAGACTTTTTCATCCTAAAGATTTTCTGCATGTTTTTTATATTAGAAATCAAGATCTTTTCCAGCCTGCTTTTGCTGTAGGACTATGGACACCTGGAGATTAGTAGGGTTATGACGTCTCAAGAGATTGAAACTTGGACAGTTGAGTAGGGGGAAAGGATTTTTACTTTGACAATTTAAAACTCTTGTTTTACACCTGTTTGTTTTAAAACTCCTGAAAACAGTTTCAAGAAAAACTCATTAAATATTCACACCACCTACCTCTTCAACTGATGAGTGTCAACACTCAGCTAATCTTCCTGATGTGGTATTTCTGATACTGAAGGTAAATAAACAGCCCTTTCAGGCATTCTTTATATATTATAAAGAAGCAAAAATTGACACAAGCACATCTTTTCCCTTTGCAGTTCACTTTTAAATGTGTAAGTGAAACAAATATTGTTACCAGCTTTTCAAACTTACTATGAACATAGGTGTGAATGACCTTCAGAAAAGGTCCCTTGATATTACAAATTCTGGAGTTGTTTTGTGATGGAGAATGCCACTTTTTTTTTTCTGGCACAATTATATGGCACTAGAAAAACAGTGCAAACCCATTTTATCTTTTAAGGAGTCTAACTTGCTTATCCAGAGGCTAGTCTTAAAAGAAAACTATACTGACTATAATTAAGATTTGTGGTTGCTGAACTAATCAAACTATGACTCATAACTAAGTATAAAAGGATTTTATTGGTGTGTTCACAATTATTTTTCCAAGTAATTTCTTAATTTTCACCCCTCCCACCCCCAAAATAAACTCCCACCCCATTAAAAAACCCCACTCATCAGTCCTGGGGATGAACTCTCCATGTGGGAGATGTTTAATAGAGGGATTTTAACCAACTTCCTATTTTCAGAGACTAATGTTTAGTGTCTTTAAGCCTATTCTGAATTTTTTGCTTTAGGGTTTTACTGATTTTTTTTTTCTTTTCTTTTAACCTAAAGCTTTAAACCCTGCCTATATGTTAGCTGTGATGGTTTCAGTATCTCTTAGAGTGAGCGTTTAAAGCCAGAAGGGACCACCAGATCATGTAGTCTGACCTTCTGTATATCAAAGCCTCCAACACCACCCAGCACCCCCACCAGGCTGGATAAAATTCAACGATTTTATTTGAAAATTTAAAAAAATCAGATTTTTTTTTAATTTAAATTGGATTTTTAAGTTTGATGATTTTTTTCTTTTAAAAATTAAACTTGTTTCAAATGAAATCTGAAATAATACAGTGTTAGGCCTAAACTACTTATACTCTCTTAAAATATTTAAATAAAAAAATAAATATGCTGAATCTATGAGCAGCTATCAAAAACTTGGAGTTAAAAGCTGCTTTTTTATATACCGGGTAAAAAGAGAATCGGGGGGAAACTTAACTTTTGAGGTCAAGGTTTATAAATATGGCACAATAGGTTATACTGTATTAAGGGCTTGTTTTGTTTAATAACATAAATTTTATAGTATCAGACGGGGTAGCCGTGTTAGTCTGGATCTGTAAAAGCAGCAAAGAATCCTGTGGCACCTTATAGACTAACAGACGTTTTGGAGCATGAGCTTTCGTGGGTGAATACTCATGCTCATGCTCCAAAACGGATTCTTTGCTGCTTTTATAAATTTTATATGATGTTTTGTGCGTTTAATTAAATTCCAGTGCAAAAAGTTAATTATCTAGTAAATAAACAATATATCACCATTTTTAACTTACTAAAAAGGTACAATTAAGATTAAGAAAATAATAAGCTTAATAATTGCTTAAATGTCTATTGTTATAGTATACCCACCTAGGTAGCAAGAAGGTATATAGAAGCTAATGTAAAGGTTCTTTTAGTTGTAAATCAACATGTTTTAATGATTATATCAATCAATGCAAGTGCACTTTTCTTTAGAAAATAACTCAAGTACAAATGGAAAAGTTCATTAAAATGGAGCTTTCCACTCGGTGATTTAAATTAATCCACTCTGACCCACATGAAACCCCGAAACCAAAATTAGACCAATGTATCACAGTCCCCAGGAGATGTTGCTGGTATCTTTAGATTTGTCTACAGTAAAGAATGTTTATAAAATTCTACTGTAGATATTACTGGTGGAGATGAATAAGTGGGGAGTCTTTGTACATTGGGGAATTTTTAGACCCAGCTTCAGTAGGAGATGACTTCTTGCTGGGGAAGCGGATTGGGACATAGGAAATGAACCTCAATGTTGGTATGAATGGGAGATCAGATTTTCACTGATTAGATCATTCTACTTTATATATTTTTGGTTAAGTGATTCAATTACTGTCAATTCAAAAGATTTTTTAATTAATTCACTGTGGATTTTTGAAAATCTTTTTTCATTCATGCCAGTGCTGTTATATTTGTCTCATTTTACATTGCTACTGTCAAGATGTCTGTTTCCTGTTTATCTGTTTAATTAGTATTTTTTTACCAATGTACTGAATGCTTAGATGCTGCAGTGATGGGCCCTGTGGAGAAGCTTAAGATAGTTACTCACTAATTAGATTTACTGACTGGATGTTCCTATATAAAATTACTGTTTTCTTTAAATATTCCTTAGTTTGGAATTGAACTGATGAAAACATATCCTTAGAGTGATCAGTCATGGATTTAAAATTAAGAGTTTAGGCTGGTAATTTCCTTTTCAGCGGGACAGAAAGATCAAACCCAACACGACGTAATATACAGTTCTCTGCCAAACTTCCAAATCATCTGTGTAAGGATTTCTCTTGAATGCAGTTTGCTTAAGGCAGACTCTGTTGGCCTCTAGTCTGCAAACATGTTAACTTTAACCTTGTTCCAATGTAATTGTAATTGTCGTGGATGTGAAATGATATGCATGGCCATTTTTCTTTTTTGCGAAGTGTTGCATTTGGAACGAAAACAAAATGGCTCGAGGACGCACGAGCAATAGCATCAAACAGAGCGACTTCACTAACAGCACCAATCCACAGGATTTAGAGAGAAGACTTTTTGTCGGCAATTTGCCCACAGACCACATGACCCGTGAAGAAATGGAAGAAATATTTTCAAAATATGGCAAAATCAGGGGTTAGTATTTTATTTTGTTATGGCTGGGAAATCATAGTCAGAAACTTAATTTTCATGCCACATCTGATGATAATGAAGGGTGACAGTGAAAAAAGTGACCTTTAGTGACATTTTTCTTTATCTGCATTTTCCCTGAAAACTAACTTCTTTTAGTACAACTGAAGCCTAAGGCAAGTTAGAGCTATGGCAGTTTCTCTTTTATCCTTCTGGGTTTGCAGTATGGTACTATACCAAACAAGTCTATACTTTCTAGGGCTCTCGTATTCTCTTAATTGGATCTTGGTCACTTTAGTGCCTTTTTGGTCACTGTCTTGTCAGAAGAAGTTGGGCAGTTATATAGCATTTCATAATCGCCTTAGCGACTTTATTTTCCATTTTTTGTAAATTTTCCTTCGTTTTGGTCCTGGTTAACTTATTTGAGTGTTCCTATTAAGCTTGGCTAGATGTTCTTGGGTAAAGTCCCTTTGCTTGTTCAGCCCTGTGGGGTTTATATAATGGCCTGCATGTGGTAGTACTGTCCCTTAGTTGTAACTGGTCTTGCCCTGCTATTAATTTTTCCAGCCCTCAGCATGTTCCATGGCTATGGGTTCGTGCAGTATGAACGTCTAGAAGACGTCCAGGCCGCTCTGGACGGTGAGAAGGGTCGCCTTTTTAAAGGGTATAGATTAGGTAAGGAAAACTGCTCCATGCTACTCGTTCTGATGCCAGCATGCATTTGGGTAGAAAGAAGGCTTTTTCTTTTAAAGATCTGTGGAAAGATCATTGTGTGAAACCTGCCTTGAATATTAGTCTAAATTTGTATTAGGCACTGTATATTTTTTGAGTTTTGTTCTAGTCTTGTGTGTGGTACAGCAATTACTCTGCTCCCTCTTGATATCTTGATCTTTCTCCAAATTTATTTTTATATTTTAGTATGTAAATAGCAGTATACGCATATGTAAAGCACATCATAACAAGTAGTTGGTGCTAAACCAAAAAATCTCGAGTGTTCACCGGCCCTTACTGAACTTCATTTTTTAAATCCTTTTATTGTATGTTAGACCTCATCTTGATAGATAAAGGGAATTGATCACATAACTAAAAGTTAGTGTGGTTGGTTAGGTGAAAGTGATCATGACTTGATTATGTTTATGTGCAAACAGAATAAATTAATATAAATATGAAGCATTTTGGTATTTTACAAGGATCAGTTTCACAAAGCAGAAAACAATTTAATCAAGTCAACTGGAGAGAAAATTTAAACAGGAAAAATGTGAATTAAAATTGATGAAGGAAGCAAGAGAATACAGGAGAAATCTGTGGCCAGCAGAGTTAAGGACAGTAAGGAGGAGTTTAAGTATATTAGAAATGAAAGGAATCCTGACAGTGGTATTGGCCCATTTCTAAATGGAAATGGTAGAATTGTCAGTTATGCGAAAAAGGCAGTTCAATGTTCAATAAATATTTCTGTCCTGTATTTGGGGGGGAAAGCCAGATGTAATCATATCATACGATAATAAAGAACTACTTTCCATTTTGGCTAGTAGCTGCTGTTTAACATCCTCCTTAAGCTTGGATGCTTTTGGATCAGGGGATATGGATAACTTGCATGGCTGAGGAGCTCTTTGGACCATTAATGTTGATTTTTTTTGATGTCTTGGAAAACTAGGGAGGTTCCAGAAGACTGGAAGAAAGATAATGCTGTGCCAATATTTAAAAAGGGTAATTGGGATGACCAGACTAATTATAAACTTGTCAGCTGAGACTGATCCAGGCAAAATAATGGAACAGTTGATACAACATTTGAATATACCAAATTAAAGGAGGGCAATCCAATTAATGCCAGTCAGCATGAGTTTATGGAAGATAGATCTTGTCAAACTAGTTCCATATTTTTTTATTAGATTACAAGTTTGGTTGGTAAATGCAGTAGTGTTTATGTAATAGACTTCTGAAAGACGTTTGACTTGGTTCTGCACAGCAATTTTAGTAAGAAACTAGAACAATATAAAATCAACATGGGTACACATTAAATGAATTAAAAACTGGGTAATCGATAGGCCTCAAAACATAATTGTAAATGGGGCATGATCGTAGAGTGGATGCGTTTTTTATAGTGGTGTCCCACAGGTATAAGTTCTAGGCCCTATGCTATTTAATATTTATATCAGTGATCTGGAATAAAATATAAAATCATTATTGATAGTTTGTGTCATCTGCAAAAATGTGGGGAGTGGAATAATTGAGGATAGGTCACTGATATGGAATGATCTGGATTGCTTGGTAACCTGGGCACAAGCAAGCAATGTGTTTCAATACAGCCAAATGTAGGGTCTTAGAGGAACAAAGAATTAAGGCTGTATTTACAGGATGGGGGTCTCTATCCTGGGAAGCAATGACTCTGTAAAAGACTTGGGGGGCAATGGATAATCAGATGAACATGAGCTCCCAGCGTGATGCTGTGGCTAAAAAGGGCTAATGCAGTGTTGAGGGAAATATTGTATAGGAGTTAGGTAGTTAATATTATCTCTCTATTCAGCACTGGTGTGACCAGTACTGGAATATTGTGTACAGTTCTGGTGTCCACAATTCAGATGATGGAGAAGGTGTAGAGAAGAGCCAGGAGAATGATGAAAGGCTTGGAAAACATGCCTTTTGGTAAAGCCCAAGGAACACAGTCTAATTAACTTAAAGAGAAGGTCAAGGGGTGGTCACCACAGTCTGTAAATACACCTACATGGGGAACAGAAATTTGATAGAGGGCTCTTCAGTCTAGTAGACAAAGGTATAACAAGATAACAAAGGCTGGAAGATGAAACTAGACAAATTCAGACTAGATATAAGGTGCAAATTTTTAACAGTGAGAGTAATTAACCATTGTGACAACTTACCAAAGGTTGTGGTGGATTCTTCGTCACTGTACATTTTTAAATCAAGATACATTTTAGAAAAACGTGTTATGCTGTAGTGCAACCACAGCTACTGTATTTGAAAGAAGAAATTAAGTCAAGAACATCCTAAGGCCTGTGTTATGCATAAGGTCAGACTAGATGATCACAACAGTTCCTTCTGGCCTTAAAATCTATGAAAATCTTCCAAAACAAAAGATTTTAATTTTTTTCAAAAGGTGTTTTGTAAATGTTAAATATTTAATCTGTAAATGCTGATGGCACCAAATAAAGTTTTCTTGAAAACTGTCCATTTTTCAGAAGAGAAGAATCCTTTAAATGTATGTCCAGTTTGAAGACTTATGAAACCTTAAACTAAGGAAGCCGATAGTGTTGCACTTAAAGGGTTACATCTGGTCCTGCAGTGAAAAGTCAAAATGCAGTGAAATGTACGTTAGATGTACATTAGATGTACATTTTTTGTGTGCTAAAGTCGAATGTCATGAACACATAGGGACCTCTTAGAAGAAACCAAACAGTTTAACCCCATTTTTGCATTGCACTAAAATACTTTTACAGATACACAGAAACTCCTTTAATTGTCTCCCTGATAAATAGATCTGTTCAGAGAATAAATGTCCAGCATATCTAAAGGTAGATATGGTAGAGAGTGGCCACGTTAAATAGACAAAACATCCATCCATTTCTTAACCTAATGCATCTGTCTCAAGTAATATCCTATGAATTTTTATGCCACTTGTTTCTTGGTTACCACTACTTAATGCGCAAATGGTATTTGCCTTTTCATTCACTGTCGAAAGAGAGAACACAGCCTTTCTTGTTTAGAGTAAGAATGAAGATTGAAACTAGCATCTTTGTTTTAATTTTAACTAAAATTCATCATGAAAAGCTTGGGAAATGAAGGTAGATAGTAAAGCCACCAAGTTTCTGCTTACAGAAGTCTACATGCCTTGTTTTTTTCTTTTTGTCTTTTTCCAACTGCAGGAAAATTGAAAGCTATACATTATTTAAATACCTAGTCATTACCGTTAATTACACTGTTAAATCCTCAAACAAGTGGTACATGTAGCATTTAGGTGATTTTCTTTTTTTAAAGGTTCTCATGACTGAGAACAAAACGTCCTAAACCAACCATTACTCTGGAGTGGTTTTGTTCTTGCCCACATTCAGATGATAATCTCATCCTCTGTCTGCTACCATGGATGTTTTCATCATTTCTCTCCAGACTAATATTATCAGCCGTTTTGACTGAACTTGTGTTCTTGAATTGGTTACAGCCTTGTGGCTCCCTAGTTCTCTTGTGTGTTCCACTCAGAACGCTTCAAGGAACATTTTCTGTGCAGTTACTCAGACATTAACAATTTTCAAACGTCTGATCTGTTGCATTTATTTGCATCACATTGACTTGATGGTGTTATGACTGCATGAAGTTCACTTCATGGGGTAGTTTTTACTTCAAGTCCCTTGGATCCTTCTGCCTGAGTGGTGGAGATTATACAATTTGATGTCACAACAGTCCCCTGGAAGTCAATTGAACTTGTTTTTGAGAGCCCTTGGGTTCTTTTCCAGAAGGATAGCAGCATCCTCCATCGAACAGGACTGGCTTTGAATTTTGAGATGAAGTGTACTAGCCAACAGCTTTCCATTCACGAAGGATTGTCTGACTCTTTACTTTTTCTCCTGGAATCCATGGAGCTGCATGCTGTTGGTCCACAGACTACAGGAGAAAGAGGTGTGGTGGTCTCTTTTGGGACAAGGAGTCTGGACATGGGTCTAAACATGATAAAGGGATAGAATTTCATACAAACTGTCCACTTCTTTTAGCTGGAAATCACAGTAATCCATGACCAACCCATTGCATTGTACTATCTTAATTGTAATAAAAATAATTAAAGTGACAATGCCTCTTGGCTGAATGGATTTCCTTGCACCATATGGCTGTCTTTGAACTTTTATTGCTTTAATTTAAAATGTGCTGACGATCTCTTTTTTGTTCCATAGCATTGAACAGATGGGTTGATTATTCTTTTCAGATATTAATAAAGCAGCGGAAAGAAGAAATATGAATAAGGCTTCATCAAGGTCCAGCCCATCACGAAGGTAAAGTACCTGGAAGCAGTGAGTTATACTAGGAAGGTTAGGCTTTAGGGTACAAGCCCTCCTTCCTCTGCTAAATGTCTAGTTTTCTTCCCTCACCACCACCACCCCAACAGAATGGAGACACTCAAGTGAACAGTTAGAATGTGACCATCCCTTCCATATGCGAAGGGCCTCACTGGTTCTAACAGCTCAGGAGGCACAAGGGAAACCTTGTGTTTACTGCTGTGACTACAACTGGATGCTGCATTTTGCAGCATAGGTTGTGTGAAATTTGTTGGGGAAGGACTGCTGTTTGTTCCTGACTCTTAAGTGTCAGGGAAACAAGGCGTCTATAGAGAATATAATGGGTATATAGCATTCGCCATGCTGTGCAACAGAGAATACCAGCACTTTACATCTTCTGATGTCGAAGGCTTCCAGTGCTGACATGAGCCTGGAAAATGATTATGCAGACAACGCACACCACAGGGAGAGAACTTCCCTGGATGCACTACACTTTCTGCATGTGCACTTCTATCATATCAGCATCCTTCTCTGTCCAGTTACATTGGGGATACTGGGCATCTGCCTACTTTTCCCACACATCCCTCCCCCAATAAATAGGCCCAATACGTACAGTCCGTGTGTGTCACTCTTCTTGTGCAGTCACGCAGCAGGTTGAGAAGAGACACAGGAATTAACTACATTGCAGGAGGAGACTCCTGAATAATGTCCATGTTTTACTATGAAGTGTGGGTGAACACTGCAGTTATATTCTGACACAGTATGCATCTTCTCTGGCAATACTGCAGAGCTGTGTACACAGAGAGAAATGTCAATGTTAGTACTGAGAACTGTATGAACACTACATGTAACCAGTCTGAAGCATCCATGTTTCACAGCTACACTGCAAATTGTATCCTGTCTGTGTCAGTAGATATTCCATGTTCCTGTACATACAGCTACAGTGGGCCACAGTTGGCTACTGTTTATGGCTGTGTCCAGTTACAGGGGTGTCCCGGCAGATACGGGGTGTCCCTGTTTATGTGATTGATTGTGGTCGACACTACCTTCAGTTACACTAGAGATCTTGGGCAAGTACATTCCTTCCTGGACCTCACAGAAGGAGTAAGAAGTGTATGGGGTTTCCCATGTAAATCCTGAATGTGTGGGGATACAGAATGCAGACAGATACTGTAAATTTGCTGCATTTATACTGCAGAGCACAAGTGGATTTATAGAGCCCGCTGCCACTTGGCGTTGGGCAACATTGCAGGAGCATGCAAATACAGGCCACTGCCTCTGGGCATTGAGCAATGCTACAGGAGCATGTGAGAGCAGAGGCCAAAATCACTGGGCATCAGGGTACGGGTGATGCTACAGCAGCGTGTGCGAGCACAAGCCAATGCCGCTGGGCATTGGGGTTCAAGCGATGGCACAGGAGCATACGCAAACACAGGCCGATGCCACTGGGCATTGGGGTTCGGGCAATGGCACAGGAGCACATGCAAGCACAAGGCCAATGCCGCTGGGCATTGAGGTTCGGACGACGGCACAGTAGCGCCAGCAGATTTGCGGAGGCTGATGCTATGGGCATCAGGCAACGCCACAGAAGCGCAAGCGAAGGCTGATGCCACAGGAGTGCAAGCAGATTTGCAGAGGCCGATGCCTTGGGCATCAGGTGAGCAGGAGTGTCTGAGCAAGCAGCAGCTGATGCTATATGTGAGTGTTTGCATCACCAAGGGCAAACCGCTTTTGTGCATCCTTGTTCATGATGTCTCACTCCAGATAATGGATGGATATGGCCTATATACCTGTTTAGGTAAACAGAGTGGGAATTAATACCATGTACAATGCAATTACATTGCAGTCTTGGGTGGTTGTATTGTATTCTACCCTATGGCTTACAGCAGGATATGGGATATTTTGTATTCCTGTGTCTGACTGTACTGTAAATTCCAGGTGGATGCAGTGGTATCTGCTCTGGTTTCACTGCAGATTACAGATGAGAATACAGGATGTATTTCCTCTAGTTATACTGCAGAATGAGTGGGGAATACTGTGTGTATCCCTAATCTAGTGTGTGATTACACTGTACGTCGTAGGTGAGGATATGCTTTGTATCCTGTCTGTATAAAGTGTAAAGCAGGAGGGAAAACTGTTTCCCTGATATTGAGGATGATTACACTATAGATCATGTTCAAATATGGTGCATCTTCTCGTATATCACAGGGAGACTGCATCCCTGGTGCCGATACATTCTGATCACTGGAAAAAACTGTATATATTACCTGTGGGTAAAACAATAGTTCATGTTACAGGATACACACTGTATCTGGCTTATAAATAAAGACCACAGGGAATACTGTGTATCCCTTGGATACAGATGGTCAAAGTTATTACATGGAATCCACATAACTTTCTCACTGCTCAGAGAAGAGGGGCATAGGAAAGTAATCATCAGCTGGGTTTGGTAGGTATCCATCAACTTGGTATTGAAGCCTGAACCTCTAGCTGGCTAATCCTGATACTCACTCTCCCACTGATTCCGAAATGAAATTGTCAGCAATGTAGAACTTATGGGAGGGACTTGCCTTCGTCTTGCTGTGAAAGCATGATAGTAATGAATAGCATGTTCTGTACTTCCTTCAGGAACTAGGCTAGTTAGCCAAAGGGAATTTAGCAATTGGAAGTGTTGGTTAAAAATCTCAATAAAATACTTCCTTTCAAGTGTTTCTCTTCTCACAATTGTAAGTGTCCTGCAGATGTTAGCCATCTGAGAGTACATACTGCTCTGCTTGAAGCTCAGCACTTCCATTCCTAAGACGTACTATATGTTTATGGCTTAGAGTGGATTGAAGGCTATGCTAGATCTGGAAAACAGAGCATTATCTGGAAAACAAATTCTGTTTTGGAAAAAAGAAGCATGCAGTCTTTCACCTCTCTTTCTGTGTACTTCTGACTGAAGATGGCATGCTGCTGTACTACAAAAGCCTGAGTGAGAGGAGATATTCAGGTACCATTGGGATATTCAGGATCTGGCTCGGTTAATACTGTCCTAATATGGGGCATCATGCAGTCACACTGATTTCTTTCAGGGAACATCTCATCGTTGTACAGAATCCAGCCATATGGTCTTCATGATCACAACACACATTTTCATAAACGTAACAATATCAATGGAATTGTTTCAGGGATTCTGCTCTCCTTTTTCAATTCAGTGAATTAAAATGGTCCCTTTGACATTTAACTACAGTGTCTAGTGGATGGGAGGACAAGACACCCGGGGTTCTGCGTACCAGTTGTCTGAAAAACAAATGTTTTGCTTGAAAATTCCTCACTGGCTGTGAGGCCTGACATCTTTGAGTGATGGTTTCTTAGCTGCCTGCCTTTGTCTTGCACAAACATCCTGCACTTCTAGTGGTGGTCCAGATAGGGTGTTTTCTGGAGCTTGCTGGGCTGTGCAAGGCATTTGAATAAGAAACCTTTTCAAAATGCCTTGACACAACCCTTTGGACCTGTCTCGCTGCTTTTGTTTCGATGGGGAATAGGAGGGGAGGATTCAGCTGCTGAGCGAAAGGTTTCTGTGGCCACCCCAGGTAAGAGGTCTAGGGCTGACAGTGCTTGTGCTTTTTGTCTAATGGCATTTCCCTGGTACTTTCCTCAGAGAGCCATATGCGTACGGGGATGGCAGAGATGGGAGACGTGATCGCTCCCCTATTCGGGGGAGCCCACGAAGAGAGCCAAGGGATGGTAGAAATGGCCGGGATTCCAGAGACGCTCGAGATATTCGAGGTAGAGATGTACGTGATCCCAGAGATGCTAGAGACCACCGGGACCCCAGAGATCTGCGAGAGCCCCGGGACATCAGGGACCCTAGAGATCTGCGAGAGCCCCGGGACATCAGGGACCCTAGAGACTTACGGGACCCCCGGGACATTCGAGACCTGCGTGACCCACGGGATCCTGTGTATGATCGCTATCGGGATGTGAGGGAGCCACGGGACCCCGTGTACAGGTATTGGAGCGCTAGTGATTTGCTGCCTCTCTTGTGGTGATGGTATTAAATTGGGGCCTGTTGGTCCTCATACAGATTGTGGTAGTTTGGCTGTGTCTGGAGGATAGCCAGGTACGTAGTGTTCACATGCATTACTTGGGGAAAGTTGGGGTTGCATGAGGAGGAGATGATGGTGCCTGGAATTTTCACTTCTGAACATACAACAGGCTGTGAATCACTTACTTTGCAGAAGAGATGATGCTTATGACCGTTACCTTCGCCTGGAAGACTATTACCGGAGGAAAGATGACCCTTATTATGACCGTTACAGAGACCACTTTGACAGAGCCCCTTTAAGTGCAGAAGGTCAGTTTTCTTCTCCTCCCTCCACCGCACCCCCCCCCCAACCCACCCCTCCAATACAAATTTTTTTAACAAGTATAGTAGTATAGGCAGGCTTTCATATTCTACCACTGGAGATGGTGGAAGGTTGCATCCAGCCCTGAAATGAGTAGTGCAGCAGATCCACCTCTGAAACTGGATTGCTATGGGAGTTGGGCAGGCTGGCAGGGATAGCTCAGTGGTTTGAGCATTGACCTGCTAAACCCAGGTTGTGAATTCAATCCTTGAGGGGGCCACTTAGGGATCTGAGGCAAAATCAGTATTTGGTCCTGCTAGCGAAGGCAGGGGGCTGGACTTGATGACCTTTCAGGGTCCCTTCCAGTTCTATGAGATAGGTATAGCTCCATATATTTATTTAACTCTGAGCGGCTAGATTGACATTATTCACTTCCTCCATTTCCATGGCTGGTTTTCTTTCAGAACGTCTGAAACGCGAGGAGCGACACAGGGAGGAGCTATACCGGCAGTACTTTGAGGAAATCAAGAGGCGCTTTGATTCAGAGAGGCCTGTGGACTGTTCTGTGATAGTGGTTAATAAGCAGACAAAGTAAGAAGCTAGTTGCTGTGACCAGTTGTGATCCTCTGAATAGAGGGACGCTATTTGCTTGGAATAAAAATTACCCTGGATTTTTCAGGGCAGTTTTCATTGTAGCTGCTATTCGGGAGAGTAGCTTTTGAGCATTTAAGAGTGTGTTGCAATCAGTTTCTTTACTTCTCTTGACAGCAGATATTCTATTTTTGTTGGGATGGGGAAAACTAAGTATTTTGGTCTTGAAAATCTATTACTCTGGGTTTCCCCCACACACTTCCTGTAACAGCCAGGTACTTCATTGATATAGGGCTACATGAAATGGCCTGTGCTTACTCTTCTCTTCATTATTAATTGAATTACTAATTATTGATTAAAAATTAGCACCATGCCGTAGCAATAAGGGCACACATTAAATGGATTTAAAACTGGCTGACAGATCCCAAAAAGTAAGTGGGTAACCATAATCAAATGGGGCTGTTTCTAGTGGGGGTCTAAAGGGCAGCCGTAGTAGGCCTGATGCTAGTTGACATTTTCATTAATGATCTGGAAGTAAATATAAAATTTCTGCAGATTATGGAAAGATTGGCAGAATGGTAAGTAATGATGGCAGGGCAGTCATGCAGAGCAGTCTGCATCACTTGGTGAGCTGGGGGCACTTAAACAAAATGTGTTTTAATACAGCCAAATGTGAAGCATACACACGGGAACAAAGAATACAGGCCATATCTACAGACTGTATCCCGACTCTGACAAGAGTCTAGGTGTGCTAATGGACAAACAACCCAGCATGAGCTCCTGGTGTGTCTCAGAGCTAGTGCCAACCTTTGGTTGTATAAACGGAAGTAGTGAACCGGGAGGGGGATAGTACCTCTGTGTACAGCATTGGTGGGACTGATGCTGGCTACTGTGTCCAGCTCTGGTGTCCATATCGTGAGAAAGATGTTGGAAAGTTAGAGAGGGCGCAGAAGAGAGTGACAGAAATGATTCGAGGGCTGGAGAAAATGCCTTACAATGAAAGACGTAAAGAGCTGGATCTGTTTAGCTTATCAAAAATGTTTGAGAGGTATCTTGATTACTGAGTATTAAAGGGCTCTTTAATCCAGCAGAGAGAGGCAGAACAAAAGCCAGTGGCTGGAATCTGAAGCCAGACTAATTCAAATTGGAAATAAGGTGCAAATTGTTAATGGGGTGATTAACCGTGGAACAAACTCCCAAGGGAAATGGTGGATTCTCCATCTCTTGGTGTTTTCAAGACTGGATGCCTTTCTGGAAGATGCTTTAGTTGTATACAAGTTCTTGGGCTCAGAACAGGGGGAACTGAGTGAAATTCTCTAGCCTGTGATATACAGGATGTCAGACTAAGATGTTCTAATGGTCCCTCCTGGCCTTAAGATATATGAATCTGAAGGGCTGAGACGGGATTTTAAATCTTGGGTTCTGAAGCATTTGTGTTCTTTTCTATAGCTTGTTGATCAATGGTTCATGCTAACTTAGTTGTGTAGTCATACTTTTAGCTCAAAAGAAGTGACTAAGGGAAGATTTACAAAACCAGCCCTCCAGGCAGGCAGATTCCAGTTCCTCCCTGACCAGTAATTGACCCATACTCCCTATTTTTGGTTGCGCTTAATATGGTTTTTGGTGCATGCAGGCGTCAACAGGCTTCCAGTTCCTGTTGTCCAAAGACACTGAATGTAGCTGGACACGGTATCTGCTCTTCTGGAGGCTGCTGGGCCCTGTGCTCTCTAGGGCTTGTGCACATACAGAAGTTGCATCATCAGTTTAACTTAAATTCAGTTTTGAACAGAGTTAAACTGATGCAAAAAATTAGCCTGGAGGTGATGGAAATTAACACATGAGGGTTTCTGTACATTGCTGGCATATTATAACGTGCACTGCCTTTGCTTTGTGTAGGGAGTATGCCGAGTCAGTGGGGCGGAAGGTGCGGGATCTGGGCATGGTGGTGGATCTGATCTTCCTCAACACAGAAATGTCACTGACTCAAGCCCTGGAGGACGTGGGCAGAGGAGGGTCTCCTTTTGCCATTGTCATCACCCAGCAGCACCAAGTTCACCGCTCCTGCACCGTTAATATCATGTTTGGCACACCACAAGGTACAGAGGCCAGAATGGTCTGCTGGTTCATATCACTCTGAAGTGCTAGAAACACTTCCAATGCTGCCTCAGAGATTCTTCTCTCAAGCAGAAAACCACACAAGACAAAACACTTCCTTGCTGTGACATAAATAGCTATTAATGACCCAATGTCTGTATGAAACAATGTTGAAGTTAACCCAGATTTCCCACTGTGAGGGAAAGAGCAGTTTGGCTCTGTGCTCTGTCTGCAAATCCCAGTATTTCTGGAGTGAAGTTCTGGGCAGCTTTTCTTTAGATGCTGAAGTCCTTCTCTGCAAGTATTATTCAGAGAGTGTGCCAATTCTTAGATCTCTGCCCCCGGTCCATTCACCTTTCTTCTTGTGAGACAGAATGAATGGCCACAGCCTTCTTAAAGGTGCCCCCAAAGGAAACAGTTGGGCTTGTGCTCTGTTTTCTTTTATGATATATCATGTGGCTCAAAAGACTTTGCTTTTTGGTTTTTTTGGGCTGCTTATTGCTCCAGTACTGCTGCTGATCAGAGCTTTGTCTGGATATAGCAGAGTGAAATTCACAAGTGTGGCTTTCCCCACTGTTTCTATTAGAACCTGTGGCAGCAAGGAAGCTGAGAAGAATCACGTGAGTGATATTCTGCTGCTGTTTGGGAAAGCTCTGAGCAGCAGCAGAAGAGAGGCAGGTACTGGGGCTATTCAGGGGAGCTAGGGGCGAAGTAGCAGAGACCGTCCCCTGGTTGTGGTTAGTTGTATTTGTATGTAATGTAAGGAAAAGAGCTGCTTTCTTCCTACCAATAGGGGAGTTTGGAGGAAGATCTTATGTATCAAACACCTAAACAGGCTAATATGAAAGGTGTTACCCCTGGTTGAGAACCACTGCTGCAATTAGTGGTGCTGGAAAATGTTCCAAGCCCAAGCTTGGATACTAAGAGCTGCTCCTGCCTGTTCACTCTGATCTGCTGATCCAGGTCAGCAGAAGGAGCACCTAATACTTGCACCTGCTATCAGTGGGGTCCAAATAGTTAAAGCCTCTCTTTATGCAGAACATCGCAACATGCCCCAAGCTGATGCCATGGTGCTGGTGGCAAGGAATTATGAACGCTACAAGACAGAGACCCGAGAGAAGGAGCGTGAAGAAATAGCCAGACAGGCTGCCAAGATGGCAGATGAAGCAATTCTGCAGGAACGCGAACGCCCACCACCCATAGAGGAAGGTGTCAGAGGGGGCCATCCTCCAGGAATCCAGACTATCTTGAACCTGCTGGCAGACAACCGCTATCTGACTGCTGAAGAGACCGATAAAGTCATCAATTACCTGAGAGACCGGAAGGAACGACTACTTAGAGGAAGTACTGACTCTCTGCAGGGTAAGTTATCTGTCACGTTCACTCTGATGCTGTGTACCTTAACAGGCCTTTGAGGCAGAGATGTCTGTTAGGCCATGTTTATGCTACCAGACTTTGCTGGTTCAGCTGTTGGTTAGGCGGGGGGTGAAGGCGTGATTCCTGAAGGACTGAGCTATGTCAGTAGAAACCTCTAATGTGGGCATAGTTACACTGGCAAAACTGCGCTGTTCCCTGTGTAGCTTGTTTTGCTTGTGGGAGGTGGCTTTAGGACAGTGGCGGAAAGCACAGCTTTGAAGGTACAGCTGCGCCCACATGAGGAATACGTTGCCAGTATGACATGCCAGCTCTCCCTTAGCAGTAGACATAGCCTTAGAGTATTGAGGCTGTTCTGATCATTCAGGGATCTCCCTGGGGCATCAGATTCTCTCTGTGTGATTGCAGGGATACACCAACTGAATAGACTTGTCATGTGAATGGATATGGTTCTGTAAGTGACATGGCCTGTGTTCTGCTTCCATCCCACTCACCCAGAGTAGTTCAGTCCCACCCGTTTAGAGGAAAGGGCAGTAATTGACTTACGTGGCTTAATAACTGTACCCCTCAGAGCTCCTCTAGGATGCCTGGTCAGATGGGCCTGCAGAGAATTCACCCTTTTCTTTTCTCTTTCCAGCTCCATTGTCGAGACAGTCTCTTGGGGCGCCTTCAGGATCGTCTATGACCAGCCAGGCCAGCCTTCCAAGCTCTCAAACTCATCAGAGCACTCAGCCCCTGGCCTCTGCCACCTCTGCTCCAGTGTCCTCCACTAATCCCCAACAGGAGCTGCAGGCAAAAATCCTTAGCCTCTTCAACAGTGGGGCTGCGGCTGCAGCAGCAGCGGCTGCTGTAGCAAACAGCAGCTCTGCAGCTTCCACAGCCGCTTCAGGCGGCACTCAGAACCAAAACTATGCGAATGTAGCCAGCAATCAAGCACGGGCAGTGCAGCTCAGTGCTGCAAGCTTAAACCAGTCTCAGCAGAGAACACAGGTCCCTGGTCCACAGCTTCCTGCCCTCCCAGGCTCCACAAGGAACACAGGCCCAAGACCTGGAGCATCTCAGCCAGCCCAGGTACACTATGGTCAGCACCAAAATCGTCTGCCTACCCCTAGCAACATAGCTGTTCAAAGGCCCGTATCCTCTTCAGGTATCAACTTTGATAACCCCAGTGTGCAGAAAGCCTTGGACACCCTAATCCAGAGTGGCCCTGCGCTCTCCCATCTGGTGAGCCAGACAGTGGCCCAGGGGCGAGCAGGACCCTCAGCCCCGCAACCCATGGGCTCCTACCAGCGACACTATTAACATCTAGCTGCAGAGCCAGTTTCCCTTCCCTTTGCCATTACCATACTCGTAGCTGTTTGAGTCTTTTGTCCTAGACCCAAGGCAAATGCCCTTGAAGATGCATGTCCTCTCCCTCTCTGGGTCCTTTGCTGTCCCTAGGCCACTTCTGCCTTCACAGTGGCTAGAGCACTCACTCCAGTAGGATTGCTGTTGAGTGTGTGGCTAGTGCCCCTCTTCCCCTTGGTTTGGGTTAGCTGTCTTTGGAGGCGAGAGCTCTGCTCCAGGTGACAAAGGAGTTCAGAAGCTTCTGTGAGTAGTTGAATTTTGCCCTCGATGGAAGTTGCTGCTATTCCAGCCCACCTGCATTTCCCACTACAGTAATGTTTGCACAGCATGTTACACCATGCCTGCAGTCTGGAGTCGAGTCTGGAGAGAATTTCACAAGGAGCTTATCAGAACAAAGTGGCTTCTTGAACTGGGTTAGTCTGAGACTGATTCCCCTCCCCCTTACAAGCATCTCAGGGGTGTGAACTCTAGGATGGTTCTGGGTTGGGTGGCTAGTGGTTAGACCTTCCTCGGAGGGTTTGGGTGGGCAGTATTTGTGTGTGGTTTTAAAAAAACAAACCACATGAGCCAGATATGGGGAAACCTCCCTGGTGGTGCTGTAGCAGCTAAACTCATGGAACGTGAGCAAGACTTGACCCCCGGGTAAAGCTGGGCAGTGAGTGCAGTGTGGAACTCCCACAGCAGGGACTAAGACTTCCTGGCTTAGTGAGGCCAGCAAGGATCTGATCGCCATACCCAGGAGTGAGGAGCTTTCCAGCATTTGTTCTGGGTATAGTGGCAAACCCAAACACCAGAACTTCCTACTCAAGCCAGGATAGGGAACTAAAAGGCTCTGTCATTTCTCCTGGACTCAGCAGCCAAATTTACAAGCAGTTTATTACATGTGACACAAGTTTTCGTTTGGTTTGGGGCAGTTGACTACTGTAACTTTCACAGCCCAACCACAGAAACCCTATTCTGCGTGCAGCTCCCCCTCCCAGAATTGGGTACAGCAGGCTCCCTGGTGGGGGGTGGGGTCTCTGCACTCCGCTGGAGCTTTGCAGACTCCATTTTATTGCTGGTTAGGTTGAGTTCTGTCACAGGTTGGGGAGGCAGTGCTGAGAGGGCTCCTATGTTTTTATAAGTTTCCAAACATTTTAGTAGCAGCACTGGATGCTTTTGTGGAAAATCAGGCAGAGATTCCTGAGCCGGTTTTTAACCAGTGATGCGTGGTGTTAGGGCATGTGGCTTCTCTGACTAGATCCTATCTAGTGCCAAAGGGAATGCATCGCCCCTTTAAAGCCTCGGGGGCTTCCTGAGGGAGGGCAGGAAGAAACTGTTTAGAAAACACAGTTCCTGGAGCAGTGACTCTCTGTCCTGAATGGTTTGTGTTCTGGAGCGTTTTTCTTTCTGTGCTGTTAACAAGAGGACATTACTTTTTAATAAAATTGGCAGGAAAAATATGATGTTGCGTGTTTGACACTAACCAGCTTGAGCATTGAATTGAAATAGATCCTTTCCTAGGAGTTGCAAGTCGTCTGTTTCCTCAGGTAACCTGCCTTATGGCTTGCCTGCATGGGGAATTCACAGGGAAGCTAGTGAGAGTGTAGACTGAAAACCACTAGCTATTCCTCCCTTGTTCTCAGGTGGATGCTCTTATTCTGCACTGAATGCCTTTCTGTAATGTAGCTTGATCCACTGTTAGCATGGAATAACAATATCCACACAGGGAGCTGTTCAGCAATCGCTATTCTGGGCACTGGCCAGTGCCAGATGCCAAGGAGAAAGTGTGAAAGCCCTTTCTTGCACCTGACTCTGTAATCCTGTTGCATGGGGCGGGGGAGGTTATCTGCTTGTCTCAGATTCTCCTACTTAGGACTTCAAAGTGCTTTTCCCCATCCTTGTGAACTCCTGAATTCACATTGCCAGTCTGTAGAAACCACTGGTGTGTGCCCACTTCTCAGCAGTGTGGAGGCCCCTAGTGCGCTGCTGGGGAACTGAACATAGGGCATCGGCAGATGTTATCTGTACCTACAGAAAGAGAGGCCCAGAGGTTTTCTCGCTTTCAGTGCTGCCTGTGGAGCACTAACCACACTGCAGTGTGTTCCCCTTGAGCCTGAACTCAGGTCATTGCAGGTGCTACTCACTGTACAAATGTTAATGCTCTTTTTGAGTCATAAGCTGCTAGTCCCAGTTGTATTAAAACCCTGGCCTTTCTCACTTTATTTACTACTGGTTTGGGGCTGACCAGAATTAAATAGGAGTGAGCCCTCTGATTCGCCCCCTCCTCAGACTGACAAAACCAAGTTTTTCCACCTTCTCCGTGGAAGGTAAGTGCATGCAGGTTAGTGCTCTAAAAATGTTAGACTAGATACATTTGTATGCAAGCCTCTCCTCCAGCCCCTTATGCCTCATTCTGTTAGATGCCTTTATCTGGATTTGACCATGTTGAAGGGAAGGTGCCCATGTTGGGTGGTACTGGCATTCATTGCAGCAGGTGAGGGAGAAGAGGGAAGCTAGTGATACCAGTGAGGGTCATTTCAAATGTCCAAAAGTTCCTGCTACCAGCCATGCAGCTGCCAAATGGAAAACTAGTGAAGTGTTGGTCATGTGCTGCAGCATCCAAAAACAAGTGAAAATTCCCCACTACAAGTGGTGAAGGGTGTAATAAAATCATTTTATTGCATTTTGTGCAGACAAGAGTCTAAAAAATGAATACAATAAAAGCTGTAAAGCATTAACAGGAGCATTCAACAAGTGAGGAGCCACTCCTCTGTTAATATCCACAGAGAACACAGGGGGGCGATATTGAGGCAGCCCAATACAGAATACTGAAACACTGGCACAGAAATTAAATGCAAGCCTATTACTCTTTTTTCTTTTGGTTTGCAACCTATTTTATTTACACAGTTTAAACTTCTTTGCATTGCTCTGCACACAGATTCTTTAAAACACAAAGCATACTGGGTCACTACATGTCTATTGAAATATTGCACTTGGAATAAAAGTCATTGGAATGGATGTAAAACATCTAGGTACAGTGACTATAAAGTTTATTTAATGAATTGACTTTGTTGTGGTAACATTCATAACAAATATATTGCACATGTAGCACAGAAAAGTGTTTTGCAACCAACAAAACCTCAGACCTCTGGATCCTTCCATTATGTGGCAATCCTGCTATGCAGTGGTGAGTCTTGACTCTTATAGTGCAACTATTGTACCTTAAGCAGTATCCATCCTTCGTGTGGTTCAGGTGACTGTGAACACCATTGCCCAAGGCAGCCTCTGCCTACATCTGTAAACATGCCCTCAAATGGTCTGTAACCTGTACTGGGGCTGCTTGGACTGGACCTAACCCACCAGCTTGAACTGGGAGGCCAGGTAGCGAACTGCTGGAAGGGGGCTGGGGAGTGGAGGTTGCCCCCATTTTAACTTCTGAGGAACTAAAGCGTTTTCCTCTGCTCTGGCTAGAGTGTAATTAGAGGGGTTCCCTGAGCAGGGGGCCGAGCCTTGCACCCAGAGAGCCTGCTCTGCTCTGCTGGAGGTGGAGGGGCTGTGCTCATCCTTGCAGCTGCATACAGGGGCTCTCTGTAAAACACGCCTTGTGGGTCAAGACCTTCCTGCCTGCTCTGAAAACCCTGAACTGTCTCCACATGTGCCAGAAAGAGACTCGGGTTTCTACCACAGGACACTGTATCTTTACCAAGTCGGAACAGTGGAAGGGTGCTCCAGAGGGAGCTGCACACTCACAGAGGCCAAACGTGCAGGGGCAGAGCTGGGTTTGTAAACTAACATGCAGTGCTGTCTGCTAAAACTGGCTCTCGGACTTGCTCTGGAAACCAGCACCCTCTGCTTGCCCCCCAAGGAGTTTGGCCAGGCAGTGGTTTAGAGAGGCAACAATGCACATGTGTGTTCAGAGCTGTAGCACTGGTCTGGCTGAGCTGGGGGTGGGTGGGGGCTCCTTCCCCTTTCACTGTCTCAACGTGGAAACTGGCCAAGAGGGGATTGTGTGCTACCCCCCAGCACTGTTGGAGTGATGGCTTTCCGGGAGGAGGGAGGGAGAGGGCCCTGGCTGCCATTTCTGTTTTGAGCAGTGGATGTCACCCTGGTCTAATAGATGCTTTGCTTAACAGGGTGCCGGCAGTCTGTCTGCACTAGGCTTTCCAATGCCACAAGACATGGCAGGTAGCAGAGCAGGGATCAGTGAGGGGGGCAGGGTGTGACACATGCCCAAGGGTGAGCTCAGTGCTGCAGGCGCTTAGTGCTAGAGGAATCATAAGACAAGAACTGTTAAGTTCTGATTAAAGGGAAAGAACCAGGACTGAAGGGCATCTGTGCTGAGGGAGGGGGGACAGCAAGGAGAGGAAGGTGGTGGTGGGGGGGGGAGCTTGGAGGCCTGCTGCAGGCACCAGCAAAAGCCAAAGGAGAGTTTTGCAAGTAACATCTATGACTTCCAGCCCTGAGCTCAGTCTGCTCTTGGGAACCTGGCTGCTACTGAATGGTTTGAGAGCCAAGCCAGGGGAAGGTGCCTGGCTTATGGGGTCTTCTCACAGCAGCTACTAACCGGCCCTAGCTCTTGCTGTGTGGCTGCTGTGAGAAGCAGCCATGAGCCCCTGAGCCAAGCTTAAGGAAACCTTCCTCCATGCAGACACCTGCCTAGTCATTGAAAAGCAGCATCCTTGGGGCTGAAGCACTCAGCAGAGCTGCTGGTGGTTAATTGTCCAGGGTGGTGCTGGGCCCCTGCATCACCAACTTCCAGCCAGGAGCTGGGCCCAGTGCTCTTGCTCTGGGAATAGCTTGCCTTCACCTTGGCATCGATGCCCCATTAACAGCACGTGGGCGCAGCAGCAGCCTCCCATCCTCTGCCAGGCTTTGCAGCTGGGGCTGCTGCACGGAATAACACTGCCTTACGCAGAGCTGCATTTTTCCAAGCTGTCTGGCCACCACGGGGGATGAGCCTGAACTGCTGCTGGGGGGGGGGGCACTTTGAGGGAGTCAGGGGTCAAGGGGCATAGCAACAAATGCAGATGGGAGGGCTGAGGCCATCACCAAAACTTGGCCTAGGTGAGCAGATGCTGGATTGTAAGCAGGGAGCTTCAGCCCGGTCAGCATCACCAAGTGGAGAATCACTTCCTGCTCCAGTGCCCTCCCCTCATTGCCCATGGGGCCTGTGCTGGGGCTGGAACGGGGGGGTGATGCCAAGGGCCCGCTGGAGGAGGATTTAGGGCAGGTGCCCACAGAAGACCTTGTGCAGCTTCAGGGGGAAGGAAGTTGAGGGCTGGCACCTCTGTGGGAGCAACGGCTGAGGGCATTCACGCCCCGAAGCTTGAGCCTACGGCCAGGGAGCGCTGGGCCCTGGTTGCTCTTCCCTCGAGAGCAATAAGCAAGGGCAGCAGGATTGGAAAGGAAGGGGGGCTATGGGGAGCCAAGGCTGGCTGTGAGAAGGGGCCCAGCTGTCGTCTCCAAGGGGAGTCATTGTACGAGATGTGTCAGCTGTGGCCACGTTAGCCCTTTACTGGCATCAAGCCATGGGCCTCTGAACCATCTCCCACCTGCAGAAGGCACAGGGCTGTGCCAGTGGCAACCTGCACGGGCCCATTCCCAGTGCTGCAGTGGAGGCTAAGAGGTGGGGCTGGGGCTCAGCTCTGGGCCACACGTCTGCGCAGTAAAGCTGCTCCCTCTCGGCTGGGGGAGAGGCCGGTGCAGCAGGGAGGGGGCCCGCCGGAGCAGGCTGCACTCAGATTGGAAGCTCAAATCTGCTGTGAAACAAGTTCAGAAAATTCTGTAACTTCTTTTCCCTGAAAAGACTAAGCAGCAAAATTCAAAGAGAATGACCCCCGTGAGCTGGCCCTCCCCACGGGCCGCGCCATAGGCCAGGGACGCTGCAGCCTTCACCCCGGCACATGAGCGACGAGGAAAAGCCGCCCTCTCCAGAGGGAGCAGCCTCAGCAAAACCTCTTGGAGCTCACGGGCTTGGGCCCCAGCCTGAGCCTAAAAGCTGGAGCAATTCACTGGCCCTAGCGACTCCTTGCGTCTCTCAGCATAGAGCTAGATCTCTAGCTATAGACTTCATCTGGGACTATGAACATAAATATGATCACTTTAAAAATACACATACAGTATTATGTACATTATGTACAGCAGGGCCGAGCCCTCTACCCTCCTGGGCTCCATGTCTGCTGTGGTTCCTAGAACTATTCACATTGGTTAAAAGCACCTCAGTTTCTCAGTAAAGTGAGAGATGCTGAGGGGGGTGGGGGTAGCTGGGACCAAGGTCTGACATGTCCAAACAAGCCCACAGCCATGTGTGCGGGTGCAGAGCTGCTCATGGGCCCATGTGACCTGGGGAGGCTGCATCCCAGACAGGGACTGTCAGTGACCTGCTGCTGGTACAGGGGTGGGCGGGGCCGGGGGGTGGGATTGAGCTGATTTGCATATTTATAAACTTTAAATACCTATGGTCTTTACCCAGTAGCCCCTGAAGCAGCAACATGGCTTGGAGGAGGTTGCCAGGGGGGAGGGGACGCAGGGGGCACAAGGCTGCAGGAGGCTCACAGGGAGGCTACGTTCCAGCTGCTCATGCTGTGGGCGCTGGGCTCACGCCCGGTCCCATGCATGGTGTGGGGGGAGGGACGCAGGCCTCCTGCCTGGAGCTGCTGGGTGGCGTGGCTCTGCATGGCACTAGCCAGACGCGTGCCCCTGCGTTCCCAGGGCTGTGCAGCGCTTGTGGCCAGCCGGCAGTGAGCGCGCTGCCCCGTCCAGCACAGGCCTCACAGCAGGTGAGTCAGGGGGATGCAGCCGCATGGGCCTGGGCTGAGCGGGGAGCCCGGGGGAGGAGAAAAACAAAGTCCATGTCCCCACTGACGCCCCCCCGCTGGGATGCAGCCCCTGGCCAGGCCAGGCCCCTCTCACCCGGGCGGTGGATCCAGGTCGCCTCACGCCAACGGCAGCGTGGCGCTGTCCTTCGCTCTGACACGCTGCAGGACCTGCCGCCTTCCTGCCCAGCCCTGCAGCACTCACCTGTCCAAACCACACCGGGGGCCACAGGGTGTGGCTGTGGGTTCCAGGGATGGGTGGCAGGAGGGGCTGCGCTATGCTGAGCCCACCGTGGCGAGGGGCCTGTGGCTGGCACTGCAGGCGCCTGGGAGCGGTGGGGCGAGCTGAGCATGCGAGTGGCCGCACCCAGGTGAACGGGCTCCAAAGGCCACATCAGCAGGCGGGCGGGGGCAGGGCAGCAAACATGGCCCACAAACCTCAGTGTGTCCAAAAAGCGCAGCGCGGGGGGGGGAGGGAGCCTAGGCCCAAGGCCCCACGCCAGCCATCTGGGGGCTCCGCGGAAGCACTGACTGAGCCTGGCCAGCCCCCCTTCCTGCCCCCCACGGAGGCCAGTGGGGGTGGGAACGCTCCAGGCCCTGGGGCTCAGGCTCAGGGCTACTGTCTCTCTATAGAAACACCCACCGCAGGGCTGTGCTGGCACGATGAGGAACAGCGGCGCTGGTGCTGGTTGCTCCTGGCTTATTGGGGGCTGCAGGTCAAATGGAGCGCGTGGGGCATGGTGAAGTTTCTGAGCACCAAGCACAAGCGGCCCCGCCCTCCTGCCCCCCAGGAGCCAGGTGCAAAGAGGTCGGTGGGGTTCTCTCAGGGTGCAAAAAAACTTCTTCAGCTCAGCAGCTGGCGCTTCAGGAGTAGATGGTGATGACCTCCCGGCCCCCGCCGCGCACCAGCATGACCCGGTCCAGGTGCTCCGTCAGCACCTCCAGGAACTCCATGTCTGCAGGGACGTGGCTGTCAAGGCGGAAACCAGACCCAGCACCGGGCAGGGCTCAGCAGGCACCAGCTAGGGAGCCCAGCTGGCCCGATTTTATAGGGACAGGCCTGAGAGTTGGGGCTTTTTTTAAACGGGCGCCTATTACCCCCCACCTCCGTTCACACGTGCTGGCTGGTCACCCTAGCACCATCGCTGGGCCCGCCGGAGCCTGAGCTGCTGGGGCAGACACAGGGCCTGGGCTTGGCCTGGCCACGGCAGCAGCTGAAGGGCAGGAGTCCTGGGCTCATGGATGCACGGGGTGAATGACCTGGGCGGCCCCTCCCTCCCCCAGGGCGTGCCCAGACCCTGGCACAGGAGGCACCTCAGACTGAGCTGCAAGCACCCGGGGGGACGGGGGGGGCTCTGCATAAGCCCCCCCCCAGCCCCCCCCCAGGCCAGCAGAGCCACCTGCCCTGCCCAGAGCACCCGGACCACTGATTGGCTGAGTTAGCTCTGCTGTCACAGGCCTCCACCAATCAGCTATGCTGCACCTGCCAGTGCCCGGCCCTCACAGCACAGGGCCAGGGACCGGGACAGGGACAGGGAGGTGCCACTGGAGCTGGTGCTGCCCGAAACCGATGGGTATGGGGGGGGGCACGTGCACCCACAGCTGTCTGTGTCTGTGTCACGGTGTGTGCCCCCACGGCTGTCTGTGTCTGTGTCACTGTGTGTGAACCACGGCTGTCTGTGTCTGTGTCACGGTGTGTGCACCCACGGCTGTCTGTGTCTGTGTCACGGTGTGTGAACCACGGCTGTCTGTGTCTGTGTCACGGTGTGTGCCCCCACGGCTGTCTGTGTCTGTGTCACGGTGTGTGCACCCACGGCTGTCTGTGTCTGTGTCACGGTGTGTGCACCCACGGCTGTCTGTGTCTGTGTCACTGTGTGTGTGTATCCACGGCTGTCTGTGTCACGGTGTGTGAACCCACGGCTGTCTGTGTCTGTGTCACTGTGTGTGTGTGTATCCACGGCTGTCTGTGTCACGGTGTGTGCCCCCACGGCTGTCTGTGTCTGTGTCACGGTGTGTGAACCACGGCTGTCTGTGTCTGTGTCACGGTGTGTGCACCCACGGCTGTCTGTGTCTGTGTCACGGTGTGTGCACCCACGGCTGTCTGTGTCACGGTGTGTGAACCCACGGCTGTCTGTGTCTGTGTCACTGTGTGTGTGTGTATCCACGGCTGTCTGTGTCACGGTGTGTGCCCCCACGGCTGTCTGTGTCTGTGTCACGGTGTGTGAACCCACGGCTGTCTGTGTCTGTGTCACTGTGTGTGTATCCATGGCTGTCTGTGTCTGTGTCACTGTGTGTGTGTCTCCACGGCTGTCTGTGTCTGTGTCACAGTGTGTGAACCCACGGCTGTCTGTGTCTGTGTCACTGTGTGTGCACCCACAGCTGTCTGTGTCTGTGTCACGGTGTGTGAACCACGGCTGTCTGTGTCTGTGTCACGGTGTGTGCCCCCACGGCTGTCTGTGTCTGTGTCACGGTGTGTGAACCACGGCTGTCTGTGTCTGTGTCACGGTGTGTGCCCCCACGGCTGTCTGTGTCTGTGTCACGGTGTGTGAACCACGGCTGTCTGTGTCTGTGTCACGGTGTGTGCACCCACGGCTGTTTGTGTCTGTGTCACTGTGTGTGCACCCACGGCTGTCTGTGTCTGTGTCACAGTGTGTGCACCCACGGCTGTTTGTGTCTGTGTCACTGTGTGTGCACCCACGGCTGTCTGTGTCTGTGTCACTGTGTGTGTGTATCCACGGCTGTCTGTGTCACGGTGTGTGAACCCACGGCTGTCTGTGTCTGTGTCACTGTGTGTGTGTGTATCCACGGCTGTCTGTGTCACGGTGTGTGCCCCCACGGCTGTCTGTGTCTGTGTCACGGTGTGTGAACCCACGGCTGTCTGTGTCTGTGTCACTGTGTGTGTATCCATGGCTGTCTGTGTCTGTGTCACTGTGTGTGTGTCTCCACGGCTGTCTGTGTCTGTGTCACAGTGTGTGAACCCACGGCTGTCTGTGTCTGTGTCACTGTGTGTGCACCCACGGCTGTCTGTGTCTGTGTCACTGTGTGTGAACCCACGGCTGTCTGTGTCTGTGTCACTGCGTGTGCACCCACGGCTGTCTGTGTCACTGTGTGTGCACCCACAGCTGTCTGTGTTTGTGTCACTGTGTGTATCCACGGCTGTCTGTGTTTGTGTCACTGTGTGTGCACCCACAGCTGTCTGTATTTGTGTCACTGTGTGTGCACCCATGGCTGTCTGTGTCACTGTGTATGTATCCACAACTGTCTGTGTCACTGTGTTTGCACACCCAAGGCTGTCTGTGTTTGTGTCACTGTGTGTGTGCACCCACGGCTGTCTGTGTCACTGTGTGTGCACACCCACGGCTGTCTGCGTCTGTGTCACTGTGTGTGCACCCATGACTGTGTCTGTGTCACTGTGTGTGCACCCACGGCTGTCTGTGTCTGTGTCACTGTGTTTGCACCCATGACTGTTTGTGTCACTGTGTGTGCGCACCCACGGCTGTTTGTGTCTGTGTCACTGTGTGTGCACCCACGGCTGTTTGTGTCGCTGTGTGTGCACACCCCTGGCTGTTTGTGGTGCTGTGTGCACACCAACGGCTGTCTCTGTGTGCGCACCCACGGCTCTCTGTGTTTGTGTCGCTGTGTACACACACGAGTGTCTGTGTGTGGGGGGGTGTATTTTCAGTTTAACGCCCACCATTTAACACTGGCCATGTTTCCATGTGCTTGTGCAATGACACACTGCCCAGCGCTGCACCAGCTCCCCCAGGGCTGCCTAACTCAGCTAGCAACTGCAGGAGAAGGGCAGGCCTGGCACCCCCGTGGCAGAGCAGTTGGCCCCAGGGGGCCAATGGGAGGCGAGCACAGTGGATTAATCCCCACAGTTGAACAACAGTCAGCGCTTGGCCCCCGCGCCCTGGCTGGGACCCACGGCCCGCCAGAGCTTTGCTCCAGGCAGGAGCACTGATTCTGCCTCGCTGGAGGTGAGCTCTAATGCTGCGGCTCTGCCAGTCAGTCAGAACACGGGCTTGGCTCCATATCGAGCACCTGGGCCCTGCCCCACACCAGTCCAGAGCCTACCCCCCGGCTCCCAGCAGTGGGGCTGTGGTCTCTTCCCAGCAGGGGATGTGGTGCTAACGGCTGAGCCGAGCACGGGTGCTGAAATGCCCAGGGGTGGGTGTTTCCCATGCAGGCAGCAGGCAGGGCCGCCTGGGCCGAGCCACAGCCCCATTGGCCCAGTCTGTCTCAGTGGGGGAGGGTGGGGGGAGTGGGCAGCCACTGCCATGGTTTGATGGCGCTACCCCAGCTGCTGGCGGGTGGGAGGAGGCATCGGGCAGGGCAGGGAGGTGCCACTGGGGCAGCCCCTCATCCCTAGCACCCCCTGCCTGCCCACGCCTGGGCTCCCTCCTTCAGCCACACTCAGCCGCTGCCTTAGGACCCCACAGCCCAGAGCCAGCAACACCCACGGCAGGAAAACGGGGACCCCTGGCAGGGGGCTTACAGGGCACGTGGCTGGGTTTGCGGCTGCCAGCGGCCAGCAAAGGATACAGTTCTCATCCCCCTTCCGGTTGCGGGGTGGGCCTGGCATGTTCAGCAGGACCAGCTTGGCGTTCTGTGACTTCTTGACGATTACCTCGTTAAGCTTGACAGCTGTGTGCATCCGCCGCACGTTGGACTGGTTCCTGGAGGAGAAACGGGCGGGAAGGCTCATGGGGTGGGGCAGGGCCCAGGCCCTTAGGGCTGGTGGTGGTGTGGGGGGCGCAGAAAGCCCCGCCCACCCAGCTGTGTCCGATGGCAGAGGGGCACAGAAAGCCCCACCCACCCAGCTGTGTCCAATGGGGGAGGGACACAGAAAGCCCCGCCCACCCAGCTGTGTCAGATGGCGGAGGGGCACAGAAAGCCCCGCCCACCCAGCTGTGTCCAATGGGGGAGGGACACAGAAAGCCCCGCCCACCCAGCTGTGTCAGACCCAGGAAGGAGGCCTTCCAAGAACAAGCAACTCCTGCACTTCTCAAGAGGTGCCCGAGGCAGTGCTGGCCCCTGGCTGCCCCCGCCAATGGGGCAAGCCTGGGGCACTGGCCAGTCCTGGGGCTCTGACCAGGCTCAGCCAGACAGGTTCAGTCTCTTCCCCCTGTTGGCAGGAAATGCTGTGTGGGGCAGGCAAAGACCCCCGGCAGGGGGCGATGTGGGGCACAGGTGAAGGCCCCCCGGCAGGGAGCGGTGTGTGGAGCAGGCGAGGACCCCCCGGCAGGGAGCGGTGTGGGGGGCAGGCGAGGACCCCCCGGCAGGGAGCGGTGTGGGGGGCAGGTGAAGGCCCCCGGCAGGGGGCGATGTGTGGAGCAGGTGAGGACCCCCCGGCAGGGGGCGATGTGGGGCACAGGTGAAGGACCCCGCAGGGAGCGGTGTGGGGGACAGGCAAAGACCCCCGGCAGGGGGCGATGTGTGGAGCAGGCGAGGACCCCCCGGCAGGGAGCGGTGTGTGGAGCAGGCGAGGACCCCCAGCAGGGGGCGGTGTGGGATGCAGACCCCGCACTGGAGTGGCAGGATCCCACAGCCCCCACCTGCTCCCCTCGGTGCTGGGACATGGGACACACACACAACTCAGACTTACAGGTTCTCCCACTCCCTGCGGCAGCAGAGGGGAAAGAGAGAGAGAGCTCATCAGCACCGCGTTGCCTTGCCCCAGCCCCCAGCCCCTGCAGCACATGCTCCCGTTCACTGCTCAGCTCCCACGTCTGCCAGCCTCCCCCTTCCCAGCAGCCCTGGGTACAGAGCTGTGCTGGTCTCCACCGGCTCCACACCCGCCCTGCGCAGCCCAGATCTGCACCAGCGCAGGAAGCAGGTGCCTGAGGCAGCCAATGGAAAGGGGCAGCACGTCCGGGTCTTCGGCGGCAGGTCCCTCAGTCCCTCTCGGAGCAAAGGACCCGCTGCCGAATTGCCGCTGAAGAATGAAGTGGCGCGGTGGAGCTGCCACTGAAGTGCCGCTGATCGCGGCTTTTTCTTTTCTTTTGGCTTCGCCACTTGGGGCGGCAAAAAAGCTGGAGCCGGCTTTGGCCAGGAGCTCCCTGGCCTCCGTCCGCCAGCTCCCAGGCTTGGCTCCAGCGCGGACACAGGCAGGCCCATGCCAGTGCTGCCTGGGACAGGCCCGCTGGGCAGGCTGCCTGGCTCGGCTGGGGACCGGTGTCTGATGGGGGGTGCAGCTTACGGCTTCATGCTGAAGAAGTCCTTGATGCTTTCGGGGCTGACGGGGCTCTTGCTCTTGTTCTTCTCCGCAACAGACTTTTCCTTGGTCCAGGTGAGATGCACCTTCTCCGGGGCCGTCTCCACCTCGTCCCCGGGTGACTGGGGGCTGCTGGAGAAGGCCGTGGCGTTCTTATCATGGATGAGCTGCACCTGCACAGAGGGAGTGGGTGAGAGCAGGGAGGGGTCTTCCCAGCCCCCTATCCTGCCACACCCTTGGTGCCCCAGGCCCATGTCACTTGGCCCTGCCAGCCCCCACCCTGCTGTTCACTGCCTCTGTGACAAAGTGGGGCTGTTCTTAATGTCTCCTCTGAATACCGTGTGGGTGCCTCAGTTTCTGGCTGACATTCTGTCTCCTGGCAACTAATGGCCAGGCCCTTCCCCCTGCAAGGGGATGCTAAAGGTGTGGGAGAACAAAGAGGTCAGGTGACCTCCTGGTCCAGGAAAGAGACAAAGGCCAGAGAGGAGGGGCTGGAGGAGGGGTGTCAGTTTGGAGCTGGCTGGGGACGGGAAGTGAGGGCAGACGGGGTGGTCTGCCTCGCTGGGCCTCAGAATGGACCCGGCTGAGGGGTCCTGTTCTCTGTACCTACAAGCTCTGTGTTAGACCCTGTTCCTGTCATCTAATAAACCTCTGTGTTACTGGCTGGCTGAGAGTCACGTCTGACTGCGACGTGGGGGGGCAGGACCCTGTGGCCCCCCAGGACCCCGCCTGGGCGGACTCGCTGGGGGAAGCGCACGGAGGGGCAGAGGATGCTGAATGCTCCAAGGAGAGACCCAGGAGGTGAAGCCGTGTGAGCTTCTTGCCCTGCAGACAGGCTGCTCCAAGGGAGAGGAGGCTCCCAGAGTCCTGCCTGGCTTGCTGGGGAGCAGTTCCAGAGCAGCGCCCGGGGACTCCGTGACAGCCTCCATAGTTCCCCCTGGCCCCCCAGCACTTGGTCCCCTTTCAGATGCTTGCTCCCCATAACCCCCCAGTTCTGCAGCATCAGACCCCCAGCTCCCCATCCTGTGGGGCTCAGCCCCCCAGCATGCAGCCTTACCTCCTCCTCCGGCTTCTCCTCGCTGTCGCCCACCTGCTCCTCTGGGACGCTCAGCCGCAGCCGGGTGTTGGCAGGGTTCTTGCGCCGGATGGAGCCACGGGACTCGTCTGTGATGCTCTGGATCTGTGTGGGGAGGGATGGAGATGGGAGGTCACTGAGCAAACCCAGCTTGCCAGGGGTCAGAGACATGGGGGATCCCTGCAGGGTACATCCAGCTGGGATCTTGGTGGGGAGCAGGCTCAGCACAGAGCCCACTCGAGCTACTCCGTCCCTGCCCCACCCGGTGATGGGGGTGTGACGTTATTGATATAAACTGGGACCATATAGAACATGGGTTGCAACCAAGGTCCTGTAGTGGCACCAAATCTTAGGTAAAGGGGGTTATATAAGGTGTCTAAGACCAGGTTAGGGGTGGCTGGTTATGGTTATGCTGTCTGTGTGCATGTGTCATTTTGTAGTTGAAGTTATGAGTATTGGCTCTATAGTGTCTGTATTTCAAATCTGTGCTGTGCTTCTGGGTGACACCCCAGACAAGTTGGTGTTAGCTCTGCCTAGCCTGCTTGATGGCCCATTAAGGACCATCAGCTACACAACTGACCCATGGAGAGGAGGCAGATACACCTTGTGACTCAGCAGGGTGTGCAGGGACTGGCCCATGTGACTCCAGACTCCATTTTGCTGTAATTTTCCACAGTAAGGACAAAGAGGTTCTTACACCTGGAAGAGCCTATATAAGGCTGATGCCTCATCTCCATCTTGTCTTCAATCCTGCTTCTGACCTCTGGAGGGACTTTGCTACAAATTGAAGCTCTGAACAAAGGACTGACTGACCCATCCCAGCGGGGGATGTTCCAGAGACTTGATTTGAACCTGCAGTTTATTCCATCACTGCTACAAGCCTGAACTAAGAACTTTGCCATCACTGTATGTAATTGATTCCATGTAACCAATTCTAGCTCTCATCTCTACCTTTTCCCCTTTATGAATAAACCTTTAGATTTTAGATTCTAAAGGATTGGCAACAGCGTGATTTGTGGGTAAGATCTGATGTGTATATTGACCTGGGTCTAGGGCTTGATTCTTTGGGATCGAGAGAACCGTTTTCTTTTATTGGGGTGTTGGTTTTCATAACCATTCATCCCCAGGACGAGTGCACTGGTGGTGATACTGGGAGACTGGAGTGTCTAAGGGAATTGCTTGTGTGACTTGTGGTTAGCCAGTGGGGTGAAACCGAAGTCCTCTTTGTCTGGCTGGTTTGGTTTGCCTTAGAGGTGGAAAAACCCCAGCCTAGGGCTGTGACTGCCCTGTTTGAGCAATTGGGCCTGAATTGGCACCTCAGTTGGGTCCCGCCAGAACCGCATCGTCACTGGGGGCGGCACAGCCGAGGGCAACTCAAGGCTGGGCGGAGGGAAAAGAGTTCAGGTCTGGTTTGGTGGGGGGGGGGGGTCACTGCTGGGGGAGCTCAGGGCTGGCCCGGGGGGGTCACTGCTGGGGGAGCTCAGGGCTGGCCAGGGGGGGTCACTGCTGGGGGAGCTCAGGACTGGCCGGGGGGGGTCACTGCTGGGGGAGCTCAGGACTGGCCGGGGGGGGGTCACTGCTGGGGGGAGCCGAGGGCAGGCCGGGGGGGCGACACTGCTGGGGGAGCTCAGGGCTGGCCGGGGGGGGTCACTGCTGGGGGAGCTCAGGGCTGGCCGGGGGGGGTCACTGCTGGGGGAGCTCAGGGCTGGCCGGGGGGGGTCACTGCTGGGGGAGCTCAGGGCAGGCCGGGGGGGGTCACTGCTGGGGGAGCTCACGGCTGGCCGGCGGGGGTCACTGCAGGGGGAGCCGAGGGCTGGCCGGGGGGGGGGGTCACTGCTGGGGGAGCTCAGGGCTGGCCGGGGGGGTGGGGGTCACTGCTGGGGGAGCTCAGGGCAGGCCGGGGTGGGTCACTGCTGCGGGAGCTCAGGGATGGCTGGGGGGGGTCACTGCTGGGGGAGCTCAGGACTGGCCGGGGGGGGTCACTGCTGGGGGAGCTCAGGGCTGGCCGGGGGGGGTCACTGCTGCGGGAGCTCAGGACTGGCCAGGGGGGGGTCACTGCTGGGGGAGCTCAGGACTGGCCGGGGGGGGGTCACTGCTGGGGGAGCTCAGGACTGGCCGGGGGGGGTCACTGCTGGGGGAGCTCAGGGCTGGCCGGAGGGGTCACTGCTGGGGGAGCTCAGGGCAGGCCGGGGGGGGTCACTGCTCAGGGGTCTCAGGACCAGCCCCAGCTGCGGAGCCAGCACCACAATTACGAGCAGCTCCCATGGCTCAAAGGGCCCAGCTGACATGGCAAAGCTGCTGCCCCCTGGGCAGAGGCCCCGGGCAGAGGCCTTGCCCAGGGAGCCCAGTTACCTCTCGCTCCCGCTCGGTCTTGGTGAGGTGCATCTGCTTGAGGATCTGCGAGCGCTGCTCCATCACCAGGGTCTTCTCGTAGGTGTAGGCCGAGATGTCGCTCTCATGCTGCAGGGACAGGACGCGCCATCACCCAGGGAGCGAGCTCGGCACACGCAGCGCCCCCGGCTCAGCCCGAGGCACGGCCACAAGCCCAGGGCTCGGGTGCCCAGCAGCCCTGGGCCCCAGAACCACCAGGCACATGGGCAAGTGCCCCCCGTTACCCAGGAAACACCTGACTGGCCCTTCCCCTGCAGCCCCTTGGGGCCCCCAGTGCTCGGCATGGGCAGCTCCGCACCCACCTCTCAGGGCAGCGACTATGCACAAGGCCCAAGCCAGTGGCCAGCCACACGGCCAGGGAGCCGGGCCAGGTTGGGGCTGGGCCGTGCGAGAGCTCTCACCATCTCCACCACCTCCACCTCAGCCGTGATGCGCAGGTGGTACAGGAATGTCGTCAGGTCCTTCTTCATCTGGATGCTGTTATCGTCCATCTGCGCCACCGTGAAGATGCGCATCTTACATTTACGCCAGACCTGCCAGGGGAGACGGAGCGCTGGCAGCCTGCCCTGCATGGAACCCTTCCAATTCCAGCCTGGCCAGTCCAGCACACGGGGGAACCAGCCCCCGATCTCAGCCCGGTTGGCTCACCACAGAGGGGAACTGGTCCCCAATCCAAGCCTGGCTGGCCCACTGGGGAGTTTCTTATTTTCCTTGTTTCCTATGGGGGATTCACTTTGTTTTCCAGTGGTTGGCATGCAGAGGGCGGGGGACTCAGTGTCCCTGGGTGTTACTGGTTTAACAAGGTGAGGGGAGAGGGAGTTTGTTGGTACAGAGGACCAGAGAGGGAACTTGGGACCCCGGCCGATGGCCTGGAGGATGGAGACCCCAGTGACAGGTGACCTGGTGACCCAGAGACCCAGCTCAGTTGTCGCAGCCGGTTCTGGCCAGTGGGAGGACAATGGTCTGCGGGGAGAGGACCCCGGTGACCTGACCAGCCGGTTCCAGCCAGATGGGCCAGAGGACAGAAGAGGGGAGGCCCAGGCATGGGGTTTACGACCCTGTTTCCCTGGAGAGAAGACAATGGACAGAGGTGGGGCTTGGGGCCGGGGATATGGGAGGCCCAGCTGGGAAGCAGGGGGGCTCTGGGCTGGAGAGGGGGAGCAGGCAGAGCCCACCTGGCTGCAGGGGAGACTGGGATGTGCTGGGCTGAGGGAGGCCAGGCCTGAGGCCTTGAGAGTTTCCTGTGCTGGGTTCAACTCTCAATAAACCCTCCTCTGTTACGCTGGCTGAGAGTCACTCCGGTCTAGAGAGCAGGGTTGCGTCAGCCCCTTCGGAGGGTGGAGGCCCCGGGGGTCCAGAGCGCGTGGACTCCCTGAGGGGGCCCACGGCAGAGACAGACGTGCTGAGGCTCAGGGGGCACGGGAGCACGATCTGTGAGTCCGTGACACCCACCAAAGGGGGGAACCGGCCCTCAATCCCAGCCTGGCCGGCCCACCAAAGGAAGTGTGTGACAAATGTGGGAATCGTCCGTAATATAAATACGAACTGTCGATGGGCCACTTGTGCGGATCACCCTGACGCTGCTCCCCAGTGGGTACAGAAGGGTTACAGTGCAGCTCCTAGGGCAGCACAGGATCTTGTAATTGTCTGTGGGGAGGTGGGAATGAGTCATGAGGGACTGCTTGGAACCCACCCATCTCAATGGGAACCCTGCAGAGACAATGGGATGCTGAAAGCACCAGCCAGAACTTGCAGCAATAAAAAGATTAGCCAAAGGAACTAGCCAGAAAATGGTGTCCGCCCCCCCCCGCCTCCCCCCCCCCCAAGCAGAGCAGAGCAGAGCAGAGCAGGGAGAGAGAGTGTTAAACGAGGCACAGCTGACTGCAGGGCTGGTGAACGCTGATCAGGCCAGGAACTGGGGCTCAGCCCCAGGCCGGGGTCTGAGAGACACCAAAGACAAGAGTGGCAGTAGCAGCAGTCACAGGGCATCCCCACAGCCCACTTCCCCAGCTCTGGCACTGAGCATGAAGGGCCTTCAGCTGGCGCAACAGAAACTGGCCGACTGTGAGAACCAGCGCAAACAAGAGGGAGCGCAGGGAAAGCAGCAGCAACAGCATGACCCAGGTCTGGAGCCGAGGCGGAGCGCGAGGTCCTCCACCAGTAGTACATGGGGCGGGACCATGGGATGCCAGTTCTGCAGGGAGCCGAGATACCAATGGGGCGGGGGAGACGTTGATCCCTACGCAGGGCCTGGCACAAGGCTTGCTGTTTGCATCAGGCTGGGCAGCCCAGCTCTACTCTCGCCCCAGCACTCCCTCCCAAACGACAGAGCCGCACAGAAATGATCCCGGGCACTAAGAACAGGTCAAAGAGACTCCACTGCACAAGTTCAGCCTGATGCCGGTGGCTTCTCAGAAACGGTTTTGGGGTGTGCACCAGGCCCGGGGGCGGGAATGTGGCAGTTACCCCAGTGCTGGGAGACTCTCTCCCCAAACACCATGATGGCGCAGATGTCACTACAGAGGGATAGCTGTGTTAGTCTGTATCAGCAAAAAAAAAGGAGTCCTTGTGGCACCTTAGAGACTAACCCATTTATTTGGGCATAAGCTTTTGTGGGTAAAAAACCCACTTCATCAGATGCATGGACTTTAAATGGGACCACCAAAGAGTTACCTTGGTGACGGCCCAGCTCAGGGGAATGCCTGTGTGGGGCCAGTGTCCCTGTGGCTCTGTGTGGTGTGATGGGCAGCGTCTGCTCGCAACCCTCTTGTGCTGGGATAGCCCATTCACAGGCTGTGCGCTGAGCAAACGCTTTATTATCCTGTGCGGCTGGCTGGAAAATGGGTCCAGAGACACTGGGACAAGGGTCTGCGGTGACTCTTGTATGGCCCGATGTGCTAGAACTGGCTCAGTTTGTGCCCAGTGAATATGTAATCACGAGGGCCGTGTCAGGACCCTTGGCCACAGCCAGGGCCGGCTCCAGGCCCCAGCACGCCAAGCGCGTGCTTGGGGCGGCACGCCGTGGGGGGCGCTCTGCCGGTCGCCGGGAGGGCGGCAGGCGGCTCCAGTGGACCTCCTGCAGGCACGTCTGCAGGAGGTCCACCGGAGCCGCGGGACCGGCGACCGCCAGAGCGCCCCCCGCGGCGTGCCGCCCTGCTTGGGGCGGCGCAATGGCTAGAGCCGCCCCTGGCCACAGGGCCTGTAGCAAGGATCTACCTGAGATGGGGAGGCCCAGGAGGGGCACAAAGGGGATGGGGGGCAGAATCAGCTCCCTGCAGTGCTGCTGATGGGAAAAGCTTCCCAACTGGCCAGACACTGCTCAAGTGTCTAGTCCTTCCTCACCCTCTCACCCCCCCAGTCCTGACCTCAAACGATGGGGCTACCAAGCTGCTGCCTGTGGCTTGGGGGAATGTGCTTGTTGGGGCAGGGCTGAGACTCTGTCGACAGGTGGGGGAACGGCGTCACGGCCAAGCAGTGCTGGGACTCAGATCCCAGCCAGTGCGGATGGACAGCTCACACTCCCTGCCCAGCAGCTGAATTTCAGAAGGGGTGGGGGGGGGGGGGCCCTGACTGGCCACAGCGCTGTCACCCTCTGGAGGACAGCAGGGGAAGATTCCTGTGTGAGAGGGAGTCCTGTGCAGGAACAGGCTCCCCAGGGAACACTGAACCTCAGGGCATCAGGAGGCAGCTGATAGCTCCCCAGAGGTGCTGCCGCAGGCTGCGGTGCTTGGCCCAGACCAGCCTTCACTCAGGACATCAGGGGATCCAGTGCTCCCTGGCAAGACTGCTGCAGAACATGGACTGGCTGGAGCTTTTCCTGCCTGCCTGTGATCCCTGTCAGTGGTGGGCAGAGCCCACGCTAAGTGTAAAGCCAACCCTCCAGGACTGACCTGGAGTCTCCAGGAATTAAAGATTATGTTCTGTGATGAAACCTCCAGGAATACATCCAACCAAAATTGGCAACCCTACCAGCCCTGAGACCCTCCGAGCAGGACCTCTTCAGAGGGTGGCTGTGGGGGACCCCTTAGCAGGGCAACCCAGTCGGAAGACTTGTAGTTTGGTAGTGGTGGATTTCGTTACCCCACAGCGCCGGTGGCTGTCCTCCGGATGTGCCGCCACTGACCATTTTCAGCCAAGTGGGGTTCCCAGCAAGGCCTTACAGACAAAGGGTCTAATTTCATGTCAGCCCTGCTCCAGGGCTTGTGGGGGAAATGTGGGGCCTGGACCACCTGGCCTCGGCACATCCCCCTCAGTCCAACTGCTGCTGGGAAGGTGTAATGGGACCGACCATGGTGCTGAGCACGTTTATGGAACAGCATCTGCAGGACTGGGACGAATGCTCACCCTCCCTGCTGTTCACTTATAGGGACGTGCCCCAGGAATCTACAGGGTTCGCCCCTTTAACTGCAGTATGGGAGAAGAGTGAGGGACCCCGGACATGCTGGGCTGAGTGGGAAGGGAAAGGCTCCCTCCGTGGAGAATCAGTGGTGGAGTACGTGCTGTCCTTTTGGGAAAGTTTTGCCAGGGAGAACCTAGCCAGGGCCTTGTGACGAAGTGGGTCTGTTTCCTCTGCATTTCTTCTTAATGTTTCCTCTGCATTTCTTCTTAATGTTTCCTCTGAATACTGTGTGGGAGCCTCAGTTTCCCCTCTGCATTTCTTAAGTCTCCCGTGTGCATAAATGGCCGACACTCTGTCTCCTGGCAACAAATGACTGGGGCCCTTCCCCCTGCAAGGGGGTGGCTAAAGGTGAACAAAGAGGCCAGGTTACCTCCTGGCCCAGGAAAGAGACAAAGGCCAGAGAGGAGGGGCTGGAGGGGGTTTCAGTTTGGAGCTGGCTCGGGACGGGATGTGAGGGCAGACGTGGGGGTCTGGTTCGCTGGGCCCCAGAATGGACCCGGCTGAGGGGTCCCGTTCTCTGTACCTACAAGCTCTGTGTTAGACCCTGTTCCTGTCATCTAATAAACCTCTGTGTTACTGGCTGGCTGAGAGTCACGTCTGACTGCGCAGTGGGGGGGCAGGACCCTGTGGCCCCCCCCAGACCCCGCCTGGGCGGACTCGCTGGGGGAAGCGCACGGAGGGGCAGAGGATGCTGAATGCTCCAAGGAGAGACCCAGGAGGTGAAGCCGTGGGAGCTTCTTGCCCTGGAAACAGTCTGCTCCAAGGGAGAGGAGGCTCCCCAGAGTCCTGACTGGCTTTGTGGGGAGCAGTTCCAGAGCATCGCCCGGGGACTCCGTGACACCCCCCCAATCCCAGCCTGGCTGACATGCCAAAGGGGGGACACCTCCCCTGATCCCAGCCCTCCCCCGCTCCGGTCCCAGCCCATGCCCTGATCCCAGCCCGGGCCCCCCTTCCACAGTACCTTATGGTGCCGCAGCAGGAAGGGCAGCAGCATCAGCATCCCCCCGTCGTGGACGATCCACCAGACGTCAATGTGGCCCTCAGAGAACCGTTCCTGGTTGCCCGGGAACATGGCAACATTCTTGGTGACCAGCAGGGCCAGGTGGCCGGCTGTGGTCTCCCGCACCAGCTCTGTGGGGAAGGGCTGGGGGTCAGGGCAGAGACAGTGCAGAGACCAGCCCCCTCCCAGCAGCGTGAGGGGCTGATGACCCACCAGTGCGACACCCTCCCCTCCCCCCCAGGAGCGCCAGGCGCATGCCCAGAGCACTGAATCCCCAGAGAGCACAGCACAGTCTCCTGGGCTTCATCCTCCATCCCTCTGCACAGTGCCCAGCACTTCCCTGAGGGGCCTGCTGCCAACGGGGAGAGGCCGCCAGGGCCCTGGGCCGGGCTGGGGCTGCATCCAGCTGCTGCCTGGCCCCCACACGCCCGGCACGAGGAGCATCCCTGGCAGCTCGGCGAGGACCCATGACAGGGTGATCACACCTGGCATGTACAATCCATCGCCTCCTCCCAGCCTGCAGGCAACACTGCTGGGGGGTGGGGGTGGGGGCTTCCGGGTGGCTTTGCGTTTGCTCATGTGGGGGTCTGTGGATGTGCACACGTGTGTGCGCTGTGTTGCACACAGACCTTACTGCGGGAAGCTGTCTCAGAGCTGAGCTCTGCATCGAGCGCTGGATGCGGTAGGGCTGGAGTCTCTTCTCTCTTGTGGCAGTGAGTTCCACAGGCCAGGTACGAGCCCCATGAAGGCTCTGCCTCCCGCACTCCCCTACTGGTCAATAGCTTCCTGGTCCCAGTGGGATGTCGCTGTCATGGGACACGGAGGGAGCTGGGGCAGAGCCCAGCGTGGCAGTGGCCCAATGCGAAGCAGGGCCGAGATGGCTGAGCGGCTCGGGGTCCCCAGGGAGAGGAGCGAGTCCGTCACAGGAGTGATCCCCGGAACGAGGCTGACGTGACCCCTCTGCTCTTAGCGTGAAATGAAGAGCCCCCCCCCGCCCCCCCAGTAACCCTCTGCAGCCGCAGCAAGGACTGTGCTGGCTCTCAACAGTGTCCCACTTCCTGCTTTGGTTCACGCAACCGCACCAGAACCAGAACCCCCCCCGACCCACAGCCCTGCTACACCAGCCCTGCCCCCGCCCCGCCCCACAGCCCTGCCGCTGCCCCTCCCCCCGCCCCACAGCCCTGCCGCTGCCCCTCCCCCACGACCCACAGCCCTGCCGCTGCCCCTCCCTCCCGACCCACAGCCCTGCCGCTGTCCCTCCCCCCGCCCCACAGCCCTGCCGCTGTCCCTCCCCCACGACCCACAGCCCTGCCGCTGCCCCTCCCCCACGACCCACAGCCCTGCCGCTGCCCCTCCCCCACGTCCCACAGCCCTGCCGCTGCCCCTCCCCCACGACCCACAGCCCTGCCGCTGTCCCTCCCCCACGTCCCACAGCCCTGCCGCTGGCCCTCCCCCACGACCCACAGCCCTGCCGCTGCCCCTCCCTCCCGACCCACAGCCCTGCCGCTGCCCATCCCCCCCGACCCACAGCCCTGCCGCTGCCCCTCCCCCATGACCCACAGCCCTGCCGCTGCCCCTCCCTCCCGACCCACAGCCCTGCCGATGACCCTCCCCCACGACCCACAGCCCTGCCGCTTCCAATCCCCCTCTAGCCACAGCCCTGCCGCTGCCCCTCCCCCACGACCCACAGCCCTGCCGCTGTCCCTCCCCAACGACCCACAGCCCTGCCGCTGTCCCTCCCTCCCGACCCACAGCCCTGCCGCTGTCCCTCCCCCCCGACCCACAGCCCTGCCGCTGCCCCTCCCCCCCGACCCACAGCCCTGCCGCTGCCCCTCCCCCACGACCCACAGCCCTGCCGCTGCCCCTCCCCCCCGACCCACAGCCCTGCCGCTGTCCCTCCCCCATGACCCACAGCCCTGCCGCTGCCCCTCCCCCACGACCCACAGCCCTGCCGCTGCCCCTCCCCCACGACCCACAGCCCTGCCGCTGCCCCTCCCCCACGACCCACAGCCCTGCCGCTGTCCCTCCCAAACGACCCACAGCCCTGCCGCTGTCCCTCCCTCCCGACCCACAGCCCTGCCGCTGTCCCTCCCCCCCGACCCACAGCCCTGCCGCTGCCCCTCCCCCCCGACCCACAGCCCTGCCGCTGCCCCTCCCCCACGACCCACAGCCCTGCCGCTGCCCCTCCCCCCCGACCCACAGCCCTGCCGCTGTCCCTCCCCCATGACCCACAGCCCTGCCGCTGCCCCTCCCTCCCGACCCACAGCCCTGCCGCGGCCCCTCCCCCCCGACCCACAGCCCTGCCGCTGTCCCTCCCCCACGACCCACAGCCCTGCCGCTGCCCCTCCCTCCCGACCCACAGCCCTGCCGCTGCCCCTCCCCCACGACCCACAGCCCTGCCTCTGCCCCTCCCCCCCGACCCTCAGCCCTGCCGCTGGCCCTCCCCCACGTCCCACAGCCCTGCCGCTGCCCCTCCCTCCCGACCCACAGGCCTGCCGCTGCCCCTCCCCCCCGACCCACAGCCCTGCCGCTGTCCGTCCCTCCCCCCCGACCCACAGCCCTGCCGCTATCCCTCCCTCCCGACCCACAGCCCTGCCGCTGCCCCTCCCTCCCGACCCACAGCCCTGCCGCTGTCCGCCCCTCCCCCCCGACCCACAGCCCTGCCGCTGTCCGTCCCTCCCTCCCGACCCACAGCCCTGCCACTGCCCCTCCCCCACGACCCACAGCCCTGCCGCTGTCCCTCCCTCCCGACCCACAGCCCTGCCGCTGTCCCTCCCTCCCGACCCACAGCCCTGCCGCTGTCCCTCCCTCCCGACCCACAGCCTCCTGGGCTAATTGGGGGTTTACACAGCACCAGGCACTGCTGGTTTCTCCCCTCCCCTCCTGCTCCCCCGAGCTCCAGATCCGCACTTGGCCGGACCGGGCGGTGGCCGTGAACCCTGCTCAGTCAGGGGCCGCCAGGCTGGCTCATACCAATGAAGTTCCTCCAGGTCTGGTGATCTTCCTTCTGCCGCCAGTTGCGCGGCCACCCCACCAGCACCGTGTTGTGCTGCAGGCCGCCGAGCCCGCTGGACTGGATGAGGTGGGACATGCCATCCCGCAGGTTGGACGAGATCACGACCTGGCAAAAGCCTTTCACCTTCTCAGCTTCCATCAGGCGGCGCAGGGACTGCCCCGGGGAGAGACAGGGAGGGGAATTAGCGACAGCACAACAGCACCTCTCCCCTGTGGCACAGCGTCCCGGGGCCGTCCCAGGACACCGCAGTGCCAGGTGCACCCAGAGCCCTCGATGAGCAGGGTCCCCTCCCTGGGTCCGGGCAGCAGGCGAGGCAGGCAGAGGGGTGGGCAGAAGGAGGGCAGCGTGCTGGGTAGGGAGCACATGCCAAAAGCTCACTAATCCCCCGTCAGCCAGGAGCACGGGGGCGCTGCTTGGCACTGCCAGGCAGCCTGCTGAGTTAGCCTGGCCGCCCTCACGTTCTGTGCAGCGCTGAGGGGCGGCCCTGTGCCAGGCCCGACGGGCAGGGAGGGCAGCACTGAGAATTATTTACTCACAAAAATTATAACATGTCACCAAGAGGAGAAATTGGTTGATTACAAGCTCCTAATCCTATTAGGGGGAAGCACAGCGGTGCGTGGGTGTGCCTGGCGAGGGGGGTCCCCCGGCAATCCAGCGAGCAGGGCACGGAGCAGCCACTTCATGCTGCTACGGGACACAGCCCCCCCGCCCGGCTTGCCCCTGCCCGCCTGTTCACACCCCCCCACTCTACACCCCAGGTCCCCCTTGCACATCCCCTCCCCCATCTCTACTCCCCAGCTCCCCCGTGCACATCCCCTCCCCCATCTCTATGCCCCCGCTCCCCCCACGTGCACATCCCCTCCCCCATCTCTACGCCCCATCTCCTCCCATGCACATCCCCTCCCCCATTTCTACACCCCAGCTCCCCCGTGCACATCCCCTCCCCCATCTCTACGCCCCCGCTCCCCCCATGTGCACATCCCCTCCCCCATCTCTACTCCCCAGCTCCCCCGTGCACATCCCCTCCCCCATCTCTACTCCCCAGCTCCCCCTTGCACATCCCCTTCCCCATCTCTATGCCCCCACTCCCCCCACGTGCACATCCCCTCCCCCATCTCTATGCCCCCGCTCCCCCCACGTGCACATCCCCTCCCCCATCTCTCCGCCCCATCTCCTCCCACTGCACATCCCCTCCCCCATTTCTACACCCCAGCTCCCCCGTGCTCATCCCCTCCCCAATCTCTACGCCACCGCTCCCCCCCTGTGCACATCCCCTACCACATCTCTACACCCCAGCTCCCCCGTGCACATCCCCTCCCCCCACTCTATGCCCCAGCTCCCCCGTGCACATCCCCTCCCCCATCTCTACGCCCCCGCTCCCCCCATGTGCACATCCCCTCCCCCATCTCTACGCCCCCGCTCCCCCCCCGTGCACATCCCCTCCCCCATCTCTACGCCCCAGCTCCCCCCACGTGCACATCCCCTCCCCCATCTCTACGCCCCATCTCCCCCCATGCACACCCTCTCCCCACACTCTACACCCCCGTTCACATCCCCTCCCCCATCTCTACTCCCCAGCTCCCCCTTGCACATCCCTCCCCACAGTCTACGCCCCGGCTCCCCCCGTGCACATCCCCTCCCCCATCTCTATGCCCCAGCTCCCCCCCCGTGCACATCCCCTCCCCCATCTCTACACCCCATCTCCCCCGTGCACATCCCCTCCCCCCACTCTATGCCCCAGCTCCCCCGTGCACATCCCCTCCCCCATCTCTTCTCCCCCGCTCCACCCAGGTGCACATCCCCTCCCCCATCTCTACGCCCCCGGTCTCCCCACGTGCACATCCCCTCCCCCATCTCTACGCCCCAGCTCCCCCCACGTGCACATCCCCTCCCCCATCTCTACGCCCCATCTCCCCCCCCGTGCACACCCTCTCCCCACACTCTACACCCCCGTTCACATCCCCTCCCCCATCTCTACTCCCCAGCTCCCCCTTGCACATCCCTCCCCACAGTCTACGCCCCGGCTCCCCCTGTGCACATCCCCTCCCCCATCTCTATGCCTCAGCTCCCCCGGTGCACACCCCTCCCCCCTCTCTACGCCCCCGCTCCCCCCACGTGCACATCCCCTCCCCCATCTCTACGCCCCCGCTCCCCCCACGTGCACATCCCCTCCCCCATCTCTACCCCCCCCCGTTCACATCCCCTCCCCCATCTCTACGCCCCCGCTCCCCCCACGTGCACATCCCCTCCCCCATCTCTATGCCCCCGCCCCCCCACGTGCACATCCCCTCCCCATCTCTACGCCCCCGCTCCCCCCACGTGCACATCCCCTCCCCCATCTCTACTCCCCAGCTCCCCCCGTGCACATCCCCTCCCCACACCCTCCACCCCCGTTCACATCCCCTCCCCCATCTCTACTCCCCAGCTCCCCCTTGCACATCCCTCCCCACAGTCTACGCCCCGGCTCCCCCCGTGCACATCCCCTCCCCCATCCCTATGCCTCAGCTCCCCCCGTGCACACCCCTCCCCCCACTCTACGCCCCAGCTCCCCCCACGCACACCCCCTCACCCATCTCTACGCCCCATCTCCCTCCAAGCACATCCCCCCACTCTACGCCCCAGCTCCCCCCACGTGCACATCCCCTCCCCCATCTCTACCCCCCCCCCGTTCACATCCCCTCTCCGATCTCTACGCCCCCCACTCCCCCCCGTTCACATCCCCGGCATTCTGGTGATGGACATGTCTTCACAGGCCAGTGAGACAGAAGCCGAGGCTGTCGGCCTGTGTCACAGCAGCACTCAGCTCCCACACATCTGCCCCCTCTGCTCTAATCCCAGCTTTCCCCGCGTGCTCTGCGCCATCCCGCCAGCGGGCTGGGGTCAGTGGGACCTGGCCCAGTGGGGACGTCGGAGTCCCAGGACCGTGCTCCACTGGGGCCGTCCGGTGCCAGCTGCTGTGAGCCAGCTGCGACCCCTGGCAGCAGGCAAACCCGACAGTAGTGCCAAGCAGGGGGCGGGGGCAGGTGTGGGGAGGGGGATCTGGTGGCTTTGCGAGGCCCTGAGAGGGAGTGTGCAGCCAGGAAGTGTCCCAAGAGGAAGCTCTGCTCCCAGGCCAGCGCACCATGACAGGGAGATCCTGTGTAGGCTGCAGGCCCTTGGAGGGGAGTAGCCCGGGGAGGGGGGTGCCGGTGACTGAGGAAGGGAAGCGGCACCAGGGGCGGGTGTGACTTTGCACTCGATATGATTTTATATAAATATGCTAATGAGTGTAAATATAATGTAACTGGAATATGCTTCATGCAAAAGGTCTCTTTTAAGGTATCATTACAAAGCTTATAATCTACTGAGTGTGATCATCCTCTTTGTATAAATGTACCACTCTTGTATCTGAAACTAGAAATATGAAATATAACTCTGAGGGCCTATCGTAATTATGCAAAGGGTGGGCCATTAATGGTGGTTTGGAATCTTGATGGCTCCCATCAACCAGGACAATTGACTGTGGGTGGCTCTGTTTGCAGCCAGGCCTTCCTGTGAGTCAGGCCGGGAGGAATGAAGGCTTGGGATCTAACAGTGACATGTGATCATGTCACCTGAACTGGAATCCATCTTTAACCTGGTGTCTTTCCATTCAGAAGCGGGGGTGGGAACCCAGAGACGGACAAAGGATTCCCACCTTATGCAAAAGAGATATAAAGTGGTGGAACAGAACAAAAAGAAAAGGAGCCATCGTGAAGACTCCCCTAGCTACCTCCTGAGCTGGAACAAGAGCTGTACCAGGGAAAGGATTGTGCCCAGGCCTGGAAGGGTCCAGGCTGAGGAAAAAACTGACTGAAGCATCTCGGAGGGTGAGATTATCCGTATTCAGTTTGATTAGACATAGATTTGCATGTTTTATTTTATTTTGCTTGGTGACTTACTTTGTTCTGTCTGCTATTACTTGGAACCACTTAAATCCTACTTTCCGTATTTAATAAAATCACTTTTTACTTATTAATTAACCCAGAGCATCTGGGTGGGCAAACAGCCGTGCATGTCTCTCTATCAGTGTTCTAGAGGGTGAACAATTTATGAGTTTACCCTGTATAAGCTTTATGCAGGGTAAAAGGGGTTTATTTGGGGTTTGGACCCCGTTGGGAGTTGGGCATCTGAGAGTTAAAGGCAGGAACACTTCTGTCAGCTGCTTTCAGTGAAGCCTACAGCTGTTAGGGGACGTGGTTCAGACCTGGGTCTGGGCTGCAGCAGGCTAGCGAGTCTGGCTCAAAACAGGCAGGGCACTGAACATAAGAACGGCCGTACTGGGTCAGACCAAAGGTCCATCTAGCCCAGTGTCTGTCTTCCGACAGTGGCCAATGCCAGGTGCCCCAGAGGGACTGAACCTCACAGGCAATGATCAAGTGATCTCTCTCCTGCCATCCATCTCCATCCTCTGACAAAGAGACACCGTTCCTTACCCGTCCTGGCTAATAGCCATTAATGGACTTAACCTCCATGAATTTATCCAGTTCTTTTTTAAACCCTGTTATAGTCCTAGCCTTCACAACCTCCTCAGGCAAGGAGTTCCACAGGTTGACTGTGCACTGTGTGAAGAAGAACTTCCTTTTATTTGTTTTAAACCTGCTGCCCATTAATTTCATTTGGTGGCCCCTAGTTCTTGTATTATGGGAACAAGTAAATAACTTTTTCTTATTCACTTTCTCCACATCACTCATGATTTTATAGACCTCTATCATATCCCCCCTTAGTCTCCTCTTTTCCAAGCTGAAGAGTCCCAGCCTCTTTAATCTCACCTCATATGGGACCTGTTCCAAACCCCTAATCATTTTAGTTGCCCTTCTCTGAACCTTTTCTAGTGCTAGTTTATCTTTGTTCAGATGAGGAGACCCCATCTGTGGCAGTATTTGAGTCAAGTCCCAAGCTGCCAGGGCAGGAAAGCAGGGGCAGTGGCAGCCTTGGCACATCAGTGCTGCCCTCACCTCCTCTGCCCGCTGGGCCTGCAGGTGGTTATCCAGGAAGGTCCCTTCCAGCACGGAGCCCACGATCGTCAGTCCCTTGCCGGCCTTAAGCTGCGAGGTGAGAGACAGGAGCTGCGGGTGCACCACGTTCTGCTCCTGATCCACTCGGACCAGAACCAGCAGCTGAGGCCTGGGAAGGGAACACCCTGGGGTTAAACACTGGCTGTGCTCAGCCCCCACACCCTGTACCACACCCACCCCAGGGGATCGATGAGCCTCCATCCAGTGCCTGCCATGCGCCCCGGTCACACAACCCCTACAGCCCCTAGGGCCAGGGTGCCCCCATCCGTCTGCACCCCGGATCTCAAACCCTCTGCCCCAACCGCCAGTCCCAGGCAGCACCGCCCCCGCCCATGGCCCAGCATGTGAGCTCCTGGGCAGGGCTCTCCTCTGGAGCTTCCTGCCCACCACCCACTCCCTGCTCTTTGCCCCATGACTGGCTAGAGACAGCTCCAGCCCCTCGGCCGCCTCGCGCTCACCTCCAGTTCTTGGTGTGCGGGGGCCCCTCCTCCAGCCGAAGCAGAGCGTAGCGTGCGGCGCTGAGCGAGAGCCCTCGGATGCCATCGCCCCACTCCTTCTCCGCTCTGCCAGGGGAGGGACAGGGAACTCAGTGCCTGGCAGGACTGGAGGCCAGCCCACGCTCTGGGGGCCGCCGAGGGGTCCTGGAGCAGGCTGCGAAGGGGCAGGCCTGGCAGGGCCCAGCACGGGGGGTGCTGGCACTGTCCCCAGGGGCAGGCCCTAAGCGCTAGAGCGCTAGCGTCCGGTCCCAGGGTGCCACCAGCTCTCTCCAAGGCAGCTGGGCTTAGAGGGGCACCAGGAAAGGCAGAGAGCAGGGGGGGCTCTCAGGCCTGCTCCCTAGGAGGGGAGAACGGGGGACCCGCTAGGAGCTGGGTGGCTGCTGATTGACTGAAGCTCGGACAATCCAACAGCCTGACAGAGCCTGTGGCGTCTTGTGAGCTGGGCACAGCCCTGCCCTGCTGCGGCCCATCTCCCATGTCACTTGGGGCCAGCGTCAGAGCTCCTGCCGTGGGCCTGTGGGCAGGGTGAGCACGGAGGGGTTTGGGGACCTCCCTGAGCACCCAGTAGCAGAGCTGGGACTAGCAACCAGGGCTCAGGGCTCCCAGCCCGACAGCCTGAGAACTTGGCTCTTTCCAGCCCAGGCGCCGGCTGTTTCCCAGCATGACGGAGCTGGGTGGGTGCTGGGTTGACCAGGCTGCTGGCAGGGCTCCGGGGAAGCCCTGCCCTGCCCTGCCCTGCCGCGGGCTCCGTTCAGCCCTGTGGCGGTGGATGCCTGAGCCCAGGAGCAGCTCCCGCACCCCGCATGCCCCACTCACCCCCTGTATTCGATGTACTTGTAGATGAGGCCGGCGATGAGCATGGCCACGAGCGCGTAGTACCAGGAGCAGATGAACATCAGGGCTAGGCACAGGCTCATGCCCAGGAAGGAGAGTGTCCTGGGGGGCAAAGGGAGCTCTCAGCCCAGCCCCCCAGCACGCGGAGCCCTGCCCCAGCACCTCCCCAACCTGCCTCCGAGGTGCTCCGTGGCCCCGCAGCCCCCACGCCAGCCCCGGCCTGCCAGGAAGGACGCTGCTCCGGCTGGGAGTCTGGCTGCCTGGGCGAAGCGCAGGTCCCGCTAGCCCTGCCCAAGCCAGGCCCCGGAGCAGCCAGAGCTGGCCCAGGCGAGACCAGCCTCAGCCAGCATTGCTCCTCCTGGCCTCCATCGGCGCAGCACCCGGGGGGCAGTAGCCGCCTGCCCGTCCCCACTGCTCAGGCAATCCAGCCCCTGGGAACCAACCTCCCCACGGCACACATGGGGAAACTGAGGCTCCGAGAGGGCCAGGCCTGATCCACATTGCCCAGGGGGCCAGTGGGAGCAGCATCCTGAACTCATGGCTCCCACTCCCCTGCATGAAGCAGCAGGGCCCATCCCGGTGCATGCCAGGGTGGCAGCAGCACCCGTCAGGAAGGGCAGGGCCCCGGGACAGGACCCTCCTGCAGGCCAGTACCCACCAGTGGTAATATCGGAACCGGGGCCGCCAGTTGGGTGTCCTCAGCAGCGTCTGCACCGCGCAGGCCAAGTTGACAAACATGTAGCACATCAGGAAAAACCTGCAGGCGAGAAAGGGAGACCGTGCCTGAGCCTTTCACCCCAGAGCCGGCGGCAGCCTGGCCCCAGGAACCCCAGGGATGGGTGCGAGGAGGTACCATGCCCACACACTGGCTGTCCCCGAGGGCCCTCAGGGATGCCAGCTGCTGCCAGGCTCTCTGGAGGAAACGGCAGCTGGCAGAACCGTGCCGTGTGGCCCTGACACTGGCCAAGAGACAGGGGCCGCACCCCACGTGGGACTGTCCTCTCCTGCCAGCTAGGGGTGCTCTCGCCAGTGCAGGGAGCAGGCACATCTCCCTGGCCCCCCCAGGGGAGCTCTCCTTCAGCCAGCACGGGCATCACACAGCTAATCCCGACGGCACTGGCTGCAGGACGCAGATCAGCTGGGCAGGGGGCCACATCCTGGGCCCTGAGCTGCAGTGGGGGGAGTGTCCTGGCTGGCCCAGTCTCGGGGTGGGGGCGTGCAGCAGAGCACGCTGCCTACATGGAGAGGATGGGGGCAACCTCGTCCAGGGAGGCGATGAGGATTCCGATCTCGCAGATGCAGGCGGTGAGGAGCAGCGCCCAGGTGGGCTCCCCGTTGGCTTTGCCGTGGCCGAAGACCTGGGCGGAGAGCGAGAGAGACAAGCATTAGGGTGCTTGGGAGGTGGGGTGACACTGCCCATTTCCCATCTAACACCCACCGGGAGGCCCTGGCATGGGGCAGGCACCCCTAACAGCTGGCACAGCTGCACAGCCAAGGAGACAGAACTCCCCAGCTCCCCCAGGACAGGGCCAGGCTGCCTCACCTGGGCACCGGGCAGTCTGCCCTGGGGCTGCCGCAGGGACGCCGCACTCAGCTCCGGGGACGGGCACAGGCCCACCCCTGCAGGACGCACGTGTTCACGGGGACGTGGCTCCTTCTGGGCACCGGGGGCCTGACAAGTATACAGCAAGGCGAGCCCCTGCCGAGGAGCCCCAGGCACTGGCACAGGTGGGAGCTGACAGCGCAGGGCTGAGGCAGAGCCTGAGGGCCATGGGGGGGATGGGGGCTGAGGCAGAGCCTGGGGGTCGGGGGGCCATGGGGCGACAGGGGCTGAGGCAGAGCCTGGGGGCCAGGGGCCATGGGGCGACGGGGGCTGAGGCAGAGCCAGGGGGCCATGGGGTGACAGGGGCTGAGGCAGAGCCTGGGGGCCAGGGGGCAATGGGGGCTGAGGCAGAGCCTGGGGGCAGGGGCCATGGGGCGACGGGGGCTGAGGCAGAGCCTGGGGGCCATGGGGCGACGGGGGCTGAGGCAGAGCCCGGGGGCCATGGGGTGACAGGGGCTGAGGCAGAGCCTGGGGGCCATGGGGCGATGGGGGGGATGGGGGCTGAGGTAGAGCCAGGGGGCCATGGGGCGACAGGGGCTGAGGCAGAGCCTGGGGGCCAGGGGCCATGGGGGGGATGGGGGCTGAGGCAGAGCCAGGGGGCCAGGGGCCATGGGGGGGATGGGGGCTGAGGCAGAGCCAGGGGGCCATGGGGCGACGGGGGCTGAGGCAGAGCCAGGGGGCCATGGGGGGGATGGGGGCTGAGGCAGAGCCAGGGGGCCATGGGGCGACAGGGGCTGAGGCAGAGCCAGGGGGCCAGGGGCCATGGGGGGGATGGGGGCTGAGGCAGAGCCAGGGGGCCAGGGGCCATGGGGGGGATGGGGGCTGAGGCAGAGCCAGGGGGCCATGGGGCGACGGGGGCTGAGGCAGAGCCTGGGGGCCAGGGGGCCATGGGGCGACGGGGGCTGAGGCAGAGCCTGGGGGCCGGGGGGCCATGGGGCGACGGGGGCTGGCACCGCACACTTCCCAGCACCACACGGTTTCGATGCCCATGGATGGGCAGCGCTGCTGGGGACAGACCAGGCCATATGGCCGGTGCTCCTCTCCGTTCCCCAGGGAAGCTTGTGGCCTGAGCTGCCCGAAGGGCCCTGCTGACGGGGCGCGGGGGTGAAAGAGACCCGAGCGCAGACGGCTCCACCCAGCACACTGAAAACGGGTGGGTCGCAACCAGGGCAGCTCCCTCTCCAGCCACAGGAGCAAGGCCCCCCAAGGAGGCACCAGGTTGTCCCGGCCCCCCGGGCATCCCCCGGGCAGCCCCAGGCTGTGGGGGCCGTGTCTGAGAGGAGGGGTCCCGGGGAGGCAGAGCCCTGTGCGCAGGGAGCTAGAGGACACGTCTGCTTGCATTAGCAGGAGAGGCGGGTTCCTCAAGCGAATGCTCAGAATATGGCTGGCAGGGCGAGGGAGCGAGTTTAAAATTAGCCTGTTCTTCCCTGGGGGGAGCTGTCGGTTTGGATTTGGAGAGATGAGGTTCTGGGAACACATCTTCAGCGAGCAGATGAAATATTAACCGGCACAACGGTGGCGCGCTGGGCACAGGCTGACCTTGCCCAGCCCGCTCCTCTCCTGCCTCTCCAAACCTGCCAGAGCTCTGCAGCTCCTGCCCCAGCTCTCCCGGCCAAAGCCTGGGCCAGGAGCAGGCACAGGGAGCAAAGCAGGAGCCAGACTCGGTCCCCTCAGTAGCTCTGGTTCTGCCTGGCCAGGGAAACGTCAGGTGCCAATGGACAGAGCCTGGGATGCAGGCAGAGTGATTGCCCACCCCGGCACCTGCTCCCCTCTCCTGCCCCGGCTCCCTCCCACTCACCATTCCCCCTCACACACCCAGCAGCCTGAGGGCAGCTCACCCCCAAGCCTGGAGCAGCTGGTAGCCTGCTCCTCCCTTCTGGCTGTTCCAGCCCGAGGAGCTTAGCTACTTGCCCAAACGCCTGGGGACCCGCCCGGTGAGCTGCCAGTGCGGGAGTGGCCATGCCGTGTGGATGGGGAGCTGGGTGGGTTGCCCCATCACCCATCTGCCTTCCAGGCTGTTACGTCAACGCCAGTTCCAGCAAGATCCAAGCCAGGGCCGAATCGCAGCACCTCGTCCCCGGACACACCTCCAAGCTCACTCAGGTCATGGCAGCTGGGAGGCAGGAGCTCCCCTGCAAGCAGGCCCAATCCCCAGCTGCCAGGCAGCTGTCGCACACAGGACCGGGCCTGCTGCACTAAAGTCTCGTGCAAATGGGCCATGGTGCAAGCTGGGACACAGATGTGCTGCGCAGAAGCTGCCAGACTATGCTGGCTGCCGTTCGGCTAGGCACACTAGATCGCCAGAGAGCGGGCCGGGGGCTCACTCAGGGATCCGGCCTCGGAGCAGCACTTCCTTTGTCACAAACCGTGTCAGCAGCCCGGCCTCCCTGCAGAGACCCGGCCGGCCTATGCCAGCGGAGGCACATCTGAGCTCAGTCCCTCAGGAGGGATTCAGACAAGATGAAGGTGACTTTGCTCCTGTGGGAGCCAAGAACCTGCCGGTTCCCTGTGCAGCTGGCAAGGCCCCAGTAGGACAAAGTGGGAATTTTCTGTCATATTTTTATGAACACTGTGTCTGCCTCAGTTTCTCCTGTGTTGTTACCAGGGTGGAGGAAGGACTGTTGCTCTCAGGCCAGGCTAAGAGACTAAGTATGAATGATGTCTAGCTGTCTGAGCCTTAATGAGTCATTAAAAAGGACTGGATGAGGCTGATCCCATATTAATGGAGAATCTGAGAAGACAATGGCAAACCTAATCACCAGGATGTGGCCACCTAGGGCCCTTGGCCCAGAGGGAGACGGGTTCCCACCTCTCAGCAGCACTGGGGGCCCGCAGGGCCGGGGGGGGAGGGGGGCTCACAGGCCAGAGGGAGACGGGTTCCCACCTCTCAGCAGCACTGGGGGCCCGCAGGGCCGGGGGGGGAGGGGGGCTCACAGGCCAGAGGGAGACGGGTTCCCCTCTCAGCAGCACCAGGGCCCCGCAGGGCCAGGTGAGGGGCCTTACAGGCCAGAGGGAGACGGGTTCCCCTCTCAGCAGGGAAGATGGGCAGACCCCAGCTTGAGAACACGGGACGGGGATGAAGCGAGGAGGGGCTCAGCGTCGGCTGCCGGAAGGAGTCGGGGCTCTCACCTGGGAAGTGACCCAGCAGCTCCGACAGAGACCCAGAGCCTGAGCACCTGTGCAGGTCTCTGCAGCGTGCCTGGCCCTGGGGCTCACCAGAACAGTCTGTGCTTCAGCCTCCCTCTCTCTGGGCCTCCCTGTGCCGTGTCCGGGGGACGAACAAACCCGCCTGTTGTGCCAGCGCCGTGCGAGTGTCACTGGAAGGCTGGGCGAGGTGCGGTCACCCCGGCAGGGCGCACGAGTCTCTGCCAGGGGCTGGCTCAGTGGGACTGGCTGAGCGGAGCTCGCGGTGCCAAGCAGGAGGGCGGGAGCCCTGGAGGTCCTGACTAAGGAGGTGGGGAGGCTGCACGGCCTGCCCAGGCAGGAAGAGGGAGATCCTGGGGGGGGCTGGGGGGCCTGGCACTGACAGGGCCTGTCCTAGAGACTGTTCCACGGCTGGGGGCGTAGCACCGATCCTGAGCATCCGACACCCTGTCTCCATCCAGGCAGAGGAAGCCTCTGCTTGGAGGACAAAGGGCCATAGGGAAAGACCTGGAGACAGGGCAGGATGCCCTCTGGCGATGGGCATGGTCACTGCTGGCAGCCTGCAGCAGGTCAGCCCCAGGTGAGACGGGCGTGTGCCAGCCCCATCCCGGGCTCCCTAGGGAATGCCCATGGAACAGAGCCGGCGTTAGCTGCAGTGCAGCAGGTCACTTACCCTCAGGAAGGGGACGATCCCGTCCCGGGAGATGGCCTGGAGGAGGCGGGGGGCTCCTGTGAGGCTCTGCAGACCTGCCCCACACGTGGAGAAGAAGGATCCGATGACAATCACCCATGGAGACGGCCAGGCGAGGGTTCCAACCACCAGGTTCCCATTGACAGCCTCGCCAAACCTGCAAGGTACCAAGCGTCACTGGGGCAGGGCCAGCTGCCATGCTCTGCCCCCAGAAAGCAGCAGGGATAGTCCAGCGCGACCAGCTGTAATTGGCTTGGCAAGTCAGTCACCTGACCAGTTATCACCATGGTCAAATATCATCATGTACTCCAGCAAGAATGCCCTGCTGCAGCAGTGCCCTTCCTCTCGGCTTGCATCACGGTGCCATCCCTAGCTAGCCCACCTCAGCGTCCTGAGCACCCACCCGGCTCCCGGCTCCCGCCGCCTGTTGGGAGAAGGGGGAGCCCACTGAGAGCTGAGCAGCTGCATTGCCTGGGCCTTCCTGGAAAACACTGCATGTGGGAACCTTCACCTTTGTCTGTGGATCAGGGCCTCCCCCAGGGGGTTTACAAAGCAAGTTAAAAGACCCTGCCCCATGAGCGTAGTTGGGGGGGATTGCCCCCCCAAACTGCAAGCCTCGGACAGGCGTGGAACTCGCCCTCCCACAGAGAACTCAAGCTACGCCCATGCCCGCCCTGCAGACTGACAGCTTGCAGTGAGGAGCCAAGCATACAGCAATGGCCCCGGAAGGGAGGCCAGTCATTAACCCTGCTCCCCAGCACAGAGGGAGAAGCTGCCCACTTTGCACAGCCATTGAGCAGTGCCAAGAGCTGCCCGGCAGCTGCCTACCTAGCACTCGTGCATGGGGATTTGGCTTTGATAGTCGTTATGTGTTTGGTTTGTTTCTGGTTAGTTCATTTTCCTTTTGTCACAGTTCAGCCGGGAGTAACATTCGCTATTGACACATTCCCATTTCAAGGCTAAGCTCAGCTAGCTCAGAAAGGCAACGCGGCACCACCAAGGATCAGTCCTGGCTTTAGATCTTCAGTTTATTGCATTTTTCTGAGTTAAAATAACTCCATTAAGTAACCTGGGTTTTGCTGAAGGTGAAAGTACCTAGGGGTTGCTCGACACTAGACAGTTCCCTCCACCCAGCTCCATGTGAAAACCACTCACCCTGAGCAGTGTAGCTAAGTGGCCTGACCCCGGTGCAGACAGCGCCAGGTCGCGCCTCTCGGGGCCACGGGAGACCCCTCCCCTCGGTGGAGGCAGCTGGAGCATTTCACATGCAGACAACCCCTAAGGCTGAGCCAGTGGAGACCAGAAACCCCTTCTGTCCCTGCTCTGTTCTTAGAGCTTCTCCATGGCTTGACCAGTCATGTTTGGACGGGTTCATTGTCCAGCCCTGAGCTTTAACCCGAGCAGCCTGGGCCGGTGGGTCCCAGGGAGCCACGGAGCGAGCGGGTGGCAGGGAGAAGAGAGAGCAAAGGTGTCGTGAGGGAGGGGGGGCAGCAGACACTCTAGTAACAGCCCCCAGCCCCAGAAGCCTCACAGTGCTGCAGATCTCAGCAAGCTCGGCTTCCCAGCCCCATCTCCTGGTGGGGAAACTGAGGCTGCAGCAGGGGCTGGGAGGGCATGGCCCAAGGCCAATCCGCCTGGGGCCCAGACCTCCCTCTAGGGCAGGGAGGGGCTCTGCTTTCTCTGACAGAGGGAAGCCAAGCCAGGCTGCGCATCATTTGGATCATGTTTGTGTTGGCGACCCAGAAGCGTCACCGCAGCACGACAGGCAGCGCTGCCCTAGATACGCAAATCCAGGCTGCACGGCAGCTCCCGGCAAACAGCCCCCTGCAGCAGCAGGATTAGCGGGAAAAACCAGAGCAGAAACACGGCAGAATCAGCCCGGGGGAGGAGGGGGACAGGGGGACGGGACGGACACAGGAGCCCCCCGCAATGCCTAGCTCCAGGTTTAGTCTCTGGGGGCATCAGGGCCACTGCCCAAGGGGGTTCGATCGCCCCCTCCCCCCAGCCACAACTCCCCAGCCAGCCCCCACCTGCTCCCCTCCATCCAAACCCACCACCCCCTCCCCCTGCCACCCCCCAGCACTCCCCCACCTATCTGCTCCCCTCCACCCATCCCACCACCCCTTACCCACCCCTTCAATCCAAACTGCCCCCTCCACCCAGCTGCCCTTCACTCAGTCACCCCCCAACCTGTTCCCCTCCACCTCCACCCAAACCCCCCTCCACCCAATGATACCAGTCAGCTCTGTGTTCTTGGGGAACCAGAGCGCAGTATCCAGCCTGTCTGACTCATGAAAGATACCCCCCACCAGCCTCTGCTTAAACCAAAACCTATCCGAAAAAAAGACTTGCAGAGAGCAGTGAAGGGCGGTGGGAGAGACACCTAGACCCCTCCTGACAAGAGTGACAAGATTAAGACATCTCCATTAGCATACAGAATGGAGAGCAGAGACAACTCCCCTAGCCTCATCTGCATGAGAGATGGGACAGGGAGACATCTCCATTAGCATACAGAATGGAGAACAGAGAACCGCACTGAACTCTGGGACCCGAAAAAGCAGGGACGCACTGCATCATGGGAATCTCTGCTCCTGATGCTAGTAAACCTACGCCTGCCCACACCCAGCTCAGCAGTTATCAGACCAATTCTAGTAAGGAATCCTTGATTGATACCCAAAATACTGAAGTAGCCTAGTTGCATTGTGAGCTCCCTGGAAGAAAACACCACCCATAGCCAAGAGTGATCAGCTCCTATAGTCTAGCCTAAAGAAACCCTTGAGTCATCATCACCTTACCTCTAAACAAATCTAGTGTTCTCCCTTGAACCATTGTATTTTCTCTACAAAAATCCCTACTCACTCTCCAGTCAGTTCTTCTGATGCTTAGATCCAAACTCTGCATCGGTTCCACTGGGACTCCATCTTCTCCTGACTGATCACGCTGGGGGCTCTGCCTGTCTCCTGCCCTCAGGACCCTGAGCTACCACCATCACCTGGGAACCCCGACCAGTTCAAGCTTCAGGGAGCGGCGAGATCCCCCCTCTTTCTCTCTCTCTCTGTTTTCCTTTCTACCTTAGGTATTAACCTTCAATAATGTAGGTTGGGTTGGTTTAGCCTCCTTGTGCAGTCATCACTAGTATTCAATACATAACTTGTATGGTTAAGCTGGTTGCTTCTCTCTCTCTTGCTGAACTTTACTGTTTTGTGTTTTTAGCTTCCTCCATTCACTCTACAGCAACGCTTCTTTTACCGAAGCTAAAGATCCCTGCAGCACCCAGAATCCTGTGGGGTTTGCTCGTCAGGTAGGTTCCTGCCAGTACCTTGTGATGTGAGAGTGGGGATAGGGACATGCTGAATCTGGGACGCATAAGGGTAACAGCTTGAAAGTGCTGCTTGACCCAGTCCATGGAGCCCAGGGGCATATAAGGGGGGGCAGCTTGGAAGTGCGGCTTCCTCCAGCCCAGGGAGTCCAGAGACATATAAGGGGGCAGCTTGACAGTGCTGATTGACCCGACTCTGTTAATGTATGTGTGGGTGGGTGTGTTCATCCGGTCCTGGGGCTGGAGGAACCCAGGTCCTGCAGGGTAGCTCACTGAGCAACATGTGAACACACAAGTGACACAAGCAGCACATTGACAGAATTACAGACAGACACCCCCCCCGCCCCCCAAGAGAAGTAACCCCAGTAAATGAGCCTACCCCAAAGTAACGGGCAAATCTGGTAACACCAACCACCGCCCTCCATCCAACCATCGCCCCTAGCCAGGCCCCAGCCTGTTCCCCTCCCCCCAAACCCAACCCCCCTCCCCCCAGCCATTCTCCATGCGCAGCCCTGTCGCCCCCCAGCACCCCACTGTCGGGCAGCAGCACTCACTTGTCACGGAGGACGACCCCCTCGATACAGGCGCCGAAGAGAATCACGGAGCTGATATCTGCGGCTGGTGAAGGAAAGACCAAGCCGCAGCCCCCCCACACACCCACCACCCCCTGTGCCTGGGGACCGCCCAGCACAGCCACAAGGAGTAGGGGACCCACGGCCACAGGGCTGAGAAGAGAGGAGCAGATGGCAGGTCCGGCACCCCATGGAGGCAGAGCCTTGTCCAGGGCCGTGGAGCTCCCTGGGGCCCAGGGGAGCAGGGCTGGTCTCCGCGGCAGGGAACAGGAGCGTGCGGAAAGCTCTGAGGACACGGCCCCTGCTGCACAAACCCCCCTCTGATGGGGCCTGCGGGACACGAGAGTGCTCAGCACCCGTCCTGGCCGCTCCGACCCGCACGGGGCCGTGGGGACACGAGAGCGCCCGGCACCCAGCACCTGTCCTGGCCGCTCTGACCCGCACAGGGGCCGTGGGGACCTGAGAGCGCCCGGCACCCAGCACCCGCCGTCACTGCTCTGACCCGCACAGGGGCTGTGGGGACCTGAGAGCACCCAGCACCCACCCTCACTGCTCCGACCCGCACAGGGGCCGTGGGGAACCGAGAGCGCCCGGCACCCAGCATCCACCCTCACTGCTCCAACCCCCACAGGGGCCGTGGGGACCTGAGATCACCCAGCACCCAGCACCCGCCGTCACTGCTCCAACCCCCACAGGGGCCATGGGGAACCGAGAGCACCCGGCACCCAGCACCCACCCTCACTGCTTCGACCCGCACAGGGGCCGTGGGGACCTGAGAGCACCCGGCACCCAGCACCCACCCTCACTGCTTCAACCCGCACAGGGGCCGTGGGGACCTGAGAGCCCCTGGCACCCAGCACCTGCCCTGGCCGCTCTGACCCACACAGGGGCTGGTTCAGATGCAGACAAGACCCTGCCCCGCCGCCTTGTTCTTGCCCCGGACCCTCTGCCAAGGATACAGACAGCAGACGTTGTGGCGATGGCCAGGATGGTCCCTGTGGGGATGGATTTCTGAGCATCGCGCAGGTCTCCTGATCGGTTGGAGCCAGCCATTATACCTAGGGAAGACAAGGGAAGGTGCTATGGGGCACCATGCCATGGAGGGGCGCATGGGAATGCAGAGCCCTGAGCAAGGCCCCTTCCCCAGGGCGCTGGGCTCCAGCCTGGCTCAGAGAGCAGCAGCCGGCAGGTAAGGCCCGGCGCACATGGTACGTGGCCTGGGGAGCTGAGCAGGCCCTGCCTCGGGGGGGCTGGCAGAGGGGAGCAGGCCTGGTTGCACTGGTGTTGCTGATCTCCCCTCTCCCCACCCGCTTTCCAGGTGGTTTCACACCCAGGTCTCCACCCGCAGAATCAGGCTCCAGATGTGCTGATGTGGTGTCTCTCGTCCACCCTTGATCAGCTCAATCCGGGAAGGCCAGTTAGAGGCGAGCGACTGAGGGGCTGTCCTGCCGGACACAGACAGGTGGGCAGGGGGCTGAGAGGCAGCCAGGCCATGGGCAACGAGGAGGAGGGCAGGGCTCGTCCCGGTGGCTATCAGCCGGGGCTGCCTGGATTCTCACTGCTGTGGGGAAGAGAGGGCCAGGCAGGGCTAGGAGTCCGAGTGCAGCCGACCACAGGCAAGTCCCAGGCGCCTGCAGCACAGCTGGACAGAGAGGTGCCTCAGGAAAAGCTGCCACTTGTAGCACGGCCTGAATTATTCATCGGACACAAGTCCATGTAAAAATCATGAAAGGCTGGTGAGTGAGCAGCGTGCCGGGGCAATGCGGCAGAGTGGGGCTTTCCTGCCCCGGGATTCCCCTGACATCACACAGCTGGGCCTGGACCTGGGGTTTCAGTTCAACCCTCCTGGTCCAAACGCCGCTGGCTCTGGGGTCCAGCTCATGGAGCGTGGAGCAGCAGGAGCGTGTGAGGGCCCTGCTGCTCCCAGACACAGCCTTGTACCACGGCCTGGCTTGGCACTGTCTTTGCCCCAGACCAGGTTGCTCCTGGGGGGTGGTGCAGGGTCTGCTTTGCTCAGTTATTTCCGCCCACGGGAGGGAAGCCAGAAATAGCTGAGCGGTGGTGACGTCGACGCGGAGGTGAGACATGCTGCCAGCCTGACTGTGGGGCTGGGGGCTGGCTGGAGGAGGAGGGGCTCTTTGATCCTCCCCTGCACCCCCCACGCAGTCACGCTCCGCACGGGAAGCAGAAATCAGAGGGACAGCCACAGGGTGCAGCTGCTGACAGCAGAAATCAGAGAGCTGTGCAGCCAGCCAGACATGAGAGAGCCCCTTGCATGCACACATGCATGTGCAGCCAGCAGGTGCGCACATATACATGGGAGCACATGCACACCCCACATACGTGCCGGCACAGACAGACGCATGCACCCAGAGGTGTGGCACGGCACACCCACACACCAGCTGGCACAGACAGATGCACGCACACAGAGGTGCACATGGCACACCCACAAACCCACATGTGTGCTGGCCCAGCACTCACAGATGCACGCACACAGAGGCGTGCACACCCATGCACCCACATGTGTGCTGGCCCAGCACTCACAGATGCACGCACACAGAGGCGTGCACACCCATGCACCCACATGTGTGCTGGCCCAGCACACACAGATGCACGCACACAGAGGCGTGCACACCCATGCACCCACATGTGTGCTGGCCCAGCACTCACAGATGCACGCACACAGAGGCGTGCACACCCACACGTGCATTCGGGTGCACGGCCCCGGCACCCAGCGGCTGCAGCTCCTACCTGTGACGGACGGGAAGTAGATGCCCACCAGCAGGGTGAAGTATGAGGTCATGTCGCTGAAGACGTAGGGCTGGTCCATGTCGACAACGGGGTCCGTGATGGCCACCGAGGGCATCCCCTGCTTCTCCACAATCACCCCCTTGGTCAGGTACGCGCTCCAGAGATTCTCTGCAAGGAGAGCCGGGGAGGGCTGGGTGTTCACACGGGAGAGGCCGCTGCTCCAAGGGCGCTCTGCCATGCCAGCTCCTGCTGCAGACTCAGTGAGGCGTCCCCACACACCCATCACACAACCCAGGAGACTCCCCCATCCCTGCGCTCAGGAACGCAGGCAGTGTCACACAGACTCAGCCCTGATGGCCATCCGACATGTCAGAGGGGCGTCTGGGAACCCTGCAGTAGGCCACCCATGACGGTCTCAGCCTGACCCCTGAGGATGTGCCTACAATGTGGCTGGGAGCGAACTCCCAGCCCGGGGCCAGATCAACCTCAGCCTGCACCAGTCCACACAAGAGGTCCACTTCCTGGACACTACAGTGCTAATAAGCGATGGTCACATAAACACCACCCTATACCAGAAACCTACTGACCGCTCTACTTACCTACATGCCTCCAGCTTCCATCCAGGACACACCACACAATCCATTGTCTACAGCCACGCTCTAAGATACAACTGCATTTGCTCCAACCCCTCAGACAGAGACAAACACCTACTACAGCACAGGCCCAACAAAGAAAGTAACAGGACTCCACTAGCCGTCACCTACAGCCCCCAACTAAAATGTCTCCAGCGCATCATCAAGGATCTACAACCTATCCTGAAGGACGATCCCTCACTCTCACAGACCTTGGGAGACAGGCCAGTCCTCACTTACAGACAGCCCCCCAACCTGAAGCAAATCCTCACCAGCAACCACACACCGCACAACAAAAACACCAACCCAGGAACCAAACCCTGCTACAAACCCCAGTGCCAACTCTAAAAAAAGAACAGGAGTACTTGTGGCACCTTAGAGCAGTGCCAACTCTGTCCACATAGCTATTCAAGGGACACCATCCTAGGACCTAACCACATCAGCCACACCATCCGGGGCTCGTTCACCTGCACATCTACCAATGTGATATATGCCATCATGTGCCAGCAATGCCCCTCTGCCACGTGCATTGGCCAAACCGGACAGTCTCTACGCAAAAGAAATGGACACAAATCTGACATCAGGAATCATAACATTAAAAAATCAGTAGGAGAACACTTCAACCTCCCTGGTCACTCGATAACAGACCTAAAGGTGGCAATTCTTCAACAAAAAAACTTCAAAAATAGACTTAAACGAGAAACTGCAGAACTGGAATTAATTTGCAAACTGGACACCATCAGATTAGGCCTGAATAATGACTGGGAGTGGCTGGGTCATTACAAAACCTAAACTTAATTTCCCCAATACTAATTTCTCCCTACTGTTACTCACACCTTCTTGTCAACTGTCTGTAGTGGGCCACTCTCTTACCACTTCAAAAGTTATTTTTCCTCCTTTCGTATCCTGCTGTTAACTGATTTATCTTGTTAGACTGACCTCACGCTTGGTAAAGCAACCCCCATCCTTTCATGTATTTATACCTGCTCCTGTATTTTTCACTCCATGCATCTTTTGAAGTGGGTTCTAGCCCACGAAAGCTTATGCCCAAATAAATGTGTTAGTCTCTAAGGTGCCACAAGGACTTTGCATTGTTTTTATAAATGGTGCAGACGTTATGGCCGAACTAGGACCCAGGGAGCAGGTGGGCTTGGGCCCAGCTGCTTAGCCTGAGTTGCCACATGGCTACTATTGGCACACTACTGCAAGCCCTGCTAGCACAAGTCTGTCTACCCAGCTGGGAGACTCGCTCCCCACTGCCGTGTGGACACACCCTCATAGTCAAAGGTCAGTTAACCTGTGAACTGCTTTGTCAGCATTAACTGTGATCACTCTGGACATTCATGATCTCCATATACACATCCAGTCCCTTTGGGATCGCTGGGACCTCCTGTGGCAGTGAGTTCCACAGGCTAATTACACAATGCGTGAATAAGAGTTTCCTTTATCAGTTCTGAATTTCCCACCTGTCGGTTTCACTGGCTGTTCCCCGGTGCCTGTGCTGTGGCTCAGTTTTTCCAGCCTTGCTCGTTCTCATCACCCTTCCCTGACCCCGCAGCTGCGTGCGACGGGAGCCCAGCGCTGCCCACAGGATCCGCACCATTGATTGATGCAAAGGTGCTGGAACATTCCCCGTGTTATTCTCCAGCTCTTCTGCCTGCAGCTGCGCATTGAGCACCGGTCTCCATTGCTGTCTGCAGTGACACCCAGCTCCCGTCCCTGGCAGGTAATCTAGACCCCTGGGAGGAGTTCAAATTCGACCCTCCACCACGCATTACTGACCCATCCTCCCTGCACCCAGCACCTCCTGCCTGGGGGAGCACCCCCGATGGCACCCTGGGGACACCTCCCCCTTGGGACTCCTCTCTTAGCAGGCCTGTTCAGCACAGCCCTGGCAATTCAGGGTACCCGGAGCCTGACACAAGGAGGCTTTGCCACCCCCTCCCTGGCTGCTGCTGGGGTCTCATCGCTCTGACAAGGGACCCAGGACAGGGCCACCAGCCGAGATCAGCAGCTCCAGCCCGTCACCACACACACAGCTGACGGGGGGACCAGGACCGGGCCCTGATGGAGGCATCGGGGTCCCCGCACAGGAGAGCAGCCACTGGCAGTGGATCCCAAAGCCAAGAGGCTGGGGCTGAGCCCTGGAACACAGGGAGACGCTCCACACCCAGCTCAGGGCCATGTGCTGCCACTCTAGAAGGACCGAGCATGCAGTGGGTCAGCACCATGGTGCCCCTGAGCCACCTCAGCCAGGAGAGAAGGCCCCGCACAGCCCATGCGCTGGCCCTTTGGAAGATGCTGCAGGGGCTGGCTGGGCATCCCCCTACTGGATTCCCTACGGAGAGGCCAGGGAGGGATCCCAAATCCAGACTCCAGGAAAGGCTGATCCAGTCCTAGCCCCCACTGGGGGTTCTCTCAGCCCCTCCTCCTGGTCGCTTGCCCTCCCTCACCCACTGTCTCTGCTCCTTGTTCCAGGTCGCCACCCGTCATTGCTGGGAGGAGACTGCCAGCCCCACCGAGCCGTCTTCCTTCGACACCCCCCACTGCGTCAGCCCCAGCCAGGGCTGCCCTAAGGGCAAGCCAGCCCAGCTCCCTGAACCTTGTCTCAGGACCCGGGACCCACTCTGCTGCCTGCCCTGCCGAGTCCCCAGCCCTGGCAGCCCCCCCACACCTCCTCCCAGGGGCGGCTCTAGCAATTTGGCCGCCCCAAGCACGGCGGCACGCCGCAGGGGGCGCTCTGGCGGTCGCCGGTCCCGTGGCTCTGGTGGACCTCCTGCAGATGTGCCTGCGGAGGGTCCGCTGGTCCCGCGGCTCCGGTGGAGCATCCGCAGGCATGCCTGCGGGAGGTCCACCGGAGCCGCCTGCCACCCTCCCGGCAACAGGCAGAGCGCCCCCCTGCGGCCAAGCACACGCTTGGCGTGCTGGGGCCTGGAGCCGGCCCTGCCTCCTCCCTCCTGCAGCCAGCAGCCCCGGCACTGACTGTCCAGCTCCAGCCTGTCGCAGAGCTGGGCCACTGGCTGTAGGCTCCCAGACTCCCCCGGACTGGCCAGCCTTTGCCATCCGCTGCCCACTCCCCGAAACACCCCACCGTGCAGGAATCTGGGCGTGCTGCCCACTCGTGACCCTTCTGTCCTGCCCACTAGGCAGGGCCTGTCCCTGCCCCAGTAATCTGAGCTGCGGACACTTCTCAAGTGTTTCCTGAACATCTAGTAAACTACGTCCATTGAATGCCCCTTATCTGCCATGGCAGCAATCGCCTGCGAGCGCCAAGCAGGTTAGTCACGCCCGGCCTCCCATGCCTGAATCCCTGCGGAGAGCCTGCAGCTCCTAGGACAGAGCCTGGTGCTCGAGCTCCCGGGGCTCCGCTCTGCCCACCCACGCCTGCCGCTCCCACCCAGCAGTCACCAGCCCGGCGCAGAGTCGCTTCGAATGATACTTCCCAGGACACACAGCCAAGAAGTGCCGTGAAAGGTGCAGCCTGGCCCGCCCCCGGCACAAACAGCAGCGCAGTGACTGAGCTGAAATAAACCACCGAGCTGGGATCTGTGTCAAACGTGCAGGGCCAGCCCCAGGCACCAGCCCAGCAAGCAGGACCCTGGGGCGGCCAAGGGGAAGGGGCGGCACGTCGGGCTCTTCGGCGGCGGGTCCCTCGGTCCCTCTCGGAGGGAAGAACCTGCCGCTGAATTGCCGCCGAGGCAGAACGTGGTGCGGTGGAGCTGCTGCCGAAGTACCGCCAATCGCGGCCTTTTTTTTCGTTTCCCCCGCCCCCCCCGGCCGCTTGGGGTGGCAAAAAGCCTGGAGCCGGCCCTGCAAACGTGCAACAAGGCCCAGGGAAGAGCGAGGTTAGAAGCTGTGCCGAAGTGGGGGGGGTTTCTTGGGGTTTCTGTGTTTTCCAGTGGGTTGCATGCCGAGGGAGGGGGGCTCAGTGTCCCCGGGTGTTACTGGTTTAACGAGGGGAGGGGAGAGGGAGTTTGTTGTTACAGAGGTCGGGAGAGGGAACTTGGGACCCCAGCAGAGGGCCGGGAGGATGGAGACCCCAGCGACTGGTGACCTGGTGACCCGGAGACCCAGTTCAGACGAAGAGAGGACCCCGGTGACCTGACCAGCCGGTTCCGGCCAGAGGGGGGCTGAGAGGAGAGGAGACCCAGGCCTTCCTGTTTACAACCCTGTTTCCCTGGAGAGAAGCCAATGGACAGAGGGGGCTTGGGGCCGGGGATATGGGAGGCCCAGCTGGGAAGCAGGGGGGCTCTGGGCTGGAGAGGGGGAGCAGGCAGAGCCCCCCTGGCTGCAGGGGAGACTGGGATGTGCTGGGCTGAGGGAGGCCAGGCCTGAGGCCCTGAGAGTTTCCTGTGCTGGGTTCAACTCTCAATAAACCCTCCTCCGTTACGCTGGCTGAGAGTCGCTCCAGTCTAGAGAGCAGGGTTGCGTCAGCCCTTCGGGGGTGAGGAGGCCCAGGGGGTCCAGAACGAGGGGACTCCCTGAGGGGGCCCACGGCAGAGACAGACGTGCTGAGGCTCAGAGAGGTGCGGCTCCAGGAGGTGGAGGGGCCTGACCCCGAGAGAGAGTGGCCCCCCGAGAAGGGCTGTCGCACTGGAAGGGGCACCCCGCACGGACCGCACGGGGCCACGAGTGGGCACGACCTGTGAGTCCGTGACAGATGCCATGCACGGGAGAGCGACAGCTGCATGGGCAGTACCAGGGCTTGTGACCAGCTCCCGAGCCTGAGCGCTGCTTCTGGACTGACATCCGGCTGGGCTGGTCTCCCAGTGACCAGGCCAAGGAACCCCCCCGAGCTGAGCCCAGAAGGGTCTGCAGCAAGAGGGGCGACTCTCCTGCTGACTGTCCCCAAACTGGGGGAGTGAGTCACAAGCCCAAGCGCTTTACAGGTGACCTGCAAAGGGAGCCCCATGCTGGGCCCCTTCCATCTCCCGGGGACGGAGGGAGAAGCCTGGAGGGCACTCTGGGGTTGGGGGCACCTCCCCAGCGTCCCTGGAAGCTGGGGGGCTGCAGGGGGAGGCTGCCTCGTTCAGCACGGGGCTGTAAGGAAAATGCAGCACTCCCCTGAGAACCAAGCAGCAGCTGCCTTCCACCAAAACCAGACTCCAATCCCAGGCAAAACACAAGCGCCATGTTTTCAATGCAGCCAACAGCACCAGCCCAGCACCCTGCCCCTTGGCACCTCACCGGGCACCGCGGAGATTGCCAGGCTGCTGCAAGGGACAGATCTGCCAGAGGCTTTGCTACAAGTAGCAGATCCGCACTGAGCAGGCTCAGAAGTGATTGTTCAAAGACTCCTGTCGTTATTATTGTCCAGCTGCTTTGCCCCAGCCATGCTGCCGGGTGCGGGAGGACGGCTGCTGTGCAGGCTGATGGCGGGAACAAAATCCTCCAGCCTTTCACAATTCTGACATGGCTGCAGGGATTTTCCTCGGACTCCGGTGCCCAAGTGGGGTAAGTCTCAATGTAACTCCTGAAAGCCAGGAGCAAGGGAAAGCAGCGAGCATCTGGAACCAGGCCGCAATGCCACAACCTCCTCTAGTGCCAGCACCCACCACGGTGACCCAGGAAAAGCAGATTGTAAACGGCTCCTGCCACAAACTTCACCAGACCTTCCTCTGTCTCTGGCCCCATTCCAGAGCCCTGGGTACAGAACAGCGGCTGCTCGCTAATCTACATATTAAAGCAGCAGATAAGTAACACCAAGGGGGCGATTACTTCGCTCTAAACCTCAGATCGATATCAGGCTTCCCTGGGTCCAAGGGGAAACAAAGCGCCAATTCATTCAGCTCCAGCCCTGGGAAGGCTGCGGGAAGCCGGTGCACTGTGGCTGGCTCGAAGGGCGAGCCCCAGAGGCACTGAATCTTGGTTCGCCCCATGGCTATGGGAGATGCACCTTCCCTTGACAGCTACAGCCCAGACAAGGTTCTTCCTCACCAGTGACAACATCTCCACTGAGACACAGCGGTGAGCAGCCCTGCATGTCAGCATGTCCTTGCCCTACTTCGGGGGGCAGGCCCTGCTGCCGCACAGAGCCACCCTTCCAGCCCCACTGCTCCAAGGCAATTGGAGGGTGGGAGCTGAGCTTTCCTCACCTTTCAGCTGCTGGCAGGGCTGGTTTCTAACATGCACAAACTTCTCAGGATCTCCAGCACCTCTCCCGACCCATACTCAGCTCTGCTGGTGCCCCTCAGGCCTGACCCACAGCCCTCGGCTGCTCCAGTTCTGGGCTTTTCCTTCCCAGAGGCTGGGCCGGGCTCTGGGGCGACCAAGCAATAGGTCACTCGGGAGCCAGAGCGGGGCCTGAACCAGCGCTAAGCCCAGGTCTGCCCTGGTGCGTGCCTGGCTCTGCCCACTCTCCCTCCCTCGCGCGGCTGCTCATACCTTTGATGAGCCCACTGGCAGCGCCCGGGATGCCCTGGATCTCGGTCACGTTGTTCCTCAGGAAGTACTCGTCACAGGTGGCGTTGAGGAATTTGGAGGTGCAGAACAGCTCCCACAGCTTGGAGCCCACTGTCTCGTTCCCTTCCAGCACCAGCTTGGCACAGATGTCGAAGCCGTGGCGCGACAGCGTCCTGTTCCCCAGCAAACAGATCCTGCGGGAGAGGACACATGCAGGGAATGGACCAGAGCCATCTCCTGCCCTGCGGCAGCCCGGGGGAGGCAGGAGGGTGCTGCGCTGCTACTCACGGGAAGCTGGGGGGGTCGATGGCAGACTTGATGACCCCGGCGTAGATGGCCAGGATGGAGAGGATGACGCAGCCCAGGAAAAGCAAGGCAAACTTGTTGACGTACTTGACCCCGACGAACACCACCGTGGCCATGCAGGTGAGCACGCAGGTGCCGTAGACACGCATGTTGTTGAGCATGGCCGCGGCTTCCTCCCTGGCATCCTCTCCCTTGAAAATGGCCATGGCGGGGAAGAGATAGGCCTGGGAGAGAGTCACAGCCAGCATCAGCGCCTGGCCCAGCGCAGCCCCCACCCCCCAGCTCCACTGGCCCACTTCTCCCCATTGATCAGGGTGATTACAGCCAAGCCCCAGGACCGTCAGGATCGGGGCCCCGGTGTGCCAGGCTCAGCACCACAAACCTCACAAGACCCAAAATCATGAGATTTTTAAAAATTGCGTAGTGTTTTGTGGTTCCGCCCCCCACCCCATCCCCAGTGTGTGGGGGTCTGTGAGACAAGCCGTGCTGCCCACACCCCACACTCATCGGCTTTGGGGATTTAGGGACCTCTCACCCCATCTGCCTGTCCCCACCAGCCTCTCCTCTGCTCCTCTGGGGCTCTGCCCAGTGGGGTCCCCATCCAAGCCGGGTGCTGGGGGGGACAGAAGCGCATCCTGCCCCCATTGCTGAGAGCAGCTGTGCCCGGAGCACCTGGCTGGAGTGCTGGGCCAGAAGGTTGCTGGGTTACGGACCCACGGGACCTGCAGGAACAGCCTCCCCCAGCGCCCGCTCACAGGGGCCCAGCCACACTCACCAGAAGGATCTCGATGGTGCCCAGGATGTACATGGCTCCCGCGAAGGTGGTGCCCAGGTAGAAGCACAACCCCACGGCCCCTCCGAACTCGGGCCCCAGAGAGCGCGAGATCATGTAGTAGGAGCCACCCGCTGGCAAAGAGAAGAACAAAGGGGGTTGGGCCCCACTGCAGGAGCCTGGCACGCGCCTCCTGTGCCAGGAACAGCTCCCTTTGTGCTGGGCCGCGCGAGGGCACCAGGGCTCCTTCGACCTGAGCAGCGCCAAGTCCCAGCTCCAGCTCTCCTTCCTCACGCCGGGGGACCATGGTGGGTCCAGCTCTTGCCAGGCAGGAGAGGACGAGGGGCAGGGTGAGGACAGGGCCTGAGCAGGGGGCGGGGGGTTGGGGCTGGCTCCCATCCCAGCAAGGGGAGGGAAACGGTCCCCCCCTGCCAGACCCTCGCACCTTGGCTCACGCTGAGTGCAGTGGGGGCAGCTGGCAGGCAGCAGATCGCCTGCAATCCCACAGCCGCAGGCGGCAGCGGCTGGGCCATGGACGTGCTCAGTCAGCTGAGGCAGGCTCTGGGTCCCTGGGGAGCCTGGCTGACCGGCCTGCTGCAGCGGGTGAGAAATCCGGTAATGGCACCGCTGGACACAGAGCTGTCAGAGCTCAGCCAGAGCCGGGCCACCCAGCCCGGCCCCGTGGGCACAGGACCCAGCTGCTCTAGCAGCCCCAGGCACCAGGTGCAGTCCTGGGACACAGGGTAACCCCAGCCCCAGCCTGTGACGAAGTGGGACTGGTTTTAATGTTCCCTCTGAATACTGTGGGGGGGCCTCAGCTCTGGCCGACCCTCTGTCGCCTGGCAACTAATGGCCAGGCCCTTCCCCCTGCCAGGGGATGCTAAAGGTGTTGGAGACAGAGAGCTCAGGTGACCTCCTGGCCCGGGAAAGAGACACAGCCCAGAGAGGAGGGGCTGGGGGGGGGTTGGTAGTTTTTGGAAGCTGGCTGGGAAATGGAGGGGAGCCCCGAGGAGGCTCGGGCCTCCCAGCGGGGCGGTGGCCTCCCTGGGGCCCCAAATGGACCTAACTAAGGGGGGTCCTGTTGTCTTTACCGGCAAGACCTGTGTTAGCCCGTGTTCCTGTCGTCTAAATAAACCTCTGTCTTACTGGCTGGCTGAGAGTCACGTCTGACTGCGACATGGGGGGGCAGGACCCTGTGGCCCCCCCAGGACCCCGCCTGGGCGGACTCGCTGTGGGAAGCACATGGAGGGGCACATGCTGAATGCTACGTGTGAGCTTCCTGCCCTGCAGACAGGCTGCTCCGAGGGAGAGGAGGCTCCCAGAGTCCTGACTGGCTTGGCGGGGAGCAGCTCCAGAGCATCGCCCGGGGACCCCGTGACACCCCCCAACCCTCTCACGGGGGGGGGGCACAGACCTGCTCCCAGCATCATCCAGAGCCAATTCCCCTGCCCCGCTCAGCGCGCCCCGTGGCTGGGGAGCAGAGAGCACCCCGGGAACACCATGTGCCAGTCTCAGCCCACTGCTCCCCTTTGGCCCCATGCCCCGACCCCCAGCCACCCTCCCTGGGGTCTCAGCCCATTGCTCCCCGTACAGCCCCATGCCCCGACCCCCAGCCCCCCTCCCTGGGGTCTCAGCCCATTGCTCCCCGTACAGCCCCATGCCCCGACCCCCAGCCCCCCTCCCTGGGGTCTCAGCCCATTGCTCCCCGTACAGCCCCATGCCCCGACCCCCAGCCACCCTCCCTGGGGTCTCAGCCCATTGCTCCCCGTACAGCCCCATGCCCCGACCCCCAGCCACCCTCCCTGGAGTCTCAGCCCATTGCTCCCCGTACAGCCCCATGGCCCGACCCCCAGCCACCCTCCCTGGGGTCTCAGCCCATTGCTCCCCGTACAGCCCCATGGCCCGACCCCCAGCCCCGTGCCCCGACCCCCAGCCACCCTCCCTGGGGTCTCAGCCCATTGCTCCCCGTACAGCCCCATGCCCCGACCCCCAGCCCCCCTCCCTGGGGTCTCAGCCCATTGCTCCCCGTACAGCCCCATGCCCCGACCCCCAGCCACCCTCCCTGGGGTCTCAGCCCATTGCTCCCCGTACAGCCCCATGCCCCGACCCCCAGCCACCCTCCCTGGGGTCTCAGCCCATTGCTCCCCGTACAGCCCCATGGCCCGACCCCCAGCCACCCTCCCTGGGGTCTCAGCCCATTGCTCCCCGTACAGCCCCAAGCCCCAACCCCCAGCCCCCCTCCCTGGGGTCTCAGCCCATTGCTCCCTGTACAGCCCCATGCCCCGACTCCCAGCCACCCTCCCTGGGGTCTCCACAATCTCCCCACCAGTCTTTGCAGGCAGTTACCATATGGCAGATTCAGCTCATTAGTCTTTTCTCCTCACTGAGCCACCTCCCGTTTTCTTGCTGTTCTCTGGACCCTCTGATGTGTCGCTATGTTCCTGGCAGCAAAGTGCCCATCCCCAGTGGCCGGCTCCTCTCTTCCCTGCCCATGGTGGGTCATTTACATCCATGCCAAGCCAGTGTGAATGTGGCTGCCCAAGGCTGTGCAGCTCCCCAGGGGACATTTCATAAACTCCAGCTTCAGGAGAAGTGGGGGTACATGCAGCCCTGGAGCGACACCCTAGTTTATCTCCAGGGCAGCGGAGGGCTGGCTTCCCCCACAGCGGCCATGCCCTGCCTGGGGCTCACCATGATGTGGGGCAGCGCAGTCTTCATGGTCCAGCTGGTTCTGTGCCTCCCTGCTGAGTCTGCCCATTAGCAGAGCAGGCAGGTGAGCGTGTGATGTGGGAACTGGTACTGAGACCCAGCACACTCAGTGCACACAGGGCCACTGACCAGCCACATGAGGGGAGCAGCTGTTAACCCCCGCTGAGCTGGGCTGGATTCATTCTGGTGCCCTGCCTGGGGAAGGCTCTGAAGCATGACAGTGACTCCCTGAGCCAGCCACTCCCTGGAGCACTAATGGGACACAGGGCAAAGTTTGGGTTTAGGAAGATCAAGTGCCCTTTTGGGGGCTCACCCAGCTGGGGTCTCCCTGCTTTGCTCCCCCACTGCCTCAGTCTGCTAACAAACCCTGTAATGTTCCCCCACCCTCTTCTTAAAGGGACAGCTCCCATTAACCCAAGCGCAGCACTAAAAACACCACAAACAATAAGCAACATCCAAATTCACCCCTCAATACAATGTGCTGCAGCATAAAATCATTCCCAGAGCGACTCCCTGGCCCTCCCGTACAGGCCATAGATCCCACCCACACCCCTCTCATCCCACCAGTCGGCAGCGCGTTTGAAAGCCCACCCGTCGGATGTGCAGCACAGCCCAGCTCTAGTGGGGACAAAGCAGCCCACCAGGGGAGACACATCTCACAGTATGTCACCGGGTGGAGCTGGCACTAGACCGCTGGTCTCTGGCTTCCTGGCTCTATAGTTAGAGACACCACAGCCCCGTGTAGCAGTACCACAGCTTGGCTCTCTGAAGAAGCAGAACCTGGTCTCTTGGGAGCTAAAACTGCCACTTGAGAAGTGGTAGATTAAAATGCCCATAGGTGGGCGAGCCACGGGCTGGGGGTAACTAGCCCATAGGTGGGCGAGCCACGGGCTGGGGGTAACTAGCCCATAGGTGGGAGAGCCACGGGCTGGGGGTAACTAGCCCATAGGTGGGCGAGCCACGGGCTGGGGGTAACTAGCCCATAGGTGGGCGAGCCACGGGCTGGGGACCCTCTGTCACGGGTTAGACAAGCCCAGAATTCAGCACATGGGCACCAGAGATTCAGGGTCTAGGGCCGCTCTGCCTGGTGCAGCCCTGCCCAGCCATGCAGGGTCGTAGCTGTGGAGTGGGGGGTTGGGAGGGAGGCTGGGGGACCAGGCTGCTAAAGGCAGGCAGCGCCTGGTGATGCAGTCAGGGCAATGATGTGCAGCGGGGAGAGAAGCAGCCAGGCCCAGCCCTTGCCTTACCTGGCACGACGCCGTTCGTAGCGATGGCACTCATGGAAATGGCCGTCAGCATTGTCTGCAGAGCGGAAAACCAGTGTTAGAGGCACCTCGGAGCCAGGCTGCCTCCTGTGCCCCCGGGAATAATGCAACACCTGGGAGGGGAGCAGGAATTACTGACCTGGGGGAGTGTCACTAGTGAGGGGGGCCAGGAATCGGGAAGGTGTTTGCCTGGATGAGTGACACCAGTCTGACAATTTGTCGTGGGGCAGGGGATGAGCAAAGGTTTTCGGACTGGAAGTTGAGTTCAGCCCCGGGGTCATTCTCCAGGCGCTCCCAGCATGGCAGTCCCTGCCCAGTGTGCTCTGGGTGAGCTAAAGCTTCAGAAGTGACCCCCCAGGAAGGAGCTGGGATCCTTTAGAGAGAGGCTCGCAGACTGCAGAGCGTTGGAGGGCTGCCCAGGACTGCTCTCCTCACTAAGGGCTGGTCTGCACGTCAGACCTATGTTGGGGTCACGACATTGCTCGGGGTGTGAAAAATCCCCAGCCCTGAGTGACGCAGTTACACGGACCTAGCCCCCGGTGGCAGGGCCGGCTCCAGGCACCAGCGCAGGAAGCAGGTGCCTGGGGCAGCCAAGGGGAAGGGGCGGCACGTCGGGCTCTTTGGCGGCAATTCGGCGATGGGTCCCTCGGGAAGGACCTGCCACCGAAGTGCCGCCGAAGAATGAAGCGGCAGCGGTAGAGCTGCTGCCGATCGCGGCTTTTTTTTTTTTTTTTTTTTGCCGCTTGGGGTGGCAAAAACGCTGGAGCCAGCCCGGCCCGGTGTAGACAGCGCCGGGTCCACCGACGTAGCTACCGCCTCTCCGGGACATGGATTAACGACGCCACTGGGACAGCTCTCTCCCATCGGCTCCATTTTCAAAGTGTAGACGTGCCCTCAGCATGTGACCTGGCTGTTCTTGCTCCTGAATGGCTGCCGTGGCTATTGGTAGCAGAGGGCCGATGGGAGGGCAGGTCGCCCTGCAGCGTGGCCCGCACCAGGAAAGAGGGTTTTAACATGAGGCTTTCCTGGTCTCTGGCGACCCTGCTGCATGGGCACCATCTTGGAGGCAGGGCCCCATCTCCACCCTGCTGTAACACGGCCTGAACTGCCCACAGCAGAGCAGTCTAATTTCTCTGCACAGGGCGGGGGCCGGCCCACCAGAAGGGGGTGCTGGAATATCCGATTCTGATCCCAGGAAATGCAGTCCCCAAGAAGGAGCCGCTCCCCTCGGGGGGGGGGCAGCACACTCCCGCCTGCCTCCAGCTTCTGGCTTGTAAAGGCTGGTTTCCCAGCCAGGCGATGGGCTTGGGTTGATCAGCTGTGTCGGCATTCAGTGCTCCCATCTTGTGCCCTAGTAACAGGGCTGGCTGGCTCCAGTCCTCCAGGACGCTCTCTCTTTAGCTGCAGCCTCCCTCCAGCCAGCACTGGAGTGGGGCTGCTTCCTGACTCCTAGCCATGTTCATGCAAACAAGGGAGGTGAATTATTCCTCCCTGCCACTCCCAAGGAGGGAGGGAGAGACAAATGAGCTAGGCCTGTCTATTCAGTGCTGGGCTAACCCCACCTGGACGGAGCACAGCAGAGCTTACAGCCCTGGGGCGGGGGACGGCTGCACAGCAGGGCGGGGATAACGGCATCACTCACGCAGGAGCAGCACAGGATGACCATGCAGAACGACTCCATGATGCCAGCAATTCCCACCACCCAGGTGAGGCGCAGGAAGAGGATCACCCCAAAGATGTTTTGCAGGCAGGGCAGGTAAACGCCCATGAACGTGCCCATCCGTGGAGCCTACGGAGAAAAGCGCAGCGCCGTTAGACACGAGGGAGGCAGCATCAGCTCCCCCACAGGCCACAGGGCCCCTTGGGAAGATTTGCCTGGGAGGGTCAAGTCCCTGGAGTCCCGGTGCAGAGACAACTGGGGGGGTCACGAACCAAAAGAAACGGGGGGGGGGGTTCATTTGCTCCATGGCTCCCCATGGCAGCTGTGGAGAACGGTTCAGAGGGGAGGGCTCAGACAGAGCTGGCAAGGGGAGCTCCAGGGCAGCAAACCGTGGCCTCTGCAGCAGCCAGGGCAGCGCCTGCCTCCCGGCACGGGGCGTGTATGGAATAGGACAGGGAGAGCGAGTGAAAGAAGGCGAGGAGGATGCAAACACAGTTGCTGCAGAGGATCGGCTACAGCCACCCTGCTGGAGACAGGCCTCTGCCACCCCTCTCTCTGCACAACTGCGGGGCCTTTCGTTCCTTCCCTGCTCCTCTGCACAGGGCTCCCGAGATGCCAGCGGGGGTTCGGTCTCAGGAGATCAGAGCCGTTAATTTCCCTGTTGGAACAATGCCAGCTGCAGCCCAGGCTGCCGCTCGCCGTGCGGCTGCACACACAGGGAGCCGGCAGGAAATCACAGGGACAGGCTGGCGCAGTACACAGGGAACTTGCTCCCGGCTCTGACGCTTTGCAGCCCACGGTGCTGGTGGCTCGGGGCTGCCCGCTTAGAGCCTGGCTACTCGGAAAGCTCCATGGTGTGAGGTTATGAGTGTGATATAGTATCTCACTGACAGGTGGCAGGGCCAGAAAGAGTTAATTAACTCACAGACTGACCTGGCTCATGGCCGAACTTTAGAGATCTGTAAATGAGCAGAGCTTTGAAATGCAGCAGGCATTGGTAGAGGTAGAAGGGGAGGTGTTTGCTCAGGTCTTGTGATATAAGCAGACAAGTCTTGTCTATTGCTATAGCTTTGATTCAAAGATCAAAAAGGAACATTAACATTTATGATGATACTTGAGTGAAATAGTATTACTGTCTCTATGTCTCTGTGACGGTTGTGGTAACCTGTATCTGAACTGTTTAATGGATAAATTACCCTCTGCTAATTGCCAGGATGTTTGGGAGAAGGGGAGTTAAGCCTATTGTTTTCTCAGGCCAAAAGGCTGCTGGAAATGTACAAGAACCCTGGGACAGGATCCTTCTTCATCTCAGATCTGCTTTGGGTTCCAAGAGGGGGAAACCTTAAGCCATAAGGATTGAGATCCCCAATCACTGACTGGAGTCACCCTGAATATGGATATTGGATTATAATCCATTAACTATTTCTAAAAGGACTTTTGGCAACTACAAGCTCACCTTTGCTATGTGTCTGAACCTCAATAATTAAATTCAAGTCTCTGTGTATATTAAGCTTTTAACCAACACTCTCTCTCTTCTTTTTTTAATAAATGTTAGTTTAGTTAATAAGAATTGGCCATAAGTGTATATTTTGGGTAAGATCTAAGTTATAATTGGACCTGGGTGTGTGGCTGATCCTTTGGGATTGGAAGAACCTTTTCTTTTATAGGATGAGATAAGATTTTCAGGAATCATCATCGTATCTGACATGTGTGTCTGGACGGAGGCCTGAGGCTGGGCACTTTAAGGGAACTGCATTGTTTGAACTCCTAAGTAACCAGTGAGGTACCGTAGAAGCTGTTTTGGGCTGACTTGGTAAACTAAGTATTGGAAGATCCACCAGCGTTTGGGGTTTCTCTGTCCCGTTTTGTTTGCAGTTCTCCCTAATTGAGTGACCTGAGCTGGCTCCCACGGGCAGCACCGTCACACATGGATTGCAATGTACCTGGATGAATCACAGCCCACCTGGTGGTGCAGCCACTGGTGGGGAGACAGGGGCCATGGGAGCTGCCTGGGGTGGCTGTGCCCGTGACAGCCCGAGGCAGCTCGTGAGCACTTCGGAAAGCCTGGTGCTTGGGGATCTCTGGAGGAAACGATCAGACATTGGGCCCCTCAGAAGGGTCAGGTGCACCTGGGCCCATGGCAGCGCCCTGCTGACCTTGGCAGCAGCAGTGTGAGCCACGTTCCACCCACCTGCTACTGCAGCAAGGCCTGGGAGATGGGGAAGGGTCCCACTCCACGGACGAAGGCCCCCCTGCTAGAGATGGAACCTGCCCTGAGAGCCCCAGGGAGCTGGAAGTGAGAGTGTGGGAATTAATTCCTGAATTCCCACAGCTGCAGAGAACCTCGTTCAGCCCAGAAAATGCAAATTGAAACCAGAAGCCACCAGATCCAGGCAAGCGGGAGCTGCTGGGCCCCTGACCCCTTGGCAGGAAGCCTCACTCCCCGCCCAGGGACTCAGTGCAAAGCCTGTGAGTCCTGCAGGGAGAGGGCCAATCCCCCTCGCTCACCCACTCCCTTGGCCATGTCTGTGTGAGCGTGCCATGGCTTGGCACCGACATGCAGGGGCAAGCCCCTTGGGAGAGAACCCATGGCCCAACAGCCTGTGAGAGCAGCCCCAGAGAACCCCTCCCTGGCACTGCCCCACGCCGGCAGCCCCAGAGAACCCCTCCCTGGCACTGCCCCACGCCAGCAGCCCCAGAGAACCCCGCACTGCCCGACGCCGGCATCCCCAGAGAGCCCCTCCCTGGCACTGCCCCATGCCGGCAGCCCCAGAGAACCCCTCCCTGGCACTGCCCCAGGCCGGCAGCCCCAGAGAACCCCTCCCTGGCACTGCCCCACGCCGGCAGCCCCAAAGAACCCCTCCCTGGCACTGCCCCACGCCGGCAGCCCCAGAGAAACCCACCCTGGCACTGCCCCACGCCGGCAGCCCCAGAGAACCCTTCCCAGCACCCCCCTCCGATGCTGGCAGCCCCAGAGAACCCCCCAGACCCCCCTGCTAGCCAGTGCTGGAGCCCGGTGCTGAACCCCTCACCTGCACAGGTTTCTTTTTGGCTCCATCATTGTTCTCCGCCTCCTCGTGCTCCCGGCTGCCCTGCGGCAGGTTGGTGTAGTTCACCAGGCCGCTCAGCAGGGATGAGACCATGGGGCTGGTGTCCATCTCTTCCTGTTAGGGGCAGCGATAGGTGAGGGCGAGGTACCTGTCCTGAGCCGGCCACACCCTCCCTCCATGCTGCCCCCCCGCGGCCCCTCCTGCTGGCGCCCCCCCAGCCCCTCCTGCTCGCTGCCCCCCCCGCGGCCCCTCCTGCTCGCTGCCCCCCCCGCGGCCCCTCCTGCTCGCTGCCCCCCCCGGCCCCTCCTGCTCGCTCCCCCCCGGCCCCTCCTGCTGGCTGCCCCCCCCGGCCCCTCCTGCTCACTCCCCCCCCCCGGCCCCTCCTGCTCGCTGCCCCCCCGCGGCCCCTCCTGCTCGCTGCCCCCCGCGGCCCCTCCTGCTGGCGCCCCCCCCCGCGGCCCCTCCTGCTGGCTGCCCCCCCCGCGGCCCCTCCTGCTGGCTGCCCCCCCCGCGGCCCCTCCTGCTCGTTGCCCCCCCGCGACCCCTCCTGCTCGTTACCCCCCCGCGGCCCCTCCTGCTCGCCCCCCCCGGCCCCTCCTGCTGGCGACCCCCCGCGGCCCCTCCTGCTCGCTGCCCCCCCCGCGGCCCCTCCTGCTCGCTGCCCCCCCCCGGCCCCCCCTGCTCGCTCCCCCCCCACGGCCCCTCCTGCTGGCGCCCCCCCCCGGGCCCCTCCTGCTCGCTGCCCCCCCGGGGCCCCTCCGGCTCGCTCCCCCCCCCGGCCCCTCCTGCTCGCTCCCCCCCGGCCCCTCCTGCTCGCTGCCCCCCCGCGGCCCCTCCTGCTGGCGCCCCCCCCGCGGCCCCTCCTGCTCGCTGCCCCCCCCGGCCCCTCCTGCTGGCGCCCTACCTCGAAGAGGGCCATATTCTTCCCGTCATACTCCTTGCCCTTCTCCAGGTCTGTGCTGTTGATGAAGGGGCTGCTCTCCTTGGGGTTCCCATCACCTGCAGCGACACAGAGAGATCAGGGCTTGAGCCAGCCCCCCCGGCCCCCAGCCAGCAGCCCCCACCAGGCCGGCTCGCCGGCTCACCCACCCTGCTGGTACTGCTCCTGCTCAGCATCGGCCGCACCAAGCTCCAGTCACCCCAGCCACCCCATGGGAGCAGGGCCCCACCCCCAGCATGGCCCCACCTGCCAGGAGCCATCGGGGACCCACAGCCCTGATGCCCAGGACAGCGCTGGGGTTCTCGGGGGCACGTGAGTGAGAGGCCAAATCCTCTTCCGAATGCACCATCCAGAGCTGGCTCAGAGCCCGCTGCCCCAGGCCATCAGCGCCCAGGGAGGGGTGCATGGGCACTGCTGGGACTGCGGGGGAGTGACCACTCCTGACACCCAGCCATGCCTCGACTGCAGGGAACAGAGCTAGGGAAAGCAGCCAGCGTCCCTGGGTGGCCTGGCCTTCTCCACCAGAGTCCCCTGCCTAGACACTACTGGGATTTATAGCCTGCACCCCCGAGCTGCAGCCCTCCTGCTCCTGCGGGAGCCTGAGCCCCCCCAACACCACTGCTTAAAGTCACTGGGCAGCAGCCAGGGAGGGAGACCTGCTGGGTACTAGCCTCAGAGCAGCAGGCTCTGTGCCCTGAGCCCCAGCAGAGGGAGTCACACCCCCAGCCCCCGTGCAAGGGGATCCACGCCCCGGTGCTAGCACTGGGATTCCCAGCCCCCGTGCAAGAGGATCCATGCCCCGGTGCTAGCACTGGGATTCCCAGCCCCCGTGCAAGGGGATCCACGCCCCGGTGCTAGCACTGGGATTCCCAGCCCCTGTGCCAGGGGATCCATGCCCCAGTGCTAGTACTGGGATTCCCAGCCCCCGTGCCAGGGGATCCACGCCCCGGTGCTAGCACTGGGATTCCCAGCCCCCGTGCAAGGGGATCCACGCCCTGGTGCTAGCACTGGGATTCCCAGCCCCCGTGCAAGGGGATCCATGCCCCGGTGCTAGCACTGGGATTCCCAGCCCCCGTGCCAGGGGATCCATGCCCCAGTGCTAGTACTGGGATTCCCAGCCCCCGTGCAAGAGGATCCATGCCCCGGTGCTAGCACTGGGATTCCCAGCCCCCGTGCAAGGGGATCCACGCCCCGGTGCTAGCACTGGGATTCCCAGCCCCCGTGCCAGGGGATCCATGCCCCGGTGCTAGCACTGGGATTCCCAGCCCCCGTGCAAGAGGATCCACGCCCTGGTGCTAGCACTGGGATTCCCAGCCCCCGTGCAAGGGGATCCACGCCCCGGTGCTAGCACTGGGATTATCACTGCTGTGCAAGGGAATTTCCAGCCCCCTGGTTTACAGTCCCTAATGTACGTAAGGCACCTCTGCCTGTTTGCTTTGTGAGTGCTGAGAAAAGAGGGAAAATCCTGGCTGCAGTGCACAGGTCAGTGAGTAAGAGGGCACAAGGCAGCCCGGCCTGGCACCTGGGGCAGGGGGAAGTCATACGGAGCAGGGCTGGTCTGCCAGCAGAGTGGGCTAACGACACGCAGCCTTAGCCCGGGCCCCGCTGTGCCCCCCCACATGCACCAGGGTCACTCGGTTTCAGTGGAGAGGCAGCCACCCTGCAGCCTGAGCAGCTCCCTCAGGACGCTCCCCCCACAGCCCAAATACCCAGGCCCCACAGAGGGACAGTACAAGCACAATGCTCTGGACAGGACCTGGCTGCTCTGCACTCCGCTCCCCATCCCCATCCGGGCACGGCGCCCACCCAAGCCTCGAGGCCATGGGACTGCAGCCAGAGAGCACAGACACCAGCTGAAGTGAGTCGTGTGATGGGAACAGGCCCCGGCCCAGCGATCCCCCAGGCCAGACCCAGCCACGGCCTATTCTGCCCGTGCGTGGGGGCCCGCTCCTGGGAGCCAGGGCTGCCTCTGGGAAGGGCCCTGTCTGGCTGCCCCTGAAGGCAACGCAGAGCTGATGGGCCTGGAACTAAACAGGAATGGCTGAGCGGCCCTCGGGGGCCAGCCCGCATGGGAAGCAGTGCAGAGCAATGGGGCAGGGGCCGCCAGCGCCCAGGGCGACCCGCTCCGTCTGCAGCGCCGTGAGGGGAGAGCAGCAGGTCTGGAGGCTCCTCGCACGGCCCTCTGTGAGAAGGATCTTGCCGGGGCTGCATGGGAAAGGGCTGAGCAGTGTAGCGAGGGGACCTGTCAGGGGTGCCAGGTCCAGCCAGAGCAGTGTGATGCTCACAGGTTCTCTGGGAAAGGGCCTGGCTGTCTGCAGCACTGACAACCTCGCTCTGAAGGAACCAAGAGCCAGACAGAACAGTAATGAGAGCTGCAGAGCAGCAGAAATAACTCAGGGTGGGGATGCGGCACCTGGTGCGGGTGCTGGTGGAGTCGTGTGCTTTGAGGAGCACTGGCACAACCAGGGAGCAGCAAAGGGGGTGGCACTGAGCAGGCCCAACCCCAGAGCAGCCACCCCAGCGAGCCCCTGCATGCCAGCCCCACCCTGAGCACCCGCAGGCCCTGGGAATTGGCCGAGATCCACACAGACCCCGGGGACACTGGCAGCTGGAATCCAATGAGATCAACTCACTCGACTACACAGCCCGCTTGTGACAGAGCTGGAGCTCCTGGGGGCCTCTCAGGGGCAGGGAGACATGGACTGCTCAGGGGGACCCCAACACCAGCTGTGCACAGAGCACCCCAGCGGACAGGCGGAGTGAGTCCCATGGCGCAGGGAATCCGCTGACAGCCTGGCACAGCACTGCTCTCAACGGCTGAGTTCAGGTCAGGGGCCTCTGTCACGGAGTGTGGGGGTGCCAGGGCCCTGCACCCTCATGTCCTGCGATTCACCGGGACTCTCAGCCAGCCAGTAAAACGGAAGGTTTTTTAGATGACAGGAAAGACAGTCCCAAGCAGGGCTTGTAGGTACAACCAGGACCCCTCAGTCAGGTCCCTCGGGGCGGGGGGAGCTTAGACCCCAGCCTTGGGGTTCCCTCCATTCTCCCAGCCAGCTCCAAACTGAAACCCCCTCCAGCCGTCTCACTCAGCCTTCCCCCAGCTCCTCCCCCAGCCTTTGTCCAGTTCGGGCAAAGGTGTCACCTGGCCCCAACCCTGCTCCTGGCTCAGGTTACAGGCTCAGGTATCATCCCTCAAGTGAAGTCACCCCCTGCTCTCCCATCCCCCATGCAGACAGTCCCAGTAAAACTCCCCTGCGACATCCCCAGGTCAATCCCCCCACTCCCTGCTCCGTCACATCTCTCCCCCACTTCGAGACTGGACTGAGCGGGGTCACTCTGCCCAGTGACCCGGGGAAGTTCAGGGCCCCCTCTCTGGGACAACGCATCCGCTATCATGTTGGTACTTCCCTTCACATGGACCTCGTCCATGTCATAATCCTGCAGGAGCAGGCTCCACCTCAGGAGCTTGGCGTTGGCTCCTTTCATCTGATGCAGCCAGGTCAGGGGAGAGTGGTCGGTGTACACGGTGAAGTGGCGCCCAAAGAGCTATGGCTCTAGTTTCTTAAGGGCCCACACCATGGACAGGCATTCCTTCTCGATGGCCACGTAGTTCTGCTCCCAGGGTAGCAACTTCTTGCTCAGGTACACGATGGGGTGTGTCTCCCCCTTTTCATCCTCCTGCATTAACACCGCCCCCAGCCCCGTGTCTGAGCCGTCAGTGAACACCATAAAGGGCTTGTCAAAGTCTGGGTTTGCCAGAACTGGGCCACTGACCAGAGCCTCCTTCAGCGCCCGGAGAGCCTGCTGGCACTGCTCGGTCCAGACCACCTTGTCTGGCTTCCCCTTCCTGCACAGCTCAGTGATGGGGGCGGCTATGGCGCTAAAGTGGGGCACGAACCTTCGATAGTACCCCGCCATCCCGATAAAGGCCTGGACCTGCTTTTTGGTTTGGGGAGCGGGCCAGTCTCTGATCACCTCCACCTTGGCTGGTTCCAGCTTTAGGCAGCTGCTCCCCACCCGATGGCCCAGGTAAGATACTTCAGCCATCCCCACCTTGCACTTCTCAGCCTTTACAGTTAATCCAGCCTCCCGGAGTCGGTCCAGCACTCGTCTAACCTGAGACACGTGGTCTTCCCAGGTCTGGCTGAATACGCAGATGTCATCAATATACGCCACAGCAAAACCCTCCATCCCCTTCAGTAGCTGATCCACCAGGCGCTGGAAGGTGGCCGGCGCTCCCTTGAGGCCGAAGGGCAGGGTCAGAAACTCGTAGAGCCCCAGAGGAGTGGTAAAGGCCGATTTCAGCTTGGCATCTGCGTCCAGCGGCACTTGCCAGTAGCCCTTTGTAAGATCCATGGTGGTGAGGTACCGAGCTCCCCCCAGCTTGTCTAGGAGCTTGTCAGGCCTGGGCATGGGGTAGGCATCAGATACGGTGATGGCATTAAGCTTCCAATAGTCCACACAGAACCGGATCAACCTGTCCTTTTTGGGGACCAGCACCATTGGCGAGGCCCAAGGGCTGGAAGATGGCTGGATCACCCCCAAGGCTAGGTGACCCTCTCTTTCTAGGTCCTGGGCAGTTTTCCCGGTGACCCGAAAAGGGGAGCATCTTATAGAAGGATGTGACCCGGTCTCCACCCGGTGGACAGTCAAATTAGTGCGTCCAGGCTGGTTGGAAAACAGCTGTCGGTATAGATGCAGCACCCCTCTGATCTCAGCGTGCTGGGCCAGGGTCAGCTGATCAGAGAGGGGAATCGCCTCCAGGGGGGAACCAGCTCTTGTCCCAGGGAATAGATCTACTAGAGGGTCATCTCCCTGCTCCTCCCAATGTCCACACACGGCCAACACCACATTCCCCCTGTCATAGTATGGCTTCATCATATTGACATGGTACACCTGGTGGTGATGAGCCCGGTTCGACAGCTCCACCACATAGTTTACCTCATTTAGTTGCTTGACAACCTTGAAGGGACCTTCCCAGGCGGCCTGTAGTTTGTTTTTCCTCATGGGGATGAGAACCATCACCTGATCCCCGATGGCGAAGGCGCGGGCCCGCGCCATGCGGTCATACCAGACCTTCTGCTTCCTCTGGGCTCGGGCCAGATTCTCCCTGGCCAGACCCATGAGCTCGGCAAGTCTTTCCTGGAAAGTCAGGACATACTCCACCACCGACTCTCCATTAGGAGTGGCCTTCCCCTCCCATTCATCTCTCATCAGGTCCAGGGGCCCCCTTACCCACCTGCCGTATAACAGTTCGAAAGGCGAAAACCCGGTAGATTCCTGGGGTACCTCCCTGTACGCGAACAGCAGGTGAGATAAGTACTTGTCCCAATCCTGCGAATGCTGGTTCATAAAGGTTTTCAGCATCATCTTTAGCGTCCCATTTAACCTCTCCACCAGCCCATTGGATTGGGGGTGATACGCTGAGGCCCAGGTGTGCTGGACCCCACATTTCTCCCACAAGCACTGGAGCAGGGCCGACATGAAGTTGGATCCTTGGTCTGTCAAGACTTCCTTGGGGAACCCCACTCGGCTGAAAATGGTCAGCAGCGCATCCGCCACAGTGTCAGCTTCAATGGAAGATAAGAGCACTGCCTCGGGGTAGCGAGTAGCGAAATCTACCACCACCAGAATGTATTTCTTTCCCAAACGGGTTGTCTTGCTGAGAGGCCCCACTGTGTCCACAGCCACCTTCTGAAAAGGCTCCTCTATGATGGGCAAAGGTCTCAGAGCTGCTTTCCCCTTGTCCCGGGACTTCTTCACCCTCTGACAGGGGTCACAGGATCAGCAGTACTGTCGGACAGTAATAAAGACCCCAGGCCAGTAAAAGTTCTGTAGCAGCCTCTGCCTGGTGCACCGGATTCCCTGGTGCCCGGCGAGGGGGATGTCATGGGCCAGGTACAGTAGCTTGCGGTGAAACTTCTGGGGGACAACCAGCTGCCTCCGGATCCCCCATGACTCCACTTCCCCTGGGGGAGCCCGTTCTCGGTACAGGAACCCCTTCTCCCACAGGAACCTCTCCTGGCAACTTCTTCCCATGGAGGGATCTTTCTGCAACTCGGCCTGGAACTCAGCTACTGGGGAAGGGATGAGGACCTGCTCCCTCCTGCCAGCTGGGTCTGAAGCCGCAGCCCCTCTTAGCCTTGTCCCTGGGCACTCCCTCCCTACCAGAGTAGGGTCCTTCACCTCCGGAGAGGTACCCTCCCCGAGGTCAGGGCATAGTGCCCTTGCCAGCTCTGGCTACAGGTCACAACCAGGGCACCCTTGGGGTTGCTTGGCCAGTCCTTCAGGTCGCCCCCATCAACACCTCAGTGGGCAAATGGTGGTGCACCCCCATGTCCTTGGGGCCCTCCTTGGGTCCCCATTTCAGATGTACCCTTGCCATGGGCACCTTGAATCAGGTCTTGCCCACATCTGTCAGGGTCAGGTAGGTGTTGGGCACTAACCAATCTGGGGCCACCACCTCGGGCCGGGCCAGCGTCACCTCAGCACCCATGTCCCAGTATCCATTGACCTTCCTCCCATCCACCTCCAGGGGAACAAGGCACTCGCTCCGCAGGGACAGCCCCGTGGCCACCCTGTAAACGGAGAACCTGGTGTCCGGAGCATTCAGCCCCCCCAGAGAAGCTGGTCTGGGAAACTCCTCCCTCCTGAGCAGGTGGTAAGCTGCCAGCCCCCCTTGCCTGGAAAGCCTGCCCCTCGTCCGGCTGGGTCTCTACCCAGTTAACCCGGTGTGGGTTCGGTCTGCTCAGTCTGTCCTTGAGCCTGGGGCACTGGGTCCATATGTGGCCTCTCTGGCCACATTAATAGCAGCTCATGTCCCGTCGGTCCCCTCGAGCCGGTCAGTTGGTCCTGACGCCGAATGTTCCCCCGGGAGGGTGTTTTCCATGTTCCCCCATTGAGAGGTCCTAGGGTGACTCTCTCTTGGCAGGCCTGTTCCTTTGGGACTCCTCCCTGCCACCCCCTGACCGGCTGTTCACAAAAACGTCAGCCTGCTACCCTGCACGTCTCGGGTCGTCTGGCTTTTTGTCCACCAACCACAGCCTCAGGTCAGATGGGCACCTCTCATACAGTTGCTCCAGTACAATCAGGTTAAGCAGGTCCTCCTTAGTTTGGGTCCCATCTGCCCACTTGTGGGCGTATCCCCACATCCGGAGGGCCAGTTCTAGATATGTGACCTCAGGGGTTTTACTCTCACTCCAGAATCTTTTTTGGTACATCTCGGGAGTCAGCCCAAACTCGCGGAGCAGGGCCTTTTTGAACAGTTCATAGTCCCCTGCCTCCACCCCTTTCATTCGGCTACACATCCCTACGGATTTGGGGTCCAGTAAGGGGGTGAGAAACTGAAGCCTGTCTGCAGGGTCAACCATGTACAGCTCGCAGGCCGTCTCAAACACATCCAGGAAGTCATCCATGTCCTCCCCTTCCTTACGCTGGGCCAGGATGCACTTATCAATCTCCATGCAGTCCTGGGTCCCCCCTCACTCACCGCAGCCAGGGGCTCACTGCTCCTCAGCTTGGCCAACTCCAGCTCATGCTGACGCTGTCGTTCTTCATGGTGTCTCTGTTTCTCTTTCTCCACCAGTTCCTGCTGCTTCAACTCCAGCTTTTTCAGTTTTATCTCCCTCTCCCATTCCAGCCACCTCACCTCCTGGGATGGGAATCTCCACGCTGAGAGGATCCCCTGCTGGCTGGGGGGGGGGGTGTCACAGTGCCCTTGGTATTCACTGGGCTCCTCCCAGCCCTTCCCCTAGGCATAGGCAGAAGGGGTCTCGGGAAGCCCGCAGCAGCCAGCTGACCACTCCCAACTGGGACAGACACTGATGCCTGTGCTGCATCTGCCAGGCTGCTTCCCTCAGAGACAGGGATCAGTTCATTTGAGTGATCTCCCTCCTTCACCTGGGCAATCAGCTGTTCTTTGGTGAGCCTCCCAGTGTGCAGCCCCCTCTGTCTGCACAGCTCGACCAGGTCGCTCTTAAGGTGATTCTTATCCATCTTCCTGCTGGCCACTCGCAGGCCTGGGTGCTCTCAGCTCCCCATGGTTTCCAGGAGGAACTCCTAGTGTGCCATCCCTTCTCCAGGTCACCACCTCTTTGCCAGAATCGAGCTGCAGACTCCTCTGCCCCTGATCCTGCTCACTGCAGTCCCCAGGGGAGCCTGTTACTGCAACAGCCTTCTCTCTGGTCACACATTCCCGGGGATTAAGAGTAGCTCCTCTGCTCCTGAAACCGCTCCTCTCAGCGCCTTCAGCACATCTGGTCCTCATCAATCCCCCTTCGTCTTACTGCTCCCCAGTCACTTACTGCAGGAAGCGCCGCCCATGGGGTGCAGTACATCCCACCGCTGTCATCAGTTGTCACGGAGTGTGGGGGTGTCAGGGCCCTGCACCCTCCACTTCCTGCGATTCACCGGGACTTTCAGCCAGCCAGGAACACAGAAGGCTTATTAGACGACAGGAGCACAGTCCCAAGCAGAGCTTGTAGGTACAACCAGGACCCCTCAGTCAGGTCCTTCTGGGATGGGGGGGGGAGGGAGCTTAGACCCCAGCCTGGGGGTTCCCTCCGTTCCCCCAGACCACTCCAAACTGAAACCCCGCTCCAGCCATCTCACCCAGCCTTCCCCTGGCTCCTTCTCCAGCCTTTGTCCAGTTTCCCGGGCAAAGGTGTCACCTGGCCCCAATCCCCCAGGACCAGCTCCAGCGCAGAGGACTGGAGAGGAGGGGGGAGAGCTGGCTGCTGGACGGAGTCAGGGCTCTCACCTCGGTCTGACCAAGGAGGAGAGACACACAGAGTTTGAACCGAGGGGTCCCTACAGCTTGGCTGGGCACTGGGCTAACCAGACTGGACTGTGCTTTACCCTTCAGTTCTCTGTGCCACCCTAAGGCCTGCCTGGGCCATGTGCCAGCTACCAAATAAACCCGACTGTGGGACAGCGCTGTGTGAGTGTCACTGCCAATGCTGGGCCAGCGGCATCTGTTAGAGTCTCCCTCAGGGACCCGCTGACAGAGCTCACGGGGGCTGCAAGCCCAGAGGTGGCTAAGGAGGCAGTAAGCTGCACCGCCTACCCTGGAAGAAGAATGAGACCCCAGGGGGTCTGGCACATCAGAGCGGTTCATCCTAGAGACCGTTCCCAAGCTGGGGCCATCCACCAGCCCCTGTCCTCGCTCTCCCCAGTGGCCCTGCCCGGAGGAGGTACGGCCTGTTGGTGATGATATTCGCAATGGACAGAAGCGAGTGATTCCAAACTACACATCATGTTCCCGGAGCAAAGGCTGCCTGGGCAGTGAGAGAGAGACAGGCAAAGCAAGCCCAATACCCCGTGCCAGCAGGAAACAAGCCACACACCATGTGCATCAATCACAACCGCCCCAGAGAACTGCAGCCTCCTGAGCGAGGCCTTGGCAAACGTGGCGACCAGCCTCTCGCATCTGGGGCAGCTGCCGGAGGCAGCCCGTCTTCCCCAGACATGGCACCCCAAGGCTAAAGGGGCTGACAGGGCAAACTACCCGCTGTCCACAGCATTGGCGCAGGAGCTAGATCTTCATACACTGCAGCAATGCAAAGCCTGGGACAGATCTTCACCAGGTGTAAAGTGACAGTGGCTGAGAATCTGGCCTCAGCTCCTAACCCAACCAGCAGCTCAAGGACTCTGAGCACAGCCAGCCTACAGCCCATCCCTGCAGTACCGAGCCCCACACAAGCTGCAGATCTGCACACCCCCCTGGGGAAGATCATCATCCCCATTTTACAGAGAGGAGCTGGGGCACAGATCCCAATGGGTGCTAGGCACTTAAATCGCTTGGAGGATCGGGGCCAAGGTGACATGCTCAAGGCCACATAGGGAGCCTGTGGCAGAGTCAGGGACTGAACCCAGGTCTCCGGAGTCCCAGGCCAGCACCCTGCCCACTGGGCCAGCTTGCTCTTACCTGCTGTCACACCTGTCAAAGGGAACCGTGGGCTGCAAATCAGCCCCCTGCCACTTCGGTGCCTGACTTGAGAGCCCAGGTACCTGTCCCCGAGTGACAGAGAAACCAACAGTCAGAGCATCAGACGCCAGCAATCTCACCTGCCTAACGTTATCCCAGCTGAACCACCTATTCAGTAAGTGTTAGTCTAACCTCTGGTTCCTCCCCACCTCACACACGCAAATCCTAGGTTGTAGTGACCGTTTCACCCAGGCATGCACACCCATCCATCTCAACTTTCCTACAAGTGTGCTACCCAGAGCTCTGGGGGGACATACAAACATGGCGATAAACTGCACACTGATTAGGACCCTTGGCCGAACAAAGTGTATGTGCCCATCACACACAGGCTCGAGAGGCTCTGTATTTAGCTACATCTGTCACGGAGTCACCGGGCGATGCTCTGGAACTACTCCGTCTCCATGTGAAGCCAGTTAGGACTTTGGGGGAGCCTCCTCTATGTGAGCAGACTGTCTCCAGGGCAAGAAGCTCACACAGCTTCCATCTTCCTGGGTCTGACCTTGGAGCATTCAGCATCCTCTGCCCCTCCGTGCGCTTCCCACAGCGAGTCCGCCCAGGTGGGGTCCTGGGGAAGCCAGAGGGTCCTGCACCCCCACTTCGCAGTCAGACGTGACTCTCAGCCAGCCAGTAAAACAGAGGTTTATTCAATGACAGGAACACGGTCTGAAACACAGCTAGTAGGTACAGAGAACGGGACCCCTTAGTCAGGTCCATCTTGGGGCCAGGGAGGCCAGACCCCGGGTCTGGGCCTCCTTCTCTTTCCCCAGCCCAGCTCCAAACTGAAACCCCCTCCAGCCCCTCCTCTGGCCTTTGTCTCTTTCCCAGGCCAGGAGGCACCTGATCTCTTTGTTCTCCAACACTTTCAATTGGCACCTTTGCAGAGGAGGGGCCCAGGCCATCAGTTGCCAGGAGACAGGGTGTCGGCCATTCTCTGTGCAGACAGCATCACACTGGCCCTCTAAGGCTCTGCAACAACCACACGCCCTTATCCCACCAACTAGATACTTAAGAACTGCATAGGGGAAACTGAGGAACCCACACAGTACTCAGAGAAAACATTAAGAACATTCCCACTTCGTCACAACATCTCCATTCAGAAACAGCCCAAGCGGCTACATTGGAATCACCCACTCCATTACTAATGGGTGAATCTCTGAAAACAAGATTGCCAATTTCCTCCTTTGAGCCGCAGTGATGCTGCTAAGGAGCAGCCAACAGCTCAGACCGATGCAGGCCAGACACCGATGCAGGCCAGACACCGACAGGGTGCGCAGCCTCCCCTCCCACGAGCACTGCTGACCGGGACAAGAAAGAGGCAAACAGGAATCTGCCCAGGGACAATGCTGCCAGGCAGTGTGCACTGCGGCTGATCACAGGCAGAAGCCCAGGGCAGAGCTCTTAGATTCCCATGGCTGAGCCCCAAGGGGCTTCAGCTGAGTCAGAACCTTGAGGCCTGGAGAGGAGGGTGAGGGAGGGGACACTGGAGGCTGCAGGGAGAGATCCTGCCATGATTCACCGGGACTCTCAGCGAGCCAGTAAAACGGAAGGTTTATTAGATGACAGGAACAGAGTCCCAAACAGAGCTTGTAGATACAACCCCTCAGGCAGGTCCCTCTGGGATGCGGGGGGAGCTTAGACCCCAGCCTTGGGGTTTCCTCATTCCCCCAGACCGCTCCAAACTGAAACACCTCCAGCCATCTCACCCAGCCTTCCCCCGGCTCCTCCCCCAGCCTTTGTCCAGTTCGGGCAAAGGTGTCACCTGGCCCCAACCCTGCTCCTGGCTCAGGTTACAGGCTCAGGTATCATCCCTCAAGTGAAGTCACCCCCTGCTCTCCCATCCCCCATGCAGACAGTCCCAGTAAAACTCCCCTGCGACATCCCCAGGTCAATCCCCCCACTCCCTGCTCCGTCACAACGACTCCTTTCTGGGCCAGAAGGGTCACTTCATACAGAAACAAAGAGCTAGACGGGACCTGGGAGGTCCGTCCCTTGCCAGGCCCCTGCACCAAGGCAGGGCTACATATTATCTAGACCAGTGGGTCTCACCCCTTCTGTTCTGGTGACCCACTTTGTGACCCGCTTCCTTAAATATCATTCAGTAAATACTGAATAATACTCAGAGCCGGCGTTAGGGGTAGCAAGCAGGGCAACTGCCCAGAGCCCCATGCCACAGGGCCCCCCGCAAAGCTAAGTTACATGCTTCAGCCCTGGGCAGCTGGGCTCCGGCTGCGGCTGGAGGCCCCGCTGTGATGTGGGGGCCCTGGGCAATTGCCCTGCTTGCCACCCCCTAATGCCAGCCCTGGTGACCCCCCCCAAGCTTGTCCTCTGACCCCTTCCCCAGGCTGAGAAACACTGATCTATTCTAGACCATCTCTGACAGGGGGTTTGTCTAACCTGCTCTTAAACACCGCCAGCGACGGAGATTCCACAACCTCCCTGGGCAATTTATTCCAGTGCTTAACCACCCTGACAGTTAGGAAGTTTTTCCTAATGTCCAACCTAAACCGCCCTTGCCGCAGTATAAGCCCATTGCTTCCTGTCCTGTCCTCAGTGGATAAGGAGAACAATTTATCACCCTCCTCTTTATAACAATCTTTGAGGTACAGTCTTTGATGCTCCCCCTCAGTCTTCTCTTCTCCAGACTAAACAAACCCAGTTTTTCAATCTTTTCTCATAGGTCACGTTTTCTAGACCTTTCATCATTTTTGTTGCTGTGACGAAGTGGGACTGTTCTTAATGTTTCCTCTGAATACTGTAGGGGTGCCTCAGTTTCCCCTATGCATTTCTTAAATCTCTAGGTGGTGGGATAAGGGGGTGTAATTGTTGCAGAGCAAAGGGCCAGTGTGCATAAATGGCCATCACTCTGTCTCCTGGCAACTAATGGCCGGTGTCCTTCCCCCCTGCAAGGTGATAGCTAAAGGTGCTGGAGAACAAAGGAATCAGGTGACCTCCGGACCCGGGAAAGGAACAAAGCCCAGAGGAGGAGGGGCTGGAGAGTGAGTCAGTTTGGAGCTGGCTGGGGATGTGGGGTGAGTGCAGACATGGGTGTCTCGCTCGCTACCCCCTCCCTCCTCACCCCGAGGATGGACCTGGCTGAGGGGTCCTGTTCTCTGAACCTACAAGCTCTGTTTTAGACCGTGTTCCTGTCATCTAATAAACCTCTGTTTTACTGGCTGTCTCAGAGCCATGTCTGACTGCGCAGTGGGGGGGCAGGACCCTCTGGCTTCCCCAGGACCGCGCCTGGGTGGACACATGGTAGGAAGCGCACGGAGGGGCAGAGGATGCTGAATGCTCCAAGGTCAGACCCAGGAAGGTGAAGACGTGTGAGCTTCTTGCCCTGAAGACAGTCTGCTCACAGAGAGGAGACTTCACCAGAGACCTGACTGGCTTCATAGGGAGCAGTTCCAGAGCATCGCCTGGGGACTCCGTGACAGTTGCTCTTCTCTGGACTTTCAGGAAAGATGTGGAAAAATTGGAGAAATGTGGTGCCCAGAACTGGATACAATACTGCAGTTGAGGCCTAATCAGTGCTGAGTAGAGTGGAAGAATTGCTCCTCATGTCTTCCTTACAACGTTCCTGCTAATACAGCTCAGAATGATGTTCACTTTTTTCTGCAACAGTATCACATTGTTGACTCATATTTAGTTTATGATCCACTGTAGCCCCCAGATTCTTTTCTGCAGTACTCCTTCCTAGGCAGTCCTTTCTCATTCTGTATTTGTGCAATTGATTATTCCTTCCCAAGTGGAATATTTTGCTTTTGTCCTTATTGAATTTCATCCTGTTCATTTCTGACCATTTCTCCAGGTTGTCAAGATCATTCTGAATTCTAATCCTGTCCTCGGAAGCGCTCACGACCCCTCCCAGCTTGGTGTCGCCCACGAACTTTATAAGTGTACTCCCTGTGCCATTACTCAAATCATTGATAAAGATACTGAATAGAACCGGACCCAGGACAGATCCCTGTTGGACACCACTCGATATGCCCTTCCAGTTTGACTGTGAACCATTGACAACTACCCTCTGAGTACGATTTTCCAACCAGTTGTGCACCCACCTCACAGTAGCTCCATCTAGGCTGTATTGCCCTAGTTTGTTTCTGAGGCCATGAGACAGTAACAAAAGCCTTACTGAAGTCGAGATATTTCTCATCTACTGCTGCCCACCCCCACCCCATCCACAAGGCTTGCTACCCTGTCAGAGAAACTCCCTCCTCATGGCTTTAGCTTTGGGAGACGCTTTGGGAGAGGTGTGAGTGAGGAGACAGAGGGGAGCTTTGGGGAGGGCAGTCCATGCAAGGGATGTCGTGGGAGGAGGCCCAGGGGCAGGAGTAGGAGGAAATAAACGGGCCTGGGGCTGGTATCACTGGCAGAGCAAGGGGGGAGCGTGGGTGAAGGAAGGAAGAGCAAGATGCACATAGCAGACTCAGGGGGCAAAGGCAGGTCACGGTCCTACCTGCTGTCTCCTGAATGCCAGGGAATGAGCGGTGCAGGGTCTGCAATGGGATCTGCTCCTCTGTGGGCTTCCAGTCACCAGAGGTGGAAAGCCCACACAGTGGCTCTGGCTCTACCCAGAGAACAATGCTGGCACCTGCACCCCTTGCACCAGTACCCTGCACCCACCCCCTGCACTAGGCACTACGCTGCAGACTCTGGAGAAACGGCTAGAGACGCTGGCCCCACTCCCCCGGAGGAAGCCTTGCTGCAGTCAGCGGCTGCAGCTTTCTCCCCTTAGCGAATGGTGCAGGGACTGGAGTCACACGATCACGCCACAAACAAACAAACAGACAAGCAGAAACGAGGGTGAAAATGTCCAGCGAATCCGCACAAGCCCAGGGGAACAGCATGGCCCAGGTCTAGGAAGGGAGAGCAAGCCCCACAACTCGGTCCCTGCGATGCCAACAGGGCCAGTCGCTCAGAGCCCTCTCCCCAGGGAGCCAGGGAGAGGGCAGCCAGCCCCCGGTGGGACCCGCAGGGCCGGCATGTTAGGAATGAGCTCCCCTCACCAGAACCCCCGCTCTGCGCTGGCCATACGGAGCCAGAGCTGGAACCCAAGAACTCCTTGTCTCGGTCAGCGAGCGCCAGCCAACGAGCTTGGCCTGGGACGAGGGCTGCGGAGATGGATGCCGTGTGTCTGTTACATGACTAATCTCTCCCCAGAGGCTCGGAGAAGGAGACAAGCTACCTGGGGAGATCACAGATGCCATGTGAGTGCCCCATTCCCAGTGCCACCCCAGGGGGATAACAAGTAGCCGCAGCCCCTCTCTGTGCAGGGGAATGGGGCGCAGGCCAGGCGCAGCCCACCACCCCCTGTGCCTGGGGAACACGTGTCTCCAGGTGCCCTGCAGCGCCCCAGAGCCAGCGATTGCAGGATCCCACCCCACCCCCCGACCTATGGCTGTTAACTTCAGCCACAGGCAGCAGAGAGAGCCCCAGAGAGGGGGGCGAGGCCGGGGGAGCAGGGGGCTCCAGTGAGGCAGAGCCCGCGCTGAGAGCAGATGCCAGGGCAGAGCAGCTCCCTTCGCCCAGCACCTCGCAACGCGGAGACACGGGCCTGGGCCGCAGCAGCACCGGCCTGGTTTCCATGGCAACGGAGAGCAGGAGTGAGCGGTGGACACGGCAGCCCTGGCTCCCCCAGCTCTTATGTAACGATTGCGCTGGCCCGGCCGTGGGCCACCTGGCTTGTGCCTCGCACTGGAGGGGTCTCAGGGGCTGCAGACACCCCTCGGGGGGCTCTGCTCCGCCCCATGCAGCCTCCGCCTGGGAGCTCCCTGCACCCCACCCGCAGGTCACCCCAATCTTCCCACACAGGCCCTGCGGGCTAGTCAGCTCCCGCTGCTCTGGTGTGTCAGTGAAACCCCACAGGCTGGCACCTAGCCCCACATCCTACCCTCCCCCCGGTGCACCAGCCCCACATCCTACCCCCCAGCCCCACGCGCCAGCACCTAGCCCCCCATCTTACCCCCCCCTCTGCCAGCACCTAGCCCCACATCCTACCCTCCCCCCGGTGCACCAGCCCCACATCCTACCCCCCAGCCCCACGCGCCAGCACCTAGCCCCACATCCTACCCCCCAACCCCACGTGCCAGCACCTAGCCCCCCAACTTACCGCGCCCTCTGCCATCACCTTTCCCCACATCCTACCCTCCCCCCGGTGCACCACCCCCCCATCCGACCCCCCAGCCCCACGCGCCAGCACCTAGCCCCACATCCTACCCTCCCCCGGTGCACCAGCCCCACATCCTACCCCCAGCCCCAAGCGCCAGCACCTAGCCCCACATCCTACCCTCCCCCGCGGAGCACCAGCCCCACATCCTACCCTCCCCCCGGTGCACCAGCCCCACATCCTACCCCCCAACCCCACGCGCCAGCACCTAGCCCCCCATCCTACCCCCCAACCCCCGCGCCAGCACCTAGCCCCCCACCTTACCCCCCCTCTGCCAGTACCTAGCCCCACATCCTACCCTCCCCCCGGTGCACCAGCCCCACATCCTACCCCCCAGCCCCACGCGCCAGCACCTAGCCCCACATCCTACCCCCCAACCCCACGCGCCAGCACCTAGCCCCCCATCTTACCCCCCCTCTGCCAGCACCTAGCCCCACATCCTACCCTCCCCCCGGTGCACCAGCCCCACATCCTACCCCCCAGCCCCACGCGCCAGCACCTAGCCCCACATCCTACCCTCCCCCCCGGTGCACCAGCCCCACATCCTACCCCCCCAACCACGCACGCCAGCACCTAGCCCCACATCCTACCCTTCCCCCGGTGCACCAGCCCCACATCCTTCCCCCCAGCCCCACGCGCCAGCACCTAGCCCCACATCCTACCCTCCCCCCGGTACACCAGCCCCACATCCTACCCCCCAACCCCACGCACCAGCACCTCGCCCCACATCCTACCCCCCCACCCCCTCGTGCCAGCACCTAGCCCCCAAGCTTACCCCCCCTCTGCCAGCACCTAGCCCCACATCCTACCCTCCCCCTGGTGCACCAGCCCCACATCCTACCCCCCAGCCCCACGCGCCAGCACCTAGCCCCACATCCTACCCTCCCACCGGTGCAGCAGCCCCACATCCTACCCCCCAACCCCACGCGCCAGCACCTAGCCCCACATCCTACCCTCCCTCGGGTGCACCAGCCCCACATCCTACCCCCCACCCCCACGCGCCAGCACCTACCTCACATCCTACCCTCCCCCCGGTGCACCAGCCCCACATCCTACCCCCCAACCCCACATGCCAGCACCTAGCCCCACATCCTACCCCCAGCCAGCCCCACATCCTAACCCCCCAACCAGCCCCACATCCTCCCCTCCCCTGGTGCACTAGCCCCACATCATACCCTGCCACCCGTGCACCAGCCCCACATCCTACCCACCCCAGCCCACGCACCAGCACCTAGCCCCACATCCTACCCTCCCCCTGGTGCACCAGCCCCACATCCTACCCCCCCACCCCACGTGCCAGCACCTAGCCCCCCATCTTACCCCCCCTCTGCCAGCACCTAGCCCCACATCCTACCCTCCCCCGGTGCACCAGCCCCACATCCTACCCGCCCACCCCACATGCCAGCACCTAGCCCCACATCCTACCCTCCCCCCGGTGCACCAGCCCCACAGCCTACCCCCCGACCCCACATGCCAGCACCTAGCCCCACATCCTACCCCCAGCCAGCCCCACATCCTAACCCCCCAACCAGCCCCACATCCTACCCTCCCCCCAGTGCACCAGCCCCACATCCTACCCCTCCACCCCATGCACCAACACCTAGCCCCACATCCTACCCTCCCCCTGGTGCACCAGTCCCACATCCTACCCCCCACACACACACATCGTGGGCTGGTAAAAATCAGCCCCAAAGCCTCTGCACAGCAGGACTAACCAGGGGAGGCAGGGGACGGTCTCCCTGAGCTCAGGGCTGCCCCTCCCATGGGAATGGCTCAGGCTAATCCAGACCCAGGCAGATCCTGCAGGCCTCGTCCCCTCCTCCCCACACATCTCTGGCCCAGGAAATGCCAGGCAGCACAGTGGGTCAGCGCGGGAACTGTCTCCTCTGGCCATTGCGTGAGAACGATGCTGGGAATCCCTCTGTCCCCAGACACTCACAGTCATGGGCCCTATGTGTCGAGCTGCAGCCCAGGGGCAGCCTGGCATGTGCGTGGTGCCCTGGCATGCAGGAGAGATGCAGGCACAGCCTGAGCTCAGGGCCAGCTCTCTGCAGGGCCCTCCTTGCGTGCTCCCTGCTGGGTGCAGGGCCAGGCCCAAAGGGGAGAGGCTGTGGCATCCACAAGGCAAGGAGCCTTGTGCAGACTTGGAGGGAGGGAGCTGGGTGCTGCCCACGCAGTGTCTTAGGGCAGGCCTGGGCCAGGCAGGAGTCCCCAGGGTACTGCTAGTTTGGGTAGGATGGGCCCTGCTGACACCTGCGGTTTGGGTTGGTGGGGGCTCCCTAGGGACTTGCCTGCCGCTCCATTCCTCAGCCAGCCCCTCACGCTCACTGGCAAGCTGGATAAATGGGAATCACAGACCTGAGTGAGGCGGCAGCACGGGATGGGAGCTGTCTCAGCCAGAGGAGGCCCACATGGGACTGTACCAATACAATGCCCCCCAGAGTGCCCCAGTCAAGGTGCCCTCATGCACTGGCCCTGCCTGCCCCCCCGCCAGCTTGGATCTCCCTACAGAGCCTGGCGGGGGCTGCACAGGCCCTCAGAGCCCCCCCGGCAGGGTGGTTCCCTGGGGCCAGCACAAGGCAGGGGAGCTGCATGGGGTAGGAGACAGAGAGAGCAGTAAATGGAGCAGGACCCTGGGAGGGGGAGGACACAGGCTGCCAAGGGGTCTGAGTCTCTCCCCTCTCCTTGCACGGCATGGTGCCCCCATGTGGGTCCCATGGGAGGGCCTGCTGGGCCCTCCCGCAGCCCCTGTGTCCATTCATTACTCAGGGCCGGAGACACCAGAGCTCACAGACTCAGTAGCCCTGGGCTGCTCTTGCCGGCTCGAGCCATCCCGGCTCAGGAGCCAGTCCATGCCCCAGGCCCTGCCAAGGGATGCACTGAGCTGCCCCCATCTGGAACCAACATGCCATTTGCACACACAGACCGTCCGGCACACTCACACTGGCCTCTGACAAGCCCTTGGCCGCGGCCCCGAGAAGTCCCTGGCCTCTGGCTGCTCGTGCCAGTGGCCGTCAATCATGCTGCCAGCAGTGGGGAAAGCGGCTTCCCCATGCGGGTAATCAGGAGCACAGGCTGCAGGCTGCGGGTACAGGCCACGTTCAGCCCAGCCCCGAGATGCATGCACGCTGCCCCCCAGCCAGGCAGTGCCAAGCCCTCTCGGGCTGGAAGGAGTTAAGCACTGCAGGCTGCCGGGGTCCCAGATGATGGATGAGCTCCGGCTCCTGCTGGAGACCATTTTGCCGCAGAGGGGCTGGTGCAGCCTCTTCCCGGCAGCTCGTCACACCGTTTGTGGGCTGTGCGGGCACAGCAGGCAAACCAGGCACCGCAGCCCAGCTCGGATCAGCCCAGCCCCGTGCGCTCAGCTCCCAGCTGGGTCTCTGCCCCTGCCCCTGCCCCTGCTCCTGCTCCAGCTCGCACTGGACTGACCTGACCTCAGCGAGGCCCCTGTCCACTTGACAGGCTGGGCCACGAGTGTCTCCCCATGGATGCAGTGACACAGGGCACTGGGGCCATGACCGAGATCCTCTGACTTCTCTGGCATGAGGGCTGCCAGCAGGGCCGCCCAGAGGGGGGGGCAAGAGGGGCAATTTGCCCCAGGCCCCGAGCCCCACAGGGGCCCCCACCAGAGTTTTTTGGGGCCCCTGGAGCGGGGTCCCTCACTCGCTCCGGGGGGCCCAGAAAACTCTTGCGGGGCCGGGCGCAGGAGCTTCTTCTGCTCCCGGTCTTCGCCGGCGGCGGGTCCTTCCGCTCCGGGGCGGAACGACCCCCCACCGGCGAATTACCGCCGAAGACGGAGCGGGACCCGCCGCCGAAGTGCAGCCCGGTCTTCGGCGGTAATTCGGCGGCGGGGAGCCCTTCCCTTCCGGGACCCGCCGCCGAAGTGCCCTGAAGACCCGCGGCGGGGGCCCCCCTCCACCGAATTACCACCGAAGACCGGGCTGCGCTTCGGCGACGGGTCCAGCTTCGGCGGTAATTCGGTGGCGGGGGGGGGGGTCTGCCGCGGGTCTTCGGGGCAATTCGGTGGCAGGTCCCGGAACGGAAGGGCCCCCCTGCCGCCGAAGACCCCGGGCCCCTGGAATCCTCTGGGCGGCCCTGGCTGCCAGGCTCACAACCCAGCTGGCAGCAGCCCCACACTCACCCACCTGCAGGTGCCACCAGCCCAGAACTCAGCCCAGTCCAAGCCCGAGGCACAAAACCCGGGGTGGGGGGAAGGGGGTCAGCAGCTTGGGAACCTCCAGGCACTAACCCCTCAAGGCTCCGTGGTGCTGGGAGCTTCACATGAGCTGCCCAGGGGAGAGCGGGGTCGGACCCCTGTGGCAGCTGCAGCAGTGAGCACAGCTTGGGGCAGGGGCAGGGGGAGGGGGCACAGGGCTGGGCTGTCCCTGCTGGGGTGGTGGCCCTGACACCAAGAGCCAGAGGAGGAAGCGCAGGCTTCCAGTCCCTGCTCTAAGCTTCCCTCCCTCCCCTGGGAGCACTCAACCTGAATCGGCCGTTTAATTTGCTGTGGCGCTTGGCAGGGCTTGCGGCTGGATTACTGGCAGAGAAACAACAGCCCCAGTGCGGGTATCGGCTAATCCCCTATCAACGCAGGGAGAGCCGCCGGCTGGGGAGGGCAGAGCACAGAACATGTGCCTGTCACGGAGTGTGGGGGAGTCTGGGCCCTGCACCCCCCATTTCCTGCAATTCACCGGGACTCTCAGCCAGCCAGGAACACAGAAGGTTTATTAGCCGACAGGAGCACAGTCCCAAGCAGGGCTTGTAGGTACAACCAGGACCCCCAGCCAGGTCCCTCTGGGGCGAGGATCTTAGACCCCAGACTTGGGGTTCCTGCCTCTTCCCAGCCAGCCCAAAACTGAAACCAAAACCCCCTCCAGCTGGCTCTCCCCCTCCTTCTCCCTCTCTCCCTTTGTCCACTCCCCCCACCCCCTCCTGGCTCAGGTTACAGGCTCAGGTACCGTCCCTCACCTAAAGTCACCCCCTGCTCTCCCCTCCCCCATGCAGACAGCCCCAGTAAAACTAAACGACATTCCCAGGTCAGGCCACCCCGCTCCCTGCTGCGTCACAGTGCTCCAAGCTCCCTGCATGCCCAGCTACAGGGGAGGGAGCATGAGCTGCAGCACCCCCACCACCCCCCCGCACCTGGCAGGGGCTCCTGTGGGGCTCCCTGACCTGGGCAGGGCAGCACTGAGCCGCCATGACTGTCTCTGCCACTCCCCAGTAGTGGGCGCTACCTGCCTGCATGACCAGTGGGGTGAGCATGCCCTTCCCTTGCTCGTGCCCAACAAGCGCCTGGAGGGGCGGCAGGACACTGCATAGATCAGGGCAGAGCCAGCGGCTCTGAGAAGCTGAGATCAGGCGTGAGCAATGAGGAGCGGTTGTCTGGAGGGCCCATAGGGGTTCCACAGGGCGCAGCCAGGACAGGAGGGCAGGCCCGGGGTAGGCAAGGCCCAGGCTACGTTTCCCAGTATTGCGACGGTGCCTGGAGTCTGGCCCGGCCTGGACACTGGAATGGGGCTATTTATAGAAAGGGAAATCTCCTTGCACAGCCCCCTCTGCTATACCCACACCACACCTCCCCAGAGCCCTGCGGGCAGCCCAGCCTTCTCCAGCAAACGCACCCAGCTCTGGCACAGGGGCTGGGCCGGGCCAGGCTGCAGCAAGTGTGATCTGGGAGCCAGGTCCCACCAGACATGCTCAGCCTCCCCCACGTCCACACTTCCCTACAGCGTCTGCTCCTCGAAGGGACGGCTCCTGACAAGGCCCTTCCCCCGATCTCCCTCCTCGAGCCCCCCATGATGCCAGCACGGAACCAGCTGAGCACATGGCCAGGCTTGGGGGGGACACTAGCACCTGGGCACGTGCAGCCCCATCCCACCCACTCTGAGCAATTCCTGTGTGAGATCCACAGGCAGGGCTGTGCGTGCCTGGGGCCCAACCCAGACTGAGGCTGCACATCTACACACATCAGCAAGGTCCCGCCCCCCCCCCCGCCGCATTTCCCAGGCCAGCCCCTCCCACACCCCACCCCAGTGGAGACAAACCATAGCAAGCTTCCCAGCTGCATTTCCCGCCTTGGCCATGAGCAGAGACACCCCTGCACCCTCTCCACCCCCCATGGCTTGCCAACCACCTGCTGCGTCTCCATTTAATCCCCTGTATTACCTGCCTCTCATCCAACTGCCCCTGCCCCCAGCAACCCCTGCAGGTCCAGGAGCTGAACAGGGAGACTCCCCCCCGCCCGCCCCCCAGACTGACCATGTGGGGAAGCACCGTAAGAAGTGCACATGATTGGCCATGGGTGCTTTCCCCTGTAGGAGACACTGGCTCCCATGCAGGCCCAGGGCTGGGGACTGGCTGGCTAGGGGGGGAGGAATGGGGCCCAGGGCCCTTCCCCTCGAGGGAGCAGGGCCTGCTTTGTGAGGCAATGGACTGTTCCCAGACCTGAGGGCCTGCAGCAGCTGGGGCAGGCACTCTGCAGATGTGGGACAGCCCACCCACAGGCAGGAGCAGGGGACACAAGCCACCAGGCAGCAGCTCCTGGCCCAGGCAGGCTGAGGGCACAGGTGGGTTTCTATCCACGCCCAGCCAATGCCCCGGCCTACGAGCAGCCTTGCCTGGGCTCTCCTGGCTCCTTGAGGGGCTTTCTAGGCTACTGGGTACTTGGAGAGAGTCACCAGCCCCATGCATTGCGCCACCCCAGTGTAGCGAGACCCCCTGGTGAGCTCCCTCCCTCTGCCCCACCTCCCGACAGCCCCATTCTCTGACCAGGGCCATGTCCATGCCACGCAGGGAGGTTCTAAAGGGACTTTGTGGCATCCCAAGCATGGCAGGGCAAGGCAGGCAGCAGGCCCACGGGACGCCCACCATTGACTGCGATGCCCAACGGGGCCCGATCCTGGCTGGGCCTCTGCACACTCCCGCCGACACATCAGAAAGGATCAAGTTTGCTCAGGACTGACCCCCCAACCCTGCTTGGCCCCTCGCGGGCCTGTGGGAACTGAGTGGCTTGGCCATCCCATGCCCCAGCCAGGAACCAGCAAGGCAGAGCAGCCGGGGCAGACGCCCCCCAGGAGAAAGCTGGGGCCCCAACCCTTCCCATTTCCCTTTATTTACACAGACCCTACAGCCATTTGGGGGTCTCTTCCATGGAGCCCCCCCTTTGTCAGCCTTCTGTCACTCTGCACAGCCGCTGGCCCCTGGGCTGGCTCCAAGCACACAGGGGGGTGTCACCCTGGGGGGATGCAGGTGGGTCCCCAGGGAAGTGCAGGCTGTGCTGGGGGGCAGCTGAGCCACTCCATTCCACCAGAGCTGCCGCCCCCCCCCCAGCCACGGGGAGTGGGGTCTCCGGTTCTAGTCTCATTACCTGACCCATGTCCCCCCAGACCCAGGCTAGCCCGGCAGGGCAGCCAGCTCCGGATTGCAGCCCAGGCGCTTGGCCGGCTGCAGTGTGATGAAGTGGGGCTGTTCTTACTGTTTCCTCTGAATACTGTGTGGGGGCCTCAGTTTCTGGCCGACCCTCTGTCTCCTGGCAACTAATGGCCAGGCCCTTCCCCCCTGCAAGGAAATAGCTAAAGATGAACAAAGATCAGGTGACCTCCTGGTCCAGGAAAGAGACAAAGGCCAGAGAGGAGGGGCTGGAGGGGGTGTCAGTTTGGAGCTGGCTGGGGACGGGAAGTGAGGGCAGACGGGGTTGTCTGCCTCGCTAGGCCCCAGAATGGACCCGGCTGAGGGGTCCGGTTCGCGGTACCTACAAGCTCTGTGTTAGACCTTGTTCCTGTCATCGAATAAACCTCTGTGTTACTGGCTGGCTGAGAGTCACGTCTGCCTGCGACGTGGGGGGGCAGGACCCTGTGGTCCCCCCCAGGACCCCGCCTGGGCGGACTCGCTGTGGGAAGCGCACGGAGGGGCAGAGGAGGCTGAATGCTCCAAGGAGAGACCCAGGAGGTGAAGCCGTGTGAGCTTCTTGCCCTGCAGACAGGCTGCTCCAAGGGAGAGGAGGCTCCCCAGAGTCCTGCCTGGCTTGGTGGGGAGCAGTTCCAGAGCAGCGCCCGGGGACTCCGTGACATGCAGTTAAACCAATTCCAGGCCTGCGCCCACTGACAGACGTGCCCCAGCTCCCCAGGGGCGGCCCGGGCTCTCCCGCGGCAGGCCCAGGCCACCTCTAGCCAGGCGTGAGCGCGGCCTAGACACGTCTGTGGCGGCGGGGAGCGAACGGCCGGGCCGCGGTCGCTGCAGCTCGGGAGCCCTGGCCCAGCCCCCACCTGGCCGGGGACACGCCACAGAAGGGAGCCGCCAGCCAGACCAACCCCAGTGCTGGCCTCAGGGTCCCTGGGGCCGTGGGGGCAGGAACCGGAGCTTCAGAGCGGGGCGCCGGCCCTGAGTCAAAGCCGGTCCCCGCGGGGCCGGAGCTGGAGCCCCCCAGAGAAACGCCGGATCCAGGGAGCAGGGGGCGGGACGGGTGTCCCCCCCCCCCGACACACACACACTGGGGCTCTCCGGCGAGCTCTGCCGCCGGCACCGGCGCCTGGCGGAGGAGATCCTGCAGCGCGGCTCCGAGTGACCCTCCGCTCCCAGGCACCGGGTCCAGGGACCCTGCGCTCCCCGTCCAGGGTTCGCTCCTGGCGCGTGCAGCTGCGGCCGGGCCGGTGAAGCAGAGCCGGCCCCACGGAGCAGAAGGGCCAGGTGCCCCCCGGCAGAGCTTCGGTCCCAACGAGAGCGCAGAGCGGAACGGCTCCCGGGCAGGGCGGGCTCCGGGACAGCCAAGGGCCGGGGCAGCCGAGAGCCACCCCCGCCCCCGGGCTCCCCCCGGAGAAGGGCCGCCCCCCCGCGCCAAACCTCTCCCTCGAACTCCCCCCCTAACTCCGCTGCAGGCAGCCCGAGGTTTCTGCAGCGCCTGCCCCTGCGGGCTGCGGGGGGGGGCTGTGCGGGGCGATAGCGGGTCCGCTGCCGGCCCGGCGGGCTGCGTGCGGGGCTGTGCGGGGCGATAGCGGGTCCGCTGCCGGCCCGGCGGGCTGCGTGCGGGGCGATAGCGGGTCCGCTGCCGGCCCGGCGGGCTGCGTGCGGGGCTGTGCGGGGCGATAGCGGGTCCGCTGCCGGCCCGGCGGGCTGCGTGCGGGGCTGTGCGGGGTCCGCTGCCGGCCCGGCGGGGTGGCTGGTCAGGCTGCGGGCTGGCTTTACCCAGCGGTGGCATTTACACACACAGACACCTGCGGAACGCAACGCGGGGTGGACCCCGAGCTCTGCTGGCGGCTCGAAGCTGCGCACGTCCCTGCAGGGCCCGGGAGTCCCGGCAGCGGAGCTGGTCCCTCCGGGGAGTCCAAGGAAGCGGAAAGGCCAATGCGGCGCGTCCCGGCTGCAGCCACTGAAAGGGAACCGAGTCTGCCCGGTCCCCGACCGCGGGGTGCCCCGATCGCGCTGCGCACGGGTCTGCAGCCGCCCCCCCCTGCGCACCAGCCCCCCCCCCCCCGCAGTGAGTCTGCGGCGCACGGTGCCGGGCGGGCTGGCAGGGGCCGGGAGCCCGCGGCTCGAGCTCTGCGGCTGCAGCGCCAGCAGCCCAGCCAGGCTCCCCGGGAGCGGGGCTCGCCCTGAACCGGAGCCTTCCCGGCACGAGAACCTGGAGCAGGACTTCAGCACCTTGGACAGGCCCCGCTGCGGGGGGAGCCGGGCGCTGCCAGGCGGACTCGGACCCACAAACCAAAGGCAGCGAAGCCCCCGCCGAGCCCAGCGCCGGGCTGGGGGACAGGCTGCGGGCAGGGCCCCCGGCCCCCCGGCATGAACTGGCGGGAGCGTCCAGCTGCACCATGCGGCAAGAGAGCCCGACCCCCCCCAGCCCCGCCGCCACGGGCCCCCGCCACGGGCACGCGAGGGCGGCAGGAGCCCGACCCCCCCCCCGCCCCGCCAGCGCAGCCGCCCCGGGCCCCCGCCACGGGCACGCGAGGGCGGCAGGAGCCCGACCCCCCCCCCGCCCCGCCAGCGCAGCCGCCCCGGGCCCCCCGCCACGGGCACGCGAGGGCGGCAGCCCCTGGGGCAGGAGCCCGACCCCCCCCTAGACCCGCCAGCGCAGCCGCCCCGGGCCCCCGCCACGGGGACGCGAGGGCGGCAGGAGCCCGACCCCCCCGCCCCGCCAGCGCAGCCGCCCCGGGCCCCCCGCCACGGGCACGCGAGGGCGGCAGCCCCTGGGGCAGGAGCCCGCCCCCCCCCCCAGCCGAAGCTGGGCTGCGGGTCCCGGGCACCGGCCGGCTGCGAAGCGGCGTTTGACGCCCGCTGCGCCCCGCACCGCCCCGGCCGCATTCCAGCGCCCTGGCCAGGCGCAGCCACATGCCGGCACGAGGCGCAGGGCTGCCCCGGGGCTCCGCGGCACTGGCCGGGCTGGGCTCGCTGCCCCGGGGCTCCGCGACCCCCCCCCCAATTCCCGCCCCTACCTTGGGCCGCCCCCCCCTCGCCGTCCTCGCCCTCCGCCAGGCTGTTGAGCATGGTGCCTGCTGCTGCGCGGCGCTGCGGGCCGGAGCGCGCTGCACCCGCCGCCGGCTCCGCGCCTCCGCCGCTGTGGGAGGAGGCTGCAGTGCGGGGGCCTCGGCGCACGGACTCGCTCGCTCGCTCCGGCGCGCGCTCCGGCGGCTCCTGCCGGGCGGGGCGGGGCAGGGGGGGGAGTTTGGCAGCCGCGCTGCCGCCAGCGGGGGGTGTCGGGGACCGCGGCTCCCCCCCGGGCCGCCCCTCGCGCGGAATGCGGCAGCGGCGGAGCCCCCCGAGCACAGGTCGCCCCAGGCAGCGAGGCGAATCGCGGGGCTGGCGGGCTGGGTCCGACGCGGGGCGAGGGGCAGGCCTGGGGGCTCAGCGCCGGGGGAGGCTCTGACCGGGTTCTGCTGCAGGGACCTGGCTCCCGGCTCTGGCCCAGCCTCAGCCAGACAGCTCGGGGGCTGCTGCCAGCGCCCGGAGAACAGGTGCAGGGATGCCAGCGCCCTGGCTGGGCAGAGCCCTCCTGCAGCGGGCACCCAGCCTGCTCCCGAGAGGCTGTGCCAATTCAATGGCTCCCTGGTCGCTGCAGAGAGGGGCTGACGGTGCCATGCCCATTGCCGCAACCTGCCCAGGCAGGGACAGTACCGCAGGTCCTGCCATCTGCTCCGTCTTTCCCCAGAGCTCCCGTGGGGCGCTCGGGAAGCCAGGCCCGGGTGGTTAGTGCAGGAGCCATTGCAGAGTTCTGTACCGCAGCCTATCAACACCCAAACCCGTCAGGGCGGGAGGTCAGAGGTGACAGTCGACACCCATAGAGCAGGCTTGGGCCCTTGGCCACTGACAAAGCCCAAAGACCTCAAGTGAAGACTGAATCTGCAGCTCCAGCTTTGCTATGGCTTAGTGCCTGCGCCAAGGAGCCCCTGAGCCCAGGGGCAGCCCGTGACTGAGGTGCCCTGCCCCATGGAGGCAGCGGATGGGTGTGCCTTGCAGGGGTGCAGGCTGGGTGTGTAACTCGCTGGCCTGCAGAGGGAGGGAGCAGGGCTTGCGAGTGGGGTGCTGGTGCTGCCAGCAGCCAGGGGAAGTTTCCCCTGGACGGCACAGACCAGACTCCCTCACGCTGTGAGCAGGGGGCAGCAATTGACCTCGAGCAGCCCTGAAAGTGTCACCCTTGGCCCTGCACAGGACACAAAAGGAAGTTGGCTGCAACGCAAGGAGCCCAGTGGGAACCCCTGCCCGTAGCTTCCGAGCATTCCCATAGAGACAGCCCTCACCCCCCAGCCCACGGGTGCTCCCTCAGCTCAACCTGGGCCCGGGGAAAGCTTCCCACAGCCAGACCTTGCTTCATGACCTGCCCCCAGAGGTGCGGGGGACTGGTTCAGGGAGCCCCCTCCCCAGCAGGGCCACCTGCTCTGTGCAGATCCATTGAGCTCCTCCTTGCTCCACCCTCAGCCTCTGGGAGTTTCTGGGGTGGGGGGGAAGGAGGCTCAGACCCGCTGAATCCAGGCAGCTCCCAGGGACAGGAGCTCTGCAGCGGCCAGGTCTCCTGAGCTGGCTGAGATCGCACCAGGCCGCAGCAGCAGTTACTCCTTGGCGGCTGTAATTAATTGTTTACTTTCTCCTGGTGTGTGGCCAGCTGCTCTGCTGGCTCCTGGCTCTCCCCTTGCAGGGCTCACAGGTCCTGACCTCCCCTGGCCAGCCCACTCAGCCCCCCCCTCCCCCCCCGGCCTCAGCATGCCCCCAGTCTGCTGCTGCTGGGTGCCCTGGAAGCGCTGTGCCTCAGCTGGGCCCATGGTTTGCAAGCTGCAGCAGCCTGTTCTGTCTCCAGGAAGCCTGTATGCCCAGCCCCCTTCGCAGCGGGAACAAGACTCCCCAGGCTTTGAGTGCTCATGGAAGAGCCAGGGCTGCGGCTCTGCAAGCTGCTAACTCCAGCCCAGGGCCCACCCCCTTCCCCGCTGGCAGGTCAGGAGTCGCTAAGGGAGGAGGCAGGGTGGGTTCAGTGGCTCAAGCACACCCCTGGGCTCGGGGGTTCCACCAGGCCCAGCACGGCCCTCAGCCAGCTGCTTCAGCCTCCATGCTTTGGTTTCCCCACCTGTGCCAGGGGGACCAGGTCCCTCCCATGGGACTGAACTGTTCCATGTCTGGGAGGTGCGTTGGGCTCCCCTGTCTGTGCAGACGGTGCGTTCCTAGCACGGCAGGCCCTGCGCTGCTCCAGGCTCACCCTGCCCACTGAGGCTCCCCATTCTCCTGCTCTCCCCAGCCCTGCACCCCTCTGCTGCCCAGGTGCCACGTGGCCAGGTGCCGTGTCTGCTCATCTCAGGCGCTCAGCATCTCCCTGCCCAGCCCACGGCAGGGCCCCCACCCGCCCCCATTTCTCTGGATATTCCTGGCAGAAGGAGCAGCGTTGGAGCTGGCGCCTCCTGGGGAATTTGCCGGCTGCTTTGCGAAGTCACATTTCATCTCCTGAAGGGTGAGAGGCCCTTGGGAACCTGCTTTGCTTGGCCCCAGGAGCTGCCACCTCACTGCCACTAGACTCAGCCTCCTGCCAGGCAGAACCTCCCCAGCCCCACTCAGAGCCAAGGCAGCAGCTGCAAGGGGAGGAGGCTCCTATCGGAGGATAAACCTCTAGGAAATCGAGGCCCCAATGCCCCGGAGAGGGGAGGAGGAGCTGGAGGTGCCAGGGTGTGGGGCAGGGTGAGGCCAGGGAGTCCTGAAGCTTGTTCCCAGCTACGGTGCTGACCTGTGGCCGTGGGCCTGGATGCCATGGTCACAGCATGGAAGGACCCCCTGGCGCAGTGCCCTGCCCTCCTGGACGCACGGCTGCTCCCCTCCCCGGGAGGCCGAGCACAGAGCGGAGGGGCTCCCTGCCCAGCCCAGGGGTGCATGTCACAAAGTCCAGCCTGGAGGAGACGCCTGGGGTCTCCAGGAGGAAGGGCAGAGTCGCTGGAGGCTCAGGATTTGACAAACAGGCCTCAGGGGCCTCATGCCCTGGCCTCCCTCTGTGCCCCCCCCTCTGGCCGGGCGGCTGAGAGAAGCCTTCACCCCCAGCCCACTCTCCCCTAGGGGCGGGGAGCTCCGCTTGGCAGCAGGACAGCGGGAGAAGCTCCAGCGCTTTGCACCCAGAGGGCCAGGCCTGCGCCTGGCGCCCGGGGTGAGGCCCCGGCCTGAGGGCAGGGCTGTGGCGGGCAGTTGGGACAGGCACCCCCAGATTCAATCCGTTTCCCCAGAGCCAGCACCATGGGTGGTTCCAGGCCCTGGGCAGACAGAGCCCCGCCAGGCTGGGCACAGGAGTGGGGCAGGCAGCCCAGCGAGCCCTGCCAGGCGTCCGGCCCCGAGCCACAGTGGCTTGGCTTCCAGGGATGAGGAGGTCACGGATCCTGCAGCTCAGCAGTGAAAGGGATTTTCCTGCTCCACCAGCTGGGGGAGGGGGCGTGAGCACGTGAGAGACTGTTAATCCCTAATCCCGATTAGCAGCTCGCTGGGGCCTTGCCAGCCACCCTGCTCCCCCTTCCCCACAATGGAGAGAGCCCCATGGGGCACGTCCTGCAGCATGGGGGGCACGTCACACAGCATGGGGGGCACGTCCTGCAGCATGGGGGGCACGTCACACAGCATGGGGGGCACATCCTGCAGCATGGGGGCACGTCACGCAGCATGGGGGGCACGTCCTGCAGCATGGGGGGCACGTCACACAACATGGGGGGCACATCCTGCAGCATGGGGGGCACGTCCTGCAGCATGGGGGGCACGTCACACAGCATGGGGGGCACGTCCTGCAGCATGGGGGGCACGTCACACAGCATGGGGGGCACGTCCTGCAGCATGGGGGGCACGTCACACAGCATGGGGGGCACGTCCTGCAGCATGGGGGGCACGTCACACAGCATGGGGGGCACATCACACAGCATGGGGGGCACATCCTGCAGCATGGGGGGCACGTCACACAGCATGGGGGGCACGTCCTGCAGCATGGGGGAGCACGTCACACAGCATGGGGGGCACCATAGCACAGAGAGGGGGGGTCCATGGCGCAGGAGGAAGGGGGAGTCTAGAGCACAGGGAGTGGGGAGCAGTCCATGGTGTAGGGGGAGGGGCCATGGCCGGGGAGCTGGGTTTGGTTAAAATGAGTCAAACCCTTGGATGTGCAAAGTGGAGTCACACCCCTGGGCTGGGGCAGGGTCCCATAACCCGGGGGGCAGGGAGCGGGAATCTCAGGGGAACTCTCCCGCAGGGAGTGGGGCAGGCTGAGGCCCAGAGGGGTCAAAGGAGGGGGAAGGAGGCAGGGCATTTACACATGAGGCCACACAAAGCCCTGTAATGCCCATCAGGGAACAGCTGGGGGTGGGGGGAGCTGGAGCTGTGCCCTCATTACTGGGTAAAATTCTAAGCAGGGAAGGCCATGCCCAGGGGAGGGTCTGCGCTGAGGGGCCGTGCCACGGGGGGGAGGGGTCTGCGCTGAGGGGCCGTGCCACGGGGGGGAGGGGTCTGCACTGAGGGGCCGTGCCGAGGGGGAGGGGCTGCGCTGAGGGGCTGTGCCCTGGGGGGGAGGGGTCTGTGCCAAGGGGCTGTGCCCTGGGGGAGGGGTCTGCACTGAGTAGCTGTTCCACGGGGGGGAGGGGTCTGCGCTGAGGGGCTGTGCCCTGGGGGGAGGGGTCTGCGCTGAGGGGCCGTGCCACGGGGGAGGGTCTGCACTGAGGGGCTGTGCCCTGGGGGGAGGGGTCTGCGCTGAGGGGCCATGCCCTGGGGGGGAGGGTTATCCAATGAGGGGCTGTGCCATGGGGGAGGGTCTGCGCTGAGGGGCTGTGCCCTGGGGGGAGGGGTCTGCGCTGAGGGGCCGTGCCACGCAGGGGAGGGGTCTGCACTGAGGGGCTGTGCCCTGGGGGAGGGGTCTGCACTGAGTAGCTGTGCCCTGGGGGGAGGGGTCTGCGCTGAGGGGCTGTGCCCTGGGGGGAGGGGTCTTTGCCAAGGGGCTGTACCCTGGTGGGAGGGGTCTGTGCCGAGGGGCTGTGCCCTGGGGGGAGGGGGCTGTGCCGAGGGGCTGTGTCCTGGGGGGGAGGGGTCTGCGCCAAGGGGCCATGCCACAGGGCAAGGGGTCTGCACCAAAGAACCGGGCCCTGGCAGACAGCAGGGATGGGAGCTCATTGGCCTGGCAGAGGCAGGATGCTGGAGTCAAGCCACAGAACAACCAGCCCCCTCAACCATCACAAGCACAGAACCTCTTCCTCCGCCCCGTCCCCGCAGCCCCCAGGACTGGCCCCATGGCCAGGCCGGAAGCCACAGTGCTCTGCCCGACCCAAGCCCTACCTGCGGTTCAGCTGAACACAGGCGCAACCTCCTTCAATTCTCTGCCTCTCCGAGACACCTGCCCCCTGGGATCCCCCTGGGCCAGGAATCCCCAGGTGCCAGCTGTAGCTTGTGGCCAGGAGTCTCTGGTTCAGCCGTCACATCCGCCCAGGGGGCCAGGCAGAGTCGAGCCTCACTCCCTGTAACCCAAGCTCCCACCTCACTGAGGGCCTGTCCCAGGAGCTTCGAGGATCATCCTCATGAATAGCTGTGCAAGGAGTTGCCTGGGGCCCTCTCTCCCTGCCTGGGCCATCTGGGGTTCACCGCCCCCTGCAGCAGGAGGGCTGGGAGCCTGGACACTCCTATCCTATTTTATATTACTGTCCACACTGTTTATACAAATGTTCCATCTTTAAAAATCCCCACTGAGCTCTTGGCCTCAGGTAGATCTTGTAGCAGTGAGTTCCACAGGTTAACAATTGTACACGCTGTATATCTAATTGTACTGCTTCTCCATGTACTGCCGATAAACCATCTCAGCACAACAAGCAACTTCACAGCCCTCACTCGATCTGCATCTACTGGATCTGAAACACGTGTGAGAGGCTCGGGAACCAGGAGAAGGAACAGTTGTCACTAAGGATGCTTTGTGTTGTGGCAGCACCTGAGGCCCGTTGGGTGAGGGTCAGTAATGGCTATTCATGCCATGCTGCTGCCTCACAGGCTGTACCAGGTGCTGCACACAGCCCAGACCCAGCCCCTACCTGCAGAGTTTGCAGCTCAGGTCACAAGATACAACCCCTAAGATCAGCAAACAACGTGGTGGGGGACAGGGCTCAGGCTGCAGGTCACACTGCGCTCTATGGCACACGCAGCGGCACCTGGCCCGGCAGGAAGGGTTTGCGCTGAGTCTAGGTGAGAGTCCAACTCTGCCCCCAAGCATCAGGGACTGCATGCGTGTCACTGTGTGTGTGTCACTGTGCGTGTCAGTGTGTGTGTCACTGCCAGTGTGCATGGGTGTCATTGTGCGTGTGTCACTGTCAGTGTGTGTGTGTTTCACTGTGGGTGTGTCACTGTGAGTGTGTTACTGTGGGTGTGTGCGTGGGTGTCACTGTGCATGTCTCAGTGTGTCACTGTGTGTGTCAGTGTGTGTGTCACTGTCAGTGTGCATGGGTGTCACTGTGCACATCAGTGTGTGTGTGTGTCACTGTCTGTGCGTAGGTGTCACTGTGCGTGTGTCACTGTGGGTGTGTTACTGTCAGTGTGCATGTGTGTCACTGTGCATATCACTGTGTGTGTTACTGTCAGTGTGCATGTGTGTCACTGTGTGCATGTGTCACTGTCAGTGTGTATGTGTATTACTGTCCGTGTACATGTGTCAGTGTACCTGTCACTGTCAGTGAGTGTGGGTTTCACTGTGGGTGTGTCACTGTGAGTGTGTTACTGTGGGTGTGCATGTGAGATGCAGCTGTTTCCTGTGGGTTACATACTGTTCACACACCTCTCAGGCCCCCAGGGCTACAGGCAGATCCCCGATCGGGTGCCCCCCCCCCCGAGAACAATGCAGGAACACTCAGCATGGCATGCGGTGTGCACTGCTCTGGGTGACAGCTGCACACTCACAGGGCCCGGCTGGCCACTGACGCTCTGTCAAGCTGGCAGTGCCGCCCCATCAGCCCTCACCACTCACCACAGCACGGTGCAATGAGCAGCAGCAGCGCTGGCACAAGTGGATCAGTAGCACAGGGAAGAACCAGGATCTGTCAGAGCCACGGACCTGGAACTGGCAACCTTCTGATTCCCCAGTGAGAACTAGGGGAGCAGGGGTTCCAGTGTTATCGGGCCTCCCCCCAATATCAGGGGCTTTGTCTTATATATGCAACTACACAAACACCCCCAAAAATAGCATCCGGATTTGTCACCCTGGCTCTGGTCTCCCCAGTCAGAACCTGCACAACAAAGGCAGCAGCACTGGCAGCGTAGAGGGAAGAGCTGGGCAATAAAGGTGAGCTCTGGCTGATGGCTTGCTCAGTATTCGTGGTGCCCACCAGCAGGGGCAGCTCTAGCCATTTTGCCGCCCCAAGCACGGCGGCACGCTGCAGGGGGCACTCTGCCGGTCGCCGGTCCCGCGGCTCCAGTGGACCTCCCACAGGCACGCCTGCGGATGCTCCACCGGAGCCACGGGACCAGCAGACCCTCCGCAGGCACGCCTGTGGGAAGTCCACCGGAGCCGCCCGCCGCCCTCCCGGCGACCGGCAGAGCGCCCCCCGCGGCGTGCCGCCCCAAGCACGCGCTTGGCATGCTGGGGTCTGGAGCCGCCCCTGCCCACCAGACCTGGGCTAGGCCCCTCCTGCCACCAGGCAGGGCCTGTGGCTCCCCCCATTTGCCCAGCCAGAAAGCCCAGCCAGGCCCCATCCCAGCCCCCTAATGGTGCACAGGGCATGGGCAGGGCAGAGGCTGGGGTGGGGCCAACAGGCCCTTGGCACTGGGGGTGGCGCTGCTGCAGACATATGATGAGGGGAGGCGGCAGGTGGATTTACAGCCATGGTGCTGCCTGCTCCAGCTGTGTCGCCCGCTCTGCTCCGCCAGGTGCGCTGGGGAGACAGGCAATAAATCTCCAATTTAATAACGGTCTCCCTGGCGCGGAGGCCCTGACCCCACCAACCCCGCCAGGACTGGGCCGAGCGGCTCCCGCCTCACAGCTCATTGGAGGTGCAGCTCACCACTTCATGGCAGGCAGACAGACATTAACCCTGAGCACCCCAGCTGGGGCTGGGAGAGACGGCCAACCCTGGCCCCCACCCTGCACCATCAGCACTGCCTGCTGGTACCGGGATGGACGGTAACACAGCCATTAATCCTTAGCTGTTTTCTGTTCCAGGTACAAGGAATTATCCTGGCACCGGGTCCTTCCACGTCGCCACACAGAGTTCACCACCGGCCCTTCCCGGCGACAGGGCGTCATTGCCACCAACACAGGAGAGGGAATTTCCAGGCTGGAGTTTAGAGGTGGAGACAGTCGGCGATCAGCCAAGGCTGACACCTGGCAACCAACTTCAACTGTGTGAGAGACGCTCCCCAGGCACAGGCGCACCATGGAGAGCTCTGGCCATCACAGGGGGGTTGCGGGCAGCACAGAGGGCCCCTGGGGCCAGAGGAGAGTTGGCAGCAGCATGAAAGGCACCTGGGCCACAGGGGGTTGGGGGCAGCGACAAGGGCTTGGGGAGTCACATGGGAGGTTGTGGCTGCAGATTAGGAGTAAGGGGCACTGTCGGAGCTGGGGAGGAACCCAGGGCTCGGTTAGCAGGGGGCTGCAGGTCGGGAGTGAGGGGCACCGGCAGAGCAGGTCCCATCCCAGGGGTGCCCGGGACTCCCAGCCCCGCCCTGGGGCTGGCTGGGCCCTGCCCCCTCCTGCTCTGCTCGCCCGCACCGCACAGGCAGTGACTTGTGGAGAGCGGCTGCCCCTGAGGGACGTGCTCAGAATGGGAACAGCAGCAGCTGGGAGCGGGCGGCACTGGGAAATCTCCGGACAGCTGGGAGCAGGGAAGAGTCACAGCTCAGCAGGTCTGGGGGGATTATGGGGCACCCAGCTGCCCCCACTCCCAGCCTGCCTGGGAGCCCCCTGCCGAAGCAGGGTGCTGGCTTTTCCCCAGATTCTCCCCAAGTCTCTCCAAATCAGTCAGAGCAGGCCCATCGGCAGGGAACCCCAGGGCAGCCCCCTGCTCCCCCCAGGCCAGGCCCCTCCCCACTAGGGCCCCACAGAGCTGCCGTGGCTGTGTGCGAGGCTCCACAGGCCAGTCCGGCCCCTTGCCCCCCGCAGCTGCTGCAGGGCAGGCTCTGCTCATAGGGGCACCAAGGCTGGCACCTGCCTGAGTGCTGCCCCCCTACTAGGCTGTTTCCTGGCCACAGTCTGCCAGCATCACCTGCCCCTGCCCCGGAGCCAGTGGAGGGGCCAGGCCACGGGAAGCGGCAGTGGCAGTGACCGAGGGAGGCTCGTGGCAGGACCAGTGCTCGCCCGGGGTAGAGATGAGACATTACAGGGATGAGGATGGGGGTTTGGGGGGCACCCTGTCACTCATGGGTCCCCCCATCCCTGCAGCGTGGGGCCCAGCCCACCCAGCCCAGGCATCGCTCTGCAGTTTGGTTCTTCAGATACCTTCCCTTCAAAGCCCAGACACCAGGGATAGGAGAGAAGGGGGGCAGGGAGCCAGGCTTGCCAGGGCTGTGTCCAGAGCCCGGTGCTCCCTGGACTGGGCACATCCGACAGTGCAGGCCTCGTCTACCCCCGGCTGGGCAGGGAGCTGGCGCCGAGCAGACAGAGCAGCAGCCTGCGAGCAGTCTGAGGAGGATGGAGCCAATGGGGGGCTGACGGTCCCTGGGGCAGCACAGCAATGTGGGGGGTGGGGTGGGGGCATGAGCCCCTCTGCCAGCCCACACAGCCTGGCCTGTCTCCTGCCCAGATGTTTGCCAGCAGCTCGGCAGTGACGCAGGCCTGGGCAGCCTCACTGAGCAGATGACCTCTCCCACCCCACGGGCTGGGCTCACAGGGCGCCCCCCAGCCTGGGCAGAGGAAGGGGGAGGGGCAAAGCTAGAGGGAAGCCATGGGCATCTCTCTCCTCCCACTCCGCCTGCACCTGCCTCTGGATGGGGCCTCTGCAGCCTGGGCAGTGGGAGGGCAGGGGCTGCCGGCTGCTCAGGGCTGGGGGCCTGGCCCAGGCGTGGGGGTCAGTTACAGTGCAGGCCTTTTGGCAGCTGGGGCCGGGGCACCCTACAGAGCCCCGCACCGGCCCCTGCCCACCAGCTCCATTCCCTACAGCCAGGAGCGCCAGCCCCCTCTCCAACAGCGCTCACTGGCGGCCGCCATTCCCAGCAGCACTGGGGGCTGCTCAGACAGTGTCAGGGGCAACTGGGCTGTGGGGAGCAGGGCAACAGGCTGGCTGTGGGGGGAGCTCCCCCCCCGCCCAGTGCAGCGCTGCTCTGAGGACACTGTACACTCCCCTTCGCTGTTTCCCTCCCCGCTGCCCAGGCGAGCCAGCCGCCAGTAAATCCAGGCTGGGCCAGCGAGACAGAGCACGAGGGGTCTGAAGAGAAGTGGCAGAGAAGGCCAGTCCCCTCGCCCCCAGCCCCCTTCCTTCCCAATGCCAGAGCTGAGCCATTTGCCTGCAGCTTAGCGCCGTGCCCCCTGCTGAGCCCTGCCCTGCCGCCCGCCACCCCCCACTGGGCCCCGCCCCACCACCCGCAGCAGTGCCCCCCACTGCGCCCCGCCGCCCAGTGTGACACCCCCTGCCCTGCCACCCACAGCACAGCACCCCCCGCTGCACCCCGCCGCCCACAGCACAGCACCCCCCGCTGCACCCCGCCGCCCTCAGCACGGCACCCCCCGCTGCACCCCGCCGCCCACAGCACAGCACCCCCGCTGCACCCCGCCGCCCACAGCACAGCTCCCCCCGCTGCACCCCGCCGCCCACAGCACAGCACCCCCCGCTGCACCCCGCCGCCCACAGCACGGCACCCCCGCTGCACCCCGCCGCCCACAGCACGGCACCCCCCGCTGCACCCCGCCGCCCACAGCACGGCACCCCCGCTGCACCCCGCCGCCCACAGCACGGCACCCCCGCTGCACCCCGCCGCCCACAGCACGGCACCCCCGCTGCACCCCGCCGCCCACAGCACGGCACCCCCCGCTGCACCCCGCCGCCCACAGCACGGCACCCCCGCTGCACCCCGCCGCCCACAGCACAGCACTCCCTAGCACCACAATAGGGCACTTTGTCTCAGACCTGGTTACAGCACAGGGCTCTGACAGAGGGGGACTCTGTCTGCTTGGGGCAGGACTGTCCCTGGGTTTGGGGTTTGTGCCTCACGTGCCCTGCTCACCTGACCCCCTGCCTCACATGCCGTGCCCAGCTCCAATTCCCCTGCACGTGCGGCAGAGCCCCCCTCTCTGAGCAGGGACAGGGCCGGGGCACCTGATGGGGGGGACCTGCTCAGGTGGCGGAGGGGCTGCCTGCATCCCAGCCCTCTGCCCTCCCCTGGCTCAGCCTCATGCTCCCCCCCAGCCAAGCACCACCAAGGTGGGTAGGCAGATTCCCCTGACAGGCACACAGCAAATCTGCATGGTAACACCAGCAACCCCAACCCCGAGCAACTAAGCCCTGTCACCCAGCCCCCCGGCGACGCTGATGCAGCATCCCCTCCAGCCGGCCCAGCTCTGTGCCCAGCAGCCCCCGCCCCACTCTGGACAGCACAGACCCCTCCCCCACCACGGGGCTGGCAAACAGCTCAAATGATCCCAATAACATTAGGGAACAGCGCAAGAGAAATGACACTGGGCCTAGTTTCCATGGAAACAAGAGAGCCTCCTTATCCAGTTTGGTACCATGGAGGTTTCCATGGCGCCACGGCTGTATTTGACCATCTTTTCCGTACACCACGTTTGTGTGTCACCACCACCTGTGCCCGGGGCTTTGCATCCCCCAGCGTCCTCATCCGCCTCCCCCTATGCTACCACCCACCCCCGCCCACCTGCCCTGAACTCCCACGAGCCTCTCCACACACCCTGCCTGCCCCCTCCCCGCCCACAGCAGCGCAGCAGGGGCTGCCCATGCCGTGGGGCTGGGTCAGGAACAAGCTGAGCTGGCTGTGGCTTGTCTAGCAAACGCAAGGCTGGTGTGGGGCTGGGAATTGTTGGGGTGGAAGGGACATGCAGGAGACTGGGCCTAGGGCTCCCTCAGGTGGGGTGGACAGGATGGGCATCGGGTTGGGCACCCTCCAGTCACTGCCCAGGGTTCACAGCGCAGGGGGTAGGCAGCGGAGTCCGGCTCTCATCCCCCCCACCCCCGGCGAGACGTTCTGGATCCATGGTGCACAGGACCCACACGTGCCCCACAGCACAGCCCTGCTCCCCGTCCCCCACACCAGCTGGGCCCTTTGGCACCATGTCCCAAGCCAGGAATATGCCAGTCATGGTTCCCCCCCACGCCCCCGCAAGCGGAGTCAGGGGTTGCCACAGCAACCAGGTCCTTGCTGGAGCCTACAGCAACTAGTTCAAGGCTTTATTTTAAGAATCACTTTGAATCTAAGAGTCTCCCCCGGCCGCCAAGGTGGGGGTAACCCTGCCCCTTCATCGGGCCCCTGATCTGCCCCTGGACCAGGGACAGGGAGCAGCAGGACCAGGGCAGGCGTTAACCAGGCCCCAGCGGGATCTCTGCAGTCCCGGCTGGGCCTGGCAAAACCTCCCATGTAGGCCGGGGTGTGGAGGGAGGACAAATAGCAGGCGACTCACTGCTCTGTGGGGCGCTGAACTGACCCCGCAGCACCCGAGGAGGGGCCCCACCTGAGCCCCACACAGCATGTGCCAAACCAGCTCCTCCCCTCAGCCCGGAGGGCTGCTGTGACCCAGGCCACTGCCTGCCCCCCTGATCTGCACAGCGCCCCCACTTGGTCATGCACCCTGCCTGGAACAGCCCTGCCCAGCCCCCGCTTTCCCAGCTCAAGCCCTGCCCAGCCCCCACATTTCCTGGCACAGTCCCCCCGCCCATTGCAGCCCTGCCCCACACCACCCAGGCCCCAAGAAGAGATGCGGGGAGGGGACACACAGAGCCAGGTGTGTCTGTGCCCAAGGGTAACCCCATGGCAGGGGCTGGGCTTCCAGGTACTGTGCTCCTGCAGCCCAGGTCCCTGGCAGGTGGGAGCCTCGGCAGGTGGGGGTAGGGGTCCTTCTTGACTCACCCCCCCACACACACCCCCACCCCAGAGTTCTGCAGCCCCTGGCCTGAGGTAGTTCTGGGCTCATCTGTGTTGGGAAAACCCACAGCAGCTGCAGGCAGCTCAGGGGCATGGACACGAGCAGTTGCCAGAGGTGGGGGGGTAGGGAGAGGGGCAGGGTGGTGCTGAGTGCACGGGGGGGGACTGAGAGTTAAGGACAAGGTGCAAGGAGGGAACTGCAGGGGGAGGGGAAGTGCAGAGAGATCAGGATAGAGAGGCCTGGGGGTGCAGGGAGAGGGCTGGGGGTGGGGGTGCAGGGAGGGAGCTGGGGGTGCAGGGTGCAGGGAGAGGGTTGGGGTGCAGGGAGGGAGCTGGGGTGCAGGGAGAGGGTGAGGTCAGGGTTCAGGGAGGGAGCTGGGGGTGCAGGGTGCAGAGAGAGGGCTGGGGGTGCAGGGAGGGGGTGAGGTCAGGGTGCAGGGAGGGAGCTGGGGGGGCAGGGAGGGGGTGAGGTCAGGGTGCAGGGAGGGAGCTGGGAGTGCAGGGAGGTGGTGGGGTGCCGGGTGCAGGGAGAGGGCTGGGGTGCAGGGAGGTGGTGGGGTGCAGGGTGCAGAGAGAGGGCTGGGGGTGCAGGGAGAGGGTGAGGTCAGGGTGCAGGGAGGGAGCTGGGGGTTCAGGGAGGTGGTGGGGTGCGGGTGCAGGGAGGGAACTGGGGTGCAGGGAGGGAGCTGGGGGTGCAGGGTGCAGAGAGAGGGCTGGGGGTTCAGGGAGGTGGTGGGGTGCGGGTGCAGGGAGGGAGCTGGGGGTGCAGGGAGAGGGTGAGGTCAGGGTGCAGGGAGGGAGCTGGGGGTGCAGGGAGAGGGTGAGGTCAGGGTGCAGGGAGGGAGCTGGGGGTTCAGGGAGGTGGTGAGGTGCGGGTGCAGGGAAAGGGTTGGGGGTGCAGGGAGGGGATGAGGTCAGGTTGCAGGGAGGGAGCTGGGGGTGCAGGGAGAGGGTGAGGTCAGGGTGCAGGGAGGGAGCTGGGGGGCAGGGTGCAGGGAGGGAGCTGGGGTGCAGGGAGGGGGTGAGGTCAGGGTGCAGGGAGGGAGCTGGGGGGCAGGGTGCAGGGAGGGAGCTGGGGTGCAGGGAGGTGGTGAGGTCAGGGTGCAGGGAGGGAGCTGGGGGTTCAGGGAGGTGGTGGGGTGCGGGTGCAGGGAAAGGGTTGGGGGTGCAGGGAGAGGGTGAGGTCAGGGTGCAGGGAGGGAGCTGGAGGTGCAGGGAGGGAGCTGGGGTGCAGGGAGGGGGTGAGGTCAGGGTGCAGGGAGGGAGCTGGGGTTCAGGGAGGTGGTGAGGTCAGGGTGCAGGGAGGGAGCTGGGGTGCAGGGAGGGGGTGAGGTCAGGGTTCAGGGAGGGAGCTGGGGGTGCGGGGTGCAGAGAGAGGGCTGGGGGTGCAGGGAGAGGGTGAGGTCAGGGTGCAGGGAGGGAGCTGGGGGTTCAGGGAGGTGGTGGGGTGCGGGTGCAGGGAGGGAACTGGGGTGCAGGGAGAGGGTGAGGTCAGGGTGCAGGGAGGGAGCTGGAGGTGCAGGGAGGGAGCTGGGGGTGCAGGAAATGGCATGGTGGGGGTTGGGGGCAGGGAGGGCAGTGAAGCAAGTGCCTGGGGAATTGCTTTGCATTTGCAGCCCTTTGCTTCCCGCCTCACGTGGGGCCAGGGAAGGGATCCTGCACATCACCCCTAAGGGATCCCAGAGACACCCCTGGCCTGGCCCCTTCCCCCCAAGGGTCTGTCGCCCCCACACAGAGGGACAGGCCCGCCACTGCCCCTCCAGTCCACCCCCAGGCCCTGTGGGAGGAAAGCCGCCCTGAGGGGTCAATGGGTGAGCAGGGGGCTCAGGGCAGGCCAGCGAGTGGCTCCCCCCAGCCCAGCTCCAGCCTGGCCAGACAGGGCTGCAGGCTGCATGTGGCCAAGGGTGACCCCTGGTGGCCAGGGAAGGAGGCTCCAGCTCTCACAGTCGGGGAGCAGGCAGGAGCCGGCCCCTCTGAGCTGGGCCGGGACAGAGACCCTCAAGCCGCTCTCCAGCACTGCCAGCCCGAGGCCAGAAATCACCCGTCCCAGTCATGCTCTTGGGCTGTGATTTCTGAGCCCCCTGAGTGTGTGGGTGTGTGCGCTGAATGAGTGTGTGCACGGCTGCATTGTGTGTACAGAGTGTTGTATGAACATGTGCACTGTGTGTGTGCACTCTGTGCTGTGTGGGTGTGCATGTGTGTTATGTTGTGTTGTGTGTTTGTGCATTACGTCTGCGTGCGACAGCTTGTGCTGCAGCTCGCTCACGTTCATAGGGCACACGGTGGTTTTGGTCCCGGTGACCAGAACCCGTTGTGCCAGGTGGTGCCCAGTGAGAGGGCAGCCCTGCCTGGCCCAGCCCAGCCTGGTCACAGTCTGGTGCAGAGCATGGGGGCAGCGGATAGGAAGCTGGAACTGGGACCCACCAAACCCAGAGGGGCCCCCAAGCGGGGAACCGCTGTGAACCCCTGCTGAGCTGGCGGCGGAGCAGGCTGCTGTCTGGAACAGCCAGGGTGGGTCCCCCCTCTCTGGCCACAGACACCTGCTCAGTCTGCTCCATCTGCTCTTAAAGGGGCAGCTCCCATTACCACAGCTGTTAACACCACTGCCCAGGCTTGGCACCCCACACCTGCTGCAGGCCCCTCCCTTAACCCTGACAACAGCTCTAACAGTCGCATCAGGTGTCACTCCTGGAGTCAAGTGAGCAGGAGAATCTCAGCTTTCAGTTATAATGAGCGGCAAGTTTCTAGCCCTTGTGGCTGCAAAGACAATCTGGGAAAAGTGGCCTGAGCACAGCCCGTGGGCCTCAGTGATGCAGCAGCAAAGAGAGGCCGGAAGTACCGGGTGTGACGTTATTGATATAAACTGGGATCATATAGAACATGGTTTGCAACCAAGGTCCTGTAGTGGCACCAAATCTTATGTAAAGGGGGTCGTATAAGGTGTCTAAGACCAGGTTATGGGTTGCTGGTTATGGTTATGCTGTCTGTGTGCATGTGTCATTTTGTAGTTGAAGTTATGAGTATTGTCTCTGTACTGTCTGTATTTTGTATTTGTGCTCAGCTTCTGGGTGACACCGCAGACAAGTTGGTGTTAGCTCTGCCTAGCGGGCATTAATGGCCCATTAAGGACCATCAGCTACACAATTGACCCATGGAGAGGAGGCAGACACGCCTTGTGACTCAGCAGGGTGTGCAGGGACTGGCCCATGTGACTCCAGACTCCATTTTGCTGTAATTGTCCACAGTAAGGACAAAGAGGTTCTTACACCTGGAAAAGCCTATATAAGGCTGATGCCTCATCTCCATCTTGTCTTCAATCCTGCTTCTTACCTCTGGAGGGACTTTGCTACAAGCTGAAGCTCTACACAAGGGACTGATGACCCATCCCAGTGGGGGATGTTCCCCAGAGACTTAATTTGAACCTGCAGTTTACTCCATCACTGCTACAAGCCTGAACTAAGAACTTTGCCATCACTGTATGTAATTGATTCCATTTAACCAATTCTACCTCTCATCTCTACCTTTTTCCCTTTATGAATAAACCTTTAGATTCTAAAGGATTGGCAACAGCGTGATTTGTGGGTAAGATCTGATGTGTATATTGACCTGGGTCTGGGGCTTGATTCTTTGGGATCGAGAGAACCTTTTTCTTTTATTGGGGTGTTGGTTTTTATAACCATTCATCCCCAGGACGAGTGGGACTGGTGGTGATACTGGGAGACTGGAGTGTCTAAGGAAATTGCTTGTGTGACTTGTGGTTAGCCAGTGGGGTGAAACCAAAGTCATTTTTGTCTGGCTGGTTTGGTTTGCCTTAGAGGTGGAAAAACCTCAGCCTTGGGCTGTGACTGTCCTGTTTGAGCAATTGGTCCTGACTTGGCACTCTCAGTTGGGTCCCACCAGAACCGCATCGTCACACCAGGGTTAACACCTCATGATCTCGGTGCACTCGGGGTCAGCAGTTCTACAGCGCACAGCTCATCAGCAGGGCTGCCTAAACCGTCACCGCCCCAGCACTGACCTTGTCCACTGCAGCTAGCGGAGCTGGTGTCTCCGTGGGGCAGCCCCCACAGGAACACGCCCTGCCCACAGGTCACCCTGTGTGAGGCAGCAGGGCTCTTGGGCTGCGGGGTGCAGGGCCTGGTCTAGCATTACAGACAACACAGCGGCAGGTACCACGCCCCAGGACGGGTCGGCTGTGGGACCAGACCCGGCGCCTGTTGAAGTCAAAGCAGGAGCCTCTAGCGTGGGGCACATGGTCTAGCAGCCAGAGGGTGCCAGGCGTTAGTCAGGGGAACACAAGCACAAATTAAGGGGGACACGAGAGCGGTTCTCAGATACCTGAAAGGCTGCCACAGAAAAGCTGGAGAAAAGCGGTTCTCCCTGACCACCGAGGGCAGGACAAGAGGCGACGGGATCAAACTGCAGCACAGCAGATTTAGATTAAATCTCAGGTGGTCCACGTGGGGGGGGGGCAATGTTATAGCCGATGCTTTATCACAGGGCGGGGGCCCTGAACTTCCCCAGGTCACTGGCTAAGTGACCCTGCTCTGTTCACCCTGGAAGGGGGCAGAGATGTGCTGAAGTGGGGATTTTCTTGTTTTTTCCTTGTTTTTCCAATGGTTTGCATGCAGAGGGAGTTTGTTGTTAGAGAGGGAACTCGGGACCCCAGCCAATGGCCTGGAGGATGGAGACCCCAGCGACTGGTGACCCGGAGCCCTGGCACAGGAGACACAGCCGGTTCTGGCCAGTGGGAGGACAATGGGCTGCGGGGAGAGGACCCCGGTGACCTGACCAGCCGGTTCCAGCCAGAGGGGCCAGAGGTGGAGGATCTCGAAAGGAGACTGGAGCTGCCTGTCTGGGATGGGTCAGACACACCAATTCCTGCATCTCGCTGGGCTCAGACCAGGACCTTGGGGTCCCTTCTCACCCTGTGAGTCCGGGGCACAGCTCCCCCGCGCAGCGCCTGGCACCGGTAACAGTCCCTGCACTTCCCGCAGCGGCCAGCAGAGGGAGCCCCCTGCCCAGCATTTAACCAGCGACAGGCTCCGAGCCCGCAGGGAACCGAGCTCCAGCAAGCGAGCTCCCCCGACCCCCAACCCAGACCCCCAACCCGACCCCCACATACCCCAACCCCTGCCCAGACCCCCAGTCCCCCCAGACCCCCAACCTTTGCACAGCCCCCAAACCACCAACCCCTGCCCTGACCCCCAGTCCCCCCAGAACCCCAACCTTTGCACAGCCCCCAAACCACCAACCCCTGCCCTGACCCCCAGTCCCCCCAGACCCCCAACCTTTGCACAGCCCCCACAGCCCCCAAACCACCAACCCCTGCCCTGCCCCCCAGTCCCCCCAGACCCCAACCTTTGCACAGCCCCCAAACCACCAACCCCTGCCCTGACCCATGTCCCCCCAGAACCCCGACACTGACCTCCCTGTGACCCCCAAACCTCAGCATTAGCTTCCCTTCTACTCCCAACCCTAGCACTGACCCCCACAGCCCCCTTTGCTCAGCCCCAGCCCACTGGGCTCCTTTGGGTGCCAGGCAGGGCTGTATTGCAACCGCAGCCCGGCCAGGGGCTCCAGTCCCCTCCCCCTCCCAGTGAGTCACCTTGGCATGGGGGCAGGTCCCCGCAGAGCTGGCGCCTTCCAGCCTCTCAGTGGCTCCCCAGGGCTCTGGCCTCCCTCTCAGCCCCATCTCCTCGGCCAGCACTGCCCCCGTGGCCAGCCAGAGCACAGGAGACAAGTCCATGGGTCACACAGCATGAGCCGCACACCCACAGCCTCCAGGCATGTGACAACCACACACACACACACACACCCCCGGCCGCCAGCCCCAGAACCACTCAACCCCCAGCACAGACCCACCCAGCCCGGATCCAAAATACCTGCGCGTCTCTGTGCTCTGAGCCCCTCGACCCTGCCGTGCGGGGCCAGATTCACCAGGCTCCCTGCAGACGTCCCCGCCAGGTGCCCTTGGAGAGGGCAGCGGGCGAGGCGCAGCCCCCTGGTTTCTGAGATCGATACGGCTCCAGTGACAGGGCCGGACGCGCAGCCAAGAGCCCTGTGCTCTGGGACACGCTGTGCATGGGGAACTGCCTCGCTCCAGCCCAGGGTCCGGAGCCATGCAGGCCCGGGGGGAGGGGGGGCAGCTCCCCCTGCTTCCAGGGCCCACATGCTGAGCCATGAGCAGGAGCTGGCAGCCCTTCTGGCACGAGAACCCTCCCAGCGTAGGCTCCACTCCGGCCAGACTGGGACGATCCCAGCACTGCCAGCTTCTCACCCCGGTGAGCCTGGGCAAGTCCCTGCACCTCGCTGCCACCGGCCTCACCCTCTAGCTCGGGGCTACAACCGACAGACATGCCCTGGGGCGGGCCAGGACTAGAACCCCGCCCTCTCCCCAGAGCAGCAGCCAGTGCCTTTCCTCTGTGGGCTACACGCAGAGCCAGGACTCACGGGGGCACAGGCCCACGTGCATGTAGACCCAGGACGTCACACGCACACCCATGGGGGGACACACAGCCAGGACGTCCCATGCACACCCCTGGGGGGACACACAGCCAGGACGTCCCAGGCACACCCCTGGGGGGACACACAGCCAGGACGTCCCAGGCACACCCCTGGGGGGACACACAGCCAGGACGTCCCATGCACACCCCTGGGGGGACACACAGCCAGGACGTCCCATGCACACCCCTGGGGGGACACACAGCCAGGACGTCCCATGCACACCCCTGGGGGGACACACAGCCAGGACGTCCCATGCACACACGCACACCCAGGATGCCACGGCTCCAACTCGCCGCACAGACTCTGACAGGCGCTCTGAGCACCAACCATTAGCCGCCAGGCTCAGGTCAAAGTCATGCTTGTCTGCTCCCAAAGACGGGCAAAATGGCAGCCAGTGGAGGGGGTGGCAGGCTGGACATCTGACCCGCCACCTCCCCAGGCAGAGGCAGGCTGGTCAAGGGCCATCCTTTGTAATGGTCTCGCCCTCCACTATCGGGAGGCCAAAGCGGCGCAGTCAGCATGCCGGGCCCACGGCTGGCTATGGGATGTGTGAGCTGAAGGACATGGAGTCCAAGTCCTAGAAGTGAATAGCAGGGGGCTGGATTGGGGGGCACCAGTCAGGTGGTGGGAGGAGCCAGGGCTGGGCTGGGGAGGGTGCAGGTCGGGATGGGGGGCACCCAGGGCTGGGCGGGGGGGGGTGCAGGTCGGGACGGGGGGGGCACCCAGGGCTGGGCTGGGGGGGTGCAGGTCGGGACGGGGGGGGCACCCAGGGCTGGGCTGGAGGGTGTGTGCAGGTTGGGATGGGGGGGCACCCAGGGCTGGGCTGGGGGGGGTGCAGTTCGGGACTGGGGGGCACCCAGGACTGGGCTGGGGGGGGGCAGGGACGGGACGGGGGGGCACCCAGGGCTGGGCTGGGGGGGGTGCAGTTCGGGACTGGGGGGCACCCAGGGCTGGGCTGGGGGGGTGCAGGGCGGGATGGGGGGGCACACAGGGCTGGGCTGGGGGGGTGCAGGGCGGGACTGGGGGGCATCCAGGGCTGGGCGCGGGGGGGGGTGCAGGTCGGGACTGGGTGGAATCCAGGGCTGGGCGCGGGGGGTGCAGGTCGGGCCGGGGGGGCACCCAGGGCTGGGCTGGGGGGGGTGCAGGTCGGGACGGGGGGGGCACCCAGGGCTGGGCGCGGGGGGGGTGCAGGTCGGGACGGGGGGGCACCCAGGGCTGGGCTGGGGGGGTGCAGGTCGGGACGGGGGGGCACCCAGGGCTGTGCTGGGGGGGGTGCAGGTCGGGACGGGGGGGCACCCAGGGCTGGGCTGGGCTGGGGGGGGTGCAGGTCGGGACGGGGGGGCACCCAGGGCTGGGCTGGGCTGGGGGGGGTGCAGGTTGGACGGGGGGGTGCTGGTTTTGCTGTGTGGAGAAGTTCATGCGCTGCCTCCTCCTGTGTCTGGCTGCTGCCCTGAGTCTCTCGCTCTTAAGAGCCCTCGCTGCCTGTGGTGGGTTTTTCCCTGCGGAGTCACCACTCAGCCAGGGAGCCCCGCCGGGCGTTGTGCGTGCAGGGGGCTGCACAGGTGCTGCAGAGCCACCCCCAGCACATCCCTCGGGCCCTGTGCCCATCCCAGCTCCTGGGCCGGCAGCGGCTCCCGGTTCAGCTGAGAGGAGCCGGGCCCAGTCGGGCGAGTCCTGCCCCCAGTGGGCAGGGAAGGGAGGCCACAAGCACCCGGCTCCTCTGGAGAGGCCAAAGGTTACCCAGGGCAACCAGCCATCTGCCTGCCTGACGCCCTCCCCAGAGCGGAGCCCGGCCCCCCACGGGACCCACAGGCACTTTCCCTCTTTCCAGTCACAGAAGCAACTTTTGCTCCAAGCCACCGGCCAGGCCACGTCAAAGGCCTCAGGAAACCGGCTCCTCTCAGACATGGCTGCTCGTGCAGCCCAGCGCCCCAGTGCCTTCGCCCCAGTGGGGCAGCCAGCCCTGCCCACTCCAGGGCAGACTGAAGCCCCCAGCCCTGCCCCCCACCGGGAGGGCTCCTGGCAGGTCACTGTAGCAGCCAGCCCCTCTGTGCTGCCCACGGGGTGCCCGCACCGTGCCCGCCGAGCATCACTTACCTTTGCTGTCTTCTCGGGAGAGGCTGCCAGGCTGGGCCCCGTGCAGGGGGGCAGCATCTCCTTGGAGAGCAGCAGCTGCCTCTTGGCAGGGGGCCCCCTCCTCCCGGGGCAGGGCCGTGACCGTGAACCTCTGGCTCATGCCCCAGCAGTGGCAGGCGAGCGCTTCGCTGGCTCCAGCCTCTCCTCTCCACAAGTGGCTGCCGAGGCACCGGCTGAAGAGACAGAGCGGCTCTCCCTCAGCCGGCTGCCAAGCATGGTCCTAGTGCCCTCCTGGCGCTGTTCTGCACAGGCCCCGGCACTGCCATCCCCACCGGGACGTGGAGCCTGCGCACAGGAGTCACACAGCCCAGCTTACCCAGCCATCCCCAGGGACCCAGGCTCCCGGCCAGAGCCGAGCCAGACTCTTCCCAGGGCTCCCGCTGGCCTGCTGAGAGGTCAAAGCTAGAGCAGCAGCACCCGCCGGGTCTGGGCTGTGCCTGGCGTCGGGCTCCGCAGCAGGAGGTACGTTCTGCTGCACGGCACCTCCAGGCCCCTGAGTCCACAGTGCCCCACCAGCCGGCCCTGCTGCTCCGGCCTCAGCGAGCCCAAGCCAGGCCGGCCCAGCTGGGCACGGCAGGCGTGGTCAGGCAAGGAGCTCAGCAGCTGGAGCAGAGGGCGGGCGGGAGGAAACGAGGAGGCAAGTGGGGCAGCCATGGCTCGGGGGGGCAGTGGAGAGGGTCCAACCCGCTGGCTCAGGGGCTCCCCCAGGCTCAGGGCCACTCACAATTCAGCTCTTTTCCGTCAGGCTGGGGCACAGGGTCTGGCTTGCGGCATTTTGCTCGTTAGATGGCCCCAGGGCCAGGGTGAGCTCTGGAATTACAGCTCCAGCCCCAGCCCGCCCCACGTGGCGCATGAGGGTCAGATTAACCCCAGCCAGGCAGCGGAGGGGGGCAGAGATGCTCAGGCTCTACTCTCATTTGCCCAACATCGCCAGGAAACCCCCAGTCCTGACTGGGCTCCTTGGGCCGCGTGTCTGTAACGCCTGGGGGGGGGAGGCAGATGGGAAGGGGCTCAGCAGAGTGGAGACGCGCCTGCATTTGTGGCAGCATCTGTCTCCATGGTGATAGTGTGACATCAAGGATGCCATTGGCCAGGTTTCCATAAAGGGACTTTGCAAGACATGAGTGGGGTGTGTGTGAGAGAGGAGGTAACTCCACAGGACTGGTGTGGGGCAGGGACTCACCACCAGAGCCTTCGCGCCCCTTTGCTCTGCAGCCAGGCCCACCAGGGTGCACCAGCACCTCAGAGCCTCAGCCTGACTTGTGTTCTCCAATCCCTCCCCTTCCCCATCTACCCAGGGTCCCGTCTCCAGCCCCACCTTGCTGGTTCATATGAGCTGCCCCACAGCAAATACAGCCTCCTTTGTTCCTCCCATCACTTACCTCCTGAAGCAACAAGCACTTGGAACAACACTTTCTGTGGTGTGGTCCCACCTACTCCAAGCACCAGCCCCCAGCACAGTTCTATGCTGAAAAGCCTTGGGTCCTGAGACCAAAGCTGGGACCACTGGTTTCTTGCTGAGGGTGCCTGCATTCCCCACCAAATCAGCCCCCTGGCTGCTCACTCTGGACCCCCACTAAGAGCCCTCTGGCCCTGGAGCAAAATTTACGCAGCTCCAGACGGTGCAAGGGAGGGACATGCGGCTGGGGCAGCATTGGGCATCTGGCCATGCCACTCTGATGTGTATGCAAATCACATCAGCCCTCAACTTTCCCCTATCACCCATAGGGGGAGGCAGAGAACACCATATGCAAATAAGCCTGGCAGCCCCTAGCAGCACAGCCTTAATTCTCCTGCTTCACCTCTAGAGGGCACCAATGAGCCACTGTCCTGGCAGGCTGGCCAGTGCTGGTCCGTGCACAGCACGGACTCGTGTGTGAACTCACCATACAGGTGTATTGGCGTGCAATGTACACGGCATAGCCATGTGCAACCCTGTGTGATACTCACTTCATGTGCAACACACCAGGGCTTGAGCCTGGCCCCAAACATGTGGTGTGAGAGACTTGGCCAGGTCCCAGAAAGGCCTGTACACAATGGGAGACTATGCCCCACCCAGCCTGCTGGTTGCGAGCCAGTTCGCAGTGTGACCCAGGCGCCCCATGCTGGCAACGGACGGGGGTTCTGCAGCTACGCGTCTAGATGCAGGCGTTGCTGTCACGGAGTCCCCGGGCGATGCTCTGGAACTGCTCCCCACAGAGCCAGTCAGGGCAAGAACCTCACACGGCTTCACTTTCCTGGGTCTGACCTTGGAGCATTCAGCATCCTCTGCCCCTCTGTGCGCTTCCCCCAGCGAGTCCGCCCAGGCGGGGTCCTGGGGAAGCCAGAGGGTCCTGCCCCCCACTGCGCAGTCAGACGTGACTCTCAGCCAGGCTTGTAGGTACAGAGAACGGGACCCCTCAGCCACGTCCATTCTGGGGCCCAGTGAGCCAGACAACCCCGTCTGCCCTCACTTCCCGTCCCCAGCCAGCTCCAAACTGACACCCCTCCTCCAGCCCCTCCTCTCTGGCCTTTGTCTCTTTCCTGGACCAGGAGGTCACCTGACCTCTTTGTTCTCCCACACCTTTAGCATCCCCTTGCAGGGGGGAAGGGCCTGGCCATTAGTTGCCAGGAGACAGAGGGTCAGCCAGAAACTGAGGCACCCACACAGTATTCAGGGGAGACATTAAGAACAGCCCCACTTCGTCACAGTTGCCTAGACAGGCCTGCTTCCCCTCTGTGCTCCAGCGCCACCATAGGGCACCGAGGGGCCGTGTGGGGCCTCGGCTGGAAGCCAGCAGCTTGCTGGCTATCCGGTTAGTGCAGGCTGGCTGTGTGGGAAATACTGAACCTGTCACTCGCAGACTATTGTGGCCAAAGCTGCGGGGGGTGACGCTGGTACCTGGGGTGGCTCTCAGAGCTCCCCGGCAAAACACCTAGAGCCGGCCCTGACGACCGCCCCAGCCCAGCCACATGGGGCCAGTCAGGCTCTAGACCAGAGAACTTTGCTCTGCTCCAAGGACTCACTCCAGGAGCCTAAGGGCTCGGGTGCAGATTGGCAGCCAGCAGAAGGAAGGAGTGGGGCTTGCGGAGCCCGGAGCAAGGTGGCAAGTTTCCCCCGGTGGCTCCCTCGCACTGGGAGCGGGTGATAACGATTCACCCTGTGCCCCTTGGGTAACCCTGAACATGTCACCCGCAGCCAGGGGGAGGCGTCTGCAGATGGGCCGGGGTCTCAGGCCTGCTAGAACTGAAACACTCCAGGCTAATTTCCTGTGCAGTGTTGGTGGGGGGGGAGATGCATGCAGCCAGGATCCCGGCCCTGCACCAGGGCAGGCCACTGCAAGGAGACAGGGAGCATGCAAGGGCAGGCGGGAAGGAGTAAATCCGGGGGGCAGGGGGCACCAGGAGACCCTAGAGGAGCATGGCGGACGGGAGAGGGCTCGCGTCGGGGTGGTGCTGGGAGGGCGACACGCTGCTGATGTTGGGCAGAGCTGGGGCTGGATGCCCAGCGGAGCTGAGCTGGGGCTGGATGCCCAGCGGAGCTGAACTGTGACCCTGAAATGATCGGGCAGAGATTGGGGTGGGGACAACCCTCAACAGCCAATGAGAAAATAAACCCTGGTGATTTGGGCTGAATCTCTTGATTTTTAGGCCAATTGTGAGAGCTTCTGGAGTCTCTCCTGAGCCGGGGATACTTAGGGTGCCCATGCTGCAGCCCCCACCATGGCCCCCCAGCCCTGCCCCATCTCTAGGCCACCCCATCCACCTCCACACCGCAACATGCCACCTTCACCTGTGGTGCAGCCCCCAGCCCCACACCGACACTCCCTGCACTCTGCATCCCCCCACCGCAGGGGACCACAGTGCCGGAGAGGAAAGCCCCATCCCCAGGACACAGGAGACACTCTCCCAGCCCTCACTCTACGCAGGCAGGGCCTTTCCTGGTGCCCGCCCCCAGCCAGCTCTGGGTGGATGGATGGACAGACAGAGCAGCACCACACGCCGTGTTTCTCCAGGATTCTCTTTATTAAAAATGTACAAGGTACAAAAATGGCAGCAGGAGAGAGAGCGAGGGCCACGCCCAGCACTCCCTGCGCCCACTGAGGCTGATGGCACCCACCAGGCCCCCAGTGCGCAGGCACCAGCTCCTGAGCAAACCCAGACAGACAGACACGGACTTAATCAACTTTGGAAAAAGACAAAGTCGCTTACAAATCTCTGAGCAGTTTGCACCAGGCAAACCAACCCGTGCAGCACACGCAGGCATGGGGCCGCCACCGGGCCAGGGACGAGAGCCTTTAGCTAAAGCGCCCTGTTCTCCCCACCCCCCAGGATGCAGCTGGCGCTGAGGGACCAGGATATTACAGCTCCCAGAGGCGGTCACCTCTAGGCTGCCCAGAGTCTCTGGAAAGCAGGGCCCATCCCTCCCTGGACCCGCCTGGGGCTGGAGGGCAGCCCTGGGCAGAGATTCCACGTGCCACCTCCTTCACCTCCCCTGCCGGACTCAGGCTGCCACACGGAACAAAACAAGAAAAAACAAGAGTCTGCAGGGATGAACGAGCCACTAGCGGGGAGAGGCGCCGGCCGGCTCTGGTGCGGGGATGAACGAGCGGCTGGCGGGGAGAGGGGCTGGTTGGCTCTGGTGCAGGTGAAGCAGCCTGGGCCCTACTGCTCTGGGCAGTTCAGGATGTCGTATTTCACGTAGCCCACCCGCTCCACCTGGTAGCGCGGAGTCATTCGCCAGTAGAAACGGTCCTGGCAGAAGTGGTACTTTCCTGGGCCAGGAGGAATGCAGAGGGAAGGGGTTAGCATGAAGGAGGAACTGTGGGACTTGCCTGCTCCCAGGCTCCAGGAAAGCCCTGCGCAGCCCCCGTTCCCCAGCCCGGCTGAGCGCTCTGCCGACTCAGGGCAGTGCCCCAGAGAGCGTGTGCGGCCCAGGCCCAGCACCTTCCTGGAGCCAGCCAAAGGGCTCCGAAGCCACAGGCTCTAGTGTCTCTGAATTGCGGCAACAAGGAGCCACCAGGCCAGGTCTCAGCAAACCATCACCCAGCCACGGGCCCCAGAGACCAGCCCCTCCTGCCCCCCCATTTCACTCCAGAGAAGTGGCCCTGGCTAGCAAGAGCAGAGCGCTGGCTGGTGAGCGCAGCAGCTCTCAGGCAGAGAAGGGGGCACTGTCTCCCCAGGACTCCCCTGCCCTGGGCTCGTGGCATCAGCCGATCGTTCCAGAGCCAGGGGAGGGTCAGACTGGGGAGTGGAGGTGCCCAGGTACAGGGCCTGGCAGACTAAGGGCAGTGCCAAGGTGCCATGGAGAACTCGCTCTCCCAGCTCCGCAGAGCCAGGGCCCCGCACTCAGGTCCATCTCGGCCCAGAGAGAGGCCCCGTGTCCCAGAGCCCAGAACCCTTCTCACCTTGGTAGAGGAAGACATCGTGGGCATTGAGGGGCACGCCAGCAAAGGTGTCATCCGTGAGACGCGGGTAGCCCTTGTCCACCTTCTGGACTTTCATGTCCAGCCTGTGGGAGAAGAGCAGCGCTGCCTCAGGCGCCCACAGGCCCAGACGTGGGGCCCTGCCCACGTGTGCCTCTGGCGTAGGGGCAGGAAACGAGCTAATTCCCTGAACCCGATTGCTGTCCACGTCCCCGTCGGCCCCGCACTGACCTCACCCATGCCCAGCCCCCGGCCCCATCAGCCCAGCCCCCAGCCCCATCAGCCCAGCCCCCGGCCCCATCAGCCCAGCCCCCGGCCCCGCACCGACCTCACCCATGCCCATCCCCCGGCCCCATCGGCCCAGCACTGACCTCACCCATGCCCAGCCCCCAGCCCCATCGGCCCCGCACCGACCTCACCCATGCCCAGCCCCCGGCCCCGTCAGCCCAGCACCAACCTCACCCATGCCCAGCCCGCAGCCCCATCAGCCCAGCACCAACCTCACCCATGCCCAGCCCGCAGCCCCATCAGCCCAGCACCAACCTCACCCATGCCCAGCCCGCAGCCCCATCAGCCCCGCACCAACCTCACCCATGCCCAGCCCCCGGCCCCATCGGCCCCGCACCAACCTCACCCATGCCCAGCCCGCAGCCCCATCAGCCCCGCACCAACCTCACCCATGCCCATCCCCCGGCCCCATCGGCCCAGCACTGACCTCACCCATGCCCAGCCCCATCGGCCCAGCATCCACCCTGCCCCAGTCACCACCCCGGCCCCCACAGCCCAGCACCGACCTCACCCATGCCCAGCCCCCAGCCCCATCGGCCCCGCACCGACCTCACCCATGCCCAGCCCCCGGCCCCATCAGCCCAGCACCGACCTCACCCATGCCCAGCCCCCGGCCCCATCAGCCCAGCACCGACCTCACCCATGCCCAGCCCCCGGCCCCATCAGCCCAGCACCGACCTCACCCATGCCCAGCCCCCGGCCCCGTCGGCCCCGCACTGACCTCACCCATGCCCAGCCCCCAGCCCCATCGGCCCCGCACCGACCTCACCCATGCCCAGCCCCCAGCCCCATCAGCCCAGCCCCCAGCCCCATCAGCCCAGCCCCCGGCCCCGTCGGCCCCGCACCGACCTCACCCATGCCCAGCCCCCGGCCCCGTCGGCCCCGCACCGACCTCACCCATGTCCAGCCCTGTCGGCCCAGCATCCACCCTGCCCCAGTCACCACCCCGGCCCCGTCGGCCCAGCATCCACCCTGCCCCAGTCACCACCCCGGCCCCGTCGGCCCAGCATGGCCTCGCGCTCTGGGGCGCGCACTCACCTCCAGTACTTCTCCCCACTGAAGAGCAGCACTTTGCCGCGCCCCCTCTGCAGGGCCCCCGAGATCCGCTCTGCCTCCTTGCCAATGCCCAGCTTCTCGATGCCGCGGGGGCCCACGACGCTGCTGCCCGTGTACACCCAGAAACGCCCACCTGCCGCAGAGACCCGGTGCTAACAAGACAGTCCCAGCCGCGGGAGACCATGCACCCACTCAGCCCACGGCAGGATGCCCACTCACGCACAGGCACCGCAGTCCAGTGAGCCCCCCAGGGGAGCAGAGTGGCAGGGCACGGCGCTGCAGGCCAGGCTGGGGAAGGACCAGTCCCTCAGTCGGTCACTACGAGAATGACCACTGGGCCCCTGCCCCCGCTCCAGGGTGCCCAGGGCTCCAGTGACCAGCTCTGGGCACCCTGAGCATCCCAAGCTGTTTGGTGGCCCCCCGAGAGAGGCACTGACTGACCCCCCATGCAGCCCTCAGGCTTGCGGCAGGCAGGGTGAGTGGGGGAAGCTGGGGAAGAACCCAGCACCGGTGCAGCAGGGGCCAGGCCAGGCCTCCAGTGAGGGATGCCCAGGGCACCAGGTCTGTATGGGGCTGGGAGGTCCTGGCAAGCTGGGCAGGTCCCAATCCTCACCCGAGAAGAAGAAGAGCTTCTTGGTGAGCACATCCTGGAAGGCGGCGTTGATGAGGGCCGGGAGGGCTGGCCACGTGGCCGAGATCCGGAATGGGCCCTGAATTGTCCCCTTCCGGGACACGGAGCTTTTCCAGTAATTCCTGAAGGTGCAAGATCCCAGCGTCATGCCAGCAGCATGGGGGTGAACCCCAGTGCCCCTCCACCCCCCAGAACCCGCTGCCAAGATCAACTCTGCTGCAGCAGACTTGGGGGTCACACTCTAGGGGCAAGGGGGCCCCACTGGCTCCCTTCATCAGCAGAGGGCTGGGAGCGGCTCGGCTGGGAGCAGGGGCGACTCCAGGATTAAATGCCCATGTAGATACCAAGGTCTGGGCTCCCCTCATCCCTGTGCCCCCCACCCCCACTGCCTGCTGGGCTGTGCAGCAGCACCCACTGCAGGGCGCAGGGCTCGCTCACCCGCTCTTGAAGAAATGCAGCTCCCCGTTGATCTCGGTGATGGCGTCGAAGGAATTCACTTTGCAGGCATCACTGCTGGGGTCCACAGGGCTGGGCTCAGTTGGCAGGGGATAGTCGTCCTCCGTGGCTGAGTCAGGCTCTGCTGTGGTTGTGGTGTCCTCGGCTTGTGTGGTTGTCTGGTCAGGGATGTCTGGCACCTGGGCTGTTGGTGCAGGACCAGAGCCCCGGCCTGGGAGACAGGAAGGAACATGAGGGCAAAGCCACAGGAGTGGGGCCCATCTGCTGCGGGCCAGGTGATACAGGGGGGCAGACCGGCACAGCTGGGACAGGCCCCACGCAGGTTGTGAGCCAGAGGCCCCAGCTCCTGGTGCCACCACGTGGGTCACGCTGCCAGCGCTTTGGGCTTGGAACAAGCCTGTCTGGAGCAGTGGGGAGCTTGACGAGCTCCCATGGTGTGCCCTGGCACCCAATTCCTGCAGCAGGCGCCACCCTTGACAGGGAGGGGCAGGGGGAGATCTCAAAGACCCAGGCACAGCTCCCAAGCATGGGCTGCAGCCCGTCATGCATCCACACTCCCCTCTCGCCCGACAGGGAGGCATCCCTGCTATGCTGGCAAGGAGCAGTCAGGTTTGCCATAGAAACTGGCATCTCCATGAATACTGATGGAAACGCTGAGCCAGTGACATGTGCAATTTGGGGCCATTTCTCTTTCCAGCATCCATGCCGTGACCCTGCCCTGCCGCCCACCCCTGCCCGTGGCCCTGTCCTGCCGCCCACCCCTGCCCACGGCCCTGTCCTGCCGCCCACCCCTGCCCTGCCGCCCACCCTGCCCATGGCCCTGCCCTGCTGCCCACCCCTGCCCATGGCCCTGCCCTGCCGCCCACCTCTGCCCACGGCCCTGTCCTGCCGCCCACCCCTGCCCTGCCACCCACCCCTGCCCATGGCCCTTTCCTGCCACCCACCCCTGCCCTGCCGCCCACCCCTGCCCATGGCCCTGCCCTGTCGCCCACCCCTGCCCACAGCCCTGTCCTGCCGCCCACCCCTGTCCTGCCGCCCACCCCTGCCCATGGCCCTGCCCTGCTGCCCACCCCTGCCCTGCTGCCCACCCCTGCCCTGCTGCCCACCCCTTCCCACGGCCCTGTCCTGCCGCCCACCCCTGCCCGCAGCCCTGTCCTGCTGCCCACCCCTGCCCTGCCGCCCACCCCTGCCCTGCTGCCCACCCTGGCCATGGCCCTGCTCTGCCACCCTCCCCTGCCCATGCCCTCTTCCTGCTCACCATAGAGGAACTGGATGCCGCTGACATCGTCCGGGTGCAGGTGGAAGTCCTTGATGTAGCTGTACATGGGGTACATCAAGGCCTCGCGGACACTGGAGTGGTCCAGGCCCAGAGAATGGCCGAACTCATGGGCAGCAACCAGGAAGAGGCTGTAACCTGAAACCCCAGAACATCTATCAGGGTCCAGACAGACCCGCCCAGCCCTGGGGGTCTGACGCCCACCTCCCCAGCCGGCCCCACTGACCCCGGGGGTCTGACACCTGGCCCAACCTTCCCCCACTGGTCCTGGAGGTCTGATGCCCCCCCACTAGTCAGCCCTGCCTAGCCCTGGGGGTCCAGTGCCGCCCACCCTGCCAGCCCTGCCTGGCCCCGGGGCCCGATGCTCACAGCCAGCCCCGCCCGACCCTGAGGGTCTGATGCCCCCCCACCAGCCAGCCCCACATTGCAGGCCAGAGAGCCCTGGCCTGCTGCCTGCTGCAAACACATGCCCCAGGGGGCTGGGCTGGGGCCAGGGTCTGTGACTGCTTCCCAGAAAGGGCCCAGCATGGGGCAGAGCTGGATGGCCAGGGGCCCAGGGAGCGGCCGTACCTTGGTCGGGACAGAAGCCCCACTTGTGGTCGGTGTCGTAGTTGCTGGTGGTGGCACACCAGAGCTTCCCATCCTGCCGCCCCTCACTGGTGCACGCGCTGTAGGTCTGGCCCAGGAAGGTGAACGGGAACACACATGGGTCGCCCTGGGAGTTCCCGCCAATTACAGCTGTGTCTGCAGCAAAAAACCAGCTGGGTGAGCAAGACTCCAGCGCCCTGGCGGGGGGGAGCACCCCTAGGCTGCCTGGGCCCCTCTGAACAAGGAGTCAGCCTCTGGGGCAGCCGCCACTGCAAACAGACTCACTGGGGGCCCCAGAGGGCAGGGGGCACAGAGTATGGGGAGGGCAGCAAGGGCCTGGCTTCTGAGGAGTCTGGTGCTAGCCCTGCTCACGCTCCTGCCCCAGGGAAAGAACCCTCACGCCCAAACGGTCCTGGGCAAAGAGCAGAGGCCAATGCCAGCAAGTGCCAAGGTGCATCTGTGAGGAAGTGGGAATGTTCTGGCTGTGTTCTGTGAATGCTGAGTGGGGAGCGTTGGCCTGGGAAGGTGGCAGGGGAGTTGTGCTGGGATGGCCCGGGCCTGCCTTGGGGAAGGGAGGTACCTGAGCATGTAACCTGAGACCCCAGGAGGGGGGTTGGAGGCCAGGTGACACCTCTGCCTGGGACACTGGACAAAGGCTGGGGGAGGAGCCGGGGGGAGGCTGAGAGAGAGGCTGGAGGGTTTTTCAGTTTGGAGCTGTCTGGGAAATGGAGAGGGGGCACCCTGACAGGGCGTAGGCTCCCCGACGGGGCTGTGGCCTCCCTGGCCCCCTAGATGGACCTAATTGAGGGGGTCCTGTTGTCGGGAACTGCGAGGCCTGTCTTGGACTGTGTTCCTGTCGTCTAAATAAACCTTCTGTTTCACTGGCTGGCTGAGAGTCATGGTGAACCGCAGGAAGCCGGGGGTGCCAGGCCTGGTCTCCCCCCGCCCTCCGTGACAGCATACGCCAGGTGTGAGTGAGCCGCGGGCTCCCAAATCCAGCCCCCTCTCAGGATTTCTCTGCAGTTGGCCAGGGCTGCGAGAAGCCAGGGCGGAGGATGCCGGGGATTGGTTCCCAAGGAGCCAGCTGGGGCTGCACGCTGGCCGCTGGGCCGTGCACTGGCAGCAGGGCAGGAGTGACAGCCTGAAGCAGGGCCCAGCTAAGCAAGAGAGGCAGCCAGGTTACAGGGCTGGGAGAGGCCCCTGGGGCAGATGGGGAAAGCACCCAGCTGCAGCCCTCCAATGGTACCCAAGGGAAGAGATTCCTGCAGAGCGCAGCAGGGCCGTGGGCGGTGCTGTGCCGTAGGGGGCCTCCCCACCAGCTGACAGTCCCGCCCTGTGCCCCCAGGAGCCCAGTACCTCTGTTGGGGCAGAACCCGTATTTCTTGTCCTGGTCGAAGCTGGCGGTGGTGGCGCACCAGCGGTAGCCATCAGAGCGCCCGTCTGTGGTGCAGGCATCGTAGGACTTCCCCTCGAAGATGAAGGGGAAGACGCACTTGGCACCGTTGCTGTTGCCGTCGTAGGTGTAGAGAACTACCCGAGAGATACAGAACGTGCTGGAACGTCTCCGCCAGGCAGGGGCCTCTGGACTCACAGCAACCCCCCCAGTGCCAGGGAACCTGCCCCCCCGATATCCTCCCTGCCCAGGGCCCCGCCCCAGGGCTGCCCCAAGGCGCTGGTACTCACGCTCGCTCGGGCAGAAGCCGTACACCTTGTCCGTGTCATAGTTGGGGGTGGTGGCGCACCAGGGCAGCCCGTCGGAGCGCCCCTCCGAGATGCAGGTAGAGTAGGACTGTCCCTCGAAGGTGAAGGGGAAGTGGCAGGCAGCCCCGTTGGCATTCCCATAGCTGGTTTTCACCACTGGTGGGGAGAGAGGAGGGGTGTGGTTCAGGGACTGCTGCTAGCACCAGCAGCAGGGTGGGTTCCCCAGCCAGGCAGTGACCCTGGAGTCTGGCCTCACCTATCCCTGTTCCCAGCGTCCAGAACTCGTCGTCATCAAAGTGGGCATCTCCCTGTACCCCTTTGCCAGGGGGGAAAGCGTGAGCCAGAAGTCCGTCCTTCCCGTCAAATGGATACCCGTCACCGTGCTCTGGAGAGAGAACCCCACAGTCAGCCACCCGTCTGCCCAGAGAGAGCAGGGGGGAGAGGGGAGATGGCCAGAGCCCCCCGTACAGACCCCACACGCCCAGCAAACACCATGCTGCCAGGGGCGGCCAGGAGGTGTAAATGAGCAAGTATAACCCAGGAAACCTCCCCCCGGGCCTGCCCTTGGGCCCCTCATGAGCCCTGCCGCAGGCACCCCACCCCCCTGCCCTGAGAGAGGGGCTCACCGTTGGTGCCAAACTGGATCATGATGTCGGCCTCGCCGCTCTGCAGCCGGGTGAAGGTGAGCGGGGTCACGTCACTCCACACCTTGAAGGCTCGTGCAAAGGCATCGTCTATCACAGAGGCGTCCAGGTCTGGGGAGTAGTTTAGTACCCTGCCGGGGTGGGGGTGGGGAGGGATGAAGCAGCACAGGGTCAGGCCCGCAGGGCTCGGGTGCCCCAGAGTAACCCCACAGCCACAACTAACCACGCAGTGCGGGGACACCCGAGACACGCAGGGGACAGGCTGCAATCCAGGGCCTCAGGTGCTCCAGCCCGATATGGCGGCCAGCAGAGCCCAGCTGTGCCATGGCACAGAGCCGCAGCACCCCTCCGGCCTGGGCCTCCCTAGGCCAGGTGACTGCCAGGGATCTCAGCCCAAGCAGGCTGGAGGACATGGACATTACAGCTTAGTCAGAGCTGGGCTCTAGGCAGGTCTGCAGCTGTAAAATCAGCCTGCATGGCCTGGGGCCAAGGCTCTCTCCCTGCCCCCAGGCGCAGTCTCCTGTCTGTGGGGCATCGCTGGCATTTTGAAGTCCAGGAGTGGCCTGGGGGGGCGGGGCGGGCTCACCGGTAAGTGAGGTCATTGTGATCCCACTTGAGGTCTCCTTCGAAGGTGAGGAATCTGCCCACATCGGGGACGCCGCAGCGAGGTGCCCGCATGGCATCCAACGTGCTGGCATCCAGCTTCCCCGTCTCCTCCAGGCCCAGCTGCTTCTGCATCCTCCTGAGTGCCTTGCCCATGGACACCTGCCTGCTGCGGGTCTGCCCCTCGGACTCCGTGTAGCCGAAGCGCAGCAGGTAGCTCTAAGAAAGGAGAGACGGTCAGAGGGGCGGGCAGCGCCGGGCAGGACTGGCAGTGCCTGCTGCCAGGACAGGACCCGCTGGGCCACCCAGAGGGAAAGTGACCCATCCCCCTCGTTCCCAAGGAGACTCCCAGCCCTGCTTCCCTGCTCCAGGACACCCCCCTCCTCTCATGAAAGCAGGCTCACAGTGCAGCCCTCCAACCTGCTCGCCTCCACCCCTCCTTTGCCATGGATCAGGGGAGACAGACCCGGCCCTCGAGAGCGGTCACTGGGCTCATCTCGGCAGGGGACCCACGAGCCCACTGTCCTAACAGCCGACCCGCTGCACGGGCACCGGGGACCCCAGGGATGCCCTGCTGGGGGTCCCAGCCCTTAAAGGCAAGCCAAGTACTCACTTCTGCAAGCTGCAGATCCGTCAGATTACTGACCAGCTCCCCCGGGAAAGTGATCACAGCCTGGGGCTTGGCGTGGAGTGGTGCAGCCCAGCAGCTCAGGGCCAGGAGCCCCATGGCTAGCGGGGCCAGGAGAGCGAGCCCCATGGCGAGGCAGCGGGCGGAAGTCCCTGTGCTGGCTGGCTGGCTCTGGGTACCCGGCTGCCTGCGGCTCTGTGCAGTGTAGAGCTGCCAGCTCCTATTTATGCTGTGGGGGGGGGTGAGTCACTCAGCCCCTCTCCCAGCCGAGGTGACTCAAGCCCTTGGGGCTTTGCTCAGACCTTTAACTATTTCAACACCTTGTTTACCAAAGCACAGGGCCCTTTGCAGGAAGCAGGACATCCTGTGAGGCAAGAGCAGGGGGAGGGGCTGGACAGGCCTCATGCCCAGCTGGCAAGCAGACACCGGCCCCAGCAGAGGGGCCTCCTCCCCAGGCTTCGGCGCTGGGACGCTCACGGCCTGTGAAACTCATCACAAAGGTTTGCTGCCTGAACCTGGTTCTCTCAAATGGGTTTGGGGCGACAGCTGCTCCCCCAGGCCCTGTATGAATTCGGGGCTGGACTGGGGCCAGGTGTCTGTTCCTTGGCCCAGCTCCAAGGGGGTAATTCTGCTTGGTGGAGTAAACGAGCAGAGAAGCAGACCCACGCCCTGAGGTGGGAAGACGCCCAAGTTAGCCCTGCAATGGCACTGCTGCTTAGAGGGGAACCTGCAAAGACCTCGTAAACCCACGTGCATAGTCAGATCCACCCACAAACTGGCCTGTTGGGGCAGCATCAAGGGTGCAGCTTGTGGGGCAAGTTTGGGGTAATTTGATGCAGGGGGCTCCAGATACAGGTCCCCCAGTGACCTATTTCGTAAGAACATTTTGACTTATAGGCACCTCAGGATGCCCGTCCAGCTCCCCATGGCTCGTCCAGCCCAGCCGCCTGCCTCGGACGCAGCCAGAACCAGCTGCCTCAGAGGAAGGAGCAGGTCTCTTGTGCCAGGAGATGGTGCCCTATGGGAGAGGGGTGGGGGAATGGTCCGGGGGAGCAACGTGCCCAGGGGGCCCAGGCCTGGCTGACTATGGTGCTTGGTGGTACAGGGAAGGAGCTGCCCACACGTGCACTGCACCAGTGCAGAGCCACCAGGCACGGCTCCCACAGTCCTTTGCCGCCGACCACCTTGGGGCCCTCAAAGAAAATCACAAGATCCAAGGCCCACGGGTCAGGCCAGGCCTCCTGTGTCAGCAGCACTGGGCAGGCCCCCCAGGGTGCTCTGCAGGAGTCTCCCCTCACGCCCACGCAGGGACAGGCTGGCCGGCGCCCTGGGGGAAGGGGCAGAGATTACCCCTCCCCCCGGCCAGGACTAGCGCCAGCCCCTTTTCGGGTAGTTCACTATTCCCCACGTGTCGTTTCATCAGCACAGACTCAGGTAGGCTCCGGCCCCAGCGAACGCGCCCTCCCGGCGCAGAGCCACAGGTCAGCCCAGCACGTGGCCCACTCTGCCTCGGCGCAAGGCTCCGTGGGCCTGATCCCCCCAGCCCCACTCCCTGCCCCGCTGCATGCACGGGGTGCTGGCTGGCTGCACGGCGCATCACGGCCCTCCCGCCACCCTGGCCAAGGTGGCAGAAGCCTCGCCCGCGGGTCGCTGTTTAGCCTTGGTGGGAACCCGAGTGACGGAGGGGAAAGCGAACAGGGCAAAGGAGGGTGGTGGCCGAGAGGCAGCCCAGGCTCCACTGACCAGGACTCTGGAGCATCGAGGTGGCCAGGCTGGAGCAGCCCAGGGACTGTCCGTCTGCCACGAGGGGCCAGTGGCAGCTGGGGGCTGGGGAGCCCGGCCGGGGCAGCTTCCTCCTGCGCCGTCGCGGGAGGCTGGCTCGCGGCCCAGGCAGGACGGTTTGGCGCTGGCTGTTCTTGGTACCTCAGGGAACCCCTGGGCTACTGGCCCCAGAGAGATCTTGCGGCCAGGGCCGGCTCCAGACCCCAGCGCGCCAAGCGCGCGCTTGGGGCGGCGTCCCGCGGGAGGGTAGCAGGCGGCTCCGGTGGACTTCCCGCAGGCGTGCCTGCGGAGGGTCCGCTGGTCCCACGGCTCCGGTGGAGCATCCGCAGGCACGTCTGCAGGAGGTCCGCTGCTCCCGCGGCTCCGGTGGAGAATCCGCAGGCACACCTGCGGGAGGTCCGCTGCTCCCATGGCTCCGGTGGAGCATCCGCAGGCACGTCTGCAGGAGGTCCACCGGAGCCGCGGGACCGGCGACCGGCAGAGCGCCCCCCACGGCGCGCCTCCCTGCTTGGGGCGGCCGAAATCCTAGAGCCGCCCCTGCTTGCGGCCTCACAGCCCGCAGGCCAGTTGTGTGAGACAGTCTGTCAGCCGCGGTGAGGGTCCCCTGCTCCCTCCCGCCTTGGGAGTGGGGGCCCGCGCCCCAGCTGCCAGCCCCGTGCCCCTGCAGCTGGCCCCGCCCTAGGCTGAAGGCTCCCAGCTGGGTCACTCTCCACACAGGAAAAGTCTCTGCAGGCCCCATCCTCCTCCTCAGGCCTGAGTCGGGCGGGTGCGGCCCAGCTGCGGCCTGGGGGATTTTCCTGCCTTTCCCCCTGGAGCCCTGGGGGGAGCCGAGCTGTTCCCGCAGCCCCCCACCTCGGCTGATGGGTTTGAGCCTCACCCCGCAAGGCCCAGTCGCTTACACCTGTGCCAGGCCCTGGCCGACACGGGGCGCCGCCAGGGGGCCGGGGGGGGGGGGGAAGAAACGGGTCCAGGAGCTCATTCCTCGCCAGCTGGCTTCACCACGCACCCGCCATGCACAGCCGCAGGGAACTATCCCCCCCCCCTTTAAGAGCTGGGGGGGCTGTTGGCAGCAGGTGTCCGAGCCCTGCAAGCCAAAGAGCCCATCCTTGGGTGCAGATGAGCCAGGATCGCTGCAGGAATCGTTGCTTCCCATGCAGCTGAGAGCCATGGCAGCCCTCCCCAGCACTGGGGTGATGGCAGAGAGCAGGCCAGGGCCTGCTGCACCTGGCAAGGAATCCTCCTTCCCCTCCAAACACAGTCTGGGAACCCAGGGATGAGAAATGGGGCCGGTTGCTTCATCTCACACCACAGCCTGCAAGAGTGACGGGGAGGAAGTTACTAACTGAATGAAGAAAACCCTTCCTCCTTGAATCACTGCTCTGCACACACGCTGAGCTCATCCCATGGAAGCCCCCCAGCGGAAAGGGAGCCCCCCACCCCAGGAATCCCTTCCCCAGCACTAAGCGCCAGGCACCTATAGACCCCCAGGTGCTCTGCAAAGCAACGGCGGAGACACTCCATGCTGCGGGCACTGCTCCCAACCCGGGCACCTGCAAACTCCGCAGCTGTGGGGGGGGGGGGCAGGGCTGCCCCGAGGATTCAGGGGGCCTGAGGCAAAGCGGGGGAGCTGCGGCGCCTGTACTCATCCGGCGGCGTCTGGGTCTTCGGCAGCACTGAAGGGCCCCCCGCTGCTGAAATGCCACCGAAGACCCGGACCACTGCCGGGCCCCACCTGTGGGGCCCGGGGCAAATTGCCCCACTTCCCCCTCCCCGGGCGGCCCTGGGGGAGGGCAGCAGGTTTGGGGGGGGCTGCTTCAAGGCTCCACCTGCAGCCGCAGGCCATGGGCACCTCAGCACATCAGGCCAATGGCCCTGGAACAATGTGTATAGTGGGGGTGGTGAGAGCCACTGAACCAAACTGTAAACCCTGTGTGTGATGGAAACCCCTTCAAGCCAGGGGGTGCGGCCGCACCCCCAGCGCCCCTAGTTCCAGCACCTGTGCATCAGGCCCTGCGCCAGGTCCCTGGGCTCGAGGGTGGGGGCAGCAGAAAGGGGATTATTTCCCTTCCCTTGCTCGCCCTCTGTGCTGGGAATCCGCCTTCCCGGGACACAGAGCCCCGACGGCAAATGGGCTGTAAGGGGGGAGCCAAATTCCACATTGAGACACTTCGGCCCCTGTCTGGTGCGCTGGGCACCCGGCTGGGAATCCTGCACACTGCCAGCCAGGGTGGTGCCCGCCCCCAAGTCCTTACACGAGGTGCCGGACCCTGCAGGCCAGCCCCCGGCCAGCAGGGACGGCAAAGCCTCTTGAGAAAAACCCAAACCCAGGGCGGTTCCATGGCTGGGCTACGCAGGCCGGGCCAGATGGGCACAAGGGTCCTGCCTGGCTTTGGCTCCTCTCCCTTGAGAATGTGCCTGTCTGGAGCGGCCACTCACGCTCCAGCCATGTAAAACTCCCAGCGGAGCCACCCCAGCCCCTAGAAACTCCTCAGCTAGATGGACCTTTGGTCTGACCCACTATGGCCGTTCTGATGTTCTTAGCCCTTCTCCCAGGGCCCCAGCCCATCTCCTGCCCGGACTCACCTCCGGGGGGAATTCCACCCCCCCACCCTCAGAGCCCTGCGATTCTAGCTGGATCCGGGATGCTCCTCCCTGTCCCGCCCTGGCCTGTGGGGAACCCCGCTGGGAGCGGACAGACGCCTGCCGCCAGCCCTCAGTGGCTGAATTGCTCCCTAGCGTCTGTGCAGCCTGGGGACCCTTGGCTGGGCAGAGCCACCATTGTGGTATTTGAAGGACGCGTTGGGGCAGGGCGCTGGCTCTTCCAAACGCCCGAGGGCAGGTGCAGCCCATGCCCAGCCCCTGTGCACACAAGCAATGCCCAGCCTACGCGTGCCTCAGGCCAGGGAAGTCTGACCATGCTGGCATGGGCCCCGGCTCTGCAGGCCTCCCCACGCTGCGAGGGGGGTTCCCAGACAGGCCTGCGCGTTCCCCCAGCAGGGTCTGCCTGGCCCCGTGAGAGCGGGTCAATCACTGAGAGTCGGGAGTGGACACCAATACACAGTGCAGCTGGCACAGAGCCCGAGGCTCCCAGGATCCTCCCCGGGCCAGCCGCTCCCACTGACTCAGAGCCAGGCTAACACAGCTGCTGCTGGCATCAGCACCTGGGGATTTTCGGGTGACTCCTTGGAGCCAAACAAGGAGAAGAGGCCAGGGCAGTGCAAGGGTAGGGAAACTTCGCCCCCTCTGTCTGGAGCTAGCGAGCCTCCATGGAGGGTGCCGGGGGAATTCCAGCACAAGCCCGGGGGCACCTCCTGTCTGGCACACACCCCAGCCAGCGCCGCAGGCCCAGCAAGCGAGGCCGCCGCCTCCAGGCCAGGCCAGGGTCCAGCCCTGGTGCTGCACACCCCCAAACCAACAGAGCAGCTGTCTCTGCGCAGGGGAGTCCCAGGCCGGCCTCAGGGCCAGAGCCTGGGAAATGGTCAAGATAAGCAGGCAAATGAGTGCCAGGGAAGGAGAGCTGGCCCGGGGAAGGGGTGCAGTGCAGGCAGGCGTTTCAGAGAGGGGGGCTGTAACTCGCCCGTCACCCACATACAGCACTGCGCCGCCCCCCATGTACCTGCACCTGGGGGCCAGAGCTCCAGAGAGGTCTAGGGAGGAAAGCACCTGCCCAAAGGAAGGCGAGGAGAGCCGTGCAGAGCCAGGGAGTAGAGGGCTGGATGCGGGGTGGGGAGAATCGCTCTTTCATCCCAAGAGCACCAGGGGCAGGAGAGAGGGAGGAGGGACCCTGCAAGCCCTTGTGTGGACCTGCTTTGTCCTAGGGTTTGCAGTAGCCCAGAATCTTCCCAAGGCCCAAGTCATCACAAAAGCAGCCCAGCTCCCCTTCCTGCAGTGCGTCAGCCGAGTCCAGCTCCCACCGGCCGAAAGGGGAAGGAGCCCAGCGTTGGCTGCCCACCAGCCTCTTACTCACCGCCAGATCTTCCTGCCAGATACACGTTGGGGAAGCATCCTTCCACCAGCCACACGAGGGCCCCTGCTGCAAGAGGCTTCCTGCCCGCTGCTGCAGATGCCCAGCTAGGGCCGATGGCTGGCTCCTGCGGAGGGTAGCATCTCAGGAACCTCCGTATCTTACACACGAATGCTGAGCGAGCACCCACAGCCTCCCCCAGAGGTGCAGGGTCCTACCCCAGGGCAGCTGGACGCTGGGAGGGTAGGGAGGGGCCTGGGGATTTCCGGCAGGCTCTGTGGAGCAGAGCAGGTCACCTGGGCAGGAGCATTACAGCCTCCCCAGGCACAGCTCAGGGAACACACGGGGGGACTGCACACCCTCAGCCCGTGGCCCAGGGGGAACCCACGGGGGGTCAGAGGCAAGAGGCCTGCAGTTATCTGAGCCACAGGGATATCCTTCCCCATGGCCAAACCCAGCACGCACAGACCAGAGGCAGCCCCCCCTCACCCCGGACTCTTACCAAGGGAGAGCTGGAGGGGTGGGATGAGTTGTGTTCTGCTCTCTGAGCTACATGGGTCACGTTCCCCAGCTTCTCTCCAGCACCAGGAGGGCTAGAGACTCTTCTAAGAGTGGGGTCGCGGATCCACAGGGTCAGGGCTATGGCCACAGCACTGGAACGGTCTCTAGGAAGAGCCCTTCAGTGGGCCAGACCCTCGTCTTCCTCCAGGCGAGGACCCCGTGAGCTCCATCTGCAAGTCCCACTGAGACCTGAGGGAGATGCGAACAGTCTTCGGGGACTAATGCCGCTGGCCCAGCATTGGCAGTGACACTCACACAGCGCTGTCCCACAGTCGGGTTTATTCGGTAGCTGGCACATGGCCCAGGCAGGCCTTAGGGTGGCACAGAGAACTGAAGGGTAAAGCACAGTCCAGTCTGGTTAGCCCAGCGCCCAGCCAAGCTGTAGGGACCCCTCGGTTCAAACTCCGTGTGTCTCTCCGTCTGTCCACCCTCCTTGGTTAGAATCCGGTGTGCCCCCTCGACTGCTTCAGAGCCCACACGTAACCCCCCGCTTTGTTCTCCTGCCGAGAGGTGGGGCCATCCACGGTCCTTGGGTGCCAGGTGTCAATGACCAGGGGATTGGATCTGCCATTGTGTTTGCAAGAGCTCCACTGATATGGGACCTAAGACCCAGACAGCTGGGTGTCATTCACACCTGTGTCTTAGCCTGCCCTGAGAGCAAACAGTCCCTTTCCACCCACTAGGTAACAATGCAGCACATGAGGAAACCGGGGCGCACACAATATTGCAAAAAATCCCCACTTTGTCACAAATAGAAACTGAGGTTTGCACGTAATCACCTGACTCCAGGAGCTGGGGCTTTAAGAAAACACCCAATATTGCAAGACTTGGAGACCCTGCCTTCAGTAAGTGAAAATCCAAGCCCAGGGAAGCCAAGAGAGGGGCAACACTTGCTCTGTCCCGCTAATACAGAGGAGGTAGCTCTGTCACAGATTGAGGTGTCAGGGATGAGGGCTGGAATAACCTCATTGCGCTGTAGCTGATCAGTTCCTGGGAGCAGAAAATAGAGCCAAGAGCTCAGAGGGGGCCTAGGGACGAAGCGGCAGAGCTGCTAACCAGACCAGGCAAACTCATTACCAGCAGCTCCTGCTGCAGAGGACGGGGTAGCAAAGGTCATGCTCGGAGAGGTGGGAATTGCAGGGACAGTGAGATGGGGAAGGCTGTCAGGCAGCTGGAGAAGGGAGGGGATGGGAGCAAGGGGCCAGGGGCAGAGTCCTTCATGATCTCAGACCTCCACGGATTAGTACAGAGAAAGGGGGAGAACTGCTGCATTTCGGAGCCCTGGGGAGCCCGTGCGGGAGGGAACCGCAGCATGAGAACAAGGGGGTGCACAGAAGGGGAACAGCACGGTGCAGAGCCTGAGCAGGGAGTCAGTATCTTGTGAGGATGACACAGCACAGTGTCCGGGACAGAGCAGCTCAGGTTGCCACACAAAAGCAAAATCTGAGGACAGGAAACATCTGTAAAAGCAGGCAATGTGCTTACACCAGGGATGCCACTCAACACCAGCCAGGGCTGTGTGGGGCTCAGGGTGCAGCCAGGCACCCAGACCCTGGGAACAGCAGGGTGTGACTGTGACAAAGTGGAAATGTTCATAATGTTTTCTCTGAATACTGTAGGGGTGCCTCAGTTTCCCCTATGCATTTCTTAAGTCTCTAGGTGGTGGGATAAGGGTGTGTGGTTGCTGCAGAGCAAAGGGCCAGTGTGCATAAATGGCCATCACTCTGTCTCCTGGCAACTAATGGCCGGGGGCCCTTCCCCCCTGCAAGGTGCCAACTGAAGGTGTTGGAGAACAAAGAGATCAGGTGACCTCCTGGCCCAGGAAAAGAACAAAGCCCAGAGGAGGAGGGGCTGGAGAGTGAGTCAGTTTGGAGCTGGCTGGGGACGAGCAGTGAAGTGCAGACATGGGGGTCTGGCTCACTGCCTCCCAAATGAACCCAGCTATGGGGTCCTGTTCTCTGTACCTACAAGCTCTGTTTTAGACCGTGTTCCTGTCATCTAAATAAACCTCCATTTTACTGGCTGGCTGAGTCACGTCTGACTGCGAAGTGGGGGTGCAGGACCCTCTGGCTTCCCCAGGACCCCACCTGGGCGGACTCGCTGGGGGAAGCGCACGGAGGGGCAGAGGATGCTGAATGCTCCAAGCTCAGACCCAGGAAGGTGGAAGCCGTGTGAGCTTCTTGCCCTGGAGACAGTCTGCTCACAGAGAGGAGACTTCACCAGAGTCCTGACTGGCTTTGTGGGGAGCAGTTCCAGAGCATCGCCTGGGGACTCCGTGACAGTGACATTCTATACCTCGGGGGAACTCCCAGCACTCCCATGTTCATCCTTATACGATGATTGTGTGGTATCCAGTGCAAAGTTTGTCATGTTGGGCATCTTCGGAAGGCTCTGAGCACTGAGCATTGTTATAGTGATGTTATAGTAACTGTTGTTACAGTAATGTTATAGGTTGTAGTTTCATGTATATAGTTATGAGGCTGAAAATCTGTCCTCATGGCTTAAAACAGGCCCAGGCAAAACTCTCCAAGAGCAGAGGGGCAGTTCACACCTCATCAGGGCAGGTATGTGACAAACCCAGCCCAGCCTCACAGGAGCAAAGGATGCTGGCCTAGGCAGCTACAAAGGATCTGTTGGACTCTCCAGTGGATCACCCCCCCTTCCTTTGGTCGGTTTGGGACTGCAATGAGGTGATGCTCACCTGACTCTGAAGCGGGGGGGGGGGGGGGAGGAGGGCAAAGCCAAGAGGGAAGAAAGAACATGATAAAAGGGAGAGACGTTTGCCCTTCCTCTCTCTTCCACCTCCATCTACAGACACCACCAAGCGACTGAAGCACTGATCAAAGGGGAGAGCCTGGCTGAAGGGCAACCAGCCAGTCTGTGGTGAGAAGCATCGAAGTTTGTAAAGGCATTAAAAGTGTTAAGATCAGCTTAGAATGCATTTTGCTTTTATTTCATTTGACCAAATCTGACTTCTCGTGCTTTGACTTATAATCACTTAAAATCTATCTTTGTAGTTAATAAATCTGTCTGTTTATTCTAGCTGAAGCAATGTGTTTGGTTTGAAGAACCTCAGAGACTCCCCTTGGGATAACAAGCCTGGTACATATCAATTTCTTTGTTAAACTGACAAACTCATATAAGCTTGCAGTGTCCAGTGGGCATAACTGGACACTGCAAGACAGAGGTTCCTAGGGTTGTGTCTGGGACCAGAGATACTGGCTAGTGTCACTCAGTTGCAAGTAGCTGGGAGCAGCTTACATGCCAGAGGCTGTGCATGAACAGCCCAGGAGTGAGGGTTCTCACAGTAGAGCAGGGTAAGGCTGGCTCCCAGAGTCAAGGATTGGAGTGACCTAGCGGATCACGGGTCCAGATAACACCAGAGGGGAATGTCACACAGGGATGCCACCCAACACCAACCAGAGCTGCCTGGGGCTTGGGGTGCAGCCAGGCACCCACAGACAAGGCAACTGGGAGCCCATCTTAGCCAATGCGAGGGCAAGCCAAGCACAATCCAGACAAAAGGGCAGCAACCCCCCGCCTCCCCCTACCCCCAACAGCATGGCAAGCTGCATCAGCCAACCTGCTGGGCACAGACACTGGAACAGGCTCTGGGCCACGGGGCATGCTCTCCCCCTGCCGCTGGATGCAGCCCACGGGGACCCAAGGGCCCGCTGATTTTCATGGAGGCAGTGGAGCAGAGCCCATCTGGGGGCAGCTCCTGCTGACTTGGTCACAGAAAGGCTCCTGCTGCAGGTCCTACACCGTCAAGGAAACACACTGGCAGCAGAGCCCGGAAGCGGGTCAGGCACCAGCACCTTGGTTCCAATGTCCTCGGTTTAGGGCTCCAGCCTGCCAGCCCTCGCCCTGGTTCCCAGCTCATCCAGGGCAGGCTTAGAAGGGGTTTGCTGAGGGGTGGAGGGAGATCAGCTGGGATCCTTCAGTGCTTGTCTCCCCTGTGACAGGCCCCCCAGTGAGCCCCTCCCTCGCTGCCTCCACCGCACACCTCAGCACCCTCAGGTGACAAGGGGCAGGGCCCCTGCGTGCCAGTGCAGAGCACAAGCCGTGGGGCTTTCGAGCAGACAGGTGCCCACACTCCCTCCTGTGCTGGAGCAGCAGGGGCAAGGCGTTCACACCACGCAGCACTGGCCTGAGGGGACCGGGAACCTTTGCTTGGTGGTGAGCAGCACGAGGCCAGAGCTTTGTGCCAGGGTGCAGGGAGCCAGACACCCCGGGGAGGGCAGCACCATGGCCCTGGCCTGTGGGTAAGTCCAGTAGATGGATTACAGCAGGGTCCGCCCAAGGTGCCCACTGCAGCCACCCAACTGCCCCTCACGATCCCTGACCCCTAAGAGTCCACGCCCCCTCCCCCGCTCTGGCAATCTGAGCCCAGGCTCCTCAGATGGGCTTCGTCTCCACACTCCTCTGCGATAGCCCTGGGCAATTCCCCTCCTACAGCTGTGCCTCAGTTTCCTCATCTGTGGAGTGGGCTCAGTGACACACCTGCCCCTGGAGGTGTGAGACGCTGCCTCAGCGTCTGCTCTGGGCTGCCTGCGCCGTGGCATTTCCCAGCCCACTCAGGCGGGGCCTGCCCCTCCTCCATCCCTCCTGCTCTGGAACCAGGGCAGAGCCGTTCAGGAGTAAACTCTCACAGCCGGCGAAAGGGGGCCCTGAGCCGACCCACCCACCCCCACAGCCAGGGGGTGACTCACTTCCAGCACCACTCTCAGACAAGGATATTCCGCCAAGCTTATCAGCGACAGGGCAAGACTCAGCAACTGCTCCCCTCCCACCAGCCACGCTCCCCCGCCCCACCCCGCCCACAGCCCTGCAGCCCGCTTCTACTGCCACGTCCACACAGGCCTGGCTGTGCCGTGGGGCTCAGCGCTGTTTGGCTGGGGCCAGCCACCTGCCTGACCCTTTTCCAAGCAGAGAGAGCCCGGTCTCCCCTCTGCAGCTGGTGCCAAGGGAGTGCAAAACACCCATTTGTTTCGATAGCACCGCACACACACCCAGGGGCGGCTCTAGAAAATAGGCTGCCCCAAGCAGCGCGGTGTGCTGCGCCGCCCTTCCTCGGTCCCGCGGCGGGTCCCCTCTTCCCGCGGCTCCAGTTGAGCTCCCGCGGCAGGTCCACCGGAGCCCCGGGACGAGCGGACCTCCCGCGGGCACGGCTGCGGACGGTTCGCGGGTCCGGCGGCTCCGCTTGAGCTGCCGCAGTCATGCCTGCGGGAGGTCCAGCCGAGCCGCGGGACGAGCGCCCCCTCCGCAGTCATGCCTGCGGCAGGTCCGCTCGTCCGCGGCTCCGGTGGACCTCCCGCAGGCATGACTGCGGCAGGTCCACCGGCCCAGCCTGCCGCCCCCTAGATTTGGCCGCCCTAGGCAACAGCTTGGTTTGCTGGTGCCTAGAGCCGCCCCTGCACACACACCCCCCACGCCGGGCTAAGTGACACCCTGCAGGCAGCCATCTGCAGCATGGTGCCCAGAGCGATGCTCCCGGCCTCACAGCTGCTGCAGGGGGGTCCCTGCAGCGGGGCTTTTCACATCAATTTCACACTGCAAGAGCTGGAGCAACAGCGCCGCAGAGCTAAGGGCCCTATTCTCCCCCCGCCCCCCCCCCTTGGGAGAGCACCTGTGAGGGCCAGGCTCTCTGTGCTCTGCTGAGACTGCCCCAAAGGGGCCAGGCGCAAGCAGTGTGAAGAGGGGTTAGTGCTGTCAATGCTTCCCCTTGGGCAACCCACACCGGAGACTCCGACTTGTTTCCCAGGGCCTGGGGGCCATTGCCAGGTGGGCTCCATTAGACTGGAGACCTAGAGGGGAAAAGGTCCCCAAGCCCCCTCTGCAGCTTGTTCTTTCCTGCATCACATCCCCACCCCACCTCGCCCAGACCACTCTGCCATCAGTCGAGATGGCACGATCCACACACCACAGGGGCGGGAAGGGGAGGCAGAGGTGTCACGGACCCACGGGGCTGGTGGACGGCCCCAGCTTGGGAACGGTCTCTAGGACGAACCGCTCTGATGTGCCAGACCCCCTGGGGTCTCATTCTTCTTCCAGGGTAGGCGGTGCAGCTTACTGCCTCCTTAGCCACCTCTGGGCTTGCAGCCCCCGTGAGCTCTGTCAGCGGGTCCCTGAGGGAGACTCTAACAGATGCCGCTGGTCCAGCATTGGCAGTGACACTCACACAGCGCTGTTCCACAGTCGGGTTTATTCGGTAGCTGGCACATGGCCCAGGCAGGCCTTAGGGTGGCACAGAGAACTGAAGGGTAAAGCACAGTCCAGTCTGGTTAGCCCAGCGCCCAGCCAAGCTGTAGGGACCCCTCGGTTCAAACTCTGTGTGTCTCTCCTCCTTGGTCGGACCGAGGTGAGAGCCCTGACTCCGTCCAGCAGCCAGCTCGCCCCCCTCCTCTCCAGTCCTCTGCGCTGGAGCTGGTCCTGGGGACTGTTACTCAGCTCCCTAGGAGAGACGGGGAAGGCCACAGCCCTCTGGGCTTTGGTTGCTAGGTGTCAATGTCCTGGCGACTGGATTCGCCATGGTCTTCTCAGCCGCTCCACTGATATCGAGACCTTGGCCCAGACTAGGGACACTCACACCTGTCTCTTTGCTTGCAGGTCTAGAGCACACACTTACCAGTGTATAACTGTCACTCGTCTTTCTACCGACCGTCCCCCTGGCATAGACAGCGCTTCTCCTGCCAGCACAGCCACCGCCTCTGCGGGAGGTGGATTACCTACTCGGGCGAGAGACGCTCGCCTGTCAGCATAGTCGCATCTTCACTTAAGTGCTACCGTGGTGCAGCTGTGCCAAGCCCTGAGAGAAAACTGTCCTTTCCCACCCCACCGGGTAACAATGGAGAATACTGGGGAAACCGAGGCACAAATATGACTCCAAAATATTCCCACCTTGGTCAAAAGGGGCAGGTGGTTTGATGCTCTCAGTCTAACCCAGGGGCCTGCGGCCCACACCATTCCCGCCTGCTAGAGTATTAGCCAACAGACTTACTGCCTGGCCAGCAAGTCATCTCAAAAGGTACAGACAGCAGCTGTCTTCTAGACCCAGAGAGCAGTAATTCCAACAAGGAGCATTAGCCTGACTACTGTGCAACAGATACAAAAGCCACTGGCCATATGGTGATATAGGAACCATGGTAATGAGAGGAATTCGGTCTTCATGGAGAACAAATCTTGCCGGACAAAACTGACGGGTTGTATTTTTTAACCTAAAAGTACAGAAGCACTGGAGGAAGGGAAATGGTAGATACAACATACATGGATTTCAACAAAACATTTGAAACAATGGCTCAAATTCTCAGCTGCAAAATGAATTCAGACTGGCTTGGATACAAACACGGCCATATGGACTAAGAGTGGGTGTGAGCCCATGAGTAAACGGCAGAGAATCGAACCAGGGAGACAGCGACTGGAAACCGCAGGGGTGTGCAGAGCCAGTCCTGCACTAACTATCAGCAAGGTGGCATACACACCACACTGTGCAGATTCTGGGAATGCCACCAAGGCCTAGAGATCTGAGAGCTGGGCACAGAACAGTCACATGCCGTTAATGTGCCCCTTTGGGAGGGGCGGGGGAAGAGTTTGGAGCAGCGCATCTCCACACCAGACACAAAGCTCCCATGGTTAAAAAGTCGGGAATAGACGAGGCACCTTGCCTTAAGCACATTCAACTGGCGGTTAAAATCTGCAGCAGTGCCAACATCACACCTTCGGTGGCTCTCAAACTTCTGCACTGGTGAGCCCTTTCACCCAGCAAGTCTCTGAGTGCGACCCCCCTCATACATTAAAAACTGTTTTTATATTTAACCCCATTATAAATACTGGAGGCAAAGTGGGGTTTGGGGTGGACGCTGACAGCTCATGACCCCCATGTAATAACCTCGTGACCCCCTGAGGGTCCCGACCCCCAGTTTGAGAACCCCTGCCTTAAATCCTAGTGTAGATGAGACCAGCATAGAGAGTGGATAGTGCTTGGTGCAGTGTATACCACCTTCTGGGGAGATCCCCTCCAGATTCCTGACCAGGACTTTGGAACAACCGAAAGACTCCAACTGGGTTTGCTTTGGGCCCTGAGCAGGACTGCAAATCACAGGGCCCTTTTGTCACAGGTGCGGCGCAAGCAGCCCAGCTCCAGCTGGTGCCAGGGGAGCTGCTCCGCTCAGCAGGGCAGGCGCCCACACCCAGGCAGCAGGGATGTGCGGAACCAAGAGGACAGGGAGCTCCTGGGGCACCGCACGGCGCTCGCTCCCCTGGGCCCTGCAGCGCACAGCCCAGCTCTCACCTTGTTGGTTTTACTTATTTTTCAGTAATCTGCTGATTTCCCCCCTTTCCTAAGCTAACCAGTGCTGATGAATCAGCAACCCCACGAGGGGCTGAAATCCGGTGGGCTGGAGCAGTGGCTCCGAGGTCTCAGGTCCGGGGAAGGAAGCCACAAGAACAAAGTCTAGGGGAAAAAACAGCCAGAAGAGCAGTTCCTTGTGTGGAAAGGGGCCGGGCCATGCTGCTGTTAGCACTTTTAGCCCTGAGTGCAGCCTGAAAGGGCCTTGGTTTCTGGGCCCAGCGAGAGGGACCGACCAGCCAGTCTCCCAGGCAGGCGGCTTACAGCACAGCCTGGCACCCACAGCCATTCCCATACCATGCTGCAGCATGGCTGGTGTCGAAGCACAGGGGCAAGGCTACGCGTAGGCAGGCTGGCCAGAGCGCACGCACCAGGGGCCCTTGCTTACTTCCTTGGTCCCTGGGTGCTGTCTGCTCCTGCCTTGAGCCTCAGTAGCTAAGGCCCGGGAGTCACATTTTGGGGCTCCCTGAGCACCTCTTTGGATGCATCTTTCCTCCTCAAATACTTTCACGGTTACAGCCCGTACTGCAGCTCCCTAGGTCCTGCTGGGCAGTTCCTCCGCCCTGAGCTCCTCCTCCCTCCTCCTCAGGTGGGGATCTCCTGCAACACAGCACCCTACCTCATGCGTGCCATCCTATGCCACAGCCTCACTGGCCAGGGGAAGAGGGGCACTGTGCCCTCAGGGGCAGCTATGGCATTCCCTGTCTTCACACCAGCCCCCTGTGCACACAAATCCCAGATGAGTGGAATTACATCAGGTGGGCACACTCTCTCTAAAGCTCTAGGAGATGGCCCTACTCAGCCCTTGGGCACAATTCACAGCAAGGGGCACCGAGAAAGTGCCCAAGATGGGGGGGACCGGCTTGCTCCCAGAGCAGTATAGAAACAATCCCTGGGAAGCAGTCCTGGCATGCCCTTCCGGGAGGTGGTCTCTGCTGCTGGGAAGGGGCCGAGTGGCAAAGCAGCTGAGTGAAGCAATGTGGTGTGAAGAAAAACCCATTTCCTGTAGCAATGGTTGTTTTGCTCAACATTTTAAAAAAATGTGCTGATGCAACCGCCCTCTCCCCAGGTGGAATATAAATATGAGCCTTGTTTATGTAGCTGCAGGGCATTAATCCACTTCTCCATCAGGTTTTTTCTGTTGTTTTAAATATGAGGAACAAACATCACTGGTTACAACAGTCATAGCCTAGTGAGCAATCCAGTGACAACTCACGCTGCGCAGAGTGTTAGAGGAACCACACTGCACTCAGCGCTATTCTGAGACTGGGTCAGAGCCAGATTACACCACGGGCATGCTACTGTAGTAGTTTCAGTCTCTCCATTTATAAAAAGAACAGGAGTACTTGTGGCACCTTCTAGTCAACACAGCTATCAGCCTCTGCTCACTGAAGACCCAAAGGCGGGAACAGCTGGGGCACATTAGCAAAGCCTAGATTCAGAGTTGAAGGCCAGATGGGACAATCAGATTGTCTCGTCTGACCTGCTATATCCCACAGGCCAGAGACCCTCATTACCCCTGTACTGAACCAGTAACTTGTGTTTGACTAAAGCGTCTGCCATTGGCTCCAGTTTGGATCTGAAGACATCAAGAGATGGAGAACCCACCACTTCCCTTGGAAATTTGTTCCATGGTTAATCACCCGCACTTTTAAACATGTTCCTTATTTCTCATTTGAATTTGTCAGGCTTTAACTTCCAGCCATTGGTTCTTCTTCTGCCTTTCCCCACTATGTACTGAAGAGCTCTTTAACCCAGGCTTTGCTCTGTGAAGTATTTATAGCCATGATCAAGTTCTCCCTTGATAAGCTAAACTGATTGAGCTCTTTAAGTCTCTCACTTTAAGGCACGTTTCCCAGCTCCCAAATAATGTTGGGGGCCCAGGTCTGGAACAGCAGGGGGTACTGAAGATCAGGAGGGAGGTGCACTAGCAGAGCTGGGGAAAGGCAGGGACAGGAGGCACACACCACTTTAGAAAGGGGCCAGGCCCCATGTCCAGCCAAGCTCTGGCCTTTGGGTTGGTGGAGGGTAAGAGTCTCTAAATCACACCAAGGGCCAAAGGAGATGGGGAGCAAAAGGTGACTTAGACTACAGGAATAAGTCCCTCTGGCCTGTTCCACCAGCGGGGGGATACCAAAATACGGCCTGCTCCTACCATGTCCCTTCCAGCTCTGGGACATCTCCTCCACCCGGGGAATCCCCAGCTGACCCCTTACAGCAGCTGGGCAGAGGGCCATGCAAGAGGAACTAAATTAGTTTGCATCATTTGATGTCCAGTTCCCAGCCCAGGGAGCAGTTCGTGCTCCTGTTCCACCCCAATCTAATCTGGCCCCAGCTCCAAGCTGTCACCCGACCCACGGCAGGAAGACTGAGCTGGTGTTGTGTAGGATGCCAAAGGGTGCTCCAGGCTCTATGCACAGGATTGTGGTTTGAGGACTGTCAGGACAGAGCTGTGAGATTGTAAGTCTATTGCACAGAGCATTAATTGCAAGGGGCCCCCTCACATCCCACACTAGAGAGGCTGCTTCCGCCTCCGCCGGCAGGACACACTGCGTTATTATTGTGATGTCACAGGTCTGAGGGCTGCTTTATAGAAAAGAAAGGCAGATGAGATCCCTGCTCCGCAGGGGCCTCCAGCAAGACTGAGCTCTCAGTGCAATGGGATTCACTCTGCCACGGTCGCAGAGTAATGTGCAGGGCCTGATCCAATTGCTCATGCCTCATTCCAGCCCAGAAATGACTTTCAGCTCAGCTGTCCCATAGAGATCGATTGGGCCATAAACCTTTCAGTGATGTATTTAATTAGCCAGAATAAAAGCCAGATAAGAGATGCAAATGTAATTTGCTGATGGTACAGTGGAAGTTACTCTTCTGCCCTCTGGTGGGCACTTGGCATCTGCCAAGAAACAGGCCGACTTCCACTCCCCTCCGCAGGAGTCACAGGGCTGATTCATAGGCTTACTGCCCCAGCCAAAGAGCGTCAGGCAGCAGAGCAGCTACACCACATAAAGCCAGGGCTTACTCCCATCATGCTCTTCGGTAAACTGACTGCTGCCCCCATCAGCAGGGCAATGTCGACCTCTCGCAGAGACAGTGCAACGGGGACCAGTCTGACTGCGTTTCCCTCCATAGAGTAGGAGCACAGAAGAGAGAAAGCCCCAAGTAGGGAGTGAAGTGAACAAGGAGCCCTCCCCCCACACACAATTTTTACCAGAGCCTACGGGACCACAGGAGACCCATGAATCAATCACTCAAGTAACTGTGAGAAACTCTCTGAAGTCTTAATGCCAATTAACAAGATCATGAGATCAACGTGCTGTCAAAAGAGAAGCCAGCAGAACTCAGTCCAGGTTATCCTTCGGCCTGCAGAATGCAGTACCAGCTGAATGGAAGCCAAGAAGCCAGAAGAAATCGCTAACAGTGTCATTCTCTGGTGGGTAACAGTGGACCAGACCCTCGTATAGATGAGTACCTCCTGTTCAGGAAGCCCACACGGGTAGAAGACTGTGGGGAAGTTCAGGGTAAATGGCTTCCAGTCCCATAACCCCCCCATGCTTAGCTGGAATAGTGAATAATGACACATCTGAAAGCCAGTTTCCCTCCCATCAACCTGCCCAGGCCCAAATCCCAGATTGCTTCCCCTCCAACACAGGCACAAAGGCAGGAAATCACCTGTGCCAATGATACCATCAGCTGTGTGCACTCCAGTACTGTCATGAGTGCAGCATGCTGGCCAAGACGGACCAACTGACCCCACTTAGAGGTTTCCATAGCACCCATCAGCATCATAGTTCGGATGTGGGAAAAATGCAGAATGTGAACACAGGTCCTGGCCAGCAAGCAGGGAGAAACAATTCTGTGTGTTTAATGTGATTCTATTGCCTCATTGGCCATTTTGTATGTTCAGTTACTGACCAGAAATCTAAACAGATTGGGTTCCTTCCCCATCCCGTTCCAACACATCTGGAACACGTGTTATCACCAGCCTAAGGCATCACCAACTAGTCCTTCAACCCTCCCTCCCTCTGCTCTCTTGTGAGTGGAAAGAAACTACTTCCTCTTTAGATCACTACCCCAGAGTCCGAAGGGATGCGACAGAGTTGGAGCCCTGTTTACTACAGTGCGCGTTGGAAAACAATCTGGGTTTAAACTCAATTCAAACACTGCTCCAGCTCAAACAGGTCCCAGTTAGTTCCCTCCGGAGGACTGGAAATGTAGTTTAAACAGGATTTACCCTCATTCACACTGGCTAGTCAGCCCACCTTAGAAACCATCTGACCACTTCCCTGGCAGGATAATACCCCAGGCTGATGCACAGCCCGGGGGCTGTATGATCACCAGACAACAGCCATGAAGCTGGAAAGGCCAACTCGTTTCACCTCAGACTGCAGGAGTCACGAAGAGGAGAACACCTGGGCAGAAAGCAGGTTCCAGACACCTGATTGCTCCTGATTCCCACCCACCAGCCGCTTCTTCAGAAGAGAACAAGCAAGTCTCTCGCTCGGCATTCACACGCACACACAGGCCCCCGCCCCCCACGCGCACAGACAGAGACAGAGACACGCGCGCGCGCGCACACACACACACACAGAGACAGACTCACGCACACACACAGACAGATACAGAGACACGCGCGCACACACACAGACAGCCCCCCCCACACACGCGCACACACACACACAGACACACGCGCGCGCGCGCACACACACAGACGCGCGCGCACACACGCGCACAGACAGATACAGAGACACACGCGCGCGCGCACACACACAGAGACAGACACGCGCACAGACAGATACAGAGACACACGCACACACACGCAGACAGCCCCCCCCACACACGCGCACACACACACAGAGACACGCGCGCACACACACACACACACAGACGCGCGCGCACACACGCGCACAGACAGATACAGAGACACGCGCACACACACACACACACTTACAGCCGCTGCTGACCGCCCCCCCCCCCGAACACCATTAGCTGCTCCTCGGGGCGCCGAGCCCGTGGGGTGCCCGCGACACGCGGCCGGGGGGGCGGGTCCCACGGGCAGTTCGCAGCGGCTGGCCCCGCCCCCCGCACGTCGGCCCGGCCCGGGCTCTGCCCCCGCTGCAGGGGGCGGGGCGGGAACTGAGCCCGGGGAGGGGGCGGGCCCGGTCAGCGCGACCCAGGAGCCGCCGCAGCCACGTGACCCGCCTGACCCCAGCGTGACCCCAACGTTCTGGGTCCGGCCATCACCATCCCCGCACGTCGTGACGTCCTGTGCGTCAGACTCACAAATGGCCGCTCTGATGCTTCCGCGGGGGAAATATAGTCCCAGGAGAGGCCGCCTCTTGGCGCGGGTGCTGGGAGCTCCGGGACCGGAGGCGGTTCGGTGCCGGGTCCGGGGGCGCCCCGATTGAGGGTGTGGCCGTGGGAGATCGGGTCTCTCCGCCCTCGGTGCGGCGAAGTAAGTAGTCCGGCGCGGGGTCCCGACGGGAAGATCCCTCCGCGGGGGATGGCGGCCGAAGGGATGCCGGGTCCGGGGGCGCCGCGGCCGCCGCAGCGGGACGCTCCGCAGGACGGGGCCAGGCACGGTGAGGGGGCGGCGCTCAGGCCCGGGGCCCCGGCTTCCCCCTCCCCGCCGGCGCTGCCGGGCCGCCCGAGCGCGGGGACCCCGCGCCAAGATGGCGCCGGCCCGAGCGGGGGCGCAGGCAGCGCCAGGGGCAGCCCCGGCCGCCCGCAGGGCCCCGCCAGGGAGAGGAGAGGAGGGCCGGGCCGGGCCGGGCCGGGCTGGGGGCTGCTGGGCCGGGCCGGGGGGGCAGCGATGGGGGCCGGGTCCTGCCCTGGTGCCTTGTGGGAGAATCCGGCCGCCGGCCCGTCCCGCGCGGCGGGGTCAGGGCGGACCGTGCTCGGGGCCGGGCCGGGCCGGGGCTCCTGCCTCTGACACTGACTCGTTCTGTGACCCTGGGCCCATCACCACCTCGCCCCCGAAACGGGCCGAGGCGCTAATGGACCCCCCCCCCCCACCCAGGGGCTCTGGGGCTGCATTCGCCGGTGTCCGTGGAGACTTTCGGCAGGAAGGCGTTAGTGGAGGCAGATTCCAGTCCTGCCTGGGATCCCCTGCCCCAGGCACTGGGGAATGGGCAAACCACAGGCAGAGAAGCAGTTACTTACACAGCACCACACACTAGCAGAGGGGAAACTCCATCTGCCAGGGCCCAAAGCACAGATCTTCCCTTCTAAAATTATGGAGCAGTCAGGTTTCTCCATCAGTAACAGTCACGCAACTTGTGTATTCAGCACCATGCCATTAACACCAGTTGTGGGTCTACATTTTGTCTCACTCTGTACTGCACAAGAGCAGTGATTAAAGCAGGGAGACTTGGAGTCTGGACGCCTGTTTTTTTTATTTTTGGCTCCATTGCCTGACATTAGAACATAAGAGCAGCCGTACTGGGTCAGACCAAGGGTCCATCTAGTCCAGTATCCTGTCTTCCAACAGTGGCCAGTGCCAGGTGCCCCAGAGGGAATGAACAGAACAGGGAATCACCAAGTGATCCATCCCCTGTCGCCCATTCCCAGCTTCTGGCAAACAGAGGCTAGGGACACCATCCCTGTCCATCCCAGCTAATAGTCACTGATGTACCTATCCTCCATGAATTTATATAGTTCTTTTTTGACCCCTTGGCCTTCGCAACATCTTCTGGCAAAGAGGTCCACAGACTGTGCGTTGTCTGACGAAATAAATCCTTTAGTTTGTTTTAAACTTACTGCCTATGAGGAGTCCCAAGTCACTTCACTTTTCTCTCTTGTGGTGTATTTCTCTGTAAAATAGAGATAATTATGCTTTCCTACATGATAGTGGTGTGTTAAATTATTATTGAGGGAGGCAGGAGTGTTTGTGATGCTCTGATAAGGCTCCAAAGATGGGCAAAGTAGTCCCATTGCTTGTTTACTGAAATGTTAACCTCCCAATGAGTTCTGTGATCAGTGTCATGTGACCTGGCTGGAGTGACTTTGGTTGTGACTCCACAAATAGATTCCTTATTTTGGGGAGGATGCAGCTTCTGTATTTGACAGCTCTGCATTCTTCAGCTGAGCCACTCTTGCTGCTAATATGGGTAAAAGTGAGTGAGTGCAGGCTAGGCTTCCATCCAATGCTCATCTGAAGTTTGGTGTTGCTTTTTCTCCCCTTGGCTAGGATGAAAGTTTGGCATTTCCTGGTTGCCTTCAAGAACAAGAGTAGGAGACGTGTCAGGCTGTAATAAGTCCTGGGATATCGCTGCACTGGTATGTTTCATGCCTGGGCCAAGTTTTAGTGGAGTATGGCAGGGGTGCCCAACCTACGTCCCATCAGAGCAGTTCATAAGGCCCACGGCTGCTTCATTAGCATTTTGTCATCATGTTTACATCATTTTAGTTTATGCGTGTGTAAATAGACAATACTGTACATAGAAACAGCCTATCTAAATACAAAACAAGATGAACTTCAAATATAAATCAATACAGGTGACTACATTTTATTAAAATATGTGGAATTTGTTTGGCCCACACAAGGTTGTGCTTAGGTTTATGTGGCCCTCCTGTGTAATAAGGTTGGGCATCATGGGAGTACGGCTGAAATATTGAGCTTCACAGCCTAGCTATGGGACAAGGGGAGGAAGGCAGGGTGGCATGAAGTAGAGTCATTGGCTTGGTCTACACAACATACTTACTTTGGAATAACTATGAAAAAACTATGAAAAATCCATACCCCTCAGTGATGTAGTTACACCGAGCTTAAGCCCATGTGGACAGCGCTATGTCGGCGGGAGAGCTTCTCCCGCCAACATAGCTACTGCCTCTCACAGGGGTGAATTTATTAAGCTGACAGGAGCACTCTCTCCCATCAGCATAAAGTGTCTTCATCAGACACTCAATTTGTAGTGTAGACTGCCCCTAAAGATCGATCATGGTCTGATGTCTCCTCTCCCTCGTGAGCGCACCCTTGCTGTGTGCATTGGGATACCTATGTTATGTTTATATATTTATTTTGTGCCAATTACTGTGGTATCTAGGTGCCTGTCATCTCAGGCGGGTGGACGGCATGGCAGGATGTTCTGTGCCCCAAGTGCACAGCAGGTCTGACTGCAGCACTTCCTCTTGCCTAGGTCACACTTGAGGGACCCAGGCAAATTGGGCATGGAGGCAGAGGAGAATGAAGTGGAGAGCAGCAGCGATGCGGCCCCTCATCTGGCACAGGAAGAACCTTCGGAGAGCGGGCTTGGTGTGGAGACCTCTGAGGCCATGTCTGCAGACAGCAGCGATGCTGCTTCAGTGCCCATCCTCTCAGAAGCAGATGAGTCTGGTGTGGGGCAGAGCTCAGACAGCAGTGGGGTCTCTCTGGTATGGAGTGGGTCTGGAAACCCCTTTGGGATGGAAGTGAGGAGGTGACTGTGATTTTGTAGATGTGTGTAAGTTGTCAGACTCTGAGAATACTGATAGTATCCTTCAGGGAGTTGGATCTCTGACCCAGCCTAGGTGGGAGCCAGCCCTATACAGCACAGGGCAGAGTGGACCACAGGGCCAAGTCTGCTTGAGGGGTCTTCTACAGTACGGATATACACACCGGGTTTGTGTCTGCCAAGCCAAGGGGAAGAGCCCTGCCTACCTAGCTGGATTAGCAGGGAGGAGAGTGCATCTTGAATCTTTGAGGGCATCTTCTAGCTATATCCCAGGGCTGAAGGGTCGTCGGCAGAAGCCGGAAAAGCTATCACTTGTCACCCTCTTGTGGGGCCCGTTGGGACCTTTCTTCTGGGCAGGTGCCTCCTGCGAGGCGAGATGCAGCGACAGGTTCGCTCCTGGGGTGGCTCAACAGAGGCCTCTAAACTGAGCTCCCAGGCCTGTCTGTTTTCCAGGAGGAAGTGTCGGAGAGCAGCTCCAGCACAGATGCTATTCCTAGGGTCTACCTGCCAGACTCTTCCTCTATCGCCCAGTCTACCCTGGTCTCCAGCGTCTCCACAGTGAGCCAGTCCATTATGGTATCGGAATCCCCACAGGTCCTGGTTCACTCCAGCGTCATCACTGATGGGGCCACAATGGTCTCGGACTCCACTGCATCCACCTCCTCGGACCTGGGCTCTGCCATAGACAAAATCATTGAGTCCACAATTGGGCCTGACATCATCCAGAGTGAGTGCATCACCAAGTCAGTTGTTGCCTGCTCCCTTTCCTGGAGCCCCAGGGATATGGCATAGCTCTCAGTGTCATGTGCCCAGGGCTGGGCAAGGGGGACAGGCAGTGGGGACACGGTAGCTGATGGGGAAGGAGCTGCTGCTGTATTGAAGGCTCAAGGAAACCGATTCAATCAAAAAGGAAATCCCATTTAGTGGGAGACTGCTCCCCCTTGCTTTCCCTGACAATCAGAAGTGGTGCCTGCTGTTCCTGGCCTTTCCACCAGGTGGTGAAAGAGGGGACTTGCAGGGCAGTTCTCTCATCACTGCTGGGATGGGTTTCCATCCTCAGTCCGTCCTGAGCTCACAGCATTACGTCCATGCAAGAGTGCCTCTGCAGCCCCCAGTTAACTTTCCTCGCCTTCCCGCTTGCCCACCCTGACTTCCTAGAAGAATGCCTTGTCTTGTTAATTATCAGCCTCTACAGTCGGTCCCCATCACCCTCTCACTCTCCGTTCCCTTCCTAGGCTGCATCGCAGTGACGAGCGCTGAGGATAGTGGTGCCCAGACTACCCAGTATCTCATTCTGCAGGGGCCTGATGATGGTAAGTGAATGCTTCTGGGTCCTCCAGTGACGACATCTGCTTCTGAGCCCATTTCCATCCTTCTACAACACCACCACCAAAGGCCAGAAATCCCTGTGAGGGAATTGTACAGAAGCCCTGGTTGTGGGGAGAGTTCTTGGCTACTATAGTCTCAGTTTCTCCCAGCAGGGGGCACTGTAGGCAGCAGGGTGGGAATGCTGTCATGCAGAGCTCCTAGTTACTCCCCTCCCCTCCCCGCAGGGGCTATTGTAGGGAGCAGGGCAGGAGCACTGGGTATGGGAAAGCTCTTGGCCACTTCAGCCACTGCCTAGGAGTGTGTGTGTGTGTGGGGCCGTGTGTGTGTGGGGCCGTGTGTGGCCGTGAGGGTTCGGTTTCCTTGGTGAGCTCTTGTTGGTGCTTTAGGTGCCCCCATGGTGTCCCAGATGGCCACTTCTGCTCTGGCCAACAGTTTGGCAATAGAAGCCATAGCCGATGGACCCACTTCCACGTGCCTAGACCAGCCTGGCCCTTCAGACCCTTCCGAGCGGTCTGAAATACTGGAGCTGCCCACACAGCCGGATCAGGCCAGAGAGGCAGATTCTGGGGAAGAGCCAGACCAGCCAGACCTGGAGAGCTTGGAGGAGATGATGGAGGTGGTGGTGGTACAACAGTTCAGGTGCAAGATGTGTCAGTACAAGAGCATCTCCAAGAAAACTCTCATCAACCACATGAAGGAGCGGCACTTCCAGCCAGGTAGGGGTGCTGCCATCTCTGGGAGGCTTGTATACCAGGTGGGGGTGCTGTGCGGGGTAGGAGAGGAGTTGATATATCAGGTGGGGAGCAAGGTAGTTAATGTACCAGGTGTGGGCACCGCTGTCTCCAGGGAAGTGGCTTATAATGGCTATGTTGTAACTGGAAAGAATCCAGACTTACATTGGTGTAACTGAGGGCAGAATTTGGTTTTATGTAATTCGTTTACTGAGGACTAAATATTTCAGCCCTTAATTCTGAATTCTCCTGTTGGGGAGAATTTGGCTCTGAATATATAATTACTAGAAGTATAAATGACTAAATATCACCATCCACAGCTTACAAAATGAAAATCTACTTTAAACAACCTTGTGAAAATAAATAATTTTAAGTCTGAAGCTTTTGATTTGGAGGGTAGTGAATGTAATGCCGTTTTAATAATAATGATAATTAATAAAGAAGTCCAGAGGTGATCCTGGCAATAAGGTCAGCGAGCCTAACTTCAGTACCTGGCAAACTGGTTGGAAATATAATAAAGAACATAGAATCATAGATTATTTGGGTTGGAAGGGACCTCAGGAGGTCATCTAGTCCAACCCCCTGCTCAAAGCAGCACTAATCCCCAACTAAATCCCTAAATGGCCTCCTCAAGGATTGAACTCACAACCCTAGGTTTAGGGGGCCAATGCTCAAACCACAGAGCTATCTCCCCCCCCCGAATTATCGGACGTATAATTAAACACAATTTGTTAGAGAAGAGTCAACCGGGCTTTTGTAAAGCGAAATCATGCCTCACCAGTCTATTAGAGTTCTTTGAGAGGGTCAACAAACATATGGACAAAGGTGAAGCCAGTGGATATAGTGTACTTGGACTTTTAGAAAACTTTTAATGTTTCTCACCAAAGACACTCAAACAAAGTAAGCTGTCAGTGGTAGTAAGTTCAAAGTAAGGAACATTGGAAAGCATAATCCCAACTATACATACAAAATGGTGGGGTCTAAATTAGCTGTTACCACTCAAGAAAGAGATCTTGGAGTTGTGAATAGTTTTCTGAAAACATCTCAGCGTGCAGCAGCGATCAAAACTGACTGTTAGGATCCATTAGAAAAGGCAGAAAAATATCATAATGCCACTATATAAATCCATGATATGTCCACATCTTGAATACTGAGTGCAGTTCTGGTCACCCCATCTCAAAAAAGATATATTAGAATTGGAAAAAGTAGAGTAGAGAGAGGTAACGAAAATGAGAGAGTAAAAAGACTGGGACTGTCCAGCTTGGAAAAGAGACGACTAAGGGTGAATATGGTAGAGGTCTATAAAATCATGACTGGTGTGGAGAAAGTGAGTGGTGTTTATCTCCTCACATAACACAAGAACTAGGAGTCACCCAATGAAATGAATAGGCAGCAGGTTTAAAACAAACAAAAGGAAGTACTTATTCACACAACGCACAGTCAACGTGTGGAACTAATTGCCAGGGGATATTGTGAACTGGGTTTAAAAAAGAACTAGATAAGTTCTAGAAGATAGGTCCATCAATGGCTATTAGCCAAGATGGTCAGGGACACAACCCCATGATCTGGGTGTCCCGAAACCTCCAACTGCCAGAAGCTGGGACTGCACTACAGGATGGTTCGCTCAATAAATTATTCTGTTCAATTAATTCCCTCTGAAGCATCTGGCCCTGGCTGCTGTCAGAAGACAGGATACTGGGCTAGATGGACCATTGGTCTGACCCGGTATGGCTGTTCTGATGATCTTTATAAACCAGGTCGGGATGCCGATGACTCTAGGGGTGGGAGAAAGGGGATTTCTATACTAGGTGTGTGAGTGGGGTGCTGTTGTGTCTGCGAAGGGCTGGGTGCTGGCTCTGTGACACACCCCAGCTTGACTGGTGAGAGCAGAGTGCTGCTCAAGTGAGTCGCTTACTGCTTTCTCTGCCAGTGGCTGCTGCTCTGGCCTTGAAGAAGGGGCGTCCGCGGAAGGGGGGACCCTCCCCAAAGCCCCTGGAGGAAGATGTGCCGGAGGAGGAAGAGGAGGATGATATCATGGATGCTGGAGCCATTGATGACCCTGAAGGTACAGCCCCTTCTCCCCTCTGGCCAGTGCTGCCAGCCGCTGTCGGGGTCTGTGTCTAACGCCTCGGACCATTCTCCCCACAGAGGACAGTGACTATAACCCAGCCGAGGATGAGCCTCGTGGGCGGCAGCCCAAGTACAGCCGCACTGTCCCCACGTCAAGTGAGGAGAGGCCACGCCGGCGGCCGGGGAGACCCCGCAAGTTCCCTCGCCTAGAGGACATGCCGCAGCCTGAAGGTAGGGGGTTGGAGAGGAGCAGCGGGCCCAGGCTGGCTAGGGTGAAAGCAGGGATGAGGCTGACCCTGACGTGCTGGGTTGCTGTTGGGCAGGTGGTGAGGAGGAGTCCTTAGTCACGTCCCAGAGCACTCTGAGCAGCGAGCTGCAGGACTCCGAGGCAGCCAGCTCCTCCGTCCTGGAGAACGGGGCCAGCGACAGCCTTGTGGAGCCCAGCATCAGCCAGTCGGACTCGGAGAACAAGGATCCGTCCTCCAACACAGGCCCTGAGGAGGCTGACCCCGTGCCCAGGAGGCGAGGCCGGCCCTCCCGCCGCTTCCTTGGCAAGAAATACCGCAAGTACATCGGGCGCAGGTGAGGAGGTGCTGAGCTGTGGCTGTGCCCAGGGCCAGGCCGGCAGCCTTGTTACTGTCACGGCACTGAGCACCGGCTCTGCTTTTGCAGGTACTACTACAAGTCCCCCAAGCCTCTGATGAGGCCCTACCTGTGTCGAATCTGCGGCTCCCGCTTCCTCACGCACGATGACCTGCGCTTTCATGTTAACTCGCACGAGGCCAATGACCCTCAGCTCTTCAAGTGCCTGCAGTGCAGCTACCGCTCCCGCCGCTGGTCCTCCCTTAAAGTGAGCCCGGCCTGCCCTGCCCCGCCCCAGCCCCACCCTGGGGGTAGTCACTGGCTCAGTGCCTCATAGCCTGCTCTTTACCTCTCACAGGAACACATGTTTAACCACGTGGGCAGCAAGCCATACAAGTGTGAGGAGTGTGACTACACAAGCGTGTACAAGAAGGATGTCATCCGCCACTCAACTGTGCACAGCCGGGACCGGTGAGTAGAGTGGGGCCATGGGACTGATCCCTGTGTTCTGGCCAGGCAGCCCCTTCCCTGTACCCAGCTCCCCTCTGCCCCCATGTGCTGAGCCAAGCAGCCCCTCCCCCATGATTCCAGATGCAGCCAGTGCTGAGCTGAGTAGACAGTATCTGCTTCTGTTCCCTTTTCCTTTCCCAGCACCAGGGGCCCTCTTGGGCAGTCACTGGGTGGGAGGGTTGGCTGGCGGGGGGTCTCAGACACAGGGAGCGTCTGACCCCGTTTGTTTTTCTTCTCTCTCTCAGGAAGAAGAGAGCCGACCCGGTGAGTTCCCAGCTCCCTGATGGCTTGTGTCTTTGCCCCAATTCTCACTGGGGGCCTCCGGAGCAGGGGCTACCCCAGCAGGCTGCTTTCTGCTCCCACTGCCTGGTAGATAGGGATGGTTCTGGGCTGACTGGAGCCCCAGATCTGGCTGGTGAGGGGGCTGAGAGGGGCTGTCAGTGGCTCTCTCATCCAGATGGGCTCATCTCTGTGTCCTCTCTCTGTCTCCAGCCCCCAAAGCTGAATTCGTTCCCCTGCCCAGTGTGTAGCCGAGTCTACCCCATGCAGAAGAGGCTGACCCAGCACATGAAGACTCACAGCACGGAGAAGCCACACATGTGTGACAAGGTGGGGAGGGCATGGGGGGAAGGGGTGGGGCAAGCTGCACCCCAGGGCCTGGATGGGCAGTGAGTGCCGCTGTGTTCTGTTGCAGTGTGGGAAGTCCTTCAAGAAGCGCTACACCTTTAAGATGCATCTGCTGACGCACATCCAGGCCATTGCTAACCGCAGGTAGGAGCAGGGGGATTCCCGACCTGTGTCGGGCTAGCCTTGGGATGGCCAAAGCCTGCTGGGTTGTCACCCCTCTCCCAAAGAGTTCCCAGGCATCCTGGCCTGAGTAATGGCCCAGTCTCCTTCCCTGGCAGGTTCAAGTGCGAGTTCTGTGACTATGTCTGCGAGGATAAAAAGATCCTGCTGAACCACCAGCTGTCGCACATGAACGACAAGCCGTACAAGTGCAGCTTCTGCAAGTACTCCACCTTCCGTGAGGACTTCCTGGTGTCACACATGGCCGTCAAGCACACGGGTGAGAGCAGCCCTGCCTCCTGGGCCTTGTGCCAGCCCCTTCCCTCAGCTGCTCCCCCTGTTCCCCCTGCTGACTGACCGCTGCCCCTCTCTCTGGCTGCAGGGGGGAAGCCGTTTGCCTGCGAGTACTGTCACTTCACCACCAAGCACAAGAAGAACCTGCGCCTCCACGTGCAGTGCCGCCACACTGACTCCTTTGAGGAGTGGGCCCAGCGGCACCCCGAGGAGCCCCCCTGCCGGCGCCGCCCCTTCTTCACCCTGCAGCAGATCGAGGAGCTGAAGCAGCAGCACAGCCAGGTGCAGATTCCCACAGAGCCTGCAGCCAGCCCACCAGTGAGTACTTGGGCACCCGGCCTTCCTGCCTGCTCCCCTCCACTCAGGCTTGGCCATGCTCTCAGCTGTTTTCCTCATCCAGGTTTCTCTTGGCCCTGTGACCTACCACACAGTGCAGCCCCTCCCGACGGCAGAACGCTCCATCCTTTCCCAGGATTCCTTGGGGGGAACCACCATCATTTATGAGCAAGGTGAGCTCCCAGGGAAGAGAGAAGGGCCTACCTGGGTAGGCACAGTGCATCTCACCTGCTCTCTCTGCCTCTCCCAGGTGTGGAGGGATCGGCAGAGCTGGCCACGCAGACAGCGCTGGATCTCCTGCTGAACATGAGCAGCCAGCGGGAGCTGGCCACAGGCTCCCTGCAGGTGAGGTCACAGTCCCTGCCACAGTTGTGAGGAGAGCCCCAGGCCAGGCCAGACCCCAGCTGACCCCCTCCTGTCTGTTTCCTGTGCAGGTGGCCGTGGTGAAGTCCGATGGCTCTGGAGTGGCGCAGGCCCCCGAAGCCCAGTCACAGCAGGAAGAGGAGGCAGATCTAGATTCCACTGGGCAGCAGCAGAAGGTGGTGACGCTGCATGTGGCTGAGCATGGAGAGGCCTTAGTGCAAGAGGCCTATGAGGAGGCGACCCTGGGGAGCTCTGAGCTGCAGCAGATCACCATTCCTTTCGGGAGCACAGCGGAGTATAGCATCATCACGCCCGTCAGCGAGGAGATCCAGGCCCCAGAGACTCTCTACAGGTCAGTGCCAGATCCGCTTGGAGGTGCCGAACCAGCTGCCCCTGCCCTGGGTCCCAGAGTCATCAGATTCTGCTCCAGTTCCGAGTATGTTAGTCATGTGGCTATCTAGGGCTGCCTTCCCTGGAGGAGAGTGCCCCTGCTCTCACCCCGCCGCCATCGTCAGGGCAGCCCTGTGCTAGAGGGGAATGGGAGAGCCCAGGGGAAGAGGTGGGGACCCCTCTGACCCTGCCCTCTACCCCTGTAGTGAGGAGGAGAGCCCGACAGAGCCCACCCATACAGTTGTGGTGAGCGACGCCATGATGAACGAAGCGCTGAAAGAGCACAGCAGTCACTACATCATGTCAGCCAGTTTCCCAGGGAGCCAGCTCCATCACGTCGAGGTAAGAGGGGCCCGGACTCCTGTGTCCTGGAGGGGTGCAAGGCAGTGTAACTCTTGGGGTCTTCTCTCCCAGCAGCTCAGTGGGGACCCTGCCCTCTCACCAGGGGAAGGCCAGGAGGCCCAGGCCTCTGGTGGCAAGTGGCCCATGCTGCAGTGCCTGGCCAGGCAGCTCCGAAAGAACTCTGCCTTCTCCCCAGCACCAGAAGGGCAAGCGAGCCAGTCCGCAAAGGTCAAATGGCCCGCGCTGCAGGGGGTGGCCAAGAAGCTGTCGTGCAAGATTTCTGCAACTAAGAAGCTGTCATGCAAGATTTCCGCAACTAAGAAATTCTCGTGCAAGATTTGCACGGCCATGTTCACAGGGAGAGCAGAGATGGAGAGTCACAAGAGGGCACACGTAGGGCCCAACACCTTCAAGTGTCCAGACTGCCCGTTCACAGCAGCTGTGTGGCTGGAGGTCCGGGTAGGTTGGCTGGGCACCAAGGGGCTGGGTGGGAGTCTGATGTTGGCAGCTGGCTGATCTCGCTGTCTCTCCTGCCCCCAGAGTCACATGGCACAGCATGCCAACCTGCGACCCCACAAGTGCTCCCACTGCAGCTTTGCCTCCAAGAACAAGAAGGACCTGCGCAGACACATGCTGACGCACACCAATGAGAAGCCCTTTGCCTGCCAGATCTGTGGGCAGAGGTGGGTGAAATCAGCCAGGGCCCTGCAGTGCCTCCAGGAGGGCTGTGCAGCAGCACGTGGTGATAGCAAGCCACCTGCCCCTGGACATGCCCGTCTCACTGGGCTTCTGGTCTCTGAATGAGCCTCCTGTTCCCTGCGCAGTAGCAGCCAGCCTGGCCCTTCCTCCGCATATCCAGCTCCCAGATCTTAGCAATGCAGAGCTGGGGTACTTGCAGCAGAGCTGGAAATGAGGAGCCAGGTCTCCTGCCCTGCGCCTTCCAGGGAAGGGAGGGTGTGAGAGGCCCCGCTGCCCTCAGCAAGCTCCAACCCCCCCACTCTCGCTGTCCTTGTAGGTTTAACCGGAACGGGCATCTCAAGTTCCACATGCAGCGTCTGCACTGCTCCGAGGGGAAGCGGCTGGGGCAGCCAGCAGCCACCATCCCCCAGACCATCATACTGAACAGCGATGAGGAAGCACTAGCCACGCTGCAGAGTAAGAGACCTGCCTTCCCTGACGGTGCAGGGGTCTGTGTCCAGGGTTGCCTGCTGTCAGCCCATCTTGGGCTGAGCACTTGACGCAGTTCGTAAGCTAAGCAGGATTGGCCCTGACCAAGTCTTGGATGGGAGATCCCTGGTGAAGCTGCAGGATGCTCCAGGGAGCAGGCGGGAGCACTCTCCCCTTGCAGCCAGTGCTGACCCGAGTGTCCCAGCACAGTGCTAGGGGACAGGGCTGCAGAGCAGTGTGGAGGGCGATCTCCCTTTGCAGCCAGTGCTGACCCCAACGCCCCAGTGCAGTGCCAAGGGGGGGTGATGACAGCTTTCTGAGGGTCAGTTCTGGGGGGACAGGGGCACCCTGCTGCAGCTACTACTGCAAAGCCCTTCTTGTGGTTGGGATGTGAATGGAGGTCTCAGCTGCTTTTTTTTTGTACATGTCAAAGTCTTAGCCCCAGCATCCTTGTTACCTTCCAGTTTGGGCCAGTTCCATTTGACCTCTTTTGCTCTGGCTTCCTGTCCCCAGCTTGCTTGCTGGTGTGCATTTGGGTCTGGCTGAGCCTGGGCTTGGGGGTAAGGGAGGGGGTGGCGCTGGCTGGTGTTGGGATTGCAGGCAGGGGATAGTGGTGGCTGAGGATCTCTCTCTCTCTCTCTCTCCCTTCCCAGCGGCTTTGCAGTCTGGCCAGGCAGTGCTGGCTCCTGAACGGCTGCAGCAGGCTCTGGGGCAGGAGCACATCATCGTAGCGCAGGAGCAGAGCATCACGAGCCAGGTGAGTCAGCCAGATGCCTTTGCCAGCCACACAGCCCACCCACAAGCAGTGGCCCGTGTCCACTGCTCAGAGGGGCTGGGCTCGGCTACCGCAGGGACAGGCTGCAGCTTCGCTGTCTTGCAGGAGGAGGCCACGTACATCCAGGAGATCACAACGGCTGATGGGCAGACGGTGCAGCACTTGGTGACCGCCGATAACCAGGTATGGGAGGGAGCTGCTGTCCGTATGGCTCTGGCATACGTGGGGTGCTGCGGAGAGCAAGTAAAAGTGCTGCAGGGGCTGGTGGGAGTCTCTGCAGGGAGCCCCGGGGAGGGCCAGTGGGGACTTGACTGGGGTGAAAGGAACCAAAGGGAAACTCCAGCTGAATCTCGGCATGGAGGTGACCCAGGCTGAGCCAAGATCCCCAGGGAAGTGGGGAGCCCCAGTGCTTGAGCATCTCAATGCCAGGCTGGAAAGACGCTGGAAATGTGCAGCAGGGCGCTGCATCCCGCCCGGCCTGCGGCAATGCTGTGGGCTGAGGTGGGTGCTGAGTTTCTGTTTCCCCTGTAGGTTCAGTACATCATTGCCCAGGATGGAGTGCAGCACCTGCTCCCCCACGAGTACGTTGTTGTCCCAGAGGGGCATCACATCCAGGTAAGCGGCCAGATCGTGTCCTAGGTCGTGGAGTCCAGGATGGAGCTGTGCGGGGAGAGGGGATCCCTGTTCCCTTGAAATCCAGGCAGGTCTCCTCCATGTGGATGAAGTGATCTGGCCTGGGGCAGGGGGTCGGGTCTGAGGAGCTTCCCTCCCCTTCCCAGCTCTCACTCCAGCTCTTGTCTTTCAGGTACAAGACGGCCAGATCACCCACATCCAGTATGAACAGGGCAGCCAGTTCCTCCAGGAGCCCCAGGTAATGGGAGCAGCCGCTGGCTAGGACTGTGCCCTGGAGCTCCCAGACCCATGGGACAGGCCCTGGTGGGGAGGGGGAGCATCATGTACCAGAGTATGCATCCGGAGGGGGAGGGGATCCCACGGCGTGGGCATTAATAACTCAGCAGGAAGGTGAATCACAGGTTAAACAGCTGCTGCTTCAGCTAGCTGTGTGAAGGGCCTGCACGTCCTCGGAGGGCTCTGCTGCAGACGGAGGTAAACAGGGCAGGGTGAGCTCCCACCCCCCCGTGCTTCCTGCCTGCCCAGTCTGATCCATCTCCCTCTCTCTGTTCCCCAGCAGATCCAGTACATGCCGGTTTCCCCAGAGCAGCAGCTGGTTACCCAGGCTCAGCTGGAAGCTGTGGCGCACTCAGCAGTGACAGGTACAGCGTCAGGGCTCCCTGCTCTGAGCTGAGTCCAGGCCGTGGGCTCTGGCGTGCTGGGTCACAGGAAAGGCTTTGCCTCCCGCCCACCGTCTGTCTGCGAGTCCTGGTGCCCGGCCGGAATCCATGGCGTCAGATTCATGGGGAGTCCCAGCCCCAGATGGTGGTAACATAGTTGTTCCATCTCCCGGCTGCTTTGACATGAGCTAGTGGTCTGTCACATGCTGCCTTCAAAACCTGCCCACCCCCCTCGCTAGCAGGCTTGGCAGGGCGGCTGTGGATTGGGTGGGCTGTGGTTACCCAGCTGCCCTCGTGGCAGAGCACAGGGAACATGGGCAAAGCCTGATCTGCTGCTGCCTGTTCTCCCTAACTTAGGAGAACAAGCCAGGTTTGCTGCTGCTTGAGGGGCTGTGCCCAGGAAGTGGTGATTCCCCGCACTCAGTGTTGTGGGTGCCCCAGGCAGAGCCCAGCCTCCTGCTGCTATCCCCTCTTTGCTGGATGGAAACGCCTCGGGCGGACCCGGCTTGGCAGGTGGTGGCTGCAGCCCAGGGCCGGCACATCTCCTGGAGCCATAGAGCATTGTAAAGATCCTCCCCCATGCAGGCTGTCCTGTGCGCCTGGCAGAGCAGTGGAGAACGAGTGGGTAAGGGGCCCCCAGCAAGGGCCCCCTTCCCTGCCTCCGGGGCTGGGGCAGCAGAAGGGCTGATGCCGCTCTCCCTCTCTCTGCAGCAGTGGCCGATGCTGCCATGGCCCAAGCCCAGGGCATGTTCACCACAGAGGCAACGGCTGAGCAGATCCAGCAGCTGCAGCAGGGGATCCATTACGATGTCATCACGCTGGCGGATTAAGGGCTGGGCACTTGCTGGGGTCGGGCAGATGCTCTGGGCCAGGCATCCACTAGCCAGGCCGAAGGGCTACAGGGGACGAGTCTGAGCACCCTCTGGCTGGGGTTTGCTATTGACTTGCCGTGTGCAGGCAGGATCCGGCGCACCTGCTCTCTGCCCCTCTGCACAGGGGTGCTGCATCTGACGCACGGGCTGCTCCCCGGGCAGTCACGTGGCTGAGGGGCTGGGTGGCTGGCTGCGTGGCCCTGCCTGGGGCTGGTCTCTGAGGCACCTGACGGTCCCAGATCCTTTTCCCTGCGTTGTGTCCTCGAGCTGCGCCTGCTGCCTGCCATACAAGGTCCTGGCGTGAGACGGGCGCTGACCCCAGCCATGCCGTGAACAGGCTGGGCAAGGGCTACTGCGTTCAGTTGTAGCAGCCGTGCTGCCTGCCCTCGGGCTGTAGGGTGCATGGGCATGGCACAGTACAGAGACTGCCTTCCCCTTCAGCTTTCCTGGCCTGCAGGCAGGCATTGCTCAGAATCTGCATGGGGAGAGCAGAAGGACTTGGAGAGAGGGAACCACCGTGGACGAGGCAATAGCTGAGATGTTCTATTTTTCTTCCAAACAGAGACGGACTCTGCTGGAGAGAGCTGGTTTGTACAGGGTGGGGGAGGGGGATCAATGCAAACCATCGGAAGCTTTGAATCTGCTTATGAATAAAAAGGCATCGGATTCTGCCTGGCCCATGTGTGGAGTGGGGCTTGGGGCCACAGGGGGCCTTCGCTGACATGCAGCTCCCCTGGTCTGGCACAGCCTCCCTCCTTGCACCCTGGGCCTGTGTGTGTCTGGCGGCGGGTGTGCTTGTGAAGTGCTTCCCTTGCGGCCGCCACCTGACACAATCTGCCTGGCCAGGAAGGGCCCTTGGGGCCTGTGTTGGAATTCCTGAGGTGAGCCCCCCGCTGGCTTGAGCTGCTTGGGGAGGAGCCTCCCAGGATGGGTATGAGCCCTGCGGGCTGTGGCAGGCAACGCTCACTCACGCTAGCAGCTGCCCCTAGCCCCCGTGACCTTGACTGTCGAGCGCTGAGCTGGGCTGCCCTCCACAGCCGCTCGTGGTGCGCGGGGATGAAATTAATGGAGTGGTAAACAGCCTAAATCCCCCGTAACTCAGTCCTGAACTACCCAGGCTGCCCCTCCCTGAGCGGATTGGGGGGAAGTATTTACATGTGATTATAACAGCTAATCTCGGCGTTTTAGTTCTGTCCATTTGCATTACACTGATTATCTGGGGGGGGTGGGGGAGAAGGGGCTAGAACCCCACCACGGCCTCCAGCCCTGGATGCTGCTGCTGGGCAGGGGCTTGGCCGCTCCCGCAGCTGAGCGGCAAAGGGCTGCCCCCTTCTCCCAGGCTGTGCACAGATGAAGCTGCTGCACAGTAAGAGCTGGGGCAAGTGGGGGTACGTATCTTCCACCCCAGGAAAGGTGCTGGCTCAGCATGAGCCCCAGGTGTTCCAGGGCTGGGGTCAGGGGAGACAGCAGGGGCCCTGTTTTCCTCCAGCTGCCCCAGGAGTGATGTATTCCTGGTAAGCAGGGTGTGGGCTTGCAGAAGCCCCAGTTGCTCCTCCCGAGCGTGGCCAAGCCTCGGAGGGGACACATTTGGGTTTGAAGGTGGTTGCGAGGCAACAGTGCCGCTCAGCCTGGCCGGCCTGGAGATGACAGCATGGCTGTGCTCTCTCCTCTTCGTCTTGCACCAGTGCTGCTCCGGCTAGCGCTCTGCCCTGGGAGCTCTAGGGTCCGGACTAGCTATTTCCTCACTGCCCACCTCAGCTGGCTGGTCTGGACAGTGGCCCTAAGGCTATGCTGTGAGGGGCTGGGCTCATTCCAGTGCTTTGAAGAGGGACCGGTTGTGATGTTCTGGGATACTCGATGGGAGCACTGCTAGTTCACACAGGATAGACCCCATAGGCTCCCAGGCTGCAAGAGCCCTCAGACACACCTGCCCTTTGCTCCGGCCAGGAGCACCCTCCTCCCTGCCTGGGGAGCTCCCCAGCAGCACTGACCCATCTGGCTTTAGTCGGCAGAGAAAACTCCTGGTGGGATCCTGCTCCTTGCGTCAAGCCGAGGAAGGCGTGTACCCTCCCCTCCCCAGCAAGGAGCCCCTCAGCTGCCCCCACCCTTCCCCTGGGGCTGGGCAAGAGACTTTGTACCAGGCCATGAGCTTTCACCCCCCCGCCCTCATGGCAGCCCAGCAGTGCCTGGCCTACAGCCGGGCCGAAGGCACCCGCAGGGTCCTGGCCTATCCTTCCAGGAGCGAGCGGCCGGCGGCAGGGACTCCGGCCAGGCTCCCCTCGCCCTGCCGGCCGGAGGAATTTTCCCTTGGCCTTGAGGGGGCTGGTGCCTGAGCCCCTGCCAGGCTGCCTGCACTGCCCGCTCCTGCCATGGACAGACCAGCCCCATGCCTGGCTCCTGCCGACAGAGGATCCCAGCCCCTAGGCTGTGCCCCCCTTCCCCCTCCCACAGGCTGCCCCCAGCCCCCCCGGCTGTGCCCTCAGCCCCCCCACCCCCCTGGCAGGCCGCCCCCAGCCCCTGGGCAGCCCCCACCCCCCCCCGGCTGTGCCCTCAGCCCCCACCCCCCCCCGGCAGGCCGCCCCCAGCCCCTGGGCTGCACACCCCCCCCCCGCAGGCCGCCCCTAGGCTGCGGCCGCCCTCAGCCCCTAGGCTGCGCCTGCCCGGTTCTTGCGCTCCGGGCGCAGCCTGTCCCGCGCGCAGCGCCCCGCGAACAGCCCGGCCGGGAGCGCCCCGCGGCTGCCGGGGGCTCCGAGAGCCGGGCCGGCCGGAACCCGGCGGCTGTACTCGAGCGGGGCTCGGGGCTCGACCCCCCGGGACGGGCCGCTCCGGGGCGCAGCGTCCTGGGCTGGACCGTGCGCTCCGGGCCCCGCCCGCCGCAGCGCCCCGGCCCAGCGCGGAATCCCTCTGCTGGAGCAACAGCGGCCGCCGGCCCCGCCCGGGGACCCCGGCTCCCAGGTGGGCCAGGGCTGGGGGAGGATGGTCCCTAGGGAGTCCCCGCATCCCCAGGCACCGCGGGGGCTTCGCGTCCAGCCCTGCCTCGGCTGCCCCGGCGCCGAGGGACCCTGGCCCAAAATCCAGCTCGGAGCCAGCATTTCAGCCGCCGCCCCAGGGAGAGACTCGCATCTCCCCCAGGGTCAGTGCTTGGCCCCCGGGCAGACCCCCCCGGATCGGTGCTTGGCCCCCGGGCAGACCCCCCCGGATCGGTGCTTGGCCCCCGGGCAGACCCCCCAGAGATCGGTGCTTGGCCCCCGGGCAGACCCCCCAGAGATCGGTGCTTGGCCCCCGGGGAGACCCCCCCGGATCGGTGCTTGGCCCCCGGGCAGACCCCCCAGAGATTGGTGCTTGGCCCCCGGGCAGACCCCCCAGAGATCGGTGCTTGGCCCCCGGGGAGACCCCCACGGTTAGGTGCTTGGCCCCCGGGCAGACCCCCACGGATCGGTGCTTGGCCCCCGGGCAGACCCCCCAGAGATCGGTGCTTGGCCCCCGGGGAGACCCCCCAGAGATCGGTGCTTGGCCCCCGGGCAGACCCCCCAGGGTCAGTGCTTGGCCCCCGGGCAGACCCCCCAGGGTCAGTGCTTGGCCCCCGGGCAGACCCCCCCGGATCGGTGCTTGGCCCCCGGGCAGACCCCCCTGGATCAGTGCTTGGCCCCCGGGCAGACCCCCCAGAGATCGGTGCTTGGCCCCCGGGGCCACCCCCCTGGATCGGTGCTTGGCCCCCGGGCAGACCCCCCAGAGATCGGTGCTTGGCCCCCGGGCAGACCCCCCAGGGTCAGTGCTTGGCCCCCGGGCAGACCCTCCAGAGATCGGTGCTTGGCCCCCGGGCAGACCCCCCAGGGTCAGTGCTTGGCCCCCGGGCAGACCCCCCAGAGATCAGTGCTTGGCCCCCGGGCAGACCCCCCAGAGATCGGTGCTTGGCCCCCGGGGAGACCCCCCAGAGATCGGTGCTTGGCCCCCGGGGAGACCCCCCAGAGATCGGTGCTTGGCCCCCAGGCAGACCCCCCAGAGATTGGTGCTTGGCCCCCGGGGAGACCCCCCTGGATCAGTGCTTGGCCCCCGGGCAGACCCCCCAGAGATCGGTGCTTGGCCCCCAGGCAGACCCCCCAGAGATTGGTGCTTGGCCCCCGGGGAGACCCCCCAGGGTCAGTGCTTGGCCCCCGGGCAGACCCCCCAGAGATCGGTGCTTGGCCCCCAGGCAGACCCCCCAGAGATCGGTGCTTGGCCCCCGGGCAGACCCCCCAGAGATCGGTGCTTGGCCCCCGGGGAGACCCCCCCGGATCGGTGCTTGGCCCCCGGGCCGACCCCCCTGGATCAGTGCTTGGCCCCCGGGCAGACCCCCCTGGATCTGTGCTTGGGCCCCGGGCAGACCCCCCAGAGATTGGTGCTTGGCCCCCGGGCAGACCCCCCAGGGTCAGTGCTTGGCCCCCGGGCAGACCCCCCTGGATCAGTGCTTGGCCCCCGGGCAGACCCCCCAGGGTCAGTGCTTGGCCCCCGGGCAGACCCCCCAGAGATCGGTGCTTGGCCCCCGGGGAGACCCCCCAGAGATCGGTGCTTGGCCTCCGGGCAGACCCTGGTCCCATTGGAGACACCCCCACCCCAGCATTAGTGTTCAGCCTGGGGCTCAAGCCATGATGAGATACTTGAGGGAGTTCAGAGAAGAGCAAAAGGGCCAGGGTTCGGGGCTGGGACGAGAGCCTGGGCTCCAGGGGAATCCGGCCACGTGCCAAGCGAGCTGGAGTGGAGTTGAGGGCAGAGTATGGGGCTGTTGCCAGGAGCCATGGGCTGAAAGGCCGCCCCAGGCGCCCCCAGGATGTGGTCACTGCTGAGCGTGGGCCATGCGCTCCCAGCAGCACAGGCGGAAGGAACGTGCTGCCAGAAGGAACAGGGCTTCTCTTTGGGTTTGGCCCAGGGTGCTCTGGCTCTAGGACAGAATGGGTGTTAGGCCTGTTGTTGCTTGGGGCCATGCTGGAATAGTCGGGGGGGGGGGCTTTGCCTGGCACTAGGAGGGGCAAGGGGGGTGCTATGCTAGCAGTGCTGTGTGCATAGGATCTGGGGCAGTGGGCGGTGACCCCTGCGCTGGGCAGGGTCTGACCCCAGCTTGGGGAAAAGGGGGTGGCTGTGATGAAGTCTGTCCTTACCCTAGGAGAGCTGTGGGGGTCAGTGCCTGGAGACACTGCCACGCTTGCTGCTCATTAGCCTGGGTGACCTTCCCGCTCCCCGTCTCTGGCCAGAGCTAAGCGGGTTTGTTACATGTTTAATATCCTGAGAGTGTGATTAGTCGGTGTTTAATTACGGATCCAACCTGGGAGATAATCCACGTCTGAGCAGGGAGACGCGCCGGGCGGGTTCCCATCTGGGCGCTCCTGACTCCCAGGCTCCTGCCCTAAAACAGCTGCTCACAGCTGCCTGAACCACGCCTCTCCTGGCTGCTCCCCCAATGCTCAGCTCCAGCCCCCCTTGCCTGGGCTCCTTTGTCCTGTTTCTTCTGGGACAGTTCCGGAAAGTCTCCGCCTTCTCCCGCCAGAAATGGCCCAGGCTGGGGGAGGCTGCAGTCAGGGCAGGATATAGCGGTTTGTATTCCCCTCTTGTTTGTTCCTTAGCCTCTCCCCTGTGCTAACGGGATGGGGTTTGGGCTTAGCTTCCCTGTTGCACAATGGCTGAGTAACCGATTTGTTAACCATTTATCAGCAGGGCTGCCCAGAGGATTGAGGGGGCCCCTTCCCATACTATAGATACGATATTCTCGTGGGGGCCCCTGCGGGGCCTGGGGCAAATTGCCCCACCTGCCCCCCTCTCTGGGCAGCCCTGTTTATCAGCCCCAGCCAGAGTGTTTCCAGAACTCGCTCTGACCACGGGCTCCGGAGAGAGATGCTGGCTGCCTCTCATGGACTGTGGGTGATGTCAGCCAGCAGTGGCCCCTTTGGCACCCCTGGGTGTGGGGGGGCCAGCCGGCTCGCTCTGGGGCTCCAGGCAGCCCCTTCTGGCCTGGACCCAGAGCTGGCAAAGGTGCTGTGTCCCCCGCCTGGTCCTGTGCAGGGCTGGTCTGCACACACAGCTGCAGTGGTTTAAGTGAAGGTGTAACTCGAAATGGATCTTGGTGCAGACCTGTGTTGGGAAGGGGAACCGGGTGGCCTCATTCATTTCGATTCCAACCTCTGGGTGGAGGAGGTCGCACACAAGAAGCTACTAGAGAGGCTCATTGTCATCATGGGTGAGAGTCAAACGGCCTAGAGGGAGCAGGGAGGAATGGTCACAGTTCTCCCCATGTCACAAGGTCAAAGCAGGCTGCAAGGTGCCATGCTGGGACCTGTGTGGTTTAATCTAGTTATTAGTGATCTGAGCAGGAGGTGGGCAGGGTGCAGGCAAACGCGGCAGCTGACGGGAAGGTAACTCGTCCAGGCTGGAGAGGGCAGACGTAGCCAGGGGAATGGACGACACAGTTGGTCTCACTTCAGCTGCCAGCTGGTGGGTGGTGTTCAGTGGCACAGAGGAAGGTCTAACACCATCCAACGGGACGTGCTGAAGTTAGACAAGTGAGGAAATACAGTGTAATTTTTCAAAAGTGAGGTAGTTTCCCACTGGAATGACTTCCCAGGGCCGGGGTGGGTTCCCATCACTGACTCCTTTAAATCCAGACGGGAGGTTTCTCCAAGAGCTCTGCTCTAGGAATGGTTTGGGGGCAGGTCTCTGGCCCAGTCAGACTGGATGATCACAGTGGTCCCTTCTGGCCTTGGAATCCAGGACCATGGTGGCAAATGGGAGTCAGTGGCGATAAACACAAAGTGATGCACATTGGTGGGGACAGTTTGACACCTCCCTAGATTACCTGCCAGGGACGGGAGCTGGTGGGTGCCACTGCAGACAGCAGTGGAGACCTGTGCTCAATGCGCAGCTGCAGGCGGAAGAGCTGCACCAGGACCGGGGTGGAGAATAACACGGGGAATGTTCCAGCACCTTTGCATCAATCTATGGTGCAGATCCTGTGGGCAGCGCTGGGCCCCCGTCGCACGCAGCTGGGGGGTCAGGGAAGGGTGATGAGAACGAGCAAGGCTGGAAAAACTGAGCCACAGCACAGGCACCGGGGAACAGCCAGTGAAACCGACAGGTGGGAAATTCAGAACTGATAAAGGAAACTCTTATTCACGCATTGTGTAATTAGCCTGTGGAACTCACTGCCACAGGAGGTCACTGAGCCAAGAACTTGGCTAGGTTCCAGGGGGAATGGATCTAGACTGTTCTCAGTGGTGGCAGGTGACAGAACAAGGAGCAATGGCCTCAGGTTGCAGTGGGGGAGGTTTAGGTTGGATATCAGGAAACACTATTTCACTAGGAGGGTGGTGAAGCACTGGAATGGGTTCCCTAGGGAGGTGGTGGAAGCTCCTTCCTGAGCGGTTTTTAAGCTCAGGCTTGACAAAGCCCTGGCTGGGATGATTTAGTTGGGGTTGGTCCTGCTTTGAGCAGGGGGTTGGACTAGATACCTCCTGAGGTCCCTTCCAAGCCTGAGATTCTAGGATTCTATGATCCCTAATCTCCAGAGATGTTACAGTTAATGCTGACAAAATGTTTGGAAGAGTTCCAGGGTCTGACCTGATCTTTGACTATTGGAGATCAGGGTGAAACTTTGTGGGGATCCAGTTCTCCCCGTTGACTGACTGTGGGATCCTCTGACATGTCTGGGGCTGGCGCTGTTGGAGACTGGGGCAGTGGGTCTCGGGGCTGAGCCTGTGTGGCCGTTCCTGTGTCTCTCCTGGTACCCTTGCAATGTAAACCTGGCAGGTGCCAGTAAGAGGTGGGGCTCGTCCCAAACTGGCCTGGCCCCACTGGGGGTAGGATCTGGGTGACGGCTCTCTGGTGCGCACTGCCTGAGCCGACCCCCTAGACTGCCCTCGGGCTGGCATGGCAGGTGCTCCTGGAGGACACTGCCTTGGGGGCTGTTGAGCAGGGAGTGGCTGGGCCCCCGGACCCCTTCCAGCCCCAGGGCCCCTGTGCAAGGGGTCACGTTAAACCCAGTGCTCCCTTCCCCCCTCCCCCCCCCGGGGAGCTGTCAGCTGGCAAGTCTGGGTGGAGCCCTGGGAGGGGTTCCTGTCTGGAAGTCTGCTCTGGGGAGATAGGGCTGTGTGTGATCCCAGCCAGGCCAGCCCTCCTCTCCAGCACTCTCCCCAGGAAAACCCCTGCAGCCAGGGGGTCCTGGCAGCTCCCTTCTGCCCTGGGGAGAAGCTTCCAGCAGGTACCAACACGCTGAACTAGTGACCTCGAACTGCCGTGGGCTGCTGAGCACTCCAGCATTCCTGCTTGGTGGGGGGACCCTGCCTCTCTGTGGGGCTCTGGGGCTGCCGGGGGGGACCTGCCTGCCCGTGGGGCTCTGGGGCTGCTGAGGTGGGGACCCTGCCTGCCCGTGGGGCTATGGGGCTGCCGGGGGGGGTGACCCTGCCTGCCCGTGGGGCTCTGGGTCTGCCGGGGGGGACGGACCCTGCCTGCCCATGGGGCTTTGGGGGAGGGTGACCCTGCCTGCCCATGGGGCTCTGGGTCTGCCGGGGTGTGTGACCCTTTCTGCACGTGGGGCTGCCTGGGGGGGGCCCTGTCCACCCGTGGGGCTGCCTGGGTGGGGGTGACCCTGCCTGCCCATGGGGTTGCCAGGGTGTGTGACCCTGCCCACCCATGGGGCTCAGTCCCATGCTAGCTGCATGTTCCCATTGGTCCTGCTGGATGCTGCACAGAGGCCTGTGTGGTGCTGCTTCACCCCCAGCTGTTAGCTCTGGCCCCCAGAGCTACGTCTACACAGGGCTAAAACCCCGTGGCTGGCCTGGGCTCTGGCTGCAGGGCTGAAAATCACTGTGCAGAGGCTCAGGCGCCCTGCAGTGTGGGAGGTCCCAGAGCTCGGTTCCAGCCTGATCCCAAACATCTGCATGGTGATTTCTTCGCCCCGGAGCCCCAGTCAGCTGGCCTGGGCCAGCCACGACCATGCTGCGGGGCTTTTATCCCTGTGCAGATGGACCTGGGTCTGCGTGGTCCCTTGTTTGTGGCTGGGTGTTTCCTAAGCCTGTACTGAGGGCGGGTGACCAGGCCCTTCCTCAGCCTGGAGCAGGGTGCCGGAGCGCCCGGCCCGGCCCGATGGGGAGGGGATCGCTGCGCTGGGAGATGGGGCAGGAAGGGGCCAGTCAATAGAAAGGAGTTCTCGGCATGATCTTGATCTTGTCCTGGGGGACTCACCACCACAGGATGTTAGGGAGGCGGGATCCCAGGGCTCCATAGGGCTGCTCCAGCTGCAGTGACACTGGCTGCCGGGATGCTCTGGGGGACAGGAGGTTTCCAGCATTTCGTGCCTTGTTCTGGTGGGAAAGGGGCCAGATTAACATGGGAATCCAGCTGCTGCCAGGAGCTGCTGTCTGGCTCCTGGATGGGGGCAGCTGGACGGGGCCCCCCTGGGGAAGGGGCTGTGGTTGGCCCCCAGTGGCAGGAACGGGAGTCCCCGTCCCAGGGAGGTCTGAACAGGCCCTGCCCTGCGTGACCCGGCCCTTGTCCCCACAGCTCAGCCCACGAGGCCTTCGTGGAGCTTGGGAAGAAGCTATCCCTGGTCCGGCAGGGGGAGGTGAGGGGTGGGATCCCTGCGGGGGCCCAGTGGGGTGCACCAGGCCATGACATGCTGTGATCTGACCCACAGGGCGAGACGGACCCGGTGCGGTAGCAGCGCTCCCAGGAAGCGGCGCCTGGCCTGGCCCGCCGGCCGCCATGGCCCTGTGGCAGGGCCCGCAGGCAGGGCCAGAGGAAGGGCCTGCATTGCCCCACATCCTGGTCACTGACTTCAGTGCTTCGGTGAGACGCAGGGAACCTTGGCCCCCGCCCCATGGCACTGCCATGGGCTGCCCCCTCCCTTGGCTCCCTGGCCCCTTCCCACCACAGCAGCCCCCCACCTCCCCTGCCCCAAGGGGGCCTGTGTGGCCCTGGGAGCTTGGGGAGGGCACGTAGGGCGCTGCTGGCTGCAGAGGTGGGGATCGGGCTCAGGCAGGGCACACGTGCTGTGCAGCTCCCCGAGGCCCCGTGGTGAAGGGGGGCTGAGGGGTTTGGCCCCTGCTTTGGTACCAGCCCTGGGGCCAGGCTGGGTTCGGGGCTCTCCCCTCAGGCAGCTGCCCACCCTGACCCACCTGAGCTCAGGTGCTGGGAGCCAGGGGCTCCCGTGTTCCAGGCTGGGCCCTGGCGGGAGGGGAAGGGGGAGAGCTCTGGGGAGGGGAAGGGGGAGAGCTCTGGTCTGGGGGGGAGGGGAAGGGGGAGAGCTCTGGGCCCCGGGGGGAGGGGAAGGGGGAGAGCTCTGGTCTGGGGGGGAGGGGAAGGGGGAGAGCTCTGGGCCCTGGCGGGAGGGGAAGGGGAGAGCTCGGGTCAGCGGGGGGAGGGGAAGGGGGAGAGCTCTGGTCTGGGGGGGGGGGGAAGGGGGAGAGCTCTGGGCCCCGGGGGGAGGGGAAGGGGGAGAGCTCTGGGCCCCGGGGGGAGGGGAAGGGGGAGAGCTCTGGTCTGCGGGGGGAGGGGACGGGGGAGAGCTCTGGGCCCCGGGGGGAGGGGAAGGGGGAGAGCTCTGGTCTGCGGGGGGACGGGACGGGGGAGAGCTCTGGTCTGCGGGGGGAGGGGAAGGGGGAGAGCTCTGGGCCCCGGGGGGAGGGGAAGGGGGAGAGCTCTGGGCCCTGGGGCGAGGGGACGGGGGAGAGCTCTGGGCTGGGGCCCCAGCATGGAGCCCCAGAGGCTCTGTTTCACTGCAGCCCCCTCAGCCCCTGTGCTCCCAGCTGGTGGTGGGGACAGACCCACAGGCAGCTCATCCTGAATTCCTCCCTTGGCATGTGTCCTGGGGGGCAGAGCACTGCAGCCTGGGGCAGCCTCGAGCGGGTCCCTGCTACAGCCCTCAACCCACAGCCTGAGCCTGAACCCCCAAGAGCGGCAGAGGAGGATGCAGAGAGCGTCTCCAAGGTGAGGGGTGCACGGCAAAGTAGCCAGTGGTGGCGAGAGGAGCCAGATGTGGGGCTGTCGCCCCCAGGCAGGGCCCCCCAGGGGCTCACAGGGTAGAAGGTATCTGACCCGGGGGAGGGGTGTGCTGTGGGAGACACCCCCGGTGCATGGGCAGAGAATGGCATGTGTTGGTGGGGGACTGTGGTCTTGGGGGTGGGGGCAGCAGGGGGCACTATGGGGCATGGGGAGCAGGTTAGAGCCCCGGGTGTTTGGGGGGTGCAGGAGTCTGGGGTCACTGGCAGCTGCCAACGCCCGATCTGCCCTGCTAGCGGGATACGTGGGGGAAAGGGGAACCCCACCCTAGTGTCTCCAAGGACACGTGCTGGGTGCTCCACCAGGAGGCAGCGCTGAGGCCTGCTGGCGCTGCAGACGGGGAGTGGCTGGGAGCTCCTGGGCGCATGGGGGTGCTCTGGGCCGTGCTGCTGAGGGACTGAATGGGGGTGCTGGGGAATTGCAGGGGCTGGGCCGGCCCCCGGCAGGGATTCTGTGTGCTCTGCAGGCGCCAGCACCCCTGTGGGCCAGCCGGGGTCCGGTATGAGCAGACATGGCAGGATTCCTGGCCCCGCTCCATGGAGCAGACAGATCCCAGGGGCCTGACCCCAGGCCTGGCTCTGCTGGCCGAGCTGGTCGGCGGCTCCTGGGTCACCCGGGTCAGTCCTGGGCTGCGGAGAGCCTGGCACCCAGACGGAGGGCTGGCAGGCAGGGCAGGGGGGTTCACCAGAAATGGGCAGCTCTCCAGCCCCTGGAAGGTGGGGAGGAGGTGGGGCTGGGGCCTTCCCCCAGCTGTGGTGTCCCATGGTGCCGTCAGAATGGGCAGTGGGCACTGGCTGCAGCTGCGTCACTCCCCCTGCCCCCATGTGTGGGGAGAGCTCCCTCTCCAGGCAGCCCCATGCACCTCCCTCCCTCTCCCTCTGCTCTCCCGGCAGCCTGAGTCGGAGCAGGATGCCTCCGAAGATGGAGGGAGCAGCCCGGGCTCCAGCTCTGTGGCGGTGAGTAGTAGGCAGGATGGGGTGTCGGATGCCCAGGATCGGTGCTACGCCCCCAGCCGTGGAACAGACTCCAGGACAGGCCCCGTCAGTGCCAGGCCCCCCAGCTCCCCCCAGGATCTCCCTCTTCCTGCCCGGGCAGGCCGTGCAGCCTCCCCACCTCCTTAGACAGGACCTCCAGGGCTCCCGCCCTCCTGCTTGGCTCCGTGAGCTCCGCTCAGCCAGTCCCACTGAGCCAGCCCCTGGCAGAGACTCGTGCGCCCTGCCGGGGTGACCGCACCTCGCCCAGCCTTCCAGTGACACTCGCACGGCGCTGGCACAACAGGCGGGTTTGTTCGTCCCCCGGACACGGCACAGGGAGGCCCAGAGAGAGGGAGGCTGAAGCACAGACTGTTCTGGTGAGCCCCAGGGCCAGGCACGCTGCAGAGACCTGCACAGGTGCTCAGGCTCTGGGTCTCTGTCGGAGCTGCTGGGTCACTTCCCAGGTGAGAGCCCCGACTCCTTCCGGCAGCCGACGCTGAGCCCCTCCTCGCTTCATCCCCGTCCCGTGTTCTCAAGCTGGGGTCTGCCCATCTTCCCTGCTGAGAGGGGAACCCGTCTCCCTCTGGCCTGTGAGGCCCCCCTTCCCCCACCCGGCCCTGCGGGGCCCTGGTGCTGCTGAGAGGTGGGAACCCGTCTCCCTCTGGGCCTGTGAGGCCCCCCCCGGCCCTGCGGGGCCCCGGTGCTGCTGAGAGGTAGGAACTAGGGCGTTGATTAATTGCAGTTAACACACACAATTAACTCAAAAAAATTAATTGCAATGATTTGCACTGTTAATAGAATACCAATTGAAATGTATTAAATATTTGTGGCTGTTTTCTACATTTTCAAATATATCGATTTCAATTACAACACAGAATAGAAAGAGTACAGTGTTCACTTTATATTATTTTTATTACGAATATTTGCACTGTAAAATGATAAAAGAAATAGTATTTTTCAATTCACCTCATACAAGTACTGTAGTGCAATCTCTTTATCGTGAAAGTGCAATTTACAAATGTAGATTTTTTTGTTACATCACTGCACTTAAAAACAAAACAATGTAAAACTTTAGAGCCCGCAAATCCACTCAGTCCTACTTCTCGTTCAGCCAATCGCTAAGAGAAACAAGTTTGTTTACATTTACAGAAGATGCCCACTTCTTAATTACAATGTCACCAGAAAGTGAGAACAGGCATTCACATGGCACTTTTGTAGCCGGCGTTGCAAGGTATTTACGTGTCAGATATGCTAAACATTCGTATGCCCCTTCATGCTTCGGTCATTGTTCCAGAGGACATGCTTCCATGCTGCTGGTGCTCATTACAAAAAATAACGCATTAATTAAATTAGTGGCTGAACTCCCTGCTCTGTTTTACCCACATTCTGCCATATATTTCATGTTATAGCAGACTCAGATGATGACCAAGCACATGTTCATTTTAAGAACACTTTCACTGCAGATCTGACAAAACACAAAGAAGGTACCACTGTGAGATTTCTAAAGATAGCTACAGCTCTCCACCCAAGATTTAAGAATCTGAAGTGCTGCCAAAATCTGAGAGGGACGAGGTGTGGGGCATGCTTTCAGAAGTCTTAAAAGCGCAACACTCCGATGCAGAAACTACAGAACCCGAACCACCAAAAAAGAAAATCAACCTTCTGTTGGTGGCATCTGACTCAGATGATGAAAATGAACATGCATCAGTCCACACTGCTTTGGATTGTTATCAAGCAGAACCCATCATCAGCATGGACGCTTGTCCTCTGGAATGGTGCTTGAAGCATGAAGGGACATATGAATCTTTAGCGCATCTGGCACGTAAATATCTTGTGACGCCGGCTACAACAGTGCCATGTGACTGCCTGTTCTCGTTTTCAGGTGACATTGTAAACAAGAAGTGGGCAGCATTATCTCCTACAAATGTAACTTGTTTGAGCGATTGGCTGAAGTAGGACTGAGTGGACTTGTAGGCTCCAAAATTTTACATTGTTTTATTTTTGAATGCAGTTATTTTTTGTACATAATTCTACGTTTGTAAGTTAAACTTTCATGATACAGAGATTGCTCTACAGTACTTGTATGAGGTGAATTGTAAAATACTATTTCTTTTGTTTTTTACAGTGCAAATATTTGAAATAAAAATAATAATATAGAGTGAGCACTGCACTCTTTGTATTCTGTGTAGTAATTGAAATCAATATATTTGAAAATGTAGAAAACATCCAGAAATATTTAAATATTTAAATAAATGGTATTCTATTGTTCTGTAACAGCGCGATTAATCGCAATTCATTTTTTCAGTTGCCTGACAGCCCTAGTGGGAACCCATCTCTCTCTGGGCCGAGGGCCATTGTGCCCGGCAGGGCCCCGGTGCTGCTATCTGTCACTCACGGTGTCTCTCCCCCCAGCTGGACCCCGTGGAGAAGGAGTGGCTGCAGGGGGCAGCCAGCGGGCACCTGCTCACCCTGAGTCACCTGCTCAAACAGGAGCCGTCCTTGGCCACCAGGAAGGCAAGTGTGGCCCTCATGCCCGGCCTGATGTGCTCAGCTGGTCTGGGGAAAGCAGGAGGGGCTCTGTGCCCGACCCGCTGCTCTGTGTCCCAGAGGGGGGGGCTGCCCCAGCCCTAACCTGAGCTCACCCATTTCCTCTCTCTCTCTCTCTCTCTCTCTCTCTCTCTGCTCCCGTGGGACGTGCTGCAGGACTTCACCTCGGTGAGTACAGGGCCATGCCAGGCCCATGCTCCCTCCAGCCCTGACCTGGAGCTGGGGGTGGGTCGCCCAATTCCTCTGCACTGCCTTGCGAATCCCAGAGGGGCCTGGGACCCCAAACTCCTGTGAAATCCCAGCCCCTCCTGCAGCTAATGAACCCACTGGCCTCACCTGTCTGTCCCCTCCCCGCCCGCTTGCCCCCCCATCCGACAGTGTCTGATTTCCTGCTCTCTGTCTCTCTCTCTCCCCGTCGCGGACCTGCTGGACTCTGGTTCCCGTGCGGCTCAGGGGGTAAGCCGGGGCCGTGGAGCTGGCTGCTCCCGCAGAGGCTCGGGGTGGGGGATGTTGGGGTTGGTTGAGCCCTGGTCCCTGGCGGGAGCCCGGGGGTCTGGATGGGAGCCCAGCCCAGCCCCAGGGGGCAGTAGCAGAGCAGTCCAGCCAGGGAAGAAGGGGGCCCGAGGCCCGAAGAACAGCTCCCCCCAGGGGTTTCCAAATCCAGATGTTCGGGGGCTGAGTTTCCTGCCCCAAATGGAAGGCTTGGGCTGGCCTCCCCCACGTTGGACCAACACCGCGCTGGCTCCGGGGGCCCCATGCGATGCTTCTAACATGTCTCCTTCTCTGCCCCGTCCCTGCCGCCCGTCCCTGCTGGTGCCGGCAACCGTCTCGGCCGGGAGCAGTTTGTAAGTATGAGCCTTCTGGGACCCCAGGATCAGCCTTGCCCCCTCCCTGCTGCATTCCAGGGCCGGGGCTCCCTGGCTCCTCCCCAGCGAGCTGAGTGCTGGCAGAGGGGGCGCAGGGCAGGGGGCCCCAGTGGGACACTAGCGCAGAGTGGGCAGATGGACTCAGCTCAAGGCTGGGAGCAGGACTCCTGGGTTCTGTTTCTGGCTCTGATGCTGGTTCAGTGTTGGGCCTTCACGGCTAGCCCCTTCCCTGGGCCTCAGTTTCCCCATCTGATGGGCCTGAAAATAGTTCCTCTCTCTCTGCACTCACCTAGGCCTGCCCCACTGTCACTGGTCTCTGCACAGGGGCTAAACATAGTGACCCCCCCCCCGGGACAGCCCCCCCTTCAGCCCCATGGGAGGGTGCCATGGAGCCGGCCAGGGGAGAGGTGCCGGCATCAGTGTTCTGCCCACGTTCCCCACTGGAGGTGCGATGAAGGTAGATCCTCTGCTCTGGATGGGTGGGGCTGGGGTGGCTCTGCCTGAGCCCAGCATGGTGGGGAGCAGGGTGAGCCAGGCTGGGCTGGGGGGCAGCAGGGCGTCTGAGCCCAGCCCTGCCTCTCCCCACAGACAGCGCTGCACTGGGCGGCCAAGCACGGCCAGGAGGACTTGGCCTCGCTGCTGGTGGCTGCAGGAGCCGATGTCAACTCGCGATCGGTGAGTTCCCGGCAGGCCCATGGCCTCCCGCCTCCCTGAGTGAGGTCTGGGTTAGGGTGGGGTCCCCAGCCTGGGGAGCTGAGTGCCGAGTGGGGCAGAGCCCTGGCTGAGGGGGGAGCGGTGCAACCACTAGGCGAGCTAGGCAGTGGCCTAGGGCAGCAAGGGGTTGGGGGGGCCCAGGGCCGTCCTCAGGCATAGGCAGCTGCGTAGGGCACCTGAAAATTTGGGGCACCACTGGGTCTTAGTGTCCCCCCTCCTGGCCCTTCCTGCAGGCTCCTGGGAAGGGGATCTAGTAGTTACAAGAGAAAAAGTCTCCAGCCTGCCAGAGCTATTAACACAACACTGAGACCGTTTGACAGGCATTTGCCAACCCCCAGGGATCTACTGTCAGTTTCTGAAGGTCCTGACCACCCCAGTTGTGCGTCGCTGTAACGTTTACTCAGAACATGTCAGTCTGCAGGACCTTCGGTTAAAATTTGTTTTAAAAATATTTCATTAGCGAGTTGGTGAAGATTATAAAATCACCTCTCTAAAAAATCCTTGCGTCGATGTTTAGATGCACAATCATCTTTAGCCTTAAATGCTGGGATCTTCAGACAGATGGTTTTTTAAATTCTTCAGAAGACCCCCCCCCCCTTATCTAAAATACACATTTTAATTACTAGAGTCAAAAAACTTACTTCCAAAGTCTTCCTGTCCTTTCTGTCCATCCATTTCTCCCTTCACCCCCTCCCCCCCTGGCTGAAGGAAGGAACAGCCCTTTGCTTCTAGATAGCTGGACAAAGAGTTTCCCTTTCTTTACTTCTGACTATCTGATGAACTAGTTTTAAGCAAAATCCGTACCTTAGTAAGATATAAAATCCTTTGTGATGCCTAAAATCTTTGGAAACATATTTTTTAAAGTTGGTGAAATTTCATAAACGTGTGCATTGTTATGGAGATCGCACACAGTAAATTAGTGTCCCTTTTTTTAAAGCAATGAACATTGTTATGAACACACTAAACCTCTGTGACTGATTAATTTAAAATAATGTCTGTTTCAGTGAGTTACATATGTAGTAATCTGGAATGAGTACATTTAAAAGTACATTTAAAATATAAAATCAGCTTAGAAACACTGATTAAGAAAATGTAAACCAGAGAAGAGCTGCATCATGTATTCCACAATATTTCATGTTGTGTGCAGCAGGACAGCTGACTCACCCTTGCTACAAAGTTTTTGCAAATAAATGTCTGACAAACTTCAGGGCGTATCAAAAAACCTGTAGTTGACATTTTTTATTCCCAAGTTTAGTGCTTTTAATTAGGTACGTTCTGCGTGTCCATTCTGCGGGAGGGAGAGGGTACAGGGGTCTCTGCGGGGAACTGTGACTCTCTGCCACCGTGAGGCGGGACGGGCGTCTTGTTATTCTTTCTGCCCTGTCCCTCCACCCTCCCCTCACTGGGCTGCAAGCTCAGGCTGCCGTGGGGCATAGGGGCACCAGTTTAATAATACTACACAGGGCCCCATAAATCCTAAGGACGGCCCTGGGGATGCCAAAAAGTGGTGCCCTGGCTTGGCAGGGAGGAGCCGCCTTCCAGAGGCACCGGAGAGCCAGAGCGTCGGCTTGCGGGGGTGGTGAGCCCCAGCCATGGAGGAGCCAGCGCGGCGCAGGGGGGCAGGAGCAGCCACGCCCCCTGCCCCCGCCCCTCCTGCCCAGGCTGCGGCCTGGTGCCTCCCCGGAGGGCTCCTGCGGGCTGCAGCAGATACATGCGGGCAGAGGCCCCCGTGCGCCCCCCAGCTCCCGCCTCGCCGTGCTCAGGCTCTGTGGCTCCCGGGCATGTGAGCTGACGCCGGGGCGCGGGGCCCTGAGCCTGCTCCAGGAGGGGCAGTGGCAGCCCCTCAATGAACCAATGTTACGGGGGGAGGGCGGGGCAAGGTGGAAGTTGCGTCTAAGGCGCAAAATATCCTTGCACCGGCCCTGCCGGGGTGGGGGGGAGGCTGTGATCCATAGGTGACTGGCTCTAACGGGTTCTCCTCTCCCCCTCCCCACGCTGCTCCCCATGCTCGGACCCAGCACGTGAGTACCTGCCTGTCTTTGTGCCTGGCTGCTGTGCGGGTGGGAGGAGCACGCGGGGCTGCCGGGGGCTTGCCAGGATACCAGGCGGAGGGGGCTGTGCTGGGCGAGGGCCTGAGCTCAGGTGGGATGGGGCATATTGGGGGGGGTGGCAGCCAGGGTCCAGCATGTGCCTGCACTGCAGTGGCAGCGTGGCACTGGATGTGCAGGGCATGAAGGGTTAACTGGAAGCGTGATCCTGGAGCTCTGCACTGACCCTGTGCTCTCTTTTCCCCGCCCCCACCCGAGCAGGGCGTGAGTATGCAGGTGCCCAGGGACGGACAGACGGACAGACCTCGCCGCAGGCTCTTCAGGACAGATTAGGCAGTGGGCACTGGTGCCCGGGGGGGGTGATTGTTGGTGGAGCAGAACTGGATGCTGGGGGGATCTCACGGGGAAGGGTGGGGACGGGGAGATCAGTGGGGGGCTGTGCTGTGGAAGGGGGCGTTTTCAGGGCCGGGGGGGCCTCTCTGAGGGGGTGATGCCCATGTCCCCTGGGCGGGAGATTGCTGGGGTGGGGAGTCTCCTGGGCAGCCCCATTTCCTTCCTCCAGGGCTGGGCTGGGGGTCTGAAGCCACCGGTCTCTCGTGTCCTGATGCGTCCCGTGTCCCCCCAGGGCTACACCCCGCTGCACATTGCTGCTCTGCATGGGCACCGCCAGGTCATGGAGCTGCTCGTCCGGAGCTACGGTGAGCAGGACCTGAAGCCAAGGCCCCGCCCGCTGGGTCACTCCTGTGGGGGAGGGGGGTCGCGCCCCAGGACTTGGAGCCCTCTTGGTGCAATCTCCATCCTGGGGCCAGGCCGCCGGGGGGGGGGCGGTGCCCGGCGGGCCAGGGCTGAGCCGTGTGTCCTGGCAGGTGCCAAGCAGAACGTGCGAGATTACAGCGGGCACCTGGCCAGACACTACCTGGGAGCAGAGAAGCCGCTGGACAGAGCTGCCACGCTGCCCCGTGAGAAATGCCCCTTGTCTGTCTGTCTGTCCACCCTGCGGGGGGCCCCTTCCCCCAGCCCCAGGGGTTGGGTGCCTCCCTCGCAGCCTCTCCAGAAGGGGGGACGCAAGCAGCGTGTGCATGGGGGGAGGGGCCTGAGCCTGGCTGCCTGGGGGGAGTGGCCGTGCAAAGGGCTGGGCACTCCCTGCCCGGTGCCACCGTGGGCACCCGCTGAGCTGCAGCTGTGCCCCCAGGGCAGGACAGGGGCTGCCAGGAGGTGTGTGGGGGGAGGGGGCTGGGGGTTGTAGGCCTTGCTGGGAGGGGGCCGCGTCTCCTGCCCTGACCCTGCCCTGCCCTCTCTCTCCCCAGAGCTGCCAGCGGTGCGCGGCAGGAACAGGGCGCTGGCCTGTCTGCTCTTGCCCAAGGGCAGCGGCCAGGCCCGGAAGCGCTGGGGCTCTGCCGAGGACCTGACGGAGGAGGAGGAGCGGGGGCAGGCGCAGCACCTCGCCGTGCCAGCCTCGTACCGCGCCGTGCGCAAGTTCTCCCGCTAGGGGGGCCGGCTCCCGCCCTGCCAGCCCTGGCCCTAGTCCCACCCGCTGCCAGGGGCTCAGGCAGCCCCGAGGGTGCAGGGTCTGGGGGAGGGCAGTGGATGGGCCCCGCTAGAGACTGCCCAGCCGGAGTAGGGGCAAGAGGCGCCGTGTTTCCCAATGTTCATACTAACACAGCCCCTCCCCCATCCGGATGCCCCTCAGTCCTGACCCGCAGCCCCTGCTGTCCCGCCCTGGTGATTCCTGTCTCCACCGACACGGGGCTCACTCGGTTACCGCCCGGCTGCTGGGTCTGCCAGCGCCAGGTGCCTCGCCCAGCCCCGGGAGCCCCACACCCCCGCCTCTCTGCTTTTTTCTGATGGATCCTGACACTGAAATAAAACACTATGTGCAGCTGTGGCTCTGCATCTGCGTCAGCCCTGGCCAGGTGGGGGGGCAGAGTCCTGAAGGGCCCTCGGGGCAGGGGCACCCTCCCGCCGGGGGCTGAGGGCAGCGGGATTCCTGCAGTCAGAGTCCTGGGGGGCAGGGCAGGTGGCACCAGGGTGAGATGCTGACGTTCACACGCCCATACCCACCACCTCGCCCTGCTGCTGGGGTCTCCCCTGGCACTGCTGAGCGGCTGCTGCGGTTTGGAATCTGCTTCCCAGGCCCCCCTGCCCCTGCCACCGGCCCTGCCTCCCCAGGCCCACCGCTGCTGCCCTCCGGTCACTCCCATGGGCCCCAGTGAGGGCCAGGAGGCCAAGCCCATCCCCCCATGTCTCGGTGCAGCAGGACCCCACCGTGCCAGCTGGGCACTATCGCCGTATGCACGGGGCTCCTCCAGCCTGGCACCACGTGTCACCCCCAGGATGGCCAGCACGGGAACGTGGTAGTGGCATGACCATGGCATGTTTGCCTCGCAGGGAACCAGCCGTGCTGGGGGATTTACCACCCAGACAATCTGCGGGCGCTTTAACGCAAGCTGGCACCAGACTGCTAGTCCTTGCTAAGCAGCTGTCAATCACCCTGCTGGCCCCACACGGACACCCCCCCCCAGCCCCCTATAAAGCTCCGAGCGCTGGGCTCCCGCCCACTGGTCCCAGCAGCATGTCAGCAGCACAGCTGGTGTGGGGGGAGGCTCAGGTTGGCAACATGCCGGGGGGCCCCAGAGGGGTGTGGGGGGCCCCAGGGTTGCTGCCGCCCGCTCACCACACTGTCCTGCAGCTGCCCTGCACCTACCCGGCACCACAGGATGCCAACCTGCTGCCGCTGCACCTGAGTCTCCTTGCACAGCCAGTAAGTGACGCGCTGCCAGGCCTGGGGCGTTGGGGAGGGGCAGGGGCTGTCACTGCCCCTCGGGGTGCCCTCCGCGTCCCCCCCCCGCCCAGTGGGGACAGTGGGGGGGCAGGCAGTTAGCTGCACCCATTGTGGCTGGGAGGAGGGCAGGGGCCGAGCACCCACTGGCAAAGCATCTGCCACCCTGAGTTCAAATGGGGGAGGAGGCTAGTGGGTGTCTCGGGGCAGGGAACCAGGATTCCTGGGGTGTAGCCCTGGCACTGTGGGGGGGCATTGTGGGTGAGTGGTCACAGCTAGGCAGCACTGCCCATCCTGCTACTCTCACCTTGGTGCCCTGCAGCCGGCCGTGCACACGCTGCCCCAGAGACTGGGCCTTGCCTGCCTCCCTTCCCTGTGGTGGTGGTGGTAGGGGAGCTGGCTGTAGGGGCACACTAACCCCCCCCAACAATAGTTTCCAGGAGCTGTGGTCCTGCCCTCCCCATCAGCTCAGGTGGGGGCCGCCACACTAGCCACAGGAGCAGAGGTGGGTGCTGGGAGCCCCCCCCCCCAGCAAACCCCAGGGGGCTGCCTGTGGCTTTCAGTACGTGGGGGGGGGGCAGAGCTGGTCCTGCCCAGCACCCTCCTTTCCCTGCCCCACAGACTGTCTGTCCCCAGGATCAGCTCAGTGGGTCAGGGGTCTGATCTGGCAGGGCTGGGACGGTCCCAGGTCGTCCCCCCACCACCGCTGCTGGAGCAGCCGCAGCAGAGCAGCGGGCTAGCCCGGGGGTGTAGCCATAGAGCCCAGCCTGCCCCCAGGACCCTCCTAGAGGGCAGGGCCGGGGGGGCCCTGAGGGGCACGTCCCAGTGTGCTCAGCACAAGAGCAGAGAGGAACCGGGAGCCCCGGCAGGATATGGGGGGAGGACACGAGATTGGCCGGAGCAAAGGCCCCGCGCTCCCCTCGGGGAGCAGAGCCCGACGTGGCTGAACAGGGGGCGATGCTCTGGGGCAGGGCTGGGAGCTCATGGCTTGGGCAAGCCACCAGCGAGCCCCTTCCTGCAGCCACCTCCGTCCTGTGCCTTCCAGGTGACGGCTGCTTACAACCTCCAGCTCCTGCCCGGCCCCGTGCTGTGCGCCCCCTGCTCCGGGCAGGGCCTGCCCGCGGCGCTGTCCCGAGCCAAGGCGGCCACCTCCCGGGAGAGCACCAGCGCCCTGAAGGCCTGGCTGGGCCAGCACTGGAGGAACCCCTACCCCAGCAAGGGCGAGAAGGTGATGCTGGCCCTCACCAGCAAGCTGAGCCTCGCCCAGGTCTCCACGTGGTTCGCCAACGCCCGCCGGCGCCTCAAGAAGGAGAAGCGGCTCCATTGGGCCCCCCGCAGCAAGTGGGGCAGAGACGCCAGCGAGGCCGAGGCGGGCGAGCACCAGCCTGGGGCGCAGGGCGAGGGGCCGGGTGGCGGCCCCAAGGAGGGCAGCCCTGGCCCCTGCCTGGAGTCAGAGCACCAGCGGCCAAGCCCCCAGCCCCACAGTGCTGGGCTGACGCAGGAGACGCAGGCCAAGCTCTGGTGTCTGGCTGAGATCGCGACGTGCCCCCGGCAGGAGCAGAGCTGCCGCCTACGGCTGGAGGTGGCACCGCCCAGCTGGGGCCCTGGGGCCCCAGGGTTGGCAGGGGGAGCCACGTACGTCCTACCCCCCCAGCTCAGCCTGGCCCTTCCCTGGCGCAGCGAGCGCCTCCGGACGCTCCCCCTGTGACGGCAGCAACCGGCGTGGGACTCACCGCGGGGGAGGGGGCTCAGCCCGTGGGGTCCCAGGCTGGGCACAGGCCCTGGGGTAAAGAGTGAGTCTGTGGGGCGACGAGGGCCTGGGGGATGGTTCCTTGAGTGGCTGGCTCCTCAGAAGCCAGTAAAATATCTCGGGGGCGGGGGGGGGGGGGGGGCTGGAGGTTAGGGAGCGGGTGAGAGCCTGCGGCTCAGGGGACGGTGAGGGAGGCCAGGCTGAGGGGTTTGAAGGGGGCCCAGGCCCCAGCCCTGGCGAGGTCGCTCCCATTGTGGTGTTGCCAGGGCTCTCACCAGCCCCACAGGATGGCAAGCGACAGGGCCAAGCGGGGCAGTGGGGCCAGCCCCACGTGCTCAGGCTGCACTCCAGCCACACTGGCCCCAACCTGGGGCCCCGGCGCTCCCCTGAGGGGGCGCAGAGCCTAGCTGGGGTCCGGGGGAGGTGCCCACACAGCCGGGGCAGTTGGGCTTTGCCGTGGTCTGTCTAATAAAGATGAATGAGCAACGCGATGTCACCAGCCTCTTCCTGGGCGTGTTACCTGCCAGCGGGCGCCATCATCCCCCCATCCCGAGCTAGGGACCCTGCTGCCACGCGCTGGGGAGGGTGTACACTGGGGGGGCATCCGTGGAGTCAGGCAGGCTGCAGCCCCCAGTGGCTTGGCCTCCACTCCACTCACTGCTTAGCCAGGGGCCTGGAGCCCCCCCCAGGGGCTGGGACAGTGTGTAGAGTGGGGTGCTGCCACCATTGAAAATTGTAAACCCTGGATGTGATGGACTCACGTTCGGCCGGGGGGTTCAGCACCCCCAGTTCCTGCACCTCTGCCCCCCCCATCCTGTGGGACTCAAACATCCCAGGTGCAGGAAAAGCCTCTGGAACAGCCACTCACAAGCGGCCTTCCAGCACCCAGGTGTCTTTGGCAATGGCTCCCCACTAGTGGCCTTGGGGGTTATGCCATGGGGCTGGCATTGAGCCTTGTCCTTGCGCTTGCAGGACGCTAGCAGGGGGGCCCAGGAGGGCTCGGGCTGCCTGCAGTTGCAGTTTCTCTGGCAGTGGTGAGCGCTGCCCTGGAGAGCAGGAGTGCAAACATGGCCATGGGCTGGGCTCTCCAGGGCTGAGTTCTCCGGAGCTGAGTTCTCTGGGGCCGGGCTCCACAGCTCCATGGCCATGGGTGGCTCACCAGGGCTATTAACCCTCCTGCTACTGCAGCGAACAGTCCACTACTGCACAGGATGGGTCTAGATTATAGCCCTGCTGCCGACCATGGAGACCATGCAGATGCTGGAGAGACCCAAAGCCAGCAGGGCACGTGCCCACCCACCCCTCTGCAGAAGGCTCTGGCAGGCCAACAGCACCAGTAACAAGCAGGCAGACACGGCTAGCAACAGGCCTGTGGTTTGCACCGGAAGATGCTCCAAAACATAATGATCACATGGGCTGGGGGCTTCCTCCTCCATCCCCCCCATGCTCCAGCAGCCAGGTCAGCGAGCTCAGGGGCACAGGAGGTGAGAGCAGAAGAGGGTGAATCTGAGGGCAGGCAGGGCAGGCCTTGCCTCCCACAGACAGTCCCAGGCCCCACAGAGGAGGAACAGCACCGACACCAGGGGGAGCTGTAATGCTGGTTTTTAATGTCCCTAAGAACTAGGAAACAAAAATCAAAAATAGACTTTACTTTGCTTTCTTTGATAAAAGTAATAAAACGGTTAGCGGTGTTAAATTAATCCTTTAAAAAACAAAACCCAAGGAGGTTAAATAAAGCCCAGCGGGCTCTGGGTAAAAACCACAACGACTACAAAACAGCTGCAAAGACGTTTTTACACACAAAAAGAAATTCCTTTTCTCTGCTTTTCTTGTATACGGTAAACAGCTTCGGCAAACACGGAACTCGCACATGTGGAAAGGAAACATGGATGCTACGGAAACAAACCCTGCAGGGGGCATGGTCGCCACGGACAGAACTATTTACACTATGGACACGGAGCTGGGCTGGTGGTGCCAGGCCGGCAGGAAGAGCCTCTGGACCCTGCCGGCTTTTCTCTTGGAAATGACAGGCTTCAGCCAGCTGCCAGGGACCTTCTAGGCCACAGCTCTGTCAGTCCGTCCGTCCGTCCCTCCTTCATCCGTGCAGCCGTCCCAGCTCCAGCTGCCTCTTCCTCAGAGCTTTAGTGTTTGAAGGGGCTGCAGACTCTTCCTATGTCTGTGGCGTTTGGCTTCTTTGCCCCTTGTTGAGGACAGCAACCGATTGTCTTCCCACAGGGCATAAGGCGAGGGAATCTCCCTCGACTCTGGTGAGGAAAGGGGCCTTGCAGGTTGACAGAGGAAAGCAAGCAGGGTGGAGCTGCCTGAAGAGAGTCCCCCAGGCCTGGCACGGCACTGCATAGCCAGCAGTCTCTCCACCTGCCACATCGAACCTCCCCTCCTCTGGAGCACTGTTACCTTCGCCCCTGCTGCCTGTCCCCGCACACTGCCCTCTGCAGATTAATTGGCATTGGTCTCCTGGCTGGTGCTTTGCTCTCCACCCGTCTCCCGATCTTTATCTGCTGTTGAGGAAGAAGTGGAGGAGGAAGAGGAGGTGGAGGAGGAACCTGTGGAACTGAGGGTCCGTCCCGAGTGCTTATAGGGTGTGACAAGCTCCTGCAGCCGCTCCGGCGTGGGCTCCCACTTGGTGAAGCCTGCGTTGTTTTGGAGGAAGATGATAGCAGTGTTGTGCACGGCTTTGTAGTACATCTCCTCTCTGCAAGGGAAGACGACAGGTACTCAGTACTCGCTTCGTGGGCCTGTCCAACCAGTCGCTCACCTGCCCCTGGACCCTCCCACACTGACATCTCCCCGTCTCCCTGCAATAACTGTGGGGGCTGGCGAGCCCTGAGTGGGGATGCTCTCGGCCGGCCCCAGGCACAGGGCACAGGGGAGCAGCAGGCTCAGGTGGAGGGGAACTCGAAGATCTCGCGGCACAGACACTGGCAGAAGCTGTAGAAGACACAGAGAATGAGGGTGGAGGGCACCAGGCTGACCAGCACGATGCCCAGGTTGTGGCGCTCAATGAGCAGGAGGTAGATGCCGAAGGGCAGGGAGCTGAAGTAGATGAGGCATAGCATCCAGAGGATGAAGTGGGGTATGGCATGCCAGGTGCAAGAGCGGCAGTTCTGGACGGGGCCGCGGCAGGGCAGCGAGTCCAGGCTGCCGGGGCGGTACAGGCGTATCATGTCCAGCATCCCCAGGCCTTCGGGGGGCGCCACGTCCTCTGGCACCTGGAGGATGGTGATGACCAGGCAGTCAGAGGAGCTGCGGGAGGGCTCCAGGACGCTGGGGCACAGGATGACCTCAGGGGAGGGCAGAGTGCCTCGCTCCTTTGCCCGCTCGTGGTGTGTCAGCACTGCCAGCACCTTGCTGTCATCCTGGAGCAGCTGCACATCCTCCTCGGGGACCTGGGTCTCCTGCCGGCAGAACGGGCAGCTGAGCAGGCAGGGCGAGGACTCCCCCATGGTCACCATCTTGCGCAGGCACTTTGCGCAGACCCGGTGGCAGCAGCTGAGCAGCTTGGGCTTGCGGGCCCATGCGTCGTAGCGATTGTAGCAGATCTTGCACTCCAGCTCGTGCGCTGGGAACGTCAGCGGCTGGCATCTCTCCAGCTCGCCATCCGGGTGGGTCATGGTCTCTCTTCCTGAAGCCGCTCGGAGCTCCTGGAGAGAAGGTCCTAGAGCCCAGCCTGGGGAGAGGCACAGGGGAGACCTCCATGAAGAAAGGGTTTGTAAGCAGAGTCCCAAGTGCCCTGCTTGCCGCCCTCAGGGCCTCCAGCACAGCCACCCTAGGCTAGAAGCAGGGTTAGGGGCCTCGTTCTGGGCAGCCATTCAGGGGCTCTGCAGTGCAGGGAGCCAAGGAGAGGTGGGGATGGCGAGCCGAGCCGAGGCCTCCCCTCGGACCCTGCCCTATCCCGCCTGGGCTGGGGTGAGGCCCCGGCCTCCTGGCAGGTGTGCACATCAGAGCTGGCACCTGCTGCCCCGTGGCAGCCATGGGCTGAGGCTGGCAGCTTCCCCCTCCCGCTGGGGTTTGATCCCGACAGTGGGGCTGTGGGCGGCAGTGATCAGCCGCCCCATCTCAGCCAGGGCCCAGCCGCTGCCCGCCCCGGGCTGGGCCCCTGCAGCGGAGGCATGTGCCCAGCAGGCTGGGGGCTGCCCAGCTCCCCGGGCACCGGCAGGGTTCTAGACGCTGGGGCTGCAGCCTCAGATCAAAGCAGGAGCCCGAGCCAAGGGCGAGGCCGTTCGCTGGGCCGGGCTGCCGGCAGCGCCGGGCACCCGGGCCCCGTGGGAGGGAGGCAGAGGCCCGAGACGCCCGGACGCGGCGCTGGCGCTGGAGCCGGGCAGGGCGCGCAGCCCGGGGGAGCCCGGCCCGGCGCCTCCCTGCGCGGGCCCGGGGCGCTCACCTGCTCGCCGGGAGCCCGGGCGGCGGCGGGTCCCGGGCCGGGGCCGTGTGCGCGCCCCGTGGCGCCGGCCGAGCCGAGCCCTGCCCGGCCCGGCGCGCAGCCAGCCGCGGACGCACGGAGCCTGCGAGCATCCGCCTCGGCGTTGGCATGGCAGCGAGGGGCGGAGGGGCTGGGGGGCCGGCCCGGCCCGGCCCCCGGGGAAGGGGCCGCCCCGCCACCCGCCGGCTGCCCCAGCCCTGCCTCCATCGCCGGAGCGCAGACGGGCGGGGGCGGGGGCGGGGGCGGCCTTGGTCAATTGCCGCTTGAACCGTTACTTGTATTGCCCAGACCAGGGCCCCGCTGTGCCAGGCGCTGTACAAATAGACCCCAGCTCCCACCCCCGCCCTTCCCGGCTCAGGGGCTGGCCGGGAGCAGAGGCGGCTGCGGGCAGCTCCAGCAGGGCTTGGCCCAGAGCTGCTCTCCAGGCTGGAGGCAGGGCTGATAACGACTAACCCCTGGGCCTCAGTCCTCCCGCCAGCTCTCTGCTGTGGCAGCACCGGAGGGGAGCAGGGCCGCAGGTCCCTCCTCAGAGCTGCACTCCAGCAGCCTAGGGGCACGGGCCGAAGAAACCCTCTTCATTTCCTAGGCCGAGGGTGCAACACGTGCTGCTTTCCAGGAGCTCTGGGGTGCTGGAGTAGGGGGCGCGCGAGGCTGGCACTCCAGGAAGATACTGCAACACCCCAGCCCCGTCCCGCCTGGCTGCAGGGAGCCCCCACCAGGGATGACAATGGAAGGGGGCTCAGGTGAGACTCACCCCTGCCATGTGGGCATAGATCCCAGAACTGAGACTGCACTCAAAGCACCTGGGATTTCTAGGGAGCTAAAGAGCCCCACACCCAGCACAAACCTGCCTACAGCCTGTAATGACCAGTGTGGCATCCAAGCTCATCCCCGGGCCTGAGGCAGGACTGTGGTCCAGCTCTCTACCCTGGCCCCTTTCCCCATCGGCACACTGCACTTTCCCTGTCGAGTTCTGCCGGAGCTCAAACCAGCCCAATTCCTTTTCACACTCCTGATCAGCTCCGGCAAGGAGGGCAGGCAGCCTGGCTCCCGCAGGTAGAGGGGCAGCTGCAGCAGCTCACACCCAGATCAGCCCTGCCGCACAGTTGGAGTGAAATCCAGCGCTGATTGACAGCCCTGCGTCACCCCTACAGCAGACAGAGGCTGAGAGCGCAGTGCAAACATCCCTCATTGCCAGTGCAGCTGCTAGGGAGACAGCAAAGCTAGTGAGGCAGCAATGCTGAGGACCATAGGTGTGCACACGGGGTGTGCCGGGCACACCCTAATGCAGTGGTGGGCAAACTACAGCCCGGATCCAGCCCCTCAGGGCTGTGGATTTAGCCCCCGGGACTCGCCCCTGTGGTGCCACAGGCCCCGTGCCACTCTCAGAAGCAGCCAGCACCACATCCCTGGGGCCCCGGGGGGCAGAGGCCTCCATGCCTTGCTCCAGGCACCACCGCCCACAGCTCCCATTGTCTGGGAACGGGGAACTGCGGCCAATGCGAGCTGCAGGGGAGGTACCTGCCGGCGTTGGAAGGGCAGCACACGGAGCCCTGTGCCCCCCCCCCCCCCGGGACTATGCAGGGACGTGGTGAGCAGCGCATGGCGTGGGGCCAGGGCAGGCAGCACGCTGCTGCCACCCCGAGCTGCTTTGGGTAAGTGGGGTCAGGCCAGAGCCCAAAACCCTCCGGCACCCCACCCCCAACTCCCTGCCCTGAGCCCCCTGCTGCACTCCTCCTGTACCCCAACTCCCTGACCTGAGCCCCTTGCACCCCTCCTGCACCCCAACTCCCTGCCCTGAGCCCCCTGCCTGCACCTTGCACCCCAACTCCCTGCCCTGAGCCCCCTGCCTGCACCTTGCACCCCAACTCCCTGACCTGAGCCCCTTGCACCCCCCTGCACCCCAACTCCCTGCCCTGAGCCCCCTGCCTGCACCTTGCACCCCAACTCCCTGCCCTGAGCCCCCTGCCTGCACCTTGCACCTCAACTTCCTGCCCTGAGGCCCCTGCTGCACTCCTCCTGCACCCCAACTCCCTGCCCTGAGCCCCCTGCCTGCACCTTGCACCTCAACTCCCTGCCCTGAGCCCCCTGCTGCACTCCTCCTGCACCCCAACTCCCTGGCCTGAGCAGGGCCGGCTTTAGGACACGTGGGGCCCGATTAGAAAGAGCTGCCGCCGAAATGCCGCCACAGACAGCAGCGATGATTGAGCTGCCGCCGAAGATAGCAGCGGCAATTCGGCGGCAGCTCAATCAGTTGCCACTGTTTCTGGCGGCACTTCAGTGGAGGGTCCTTCCTCGGCAGCAGTTGTCTTCTGGGGCCTTCTTAGGCGTGGGGCCCAATTCACAGGAATCAGGGGAATCGTCCTAAAGCCAGCCCTGGTCTTGAGCCCCTGCTGCATCCCTCCTGCACCCCAACCCCCTGCCCTGAGCCCCCTGCTGCACCCTGCATGCCCAGCACCCCAACCCCCTACCCGCAACTGGCACCCCTCCTGCACCCCAACTCCCTGCCTGCACTCCACTCCACACCCCTTCTGCACCCTAACCCCCTTCCCTGAACCCGTTCCTGCACACTGCACACCCTGCACTCCCTCCCGCACCCCAACCCCCACCCCGGCCCTGTATACAATTTGCCCACCCTGATGTGGCCCTTGGCCCAAAAAGTTTGCCCACCCCTGCCCTAATGTCTCAAAAAAAAAAAAGTGGCTTTGCATTTTAATTTAATCGCATGATATACTCTTTTAGTTTTAAAGTATGGATTGTCGTATTATGCAGGAAGTGCCAAATAGCGTAATATAGATGGTGTAGAAATGTATAGAAAGCCTGCGTTCGCTCACAGCATGCGCCCCAGTACTGCGACGCCGCATTACCATTGGTCCTTCCCTCCCCCTCCGACTACTATTCTAGAAAATTCTTTGACCTATATAAGTGGCCGTGTCAGGTGTGCCCAGTGCAGTGTCTACAGTGTTTGTAATCTTTGTCGTGTGTACTCTACTGAAATAGCATAACAAGCCCGTGGCTTTACATTTTAAATCAATTGTATGATACCCCCTTTTAATTTTAAAATATGGATTGGTTCGTTGTTAAGATAAGAAAAGGGGCAGACAAACATTATAATGAATGTGCTGATAGTGCAAATAAGTAAAGTTTAGTTGTTAATTAAAAAAATAAGTTTGTTTCTTTAGTTTGGTGAATAAAAATAATGTACTTTATGATTGAGTAGTCAATAAGTGTTTGCCTTTAAAAAAATAAATCATAGAATCTCAGGGTTGGAAGGGACCTCAGGAGGTATCTAGTCCAACCCCCTGCTCAAAGCAGGACCAACTCCAACTAAATCATCCCAGCCAGGGCTTTGTCAAGCCTGACCTTAAAAACCTCTAAGGAAGGAGATTCCACCACCTCCCTAGGGAACCCATTCCAGTGCTTCACCACCCTACTAGTGAAATAATGTTTCCTAATATCCAGCCTAGACCTCCCCCACTGTAACTTGAGCCCATTGCTCCTTGTTCTGTCATCTGCCACCACCGAGAACAGTCTGGATCCATCCTCTTTGGAACCCCCCTTCAGATAGTTGAAGGCTGCTATCAAATCCCCCCTCACTCTTCTCTTCTGCAGACTAAATAATCCCAGTTCCCTCACTCTCTCCTGGTAAGTCATGTGCTCCAGCCCCCTAATAATTTTTGTTGCCCTCCGCTGGACTCTCTCCAATTTGTCCACATCCTTCTTGTAGTGTGGGGCCCAAAACTGGACACAATACTCCAGGTGTGACCTCACCAGTGCCATATATAGAGGAATAATCACTTCCCTCTATCTGCTGGCAACGCTCCTACTAATGCAGCCCAATATGCCATTGGCTTTCTTGGCAACCAGGGCACACTGCTGACTCATATCCAGCTTCTCGTCCACTGTAACCCCCAGGTCCTTCTCTGCAGAACTGCTGCTTAGCGTCGGTCCCCAGCCTGTAGCAGTGCATGGGATTCTTCCTTCCTAAGTGCAGGACTCTGCACTTGTCCTTGTTGAACCTCATCAGGTTTCTTTTGTCCCAATCCTCCAATTTGTCTAGGTCACTCTGGACCCTATCCCTACCCTCCAGCATATCCACCTCTCCCCCATCTTAGTGTCATCTGTGAACTTGCTGAGGGTGCAATTCATCCCATCATCCAGATCATTAATAAAGATGTTGAGCAAAATCGGCCCCAGGACCAACCTCTGAGGCACTCCGCTTGATACCGCCTGCCAACTAGAGATCGAACTGTTGATCACTACCCGTTGACCCTGACAACCTAGCTGGCTTTCTATCCACTTTATAGTCCATTCATCCAATCCATGCTTCTCTAACTTGCTGGCAAGAATACTGTGGGAGACCGTATCAAAAGATTTAATCAGGAAAGGAAGGTAGGCTAAGCTCACATGCTAAATCAAAGCAAGTAGAGGAAGCTTATGTTTCAAATTTCTGAGAAGAAAATAATCAAGCTGTGTACAATTGTGGTCACCTATGTTCCAAAAGGATAAACTGAAACTGGAACAGGTGCAAAGAAGATCTACTAGGATGATCAGGGGAATGAGGGGCCCAGCGCTTGGCTTGTTTAGTAAAGCAAACAGAAGGCTGCAGGGGGATTTCTGCTCTCAGTAAATACATTAAGGGGATAAATACCAGGAAGGGTGAATAGCTACTTAAGCTACATGACAACGTAGGCAGAACAACGAATGGATATAAACTGGCCATGAACAAATCCAGGCTGGAAATCGGAAGTAGGTATCTAACCATCAGAGGGATGTGGTTCTGGAACAGTCTCCAAACAGGGGCAAACCACATTAACAGATGGTCACAGCTGGAAATGGGACCTTGGGGGAGGCCCTGGGCTCAGAGGTGACACTGCATTCTCTCTCCCAGGTGCTTGACTGGCTGGTTCTTGCCCATATGCCGGCTCAGGAGGGAATTTTACCCTATGTCAGAACTAGCAGTGACCTTGGAGGTTATTCACTTTCCTCTGCAGCATGTGGGTGTGAGTCACTTGCCAGGATTATCTGGGTTTATCTCAAGGAATCATTTCCCTGCCACTGCAGAGGGCTCTGGCACTAGCGCATCTTGATCCCTCCTATTCTCTGCCTATATCACATAATAGTCTGAATACTTTGGTCTCATTTCAGTTGTTGGGTTAGTGTGCAGGTGCTGGGCGGTGTTGGTGCCCTGTGCTACACGAGGTCAGACTGGATGATCCCTTCTGGCCTTAAACGCTATCAGATTCCTTTAGGCTATGGCTACATTAGCACTTCAAAGCGCTGCTGCGGCAGCGCTCCCGCGGCAGCGCTTTGAAGCGCTAAGTGTAGTCAAAGCGCCAGCGCTGGGAGAGAGCTCTCCCAGCGCTGTCCGTACTCCACCTCCCTGTGGGGAATAACGTACAGCGCTGGGAGCCGTGCTCCCAGCGCTGGGGCTTTGACTACACTGGCGCTTTGTAGCGCTGCAAATTGCAAGTGGAGAGGGTGTTTTTTCACACCCTGCTGCAGCGCTGCAAATTTGCAAGTGTAGCCATACCCTCAGTCTGGTACAGGATTCTAGTAGATTCAATTCAAGACCCATTTAAAGACAATGCAAGACTCCCCTCACTACCCTCCTACACCTCTCCTTCTGAATGATTTTTTGATATTAGAAATGTAATAGATTTGAAGGCATTACTCATGGGACACTTGACCTTAGGGAGTTTGTGTGTCCAGTACCACTTTATTAATCCGTAATTTGCTGGGTGTATTTTGCAATCCTCCTGACATTGCTGGCATCGAAGGAAAAGACAAGTCTGACTTACCTGTGTAAATATCTATTCTTGTGGCATCAACATCTCTACAAAGTACATTCCCTGGGTGCACACCCGAATGAAGTGTGCTGCACACGCCTATGCTGAGGACAGGAGGGAAAGAGTAGAAACTGAACTGAACACCTAAGCTGAGGAGGAGTAGATGAGTGCATAATTATCCTCATTTCCTAGCTGGGAAACTGAGGCACAGGGAGGCTAAGGTCAAAACTTCCCACTAATTTGGGGTGCCCAATTTGAGACACTGGTATCTGGTTTTTCAGAGTGCTTAGCATTATATATAGCACTGTTTATGTTCAAAGCACAGCTCCCTGTGACCTCAGTTCAGCTCTGAGCACTGCACTCCTACAATTCAGACTCAACTGTCTCACACCAGACACCCAAAAAATGAGGAACACAGTTAATGACCACATGTGAAAACAGATACACAAACTGGCCACCAACAAGTTTAGGCTTGAAATTAGACAAAGGTTTCTAACCATCAGAGGAGTGAATGTCTGGAACAGCCTCCCAAGGGGAGCAGAGGAGGCAAAAAATGTAACTGGCATCAAGCCTGAGCTCGATGATGAGGCGGATGGTATGATGGCACTGCCTACACTGGCATGTGCCCCACCTGTGAGGGCAGCAAATATCCCCAACAGCCAGAGATGGGGCACTCCTTGAAGAGGGCTGAGAGTTACTAGATAATTCTTTCCACGTGTCTGGCAGGTGGGTCTTACCCACATGCTCAAGGTCTAACTGATCACCAGATCTGGGGTCAGGAAGGAATTTTCCTCCAGGTCTGAATAGCAGAGAAACGAGATTTTTCACCTTCCTCTGAACTGTGGAGCACGGGTCACTTGCAGGTTTAAACTAGTGAAAAATGATGGACCCTCTGTAACTTTAAATCATGATTTGAGGACTTCAGTAACTCAGCGACAGGTTAGGCATCTATTACAGGAGTGGGTGGGAGAGATACTGTGTGGCCTGCGGTCAGATTAGATGATCAAAATGGTCCTTTCTGAGACCATCCTTTCTTTTCCTGAAATTCCCTGCTTCATTCACTACACACCTTCCAACTTCTGCAACAAATGAGGCAGACATATCAGCCTCCTTCACTACACCTGTGGGATTTATCCCCAGAGCAGGTCCATTCTGCACACTGAATGATGCAGGGTCCTGCAGAAAAAAATAGTATGTGATCATGTAACTGAAGACTTATCATAATGCATATGGCCCAAGAGAGCAGAGTTAAGGTTCAATGGGCAACCTTATTCTGGTATGTACTCGGTTTTGAGTGCTTGACTTTGCGAGTTTAATGTTCTTTTAATGTAGCTGGGGGGGGGGGGGGGGAATTTCCTAGGTATTTAAAAGAGCAAACAGGAACAGTCCCCCCTCGAAATTCCATCATGTGGCATCATAGTGACATTGGCATGGTTCATCAGTAGCTCTAGAACCTGTACATCCACCAAAGACCTCAGGTCACTTAAACTAACGGAGTCATTAATAGCAGTAGTGGGCTGTCATTTTCCACATGGCCCGGCACTAGAAAGGGCGTCACATTTTGCCAGTGGGTTTCACAGATATTCGCAGCGAGCAGAGGAGTGGTGAGACTCTGGGACCTTGGGTCCATGCCACACTCCGTAGAGGAGTGTGCTGTAGTGCAGAGACTCTTCAGCCCATTCTCCCTAAGCTTGTCTCTTCCACAACCCTGGCTCTGTGTCCCCAGCTCATTCCCCTTGCCTCTCCAGTCCCAGTCCCAAAGCCCAACCAATCAGAGCTCCCCCTCCTCCAACTCCATTTCCTTATCTTAGCCAGTCTCAATACCCCTCCTGGCACCTCATCTCTTCCCCTGCCACTGACAGACTTCCTCCAAATCCAATCTCAATCATCTCCCCAAAGCCCTGCCCGGCCCTTGGGTCCAGTCTCTTTGCACAGCCAATCCCAGTTCTCTCGCATCTCAGCTCCTTGTCAGATCTCTTCTCCTCTCCCTTCCCACTGGTTCCTAGTTCCAGCCTGCAAGTCCTCCCCCTGCCCCCTTGCCAAATCATCTGATCCGTCTTGTCCCCCCGATTTACCACACTGGCTCCCCAGCCTCCTTGCACAAGCATCCTTCCCAGACTCCTGGTTCCAATCTACTTTTCATCTGGCTTTTGTCCCCTCATCATTCAGATCAGACAGCTGCCACCTGCAGGTGGATCATTAAGGGCACAGGAGAGAGGCTCCCTGTTCCAGTGCCCAGCCTGGAGCAGATGGGAGGAATCATTACAGGAAACTCCTGTACTGGATCATGCTCAGTCACTCGTGGAGCTGGTGCATGTGCAGTCCAGTAGGAGCTGAGAGGAGGGAACATGCTTGATTGCTCTGTCGAGAAGGCACTAGGACCTAGGAGGGGCTCAAGGGTTGAATCATTTTGGCTGAAATTTTCCAAACATTTCAGCCTGAGGCAGACCGCTGTCACTGTCTCCTTCTCTAGAGAGCCACAAGGCGCTCTGCTCTCTTATCTACCCTCTCCCCAATGCACCTGATCTTTGCCTTTACCTTAGCTACCCCCTTATCCTGACAATACTCAGATGCATATTTAGGGATCTCCAGCGACTCCTAGTGAGTTCATTACTGGATACTGTCTTGTTCTCCTGGCCACACTTAAGGATCCTGAAAAAATCTGAATGGTTCAGAAAAGAGCTATAAGAATGAAACGGAAAACCTGCCTTTACACCTTACAGCATATGACCTAAGAAGATCAATCCATTTAGTTCATCAGAGAAGATTAAGAGGTGACTTGCTCAGAACCTGCATGGGGAAGAGGGCTCTTCAATCTAGCAGACAAAGACAGCACAAGATAAAATGGCTGGAAGCAGCCTGGAAACGAGGCACACATTTTAATACAGAGGAGATTTAATCACTGGAACTTACCTAGGGATGTGGTATTATTTGGAGTCTTTAAATCTAAAAGATAAACCTTAGCTGAGCCAGCCGTTATGGGTTTAATGCAGGAAAAGGCAGGATTATACAGAAAATCAATTAGATAAACATAATGGCCCCATCAATCTATAAATCCTCCCAGACTGCCCCCTAGGCCCCTCTGACCAACATATCTGTGGCTTTATCTCATTTCAGTTAAAATGTCCCAAACCCCAAAAAGCTGCTCTTGGGCAGGTGCCTCCCCAAGCCAAGCTCCATCCACGCCTATATCTCTGGCTTGCCATCACTGCCTCCAGTCCTGACATCATCCTCACCTACACTTGCACACTGGCTTAACATTCTCTCATTCACATTGGTCTCAACTACCCTGTACCCAGGCCTCTCCTCCTCTTGCCTAACTATAGCAATTCCCTCTTCCAAGACCTCTGGAAGTCCCAGTCGCTCAGATTCCAGCATATGCAGAGTGCTTCTGCCCCTTTCTCCTCAAATACAAAGAAGTGAGCTCATGTCACCCACAATCCTCAGCACCATTAGCTGATTCCCCCATTATTCTAAGAGCCAGTTCAAATTTGCCCTACTCCTGACTTCACTAACAGAACGCTGATACCTCCCCACCCCCCTTAAACATTCTATTACTGGAGTGAAAGCCTCTCTCTGTCGTAGTTCTAAGGAGCCTATAACCGATGTATCAGAGTGCCTACCATCTCTCCCTCTCACTGACGTGCCATTTTAAATCTCAGCAAAATGGTCTCTTTTCCCTTGTCTATGCCTCAGTCTCTGCTTTTTATCATTGGAATGGTTTTATTTAACTCCCAGCCATATCGGATATACTGTGTTTTAGCGATGCTGCACACAAACTCTGCCCAACTCAACCCACAAACCCTACAGATAAACAGATTCAAAGTGTAATTCCGTAAGAAATGATCATTTTCCTAGAGTTCACCCCGTCCAGGGGCATAGGAGAAGGCAGTGAATCTGAGGGCAGGCAGGGCAGGCCTTGCCTCCCACAGACAGTCCCAGGCCCCACAGAGGAGGAACAGCACCGACACCAGGGGGAGCTGTAATGCTGGTTTTTAATGTCCCTAAGAACTAGGAAACAAAAATCAAAAATAGACTTTACTTTGCTTTCTTTGATAAAAGTAATAAAACGGTTAGCGGTGTTAAATTAATCCTTTAAAAAACAAAACCCAAGGAGGTTAAATAAAGCCCAGCGGGCTCTGGGTAAAAACCACAACGACTACAAAACAGCTGCAAAGACGTTTTTACACACAAAAAGAAATTCCTTTTCTCTGCTTTTCTTGTATACGGTAAACAGCTTCGGCAAACACGGAACTCGCACATGTGGAAAGGAAACATGGATGCTACGGAAACAAACCCTGCAGGGGGCATGGTCGCCACGGACAGAACTATTTACACTATGGACACGGAGCTGGGCTGGTGGTGCCAGGCCGGCAGGAAGAGCCTCTGGACCCTGCCGGCTTTTCTCTTGGAAATGACAGGCTTCAGCCAGCTGCCAGGGACCTTCTAGGCCACAGCTCTGTCAGTCCGTCCGTCCGTCCTTCCTTCATCCGTGCAGCCGTCCCAGCTCCAGCTGCTTCTTCCTCAGAGCTTTAGTGTTTGAAGGGGCTGCAGACTCTTCCTATGACTGTGGCGTTTGGCTTCTTTGCCCCTTGTTGAGGACAGCAACCGATTGTCTTCCCACAGGGCATAAGGCGAGGGAATCTCCCTCGACTCTGGTGAGGAAAGGGGCCTTGCAGGTTGACAGAGGAAAGCAAGCAGGGTGGAGCTGCCTGAAGAGAGTCCCCCAGGCCTGGCACGGCACTGCATAGCCAGCAGTCTCTCCACCTGCCACATCGAACCTCCCCTCCTCTGGAGCACTGTTACCTTCACCCCTGCTGCCTGTCCCCGCACACTGCCCTCTGCAGATTAATTGGCATTGGTCTCCCGGCTGGTGCTTTGCTCTCCGCCCGTCTCCCGATCTTTATCTGCTGTTGAGGAAGAAGTGGAGGAGGAAGAGGAGGTGGAGGAGGAACCTGTGGAACTGAGGGTCCGTCCCGAGTGCTTATAGGCTGTGACAAGCTCCTGCAGCCGCTCCGGCGTGGGCTCCCACTTGGTGAAGCCTGCGTTGTTTTGGAGGAAGATGATAGCAGTGTTGTGCACGGCTTTGTAGTACATCTCCTCTCTGCAAGGGAAGACGACAGGTACTCAGTACTCGCTTCGTGGGCCTGTCCAACCAGTCACTCACCTGCCCCTGGACCCTCCCACACTGACATCTCCCCGTCTCCCTTCCCTTCTGTCGTACTGAGGAACAGCCATTCTCTCTTAAAAGAAAGCCATACCAGTGAGTTAAAATTCAAAGACGCAGCACACAGCCCCTCACTTGGGAGGTGTCTGTCCTGACGTGCCAATACAGCTAGATAGCTAGGACCCCGCTGTGAGCTCTATGGGGCCTTCCAAAGGAGAACCTCAGAGAATCAGTGTGTGTTACTTCCCATGGACACTACCAGGGCTGCTCTTGGCTAAGCACACACTGCAGTACCGTAAGCTCCTGGGGAACAGGAAGACTGCAAGAAGCTCAACAAGTTAGAGAAGAGGGAACACTGTACAGATCTTGCAGCGCAGCTCCTACTCCAACATACACAGCTGGGAATTCCTACCATCCCAGCTACGAAAAATCATGTTGTCAGACATCCTGGGCCAACCAGAAACCAAGTGTGGACAAGTGATATTTAAGCATTTGCTGCCCACCAAGCAAGCTGTTAGCACTGCCATACAGAAGCCAATGGTGAAAACTGGCCCAAGCTTCTGCTTCTTTTTAACTGTTACTGAATGGCAGAGGCAACAGGACATTGACAAGCCCAGAAAGCTACTCTGCTCAGCCAGCTGCACCTCAGACTGTATGCTGGCGAGCGGCACAAGGCTCTTCTCCACAATACGATATGACATACGCAGGTCAGATCAGAGACATGCCCCTGAGGAAGAGGCTGACGTCAATTTTTAATAGTAGGGGAAATATACACAAATATGGTTACCCATGATACTGTCTGTTGAGCCCAATCTGAGATGTGCTCAAGGTTCATTTTGGATACGTCACTTCGCTTTTTTCTTAGCCTGTTCCATACCCATAACCAATGTCACCTTGGAGCAGAGGATTCCTGCCAAGGGCCTCTCTAAAATGCAGTACATCTCAAGAGCATCCCAACCAAGACTTGCGAGAAAAACCTACTTTTTGCAGATATGCTGAGACCCGCTGCGGTATTCATGATCGAAGGCTGGCAGGATGAGCTGGTGCCGCTTGAACTTGCTTTGCTCCATGCGGGTCAGGGCTGGCGTCGGAGGGTCCCTCCACTCAGGGATGAAGACAATGAAGGAGAGGGGCTCATTGGAGCTCTCCAGCAGTTTCTAATCCACAAGGAAAAGAAGAGTCTTATTCTTGATCAAGTAACGACAAGCATGACAGGCTCTGTGAGAAGGATCGCACCCTCCTCTGAGACCATCATGAGAGCTGCTACAGTCCTCAGTGACCTGCTGATCTGTAACCCTGCCATGGGGATGCGGGATAGCAGCAGAGGGGAGAGAGGACTGTCCCAGTCCAAGCACAGTGACAGGGATAAGTGAACGTACCTCAAAGTGAGAGACCATGGCATCCATCAGTTCCTCACAGAATGGAGGATTTGCCTCAAAAGAGCCACTTATGGGGAAGAAATCCAGGAATGGGCTGAAGGGAACAAGGGAAAAGATCACAGTTAGGGAGGACCAACTGTTAATTCAAACATCTAAGAAGGCATCAGCATCAGTGAAAGGGCAGCCACATGCAACCTGACTGCCTGGCAAGACAGGGCCTGCCACACTGACTTCCCCTGTGGCGCACACGGTCACCAAGGAGAGAGACTTCACCTGGGAACCTGCAGGCCGACATTCCTTGGCTCCAAGTTCACTATTTTCAATCTCTTATTTGAGGCTCCCTCTTCCTTCAGAACGAGAGGGGCATATATCCACAGACCTAACGAACAAGCCAAATCCAGGGCCTGCAACAATTCCATGCCCATATACCCTCACAACCAGGCCTGGAGTAAATCACAGAAATATAGGCCTGGAAGGGACCCCAAAAAGTCATCTAATCCAGCCCCCTGTACTGAGGCAGGACCAAGTAAACCTAGACCATTCCTGACAGGTGTTTGTCAAACCTGTTCTTAAAAAACCTCCAGTTATGGGGATTCCACAACCTCCCTTGGAAGCCAATTCCAGAGTTTAACTACACTTCGAATTAGAGCGTTTTTCCTAGTATCTAACCTAACTCTCCCAGGCTGCAGATACTTCCCGTCCAAGCTCCAGTGGACATGGAGAACAATTAGTCAGCCTCCACTATAACATTATTCACATCTGTAAAGAGCTGTTCTAAAAAGTCCCCCCTCAGTTGTCTGTTCAAGACTAAACAGGCCCAGGTTTTTTAACCGTTCATCATACAACAGGATTTCTAAAACCCCTTTATCATTTTTGTTGCTTGCCTCTGGACTCTCTTAAATTTGCCCACATCTTTCCTAAAGTGTGGTGCCCAGAACTGAGGACAGGACTCCAGTTGAGCACTCCCCAGCGCTGAGCAGAGCAGGACAATGACCTCCTATGTCTTACATACGACACACCTGTTAATACACCCCAAAAGGATATCAGCCTTTTTCACAACTGCATCACACTGCTGACTCTTGTTCAATTTGTGATCCACTATAACCTCCAGAACCCTTTTAGCAGTACTACCACCTAGCCAGTTATTCTCCATTTTGCAGCCATGCATTTGATTTTTCCTTCCTAAAAGAAGTACTTTGCACTTGTTTTTACTGAATTTCATCTTGCTGAATTCCGATCAATTCTCCAATTTATCAAGCTCATTTTTTATTCTAATCCTGGCCATCCAAAGTACTTGCCACCCCTCCCATCTTAGAGTCATCCCCAAATTTTATAAGCACATCTCCATTCCATTATCCAAGTCATGAATGAAAATATTGACTAGTACCAGACCCAGGACTGAAACCTGTGGAAACTCACTAGATACATCCTCCCAGATTGACAGCGAACCATTGATAACTACTCTGAGTACAGTCCTTCAACCAGCTGTGCACCCACCTTATAGTAATTCCACCTCTAGACCACATTTCCCCGGTTTGCTTATAAGAATGTCATGTGGGGCCGTGCCAAAAGCCTTACTAAAAATCAAAATATATCACGACCCACAACCAGTAGGCCTGTAACCCTGCCAAAGAAGGAAATCAGGTTGGTTTGACATGATTTGTTCTTGACAAATCTAGCCTAGCTATTCCTTATTATATATTCGCTATTATCTTTTAATTGCTTACAAGTTGATTAATAGTATCAAAATTAGGCTGTCTACAGTTTCCCAGGTCCCTTTTGTTCTCTTTTTTAAAGATAGGTTGAATGTTTGCCCTTCTCTAGTCCTGCGAAACCTCACGTGTCCCCCATGAGTTCTCAAAGATAACTGCTCAAAGTTCTGAGATTGCTTCAGGTTCTTTAGCCTTTTCTTTCCCTATTTTGGCTTGTGTTCTTTCCCTCTTGCTGTCCATATGAACTATTTGAATATCTGGTCACCACTAATCCTTTTAGTGACGACTGAAGCAAAATAGCAATGAACAACTCAGCCTTCTTGATGTCATCAGTTATTAGCTCTCATCAATGAGAACTTAAGTCCAGGACAGAGTTCCCACCCCAGCCAAAAATGCACGCACATAGGTATACATATGGCAAGGACAACAGAATGCAAGACTCACCCCCTGGATCCAAAATACCCATCTGTGTCCAGGAAGGCCGAACAGTACTGTTTAAAATAGCAGTTCAGGGGCGAGGCAAAGCATTCAAAACTCACTCCAAAGAGCTTGTGGAGGGCTTCAAAGACATGCACCGGGAGTGCCCCCTGCAGGCCAGTTCCTTCATACAGACCAACACCAAACATCATCTGAGGAGAGCAAACCCTCTGTGAGTGAGAGTGCACCGCCATTGCTCCCCTCTCACTGCACTCTGACCCCATTCCACCAGGCTGACAGCACCCCTTCTTTGCCCCACACTCTCAAGTCTCCAGAACAGTCAGGACTGCCCTCTAGACACTTCGTCCAACTGGGCCCCACCATCACACATCTCCACATATTCCTTCCTATGAAGCTCCCCTCACCTGGAACTCAGGTTCATTTTGTAAATGTGTGCACTTCTCCCAGCTTGAGGGCTAATGTCAAGACCACGTGATAGTTCCCCAGCGTAGTACCCTACCCTAAAATCTTGGAGAAAACCCTGTTTTAGCCCAACTTTGCTTCATTTCTGGATCTATTCATAGTTTTCTGCTGGGCCTCCCAGAGCACTGCTCACTGTGTCAGTATTACAATTCCACCAGAGAAGCAACCAGTACCTGATATCGACGGAGAAGGCACCAAACCCTAGGCAGAAACCTCTCACAGCCAGAGTCGTCAATGCAACTGTACCGATAGAGAAGCCACTGGAAGAGAAACCCAGGTCATTAAAAATAGCAATAAAGGAAGCAGGAGAGTTAGAGAGCCACAGGATGCTGAAGTGATAAGGAATCAGAGATGGTGGGTGCTAGTACAATCCCATCCAGAGAGAGAAGCAGGCACTGAGGTGATGGGAGAGGTAGAGACGTTAAGAGAGCCTCGTAGCATTTTTCAGGAACACCTACTTTTAATGTGGCACACTGCAGGCTAGACACTAGAGGGAACTTGCTTTTCACCATAGACCCCACATCCAGAGTTGGGCTTGCTGTGGGGTGGGCACGTGACACAAATCGGAACCCTGGGGGCCTACTAACACTCTTCAGATAAGCCTCCCCTGACAGATGGTAGGAGCTGTCCTGATTTCAGCAGGTGGTATTATTTAACACTCCTGTTGCAGTAGCACCTAGAGGCCTCTGCCAGGTCAGGGGCCCACTGTGCTAGGCACCGGACAAACATGTAACAAAGGCCTGTCATATCTAATCAGACTGCTGGTCCATCGAGTCCAGCACAGGCCAATTGTGCTTTTATTGGCTCTAAATACACTGCACTCTAAGTTTTAATGGATGGTCTTTTAACGAGTGGCCTAATACTGAAGGGCTGGGTAACAGCAGGCAATGATCAGTTTTCATTTAGACCCTTCAGCATTCTGAGCCCATTGGCCAGTCCATAAATACTTCATTGTTTGTACAGTTCCTTGTCATACACTGAGGCCTGTTTTGGCCTCTGCATTCTTCCCCTCAACTCCCCGCTGGATCTCTGAATTCTCAAACTCTCTCTCAAAGTAAAGCAACCACCACTGGGCAGAATTCCCCTTGCAGTGTGGAAAGAGACCATACTGTTTTACAGTCCCTCTCAGAAGGCAAGGAGAAGGCAGACCTCTCCCATTAAAAGGCAATGCACAATGGGGAGTGTGTTTCTCTTGCTCAGCAGGACTGAAGGACAGCCCTTACCAGCTTGCTGAAGTAGTTGCGGCTCACTTTCACCATCTCCCCCTTGTACCGGACACATGCCACATTGTTCTCCACGTGCATTTCTACATTGGGGACTGGAGGGGAAGGGATGGCCAGTCTCACTGGGTAACAGTATACAAGCCGGTCCTGGACCTCCGGTGCTTCTACCTCGGCTATGTGGGAGACAGAGAAAGACAGGCACATTAGAATCAAGCACACTCAGGGGACATGCCCCACCTCCACCCCAAAGACAGGAGTGATGGGTCTGGAGCGAAGGTGGTAGGCCCCACTCCAAACACATAAGGAGACAGGACTGGAGTGACCACATCACAGGTCAACCAGGCAGTCCTGAGCTGAACCCACAGCTTACTTTAAATACTTGTTGGCCAAGTGAAGCAAGACCCTACACTCACCTCAATGGCACTCCTTTGGCTGTAACACAGTAACTCTGGACACTGTAGCCAATCAATCCCAAGATTTCAGGGAATGTTCTGGGCATCCACAGACACAAAGCTATGGCTTTTGATGCAAATTGGAACACTAGACAAGCCAGATTAAGAGGAAAATCAAGGCCCCCAGGCTGGTGCTGCAAGAAGAATCTATTGCCCCCTGCTGATGCCTACGCATATCAGCAACAGCTGCTTAATTTGTTGTGCGGCCCAGAGAAGATTGTAACCTGGACTCTAAGGCCACATCAGCAAAAATCATATTGCTCAGGGGTGGGAAAAAACCAAAAACAAACCCATACCCGAGTGACTTGGCGGGAGAGCGTGTCCTGCCAACATCGCTACTACCGCTCACTGGGGGTAGTTTAATTATCCCATTGGTGTAGAGCGGCTACATGGGAGACCTCACAGCAGTCCAGCTGCAGCAGTACAGCTGTGCCGCTTGTAAGGTCACTAGTGTAGACAAAGCCTAACAGAAATAAGATAGCAGGTTTGTCAGGGAGGAAGTAGGGACCAGGAAGAGGGGATGGAGAAATGGTGGGGCGGGAAGCAGACATCTGGGAGGCATCAGAGGATACTGGCCGTCTAGTCTTCAAGATGCAGGTGGAAGGTGGCGGGGAAGGAAGGAGACCCAGACAATGCTCTCCTACTGTGCTATTGTCACTTGAGCTAGCACTGGACCCACCAGTTCTACCCTAATTACACATGGCCCCTACGAGTCAGAAAGCACACCTCCCCGCACTACGAGTGCATTTGAATAGGACAGGCTAGGTTGCATTCCATCATTCTGTTGTCATGTGCTGCGCTGTACTGTGCCTCTTCAGAGATTGCTGCCTACCAGATATATTGTGCTCCTTGAGGATGGCAAGATGCTTTTCCCGGATCCGCTTGACATATTCGAGCGATATGTGGTAAATCTTACTGCAGATGCCTTCAACAGAGTCCTTGGCTGCAGCAGACACATGGGGCCCACATTGCTTACGTAAGTGCTCTAGGCGGTCCTGCAGGGTCAGAGAGAGAGAGGCCCTTACACACCACAATCACCAACTCTCCATCAGCCTTTCACCAAATTCACACGGGCTTCTAACAAGGTGTCACGGACTCACAGATCATGCCCACTCTTGGCCCCATGTGGTCCGTGAGGGGTGCCCCTTTCAGTGAGAGAGCCCTTCTCCCGGGGGTCCTCTCTCTCTCTCACGCCCCCCCAACAAGACTCTCTCCTCTGTAAGGATAAGGCCTTTGTCTGCAGCCATATTAGGAGAGCAGCAGCCATTAGCCAAGAAGCAGAAAGTCACATCCTCAAATTCCATCTAAATTGCATCAAATCAACGTAATATCGGACTGTTAAGAAGGCTCCTGTCCGAACAGTACCATCACCAGATAAAGAAACAGATCTTAAGATGGCTAAAGAAAACTTTGTTTGATAGCGTCTGTCGGGCAAGAAATCACTTAACGGATGTGATTGTAAAATCTATACTTCTATTGTTTTGCCTTTTGGTCCCCATTTCTCTGGTTTAATCTGTATGGTCTCTGTCTGGTTCTTTGATATGTTAGGATTGGTTAGAAAATTGTTTAGTAATATTTTAGTAATATGATTGGTTAAGGCACAGCTACGCAGGAGTCAAGTTTCACTATATAAACTGGGGTCCAAAAGGAAGTTTTTTGGAACCAACTCCAGGACACAGCCCCAAGATCAGCTGCCAGACCTCAACACCCTGCCAACCACCACACCGTGCAGAAGCTGGAGTCCCCTAGATGACCTGATCCTGACTGGCCATCATCTGCCTTACTGGGAGTGCTGAGCATTGTATGTGTAGTGTGTGCATTGTTTTGGTGATTGTTAATAAAGAGAGGTTAAGTCGGATATTACCATGTCAGGCTCTTTTCACTGGTAAACGACCCCGCAAACCCACAGAGTTCAGGGTTACACCGGAGCCCTAGGAACAGGGTAAGGGTGGGTGCCCCTAGAGTACGTGAGTAACAGAGAATTTTGTGCAGGTAACACTTCTATCTCACAAAGCAGCTGTAAGTGAGAAGACAACCACAGACTATCCAACAAGGGGCTTTTCCTTGCCCTCCACCTTTTCTTCAATTCAGTGCATTCAGTTGTACCAAGCTGGAAAGGGGATACTGACCATGTAGTCCTCCTTAGAGGCTGAATGGTCCCGTCGCAGCCAGCTGAAGGTGTCCTCCACATTCCATTTCACAACTTTCCTACTGTCTGGTGATGCACTCCTGCACACAATGGGGAAATAGGAATTTACCCCACAGCTGCTGTGACACGTCCCTTCCCAACACAGGGCCTTCCTATCAGTGGGGGAAATGTGGCAGCCGTGTCTTCCGCAACCCAGTGCCCTGTCACTGCCATCCAGGATTCCTGTGGGCAGTTTCTCAGATGCCTGCCTGATCAGGACCTGCCATGCTGTCTCCAAGACACAATGTAGATGGCTGCTCTCCTCTCTGCAACAGGAGAGGTAAGTAAAGGTATTGTCCTAACTGACCAATGGTCCTTTCATCTTCAAAGATGTCCACTACCGGAAGCTTCAAGGGAAGGCATAAAATCCTCCACTCCCCAATGAACTTAAACTAAAAACTGAATCAATGGATGTTGCAACCTTCTACCATGTCTGGACTGGACTATCTGTATAGGGTTTAAATTTTGAGCTCCTTGGGACAGGGCTCTGCCTTGCTTCAGCCACCAATGCTGCTCAATGAAAAGTAATATGGCATCTCACTGTGCCATTCTGTACCTCAGCCAGGAATCTGTTCTTTCTTCCTGACCCTGAAGGATCTTTAGCTCTTATTTTTAACTTAACTTGTGCACATACTATCCTCATTAATAGAAAGCCTAGGAAAAAATAAAGGATTGACCTATTTGTCTCAATGCTAACCTGTAATGGAGAGTTCCACAGAGCATTCACACGCTGTGTAATATTACCTTTTATCCATTTTAAATTGGTTGCCTTTTCCTACCACTGGTGCCTACTGTTCTTGTCTTATCACAAGGATACACAGCACCCAGTTGGCCTTCTCTGTACCAGACATTTCACAGACTATCTCCTCGTCTTCTTTCCAATCTCAATAGCATAAATCTTTCCAAACTCATGCCCTACTGATCTGCTCCCCCACAAGATGCTGCCGATCATTTTAATTGCCATTCTTGGGGGTCTGTTCTAGTCCTGCTTCGGTCTTACTGAGAAGAATTCAAGGTGGGGATGCAACTGCCACTTCTAGAAAGGCTTAAGAATATTCTCTGTATTATCAGCTTCTGAGAGCAAACTGCAAGAGACCATCCCAACCTGGATTCAATAAGCCGTTTCGCAGCTTCGGCATATTTGAATAGCAGTCGCTTGGCTTCCTCACGGAACTTGATTCGGGATAATCTGAAACAAATACAAATACACATGTATCACAGTCAGCTTCCCAGTTACCACTCCAAGCAGGAAGCATCAGTGCCAGCTCCCACCCTTCACTCAAGCTTGCTGTTGCTCCACTGGGGAAAGTGAAACTCAGCAGTAAAGAATCCCCTAGGAAAACCCCTAGAATGCCCCAAGAACAGAAACCCCAAAGGTGCACTTTGCTTGAGCAGTACCTGATGGGAATGTCATTCATGATTTCTCTGAACATGGAAGGAGAGACTACTGGCTCACAGTTGCTTGGTAACAGAGGGTCTGTCCCTTTATCCACAACCTTCCGCTCCAACATCCAACGATTAAAGGATTCCCGTGGAGGGTCAATCCCTAGAGGAAAAGAAAAAAAAAGTTTGCTTATTACTATTTAATAATATTATTATGGTTAGGGCCCTACCAAATTCACAGCCATGAAAAACACGTCACGGACTGTCAAATCTGGTCTTCCCGCAATGAAATCTGGTCTTACCCTATACGATACAGATTTCATGTGGGAGACCAGCATTTCTCAAACTGGGGGCCCTGACCCAAATGGGTGTTGTGGGGGGTGCCGCAGGGTTATTTTAGGGGGGTTGTGGTATTGCCACCCTTACTTCTGCACTGCTTTCAGAGCTGGGTGGCTGGCGAGCGGCAGCTGTTGGCCAGGCACCCAGCTCTGAAGACAGCGCCCCAACTGCAGCAGCACAGAAGTAAGGGTGGCAATACCACAACATGCCATCCTTACTTCTGCTGGCAGCAGGTCTGCCTTCAGAGCTGGGCTCCTGGCCAGCTGCCACTGCTCTCGTGCTGCCCAGTTCTGAGGGCAGCACCGCTGCCAGCAGCAGCACAGAAATAAGGGTAGCTGCACCGCAACCCCCCCCCCCACAATAACCTTGCGACCGCCCCCACAACTCCTTTTTGGGCCAGGACCCCATACAATTACAACACACTGACATTTCAGATTTAAATAGCAGAAATCATGAAATTTTGATTTTTAAAAACCTATGGCCATGAAATTGATCAAAACGGACCATGAATTTGGTACAGCCCTAATTATGGTACTGCCCAGATGCTTGGATCAGGGTCTCATCCTGCTGCATGCAATCTCTGCTTGAGGAGTCTACAATCTTATGCTCTCTTTGACACAATTTGAGAGAGCCACATAAGGAAGGCAAAGAACAGGGAAGAGGAGAGACAGACTAGAGGGGCAGATGAAGATGAGATAGACGGAAGGAGAGCAAGGCACTGCAGTGGTAGGGGGAAAGAGAGAGAGACAGACAGACAAGAATTTACCCTCTCGCTGCTGGCAGAGCTCCCGGTAATGCTGTCGCAGCTTCAGTATGAGCTGGGATCGAAGCAGCTCCACCTCGGGGTGCAGAGGCAGCACTTCAGACGGTGCCTTCTGCTTAATCACTGCATTTGTTTGGATATCCAGGTCCCAGTATACTCTGCAGCAGAAGCAACAGTCGTCAGCATGGTCAGATATTTAACCAATTATCTCCACTTAAAGAAGTCTCCTTGGGATGTACCAGCAGAAGACTGAACCACCCAGCCTCCTCCAACCTGGAGCCTGCCAAGTTCCCCTTCACAGGCATGGGGGAAGTCTGCTGTCCCCAACTTGGTAACAAGGAAAGAGCAGAAGCAAAGAGGAGACAACTCACTCAGTTGGTCGTAAAAGAGCTGCCTGTTGTTTATCTTCGGGTGTAATACCACACAACTTTAAAATAGGGGTTCCTGGAATACTGGGAGAACTGGGGACTGGCTGGGCAGTCGCGTTCCCTGGAACATCCACCTGAGAGTGAGAAATGCCAGTCATTACCCTAGAAAGTAAGGCACTGGGGCACCATGCGTAGAACTGATAAATGAAATTGTTTTTAATTGTTCACTTTATTAATGTATCTTCTGTTCACCATTCACTACACTTGCCTACATTGTAACTTCTGTTCACTGTTTGCCATCCACTACACTTGTCTATATTGTAACTTCTGTTCACTGTTTGCCATATTGTAATTCAAACCCCATTTTAAAACACTCCATTTTGTAAAAGCTTCCTCCAACCTTCATTTTTGCAAACCCTGCTGTAATCTTATTAGTTTAGTTTAGATATGTGACTGAGGTATGTATGGATGATGACATTAACCTCCAGCCCCAGCCTGTTCTGATGAAATAGAGTTCAAAACCCCACTGGCTGAAGATGCAGACAAGAGCCCTAACAAAGTAAGAAGAGTCCACCCTAAAAAGAAAAGGTACAATAGAAGGAAGATCAAAGCCAGGTCCGAGGCTGAAAGTCACGCCTGCAATTGATGGGTGATCAATCACCAAACCCAGAGGCAGCGTGACACAGCAAGACCTATAGACTCTGGATTCAAGCCTACAAAAAGGACAGGTGAGATGGAAGACTTTGGAGGGTTACATTCTGCTGCCAACATGGAAGGGCATCGGTGCATGCCCAACAGAGATCCAGCTCGTCCTTGTGCCCAGCTTTCCTGACCAGTTAGCCGCCACAAGCTACGAACCCACGCTGCAAAATCAAGCCACGAACTCAAGCTATCTTCAGAACGTATGTGTGTGTGTGTGTGTTAAAATATTAGTTATTGGTCATAAATCAAATTATCATAATAAATGTGGCATCTTTGTCTTGCCCCCTGAAACGATCCTATGTAGTTTTGTCTGTACAACACATGCTGATTATCTCCTAAATCACTCCCTCAACAGTGCAGAACTCAGGATGCCCAGCTGATTGCTAGAGACAGAGTATGTTTCACATTGCCTCTGGCATACACAAATATGGGCACCTACATTACCCTGTTGTTCAGTCATAGCCCATTTCCCAGCACAGAGGCACACACAATTCCCTCACTACTGGGTACAGGTCTGAGTCCGATTTTCCTGTTCTTTGGGTGCAAGGCGACATGGAGCTGAGTTACTAGACAGTAATTGGGGCTGTCCTCTGACCTTGAACAGTTCAGGTGACTCTTTGAGACCAAGTTCCAGGCCCCCTTGATTTCTGTTTCTAATACAAGTCTCAAATATGGAAGGAAGGGACACACAGTGAAGACAGTGCCTTTGTATAGCGATTCCTTTAGGATTAGTTACTCTGTGCCACTCTAGGAATTCCGGCTAACGGGGCTTAAATATCTTTTCCTGTCACAACACAGTGACCACCACTTTGTAAAACTCTTCTGAACAGAAACATTAACTGTTAGCATCAGCAACAACTGAACATCTTTCACTTGAACACAATGATCTCAAAGCTTACCTTCAGCTTATCCTCCCATCATATTACTATCCTTACTCCTCCCATTTACTCAGTTCTCAGAGAATGTTGCAATTCACAGAGATTCACATCAGATCTCTCAGATTCTTGGCTGTAAAGTCCTCCAGGACATCTCCCTAACATGTTTTATTTCATAGCCCAGTCACCATCTCACAAAAACAACAGCTAGGAAGAACCTTCTCTTTGCCAACTGGTTTGTGCTTGCTAATGCTCTGATTCAGCTGCTGGAGTTTTGATCAACAACAGCAAGATTCTTGCTCTCTCACCTGGGCCTGTGCTTTTCAGCCCTCATCACCTCCCTCAAATGAATGCCTCACTCCCTCTGGGACACAGCCTCCCATCTGCTGTGCACTATGGATATGGAATCCGATATTTTTGGTCTTTCATTACCGGAAGCACCTTTCAGTGGACTTCCTGGTTTGGTAGGAGTGGCTACTTTCAGGCTGGTTTGACAGGAGACCTTCCCTTTAGAGGCACGGCATGTAAGGCCAGAAGCGACCACCAGATCATCCAGTCTGACCACCTGTATATCGCAGGCCACCAACACCAGTTAGCACCCGCACACTAACCCAGCAACCAACATTTGATTAAAGTATCACAGCCCACAGGAGACCAGACTGTTCTGTGCACGGGGAAAGAATAGGAGGGAACTAGAGGCCCCAGGCCTCTGCAATGGCATAGAAATGATTAAGTGAGATATATCCAGATAATCCTGGCAAGTGACCCACACCCACGTTTCAGAAAAAGGCGAACTACCCCTCCTTCCCCAAGATCACTGCCAACATGACTAGAGGGAAATTCCTTCCCAGTGCCCCATTGGTGATCAGTTAGATCCTGAGCACGCCCCTTTCAGACCCAGCAGGCTGATATACAAGGCTCTGCCCACTTGCTGCACTGTACTTAGACACATTATCTGTAATATTAGACAGTCAGAAATTTGGAGTCATCCTGTCACCTTAATCCCTTTTGTAGGTGTTTCTCTGTTCCCCAGGCATTCAGCAGCCTTAGCTCAGTGCAGACTGCCTCCGTTCCACTCCCTCTTCCCTTAGCAGCCCAGGTTTTTCTGCAATATTCAATACGTGTAGCCACAGAATCTTCAGTTCTTGTAGGAGCTTCCATGAGTAACTCAGCTCTGTCATCTGCTGGCCAATTCTTTAGCAGCCCTCCTTCTGTCTAATCTTAACTATATTTGACATTAATTCTAGTGTTTAGTCCAACTTGGATGTGCTTAAAGACACCTTAAGGAGAACTAGGACCCAACCTTAGGTTTCTTCACGCTGTTACCACTGGGCTGAACTTCCTCAGAGAGTCTCCTCTTCCTTGGCTTGCTCTCTGGAGTGGTTTCCAACACTCCTCCTTCCGCAGGCATTGGAGCAGCATTCAATCCCAGAGGATCTGACTAAGGGGATTGGTTACAGACATACAGTTACAACGAGAATCATAGTTCACAAGCTTTCCACAACTCCAACTAGAGAGAACAAGCTCTCGTCTTCCCCATTTCATTGCCCCAATCTCTCAAGTGGAGAGAAACTGGGGCATTATAGGTTGATACATGCAGAGAGTAGGTGCAGTGTCTGGAACAATTCCAGCAGTGTCCCCACCCCAAAGAGAGAAATGCCTAGCCAAGGCCAGATAAGACTCTTGTAGCAGGGTAAGCTGCTTCCCCACAGTGTCCTGCCAGTACCAGACACCTTCATCCCAAGAGAAGAGCAGATCCTCAGAAGAGGGGCTCTCTCTCTATAATCCCACTCCAACAGGAGTGCCATATAAATCCCAGTAGGGCATCACTGCATCACTATGACCACCTGAGGCAAACAGTTACTCACAATGACATCATGCTGTCCCAGGACAGGCATCTCCCACAGTGACTGGTTGGTGAAACGGTTGAAGTAGTAAGGGCGATTCTCCCGTTTGCTCCAGCACTTCTCCCAGCCAGCCTGCACCAGCTCATCTAGGAGAGAGGAAAAGTATCAGCATAAGAGCAGTCCTGAACAGCAACCCTGCTGCTCCAGTCCCCCTCGCTGTCACAGCACATGCTAAACTGGGGGTGGGAAGGGGGAAATATCATCCCCAAATCCCCTCTACCACTCCGACAGGCTCCTTACCCTAAATTTTCTCCTCTCCCTCTCTGCTGCCACAGGGCTCCAGAATCCTGTCCCTGACCCCCTAAACAGCAGAACAAGTACCTGGCAGGTCCTGCACCAGTCGGGTGGGTTTCGGGGAGCTGGGCTGGTTCTGGTTAGAGGTACCAGGTGAGTGACTCATCAGAGAAGCTTCCTCCCCAGGGCTGCCGTGATTCTCATTGGCCATTTCTCAGCACATGCACTACAGAAAATATACACAAACAGCACATCAAAATAGGATTTGTGCAAGGCTGGCCCTGTGTCCAGAGCCAGTTCAACAGCTTAGCTCTAGCAATACAATCCTGTATCAGCAACAGCAGAGGGGTTGAAATGGGGTGGGGAGCACCTGACTCCATGGCAGAAAGCTGTTACAGATGGCTGTTAACCTAATTACACACTGATTAATAGGAACTTTGAACTCTGAACAGCACACAAGAGGGGAATCACTTAGCAGCATTAAAAATACACAACTTACAACTAGACCTTATCAGAAAGATCAAGTGTCTGATACCCTACTCGCCTACCTGGAAGAGAAACCACTTCTCACCTGAGAACATATGCAGACCTCCCCCATCTCAACCATACCAGGAACAGAGTCCACCCTCATCTGCTCCCGTAATCTTTATAAAATAGCATAGGCTTAAAACAATACATACACACAAACTTTGTTAGCTTTAAACTTGAGGCATCTATTAAACATTCAAGTACTACATAAAATAACTCCAGTGATCTACTAGAAAGGCAACCAATGAGATCTGCAAGCAGACACAGGCTGGGAGGCAAAAACTCCTTGGTCCTGTCACTGACTTGCTCCAGGGCTTTGAACCAGTTACCGCACCTCTCTGTACTTCAATTTCTTGAGCTGCAAAATGGGGGTGACACTCCTATCTCTACCCACAAAAGGGAACGTGGAGGTTAATTAGGTCATACTGCTAAAGCACTCTGTAAGTATTATTAAATGTTGTCAGTTGGAGAGAAGTCTCCAGGCTCTTCTCGTCTCACTCAACCCTCCCTGTGAAGCTATCAAAACACTTGTCCTGGGGCAAGTATCAGAGATGGCTTCTCTATCAACCCTAAACATAATGACTCTATAGTGAAGCAAGGAAAAAGGGATGAATGTGAAGGAGTATTCGGCAGTTACCCCAGTTTTTCTAACTCCAGCTGGGCAGCTGCCTTTGTATTTCACCACCCTTCTGTCCCCCCAATTCAGTATCTAAGACAGTGGCACCTCTTTGTCATAAAAGTTTATTTAAGTGGCGCTAATATAAAATAATATCGCAAAGTGGCCATGCTCTCATCTTTCATCTATAGAGACTCATGTTAAAATCCTGGGTCATGTGATAAATCTGGCGGTCACTCAGTCTAGTCCCTTCCTGCACATTTCACAACAGGCAGTACATTCAGCAGAAGTGGAATAGAAGGAAGTTCTACGAATCAGGAATGAGTACTGGCTGCCTGTGGTGCTAACTACAAAAGGAGAATGTGGTGCAGGTCAGAACTGAAGTGTATTGTTAGGCATGCCTGGCGGGGGAGGTGCCACAAAGAGGGAACCACCCTCCTTCCTTCTCCCAGGAAAGGCAATATAGTGGGTTAGTGGAAGTGTGCAGGTCTTCTAGAAGTCTTGATTCTCCAGAGCCAGGCAAAAGACAAGCCCACAGCTGAAAGGCTGTATATTATCCAAGAGCACCTATTAGCCTGCACCACAACATACAAATATTTAGACCCTTCAGCAAGTGGAGAAGTTATATTAATTTTGCATATCTGTGCTGTGTTTCCTACACTCTAACCCCAGGATGACCTCTAGTCATCCTAACCAGGAGTGAGCAGAGGCTGCAAAACTAGCTCAATCATTTTGCAGGAAAAAAGCAACAGCTCAGCCCCATGCTAAAGTCACTTTTATGCACCAGACCATAGCCGGAATCTGTGTTTCATAGGGCTCCGGACTCATAAGCTTCATTACCTACGTAGTCCATCAATCACTCATCTTGTTTGATTTTTAAAAGCTTTTAATCCTTCCTCTTTAGAAGAGTATGTAAGAGACCCAAGCCTGTGCTTATTCAATACGATTGCCGGTCTGTCCTCCATTATATATTGTATGTACTATACTTAAATGTAGTGGATAAGGCCCAAAATAAACCAGGTGTGTACTTCAAGAAGCTACAGCTATTTACAGGCTACAAAGTGTTAAATAAAATGACAGCAGTTGGTCCAAGGTTTGATATGTGGTGTATATAATAATATTTAGCGAATGCTTTTGATCCACATAGTTTAAAGCACTTAACAAATGAAGTGCCATCTCCATTTACAGACAGGAAAATGGAAGCAGAGAGAGAGTGATTCTTCTCAACTCACTGAAGACAGCGTGGCAGAGCATACTACAAACCCAGGTCCCCTTATACTCAGTCCTTCTCTCTCCAGTGGACCATGCTGATGGGAATATTTGGAGGAGCAGTTTGGCCTGTATCTCACCAATGCTGGGACTTAAAGTGGATCCAAAATAACCATTATCTATTGGTTGTGTTGTGTATAGTATTTTACAGACATAAGATCTGGTCCCTGCCCCAAAGAGCTTATAACCTGGAAGTGGTAACTACCAAAACAGAGTACAGTATGGTGGAAGAACACACAGCAAGGGAGTACAGCCAGAAGGAGCCTGATTTGTTCCACTTCATCAATAGGGGATTTTACATGTTTCGCTCTATAATCAGACAGAAGGACGGATGCAGACATTAGGAATTAGCAGCAGAGAGGGGAGAAATTTTGAAGATCTTTCCCGTCATCCCAAAGACAGGGCTGCTCACTGGGGCTGGGAGAGTTGACCACCATCACAACTCATTTCTGCACTGCTTTTGGGTGCCAGTCTCGCAGCTCAGCCTAGGGAACTGTAATTGCTCAATACCCAGTGTATACCTCCTAGCCCCCGGGCTCCGTCTATTGAGAACGACACTGAAAAATTAATGATTTGCTTGTTGTTTTTAATGGGTAACACACAGGAAGGTCACTGGGAAGAAGCAGAAGAACGCACTCGTGTTAACTCACATGAACATCAAACAGAAATGACACGAGCCTAACGTACAGTCTGAAAGCCCGTTACATCAGGAGGCAGCGCGCCCCGGGAGCGCGGGGCAGCTTCAGGCAGAGCCGGGGCACTTCGGCTGCAGAGGCGGCGATGCCCAGCGGCGCGGCGCGGCGGCAGGAGGCTGGAGATCGCTTGCCGGCCAGGACAGGCGGAACAGCAGGGCCCGGCTCCCCGCTGCCGAGCGTCCAGCCGGGCCCGGGCGCCGAGCTCCGTGGGCGCCGCCGAGCTACTTACAATTGCGGGTTGCGGCGCGGGCCTCGCTCTCTTCTCCAGCGACGCCGTGCGCTGCGCGGGGCTGCGGCCGCATCTTCACAGCGGGCGGGGGCGCGCCTGGCCCGCGGCGGGCGCTACGGGCGAGAACAGGCCGCGTTAGTGCCCGCCCGCCCGGCTCCCGGAGTGCGCAGGCGCGGGGGCGCGCTCCCGCTCCCTCCCGTGCGCGCTCCCGGGCCTCGGGCCGCGGCAGCAGAGGGAGCCCGCGGTCGGGCCCCGCGCGGCCAGCGGTGGCCAGGGCCAGGGCGCGCAGGACTCTAAGATGGCGGCCGAGGACCCGGGGCCTCCTCCCCCTCAGCCGCGCGGGTCCCTCACCCCCCTCCCGGCGGCGCGACGCGGCGCGGCCCCGCCTCATCTCCCGGGGCGCGGCCGGTACCTGCGTGTGAGGTCAGGGGCTGGGGGCACCGGAGAGCGCGCCGCTTCCTGCTCCCGTCCCGCCTCCACCGCGCCCTCCCCTCCGCCGCCATCTTGTGTCGGGACCGGAGGAGCCAGTGCGCAGCCGCTGCGCCGCCCCGCCCCGCCCCGGGTACTGCGCAAGCTCCTTACCCTAAACTTTCTCCTCTCCCTCTCTGCTGCCACAGGGCTCCAGAATCCTGTCCCTGACCCCCTCAGCAGCAGAACAGGTACCTGGCGGGTCCTGCACCAGTCGGGTGGGTGTCGGGGAGCTGGGCTGGTTCTGGTTAGAGGTACCAGGTGAGTGACTCATCAGAGAAGCTTCCTCCCCAGGGCTGCCGTGATTCTCATTGGCCATTTCTCAGCACATGCACTACAGAAAATATACACAAACAGCACATCAAACTATGATTTGTGCAAGGCTGGCCCTGTGTCCAGAGCCAGTTCAACAGCTTAGCTCTAGCAATACAATCCTGTATCAGCAACAGCAGAGGGGTTGAAATGGGGTGGGGAGCACCTGACTCCATGGCAGAAAGCTGTTACAGATGGCTGTTAACCTAATTACACACTGATTAATAGGAACTTTGAACTCTGAACAGCACACAAGAGGGGAATCACTTAGCAGCATTAAAAGTACACAACTTACAACTAGACCTTATCAGAAAAATCAAGTGTCTGATACCCTACTCGCCTACCTGGAAGAGAAACCACTTCTCACCTGAGAACATATGCAGACCTCCCCCATCTCAACCATACCAGGAACAGAGTCCACCCTCATCTGCTCCCGTAATCTTTATAAAATAGCATAGGCTTAAAACAATACATACACACAAACTTTGTTAGCTTTAAACTTGAGGCATCTATTAAACATTCAAGTACTACATAAAATAACTCCAGTGATCTACTAGAAAGGCAGCCAATGAGATCTGCAAGCAGACACAGGCTGGAAGGCAAAAACTCCTTGGTCCTGTCACTGACTTGCTCCAGGGCTTTGAACCAGTTACCGCACCTCTCTGTACTTCAATTTCTTGAGCTGCAAAATGGGGGTGACACTCCTATCTCTACCCACAAAAGGGAACGTGGAGGTTAATTAGGTCATACTGCTAATTAAATGTTGTCAGTTGGAGAGAAGTCTCCAGGCTCTTCTCGTCTCACTCAACCCTCCCTGTGAAGCTATCAAAACACTTGTCCTGGGGCAAGTATCAGAGATGGCTTCTCTATCAACCCTAAACATACTGACTCTATAGTGAAGCAAGGAAAAAGGGATGAATGTGAAGGAGTATTCGGCAGTTACCCCAGTTTTTCTAACTCCAGCTGGGCAGCTGCCTTTGTATTTCACCACCCTTCTGTCCCCCCAATTCAGTATCTAAGACAGTGGCACCTCTTTGTCATTAAAGTTTATTTAAGTGGCGCTAATATAAAATAATATTGCAAAGTGGCCATGCTGTCATCTTTCATCTATAGAGACTCATGTTAAAATCCTGGGTCATGCGATAAATCTGGCGGTCACTCAGTCTAGTCCCTTCCTGCACATTTCACAACAGGCAGTACATTCAGCAGAAGTGGAATAGAAGGAAGTTCTACGAATCAGGAATGAGTACTGGCTGCCTGTGGTGCTAACTACAAAAGGAGAATGTGGTGCAGGTCAGAACTGAAGTGTATTGTTAGGCATGCCTGGCGGGGGAGGTGCCACAAAGAGGGAACCACCCTCCTTCCTTCTCCCAGGAAAGGCAATATAGTGGGTTAGTGGAAGCGTGCAGGTCTTCTAGAAGTCTTGATTCTCCAGAGCCAGGCAAAAGACAAGCCCACAGCTGAAAGGCTGTATATTATCCAAGAGCACTTATTAGCCTGCACCACAACATACAAATATTTAGACCCTTCAGCAAGTGGAGAAGTTATATTAATTTTGCATATCTGTGCTGTGTTTCCTACACTCTAACCCCAGGATGACCTCTAGTCATCCTAACCAGGAGTGAGCAGAGGCTGCAAAACTAGCTCAATCATTTTGCAGGAAAAAAGCAACAGCTCAGCCCCATGCTAAAGTCACTTTTATGCACCAGACCATAGCCGGAATCTGTGTTTCATAGGGCTCCGGACTCATAAGCTTCATTACCTACGTAGTCCATCAATCACTCATCTTGTTTGATTTTTAAAAGCTTTTAATCCTTCCTCTTTAGAAGAGTATGTAAGAGACCCAAGCCTGTGCTTATTCAATACGATTGCCGGTCTGTCCTCCATTATATATTGTGAGCACTATACTTAAATGTAGTGGATAAGGCCCAAAATAAACCAGGTGTGTACTTCAAGAAGCTACAGCTATTTACAGGCTACAAAGTGTTAAATAAAATGACAGCAGTTGGTCCAAGGTTTGATATGTGGTGTATATAATAATATTTAGCGAATGCTTTTCATCCACATAGTTTAAAGCACTTAACAAATGAAGTGCCATCTCCATTTACAGACAGGAAAATGGAAGCAGAGAGAGAGTGATTCTTCTCAACTCACTGAAGACAGCGTGGCAGAGCATACTACAAACCCAGGTCCCCTTATACCCAGTCCTTCTCTCTCCAGTGGACCATGCTGATGGGAATATTTGGAGGAGCAGTTTGGCCTGTATCTCACCAATGCTGGGACTTAAAGTGGATCCAAAATAACCATTATCTATTGGTTGTGTTGTGTTGTGTATAGTACTTTACAGACATAAGATCTGGTCCCTGCCCCAAAGAGCTTATAACCTGGAAGTGGTAACTACCAAAACAGAGTACAGTATGGTGGAAGAACACACAGCAAGGGAGTACAGCCAGAAGGAGCCTGATTTGTTCCACTTCATCAATAGGGGATTTTACATGTTTCGCTCTATAATCAGACAGAAGGACGGATGCAGACATTAGGAATTAGCAGGAGAGAGGGGAGAAATTTTGAAGATCTTTCCCGTCATCCCAAAGACAGGGCTGCTCACTGGGGCTGGGAGAGTTGACCACCATCACAACTCATTTCTGCACTGCTTTTGGGTGCCAGTCTCGCAGCTCAGCCTACGGAACTGTGCCAGGCTCCGGCCGCAGCCAGGAGGGAGTCACCAGAGCCTCCCCCCTCTGCCTGTCCCTGCCACGGTGCCAGGCCCCGGCAGCGGAATGCTCTGCTGCCAACAGTAGCAGTGTAGCCATGGGAGGTGCTGCGTGGGCATGCAGAGAGCCGTGTAGGGATGTATACACCAGGGTTCAAGCGTGTAGGGTGCTCTACTTGCCCAAGCTAAGCCTCACTGTTCCCCCTGCCATTTATAGCAGTTCTTTATAGCCATGCTAGCTGGGCGTGCAGTGTAGACATACCTTAAAGCATCTTCCAGAAAGGCCTCTAGTCTGGCTCTGAAGGTGTCAAGAAGTGGAGAATCCTGCACTTCCCTTAGTAGTTTGTGGCAAACTGTCCTGCAGTGGCTCAAGAGTGTGAGGACTAAGCTCAGGGCAGACTGTTCCCAACCAGCGATCAAGTGCAAACTCCTTGGGCTCCATAACAGCCTAACCAGAGCGTCACAGCGTCTCCGTGGGCACTCTGGGCTGTCTCGCCACCCAGGGACCCTGCCTTTGTGACATGGTCCCTTACATTGAGTATCCCAGCAACATTTGGATTCAAGGACAAGTCACTTATCCAGGTCAATTGTACTTTAGATCTCACACCACAGACAATGCTTGTAGTCAATCCTATAATAAACTATCCACAGACTTATTAACTAGGAAAAGGAAACAGGAGTTATTGACAAGGTTAAAGCAGGCAAACACACAAATCTCAAGCTTCAGAAATAACAGAAACGTCTACAATAAGCAAGCTCTAGATGTCCTTTGGGGTAACCCAAGCAAAGAATGGGGAATTTTTTGCTTATGCCTAGAAATCTTGTCCCCACAGTCCAAGCAGCATAAAGATACTGTTCCTCCTTGTCAGGGGTTTTTATTCCCTTTTCCACTTCTGCTTTGAACTGCAAGCTCAGTTGATGGGAGGAATTCACTTGCAAGCAGGGCTTAAGTTCTCAACAATTATTTACTGGAGCTGGGGAAGCGGGGGAGCTTCAGCCCCTGTGGCGCACATTGGGGCTGAAGCCCTGAGCCCCAGCACACACTGCAGGGCTGAGGCCACAAGCCCTGGGGCCTGCTGCAGACTGAAGCTCTGCGGGAGGTGCCAGGGCTCCTGGGAGTTTGAAAATATTTACCTGCTGCGGTGGGTCCGGCTGAATTTAAGCCCTGCTTGCAAGAGTCATCTTCATGGGGGAGAGTAAACAGCAAACTCTGTGTCCTCTCTAACGTTCCACTTCAGTCCATCTGGTGTTGCTGGGGTTACCAGATGTCCTGATTTTATAGGGACAGTCCTGATATTTGGGGCTTTGTCTTATATCGGCACCTATTACCCCCCACCACCCGGCCCGATTTTTCACACTTTCTGTCTGGTCACCCTAGGTGTTGCTGGGCCTTCCCTGTCGGGCAGGACATAACATCTGCTGGAGACCAGCATTTCACACTGGCTAATGTCCCTCTCCTACCTGGAGAGTTACAGTTACAATGGCTCACAATGCGAATGCTCAAGCATTACCTTACACGATGGGATGTTATAAGTGAGATTAATGCAGGCAGCCAGCCCCAGCCTTCAATAGACTAAACTCCCAACACATTCCTATACTTCCCATTTTAACATGACTTACACCCAGGTGAGCCCGACTGGCTCCAGCTGTGTGTCTGTCAGGGTTCAGTTGAGGGATGGGGACCTTGGCTTGAGCTGGCACCTGGTCTGCCAGTGTCACAGTTTGTTCCAGTGGTTAATCACCCTCACTGTTAAATACCCTGCGCCTTATTTCTAGATTGAATTTGTCCAGCTTTATCTTCCAGCCCCTAGTTCTTGTTATACCTTTCTCTGTTAGACTGCCAAGCCCTTTACTGCTGAATAGTTCCTCCCCGTGAAGGTCCTTGTACACCAGAATCAACCCTGAGAACCCATGTTAAAACATTAATTAATCCCATAAGTCTGCTATGAAGTGGTATCATCAGCCCCATTTCAGAGAGAGTTGTGAAATGCCCAAGCAAGCCTGTCAGATGGGAAACCCAGTCAACTGCCTCTGTGCTCCTTCTGCTCTAAACACTTGACTTCACTTTCCTCCTGAACCTGCCAATGGAACCCAGGCATCCTGACTCCCAGGCCCATGCCTGGACCACTAGCCCACACTTTGAGCTTGTCTACACTTAAAACGCTGCCCCAGTGCAGCTCCCCTATGTAGATCTTCCATGTAGACACTCCCCACACCAACAGGCGGGGTTCTCCCATTGGCGTAATCCTCCTCCCTGAGAGGAAGTAGCTAGGTTGACAGGAGAATTCTCCCAGTGTTGGGCTACCCTGGCGGTTAGGTCGGTATAGCTGCGTCTCAGGGGTGTGCATTTTTCACACCCCTGAGAAATGTAGCTATACCAAAGTAAATGCCTAGTGTAGATGAGGCCTTCCTCTCCAGTGTCTTAAGCAGAGGAAGGTTCACTTTACTGCAATAGTGCAGAGTGAGGCTAGCTTGGCAACCCAAAAAACCTGGAGCGTGGCTGGCTGGGTGATAATATTACTTATTTGTATTATCAGAGCGCCCCCAGGGGGCTAGGTACTGTACCAACACAAAGGATAGTCCCTGCCCCAAAGAGCTTATGATCTAAGGCCTGTCTACACTAGGAACTTACATCGGTGCAGCTACAACTCTGGGGGTGGGGGTGTGTGAAAAATACACACACACCCCTCAGAGACCCAGCTAGAGTGACCTAGCCCTACTGTAGATGGTGTTCTGTCAATGGGAGAATTCTTCGGCTGACCTAGCTGCGCCTCAGGGAGGTGGGTTACTAGCGATGGGAGAACCCTCCCATCTGCATAGTGTCTACACTGAAGCACTACAGTGGCACTGCTGCAGCGTTTTAAGTGTAGACACCCTGAGTATAAAACAAGAAACGACAGCTCCAGACAGAATGATGGGGGAGCACAAGGAAGCAGCCAGTATGGGGCTGCGTGATGGGCAGTGGTCTCAGCTCAAAAGCAGCCCAGCCTTTGGGGATTTTTGAGTAGGCCTCATGGCAAAGGAGAGTTTCACACGCTGGTGTGCACCTGGCACAGGGAACCTGGGATTACAGTGCCATGCCAGTAAGGGCCTGCCCCGCCCTCGCGGCTAGGGGGGGACTGCAGCATGTGCTTTGCAGGTGGAGGCAGAGTGCGGTGTTCTTTGGAGAACACACAGGCAGCTGCTCCTGTGGCGGCACTCCAGTCTATTTAGGGTTGTGGAACCTCTCATTTAGCTAGCGAGCGCCCTTTGCTCTGCCCCTGTGGTCACATTCAATGGGCTGGTTTCTTTTCGGGATTTAATTGTTAGATCCCTGGTAGTTTAACATATAGAATTAAAACTTGGTCCTCTCCCGCACCTTGAGTCTCTCTGCAGAGGGAGGCTGAGCAGCACACACAGCTCTGCTGCGCAGCTGGACTTTCTGCACAAAAGCAGCTGGGCTTCATCAAGTGTTTCAGCCGCCTGCTGCCTGGCTGGGTGGTTCCCCTCAAAAAGATATAAACAGAGGGTTAGTCTGCAAATAGCTAGATGACCAAAGAAGCTTTGAAGTCCTGACAGCCGGTCTGTAGGAGTGAGCTGGGGCTGCCAGCCAGGGAGGTGGACAGAGCGAGACAAAGCACTGTTAATGGTCTCCTCTGGGTCACACCAAACAGCAGCCTTTCCAGCATTGGCTAGGCCACGCTGCACCAGGAAACCACATCAGCATCTCCTGAGCCCTCGGATGGCCACACATTATTACATCCCTCTGGGAAGTCATACGTTCTACATACAACTATCCTAAAGGGATTTTCCAAACACCCCTCACCGCTTCTGGCTGCTCTGTCGCTGGGAACTGCTCTTTTTGTGATGTTTCCCAGTGGGTTCCCCAGTTTAGCTACTTTCAAATGCACCTAAAGTTGAACACAAATTAGTAAAATTTACCTTGCAACAACCTGGGAAGTCACTGTTTTCTCCGGCTTTCCATGGGAACAGGTTTTCCTGAGCTCTCCCTGCAGCACCAGACCTGGCAACTAGCAGTTTGCCATTTATTTGTTAATTCTCCTTTTGTTTATTAGACTCTTAGGATCAGATTTTAGGCAAAATGAGCTGTGCTAACGCACGACCAATTGCTGTGATGTTACCACAAAGACTCCTAATTAGTCCTGCACTTATCCAGCGCACGTGATAATCGTGTGCAGATCAGACACAGACCCTGTGGACATTTGCTTGGACAATTGTTATAATTGTGTGCATGTGAGATGAAGGGAGGGGGATTTTCTTAGTGTTTTGCATGAACACTGTGTGTCTCACTTTGCCCCATGTGCTGTGTGTGTAATGAGGTGGTGGGAGAGGGTGCTTGTTGTTACAGAGGACCAGGTGTGACCTCGTCTAGCAGCCTGGACCCCGGACAATGGCCTGGACGCGGTGGGTGTAACATAGCAACTGGTGACCCGGAGGCCCACTCCCTTGAAAGCCAGCCGGTTCTGGCCAGTGGGAGGACAAACGGCTGAGGAGAGAGGACCCTGGGGATCTGGAAGGCAGCTGGTTCTGGCCAGTGGGAACAAAGGAGGGAAGAGAGCGGGCCCAGGTGGACGTGGGGCTAGAGAAGGGGATACAGGGAGGTCAGTTGGAAGGAGGTTGCTGCTGGACTGGGGACAAAGAGCAGCCTGGATGAAGGCAGACCCAGATGGATAGTGCTGAGAGTTTCTAGGCCCGGGGGCCCTGAGAACGTCCTGTGCTGTGTTCGGATGTACAAGAAACCCTCCTGTGTTACGCTGGCTGAGGGTCACTGCAGCTAGAGAGCAGGGCTGCGTTGCTCCCCCTGGGTGGGGAGGCCCACAGAGAAAGCTGGGCATGCAGAAGGCTCAGAGGCAGGGGCGGCTCTACCTTTTTGGCCGCCCCAAGCAGTCATGCGCGGGAGGCGCCCCGGAGCCGCGGGAGCAGCGGACCTCCCGCGGGCATGACTGCAGAGGGTCCGCTGGTCGCGCGGCTCGGCTGGACCTCCCGCAGCTGCGGACGGTTCGCAGGTCCGGCGGCTCCGCTTGAGCTGCCACAGGCATGCCTGCGGGAGGTCCAGCCGAGCCGCGGGACCAGCGAACCGTCCGCAGTCATGCCTGCGGGAGGTCCACTGGAGCCGCGGGACGAGCGCCCCCTCCGCAGTCATGCCTGCGGCAGGTCCGGTCGTCCCGGGGCTCCGGTGGACCTCCCGCAGGCATGACTGCGGCAGGTCCGCCGGCCCAGCCTGCCGCCCCCCCGGGAAAGGGCCGCCCCACGCGCGTGCTTGCTGCGCTGGGGTCTGGAGCCGGCCCTGCTCAGAGGTGCAGTCCCAGGAGGTGGCATGGCCAGAGGGTCTAGCCCCCACGGAGGGCTGCTGTCACCCTGAAGGGGGTTCCTCCCAGGGACCGTACGGAGCCGAGAGAGCTTGGGGCCTGGCAGGCTGTGACAAGGTGCAGTTCAGGGACAGGCTTGTGGCCAGGAGCAGAACTCTCCGTACAGTCTGTGGCATCTGCACTAGTGTCACTGAAAGAACCAGCAGGAGCCATTCCCAGAGAAATCCCACCTGGGGAGCCTTTCCCTGTGACTGAGCCCCAGGTGGGGGCAGCTCGGGCCTGGAGCATGGACATTCCTGGGGTCGCCCTGGTGACTGCGGGGTTAAGAACCTCAGCTCTGCCCTTGGCACCTCCCTTTGGGCTCATGGGGACCAGCAGCAGGCGGAGGTGGGGCTGGGCAGAGGAGTGTGTCCAGAGCCCCTTGGGAGCTGACTGCGTAGCACCAACAGGCTGCTCCCTGCCTGCCTCCCTCAGGGCCGGCTTTAGGCCTATTCCACCAATTCCCCCGAATCGGGCCCCGCGCCCAGTGAGAATCCCTTCCCTGGCTAGAGGCGCCTTTTTAATTTTTACTCACCGGGCGGCGCTTTGGGTCTTCAGCGGCAATTCAGCGGCGGGTCCTTCAGTCTCTCCGGGTCTTTGACGGCACTTCAGCGGCAGGTCCTTCGCTTACTCTGGGTCTTCGGCGAAACTTCGGCAGCGGGTCCTTCAGTGCCGCTGAAGACCTGGAGCGAGTGAAGGACCCACCACCGAAGTGCCGCCAAGGACTCAGAGCACCGCCCGGTGAATACAAGCCCCACGTGTTTTTTTACATGTTTTTTTTTTTTAAGTCATCCCTGCCAGGGCCCCGTCAAAACTGTTTGAATTGGGCCCCGCACTTCCTAAAGCCGGCCCTGCTCCTGCCTCACCAGGAGCACAAGCTGGCCCGTTTGCAGCCTCAGCAGTGGCCAGGGCCATGGGTGTTCTCCTCTGCCCCTGGAGGCGGCCCCAGCAGGTCAGGGCTGCAGCATGGAGGTGGGACGCTGATTGTGCGAGGCCAGCTCTGGGGATAGGCTCGAGGACCCCGGCACCAGCACTGAATTTGCTTCAGACACGTGACGAGAGCGGAGCATAATGCGAGTCTGACCCCTAAGTGCAGCCATACCCCCCACCCCCACCCCTGGCTGCATCACACTCCCTCCACCACAGCAGGCCAAGTGCTGCTTTGGTTTGCACACATGCTCACGGCCACTGCATACACACGCTGAGCAATTGTGTGCACCAAGGACCAGGGCAGGTGGCTGCATGTGCAGCTCAGGCAGCTGATGTTTGTGCCCTGGGCAGGCAGCCCGTGGGCAGGGGAAACTGGCTTTGCAGAGTCTGCTCTTGGCATGCCTGAGACCTGCATCCTCTCAGCCTCTCGCTGCCTCCCAGGCCCCCTGTCTCCTCCCAGCCCTGGGCTCATGAGGAGTGGCAAACAGTGGGATATATAAAGGAAGGGGAAGCACAGCCAGCCCCTGAGAAACTGTTGGAGCCAGTGGTTCTCTCCTGCCCTGCCTCCCTCCACGTGATTCAGCCTCCCAGCACCGAGAGGGAGAGCCAGGAAAAAGTAACCCCAGGGCACTGTAAGTACAAGGAATTCAGCTGGTATTGTGCAGCCAGGCAAATCCCCCGGCCCACACAAATGGGACAAGCACAGGCAGCCCTGGCCCAGGGAAGGAAAGTGCGTTTGTACCCAGACAGGGAAGTGTGGGTGTCTCTGGGGGGTGCCCCCAAGTTCTTTCCATGGCCAGAGCCCAGTAGATGCTGTCGAGACCAGGGAGAGAGAGAGGCGGGAGAGGGGGTCCCTGTACAGTGCCTGCAGGGAGCCCAGAGGGCCGGTGCTAGCTAGTTCTGCTGGATGGAAAGACCCCTGCTCCTGTTACAACCCAGGAGGGGGCAGCTGGGGTGTTGGTGGAAGGCGCCGTGTGCACAGGGCGCCCCGCTGGAGGGTGGCTGTGCTGCTTCGGGTGTCCGGATGGATGGGGGGAATTCTTCACTACTGGAGAGCTGAGATTTTCACCTCTTCCCGATGTGTGAGCGCTGGCTGCGGGTGTGGGTTGGAATGAGTGGGGGTGAGGCTGTGAGAAGGCGGATCTGGGGGAGTTCTTGTTCATTAGGTGTCCAGCACGGGGCCGGGGGAGGGGATGGATCTCTCTGCCCTGCTGCCAGTGGCCAGCCCAGCCTGGGGCCGGGGATGGCGATAGCACCCACAGCTGCAGCACTATCCTGCTTGCCATGGCGTGTGCTGAATCCTGCAGATTCCTGAGCGTGTGTGTGGACTGGCTGGCTGCTCCCGGCCCAGCAAACGGGCATGGAGAGGGGTTATGCAGAAGCTATGCCTGGGGACCGAGCTCAGCCAGCTCCCCCTGCCCTGTCTCTGCTTTCTGAGTGTGCCCAGCACTACAGGACGGGGGGGGGCCTGCTCCAGCCCCAGCCTCTGGCAGGCTGGCTAGTACTGCTGAATGCTGAGGCCCTGATTTGGTTTCCAGAGCATGTCTGGGTGCAGGGGCTGGGGAGGGAGTCCTGGACCTGGCAGCTCTGGTGGAAGAACAAGCGACCTGCCCACAGTGCCTGGCGGGAAGGGGGTGACACAACTCTGGCCTGTCGCAGCTGTGGATAATCCGCCCCCAGAGGGGCCAAGGATTCAAGGGGATTTGCAAAGAATGTCAACCTGCCCAAATCCGCTGGCGTTAAAGGCAGGAGCACGTGAGGCAGTGAGGCAGCAAGGGGGAGGCGGGGTGATGGGCCTGCTTGGTCAGGGAACGAGGAGGAGTGGGGGGGCTCTCACTAGAGTGGGGGAAGCTCTGGCCAGGGCAAAGCTCCAGGCTGCTCCACGCAGTCCTGATCTAACCCAGATACGTACAGCGCAATGCGCAGCCCCTCGCGGGAACAAGGCCCAGTGGATTGGGTGGCATAGGTGGGCGGAACCCACCCTCTCTGCTCCACTTTTAACTTGATTCAATTGCATCCAGGACACCTGTGTGTAGAGCAGGCCCCCCTCCGGGGGTGCCCATCCCCTCCCCATCTCCATCTGGGGATGCCCATGGCCCCCTGTGGGGTGCCCATCACCCCCTCCCCCTCTGGGGGTGCCTGTCCCCTCCCCCCTCGGTCTGGGCATGCCCATGGCCCCCTGTGGGGTGCCCATCACCCCCTCCCCCTCTGGGGGTGCCTGTCCCCTCCCCCCTGGGTCTGGGCATGCCCATGGCCCCCTGTGGGGTGCCCATCACCCCTCCCCCTCTGGGGGTGGCCGTGGCCCTCCCGGCGCTGCTGCGGGAAGCTGGCTGCAACCAGCCCTTTGTTTTGCGCTCCGAGCCCAGCGACGGTTCCCCTGGGGACAGAGGCAAGTGCGGGCGAGGGGCCAGGCCGCGGCGGGGTGCGGGCTGGACGCGGATTCCGCCCCTCCCCGCTGCAGGCGCGAGGCCGGGGTGGGGGGCGCAGCATCGGGCCCCGCGGCGGGGAAGGGGCTGGCGAGCCGAGCCGAGCCGAGCCCCCGCCCCGCGCAGACGGCCGGGAGCCGGGGCAGCGGCTGAACGCGGCTCGTCCTGCCGGAGCCCGCAGCCCGCAGCCAGAGGCGGGACCCCAGGCGCCCTGGCCCCGCTGCCCCGTGCCCGGGACTCGGGAGCTGCACCAGGGCCGGGCGCCGCGACGCAGGGGGCGGGGGGGGGTCGGTTTCAGCAACAGCACTACCCCCCCCCCCCATGGCAGCTGGCTCGGCCGGGCCCCCCGGGCAGCTCGCACACTCCGCCCCGCAGCGGCTGCCCTTGTCCCTCTTCGGGGCGCGCACTGGGAGAGCCCTGGCGAGCCGGCACTGGGGGCAGCCCCGGGAAGCCAAGTGACCTGCCTGGGAGGAAGGGGCCAGTCCCAGAGTGCCACCGAGGGAGCATCTGGGCAGGGTGCCTGGGGGCTCCGGCCAAGGCTCCCTGAGGGGGGAGGGATCCACAGCGCTTGGGGGGCTCCCAGGGGCCAGGGTCCTGGGCGAGAGCCGGTTAGCAAGGGATGGTAGGAGGCCTCCGTCACCCCGGCTGCCTGCGCCCACTGGGGAGCCGGGTGTGCTGGCATCTCCGGCCAGCGGGAAGGCTCAGGGATGGTGCCTGGCTGCCTGCTCAGCTGGTCTCAACACCCCTGCTCTGGTCTCCTCCAGGAAGAGACGTGCCATGGCTCGGTGCAGCCTCCTGCTCCTGATGCTGCCCTGGCTGGTCACTGCAGGGAGAGCTGCTGCCCCCGGGTGCAAGATCCGGATCACCTCCAAGGGCCTGGAGCTGGGTAAGGGGCTGGCGGAGCCGGAGCCCATTGGCCTGCTCAGGAACCACAAGCTGCTGGAGCAGCACCCGCAGGTGGCCCCAGACCAGGGCGTGCCCACAACAGGCTGGTGCGGAGCCGGTGTGGTGGGGCGGGATGTTCCTGTCTTTAGCCCACCCTCCCTGGGGAGTGGGCTGGGGCTGGGGCAAGTCTGGGCTGTTTACATGCATCCGGGTTGCCAGGAAAAGGACCTGCCTGGCCAGTGCCCTGGGGCTGAGGGGTGGAGCGGGGGGAAGGGCCCCGGCCTCCTTTCCTCCCTGTGGAGGCAAGGCCGGGGCAGAGAGCAGGGCTGTTCTCTTGCAGTGAAGCAGGAAGGGCTGCGCTTTGTGGAGCAGGAGCTGGAGCACATCAGCATCCCCGACCTGCACGGGAAGGAAGGGCAGTTCCACTACAACATCAGCGGGTAAGTGGCTCTGGGCACCGCTTCACCAGCAATGATGGGGGCAGGCGGGGGCTGGAGGGCCCGAAGGGGCAAGGAGCCGGCTCGGGGGGCTGGCTCGGGGAGGGAGGGTCCCAGGGAGGGGCTGGTAGCCCTGGGCTGGGTGCAGCCCTGAAGAGCCAGGCCTTAGGGTGTGATGCCACCCAGGGGTGCAGGGGCCTCGCCCATTGCAGTGACTGTGACTGCAAAGCCGAGCTAGAGATGCTGGGCTGGGGCTGGGACGTGGGCCTGACGCTGCCCCCGCCCCCGCCCCCGCAGGGTGAAGGTGACGGACCTGCAGCTGGCGCTCTCCAACCTGCACTTCCAGCCCCCGCAGCACCTCGCCTTCAACATCAACAACGCCTCCATCAGCCTGCGCTTCCGGCGGCAGATACTCTACTGGTTCTTGTGAGCTCCCCGCCCCCTCCACTCCCCCACAGCCTGGGGTCAGGCCCCTCCCCCTCTGCTGCCCCCCAGCACGGGGTCGGGCCCCTCCCCCTCCACTCCCCCAGAGCCTGGGGTCAGGCCCCTGCCCCTCCTCCCAGCGAGGGGTCAGGCCCCTCCCCCTCTGCTCCCCCTCCAGCATGTGGTCGGGCCCCTCCCCCTCCACTCCCCCACAGCCTGGGGTCAGGCCCCTGCCCCTCTGCTGCCCCCCAACACGGGGTCAGGCCCTTCCCCCTCTGCTCCCCCACAGCCTGGGGTCAGGCCCCTCCCCCTCTGCTGCCCCCCAACATGTGGTCAGGCCCCTCCCCCTGCCCTCCCCCCCCCCCCGGGGTCGGGCCCCTCCCCCTCTGCTCCCCCCAGTGCGGGGGTCAGACCCCTCCCCCTGCACTCCTCCCCCCGGGTCGGGCCCCTCCCCCTCTGCTCCCCCCAGTGTGGGGTCAGGCCCCTCCCCCTGCACTCTCCCCCCAGAGCGGGGTCCGGTTCCGGGCCCTCTCCCCATTCCTCGGCCAGCGGCGGTCAGGCCTCCCCCTCGCTGGGCTCAGACGCGCACTCTGACATTTGCCTTCAGGTTCTTGATGCCCCCAGCTCTGGGCCGGTCTCTGGGCTCTGGCTGGGCCAGCCCCCCCACCCCTCGGCTTTCTCATCCCCACCCAGGCTCTGGGGCGGGGGCTCCGCTGGGAGATGTCTATCTGCTTGGGTGCTGCTCACCTGCTTTAACCGTTTGCTTCCCAGCTACGATATTGGCTCCATCAACGCCTCTGCCGAAGGCGTCAACATCCGCACCCTGCTGAAGCTTTCCATGGACAATGCCGGGCGCCTCAAGATCTCGAACATGTCCTGTAATGCCTCCATTGCCAGGATGCAGACTGGCTTCACGGGCACACTCAGGTACCGCCTGGGGGGCTGCCCTGCCCCCAACCACTGCTCAGCAGCCCCAGCGCCCCCCAGGAGGCTCTCTGGTCCCCTAGCAGGAGGGCAGGGGTTTGAGGACTGTGATTCTGTCTCCACAGGAAGGTCTATGAATTCCTGTCTACCTTCATCACCACAGGAATACGCTTCCTTGTCAACCGGCAGGTACGCTGTGGGCAGAGACATCCCCCTTGGGGCTGGGGGCAGGGCTCAAACAGTGGGGGCTGAGCAGGCAGGGAATAGTATCAGCTGAGGGCACTTCCCCCTAAATCATAAATCATGGTGGGGCGCAGGCGGAGCAGGGGCAGGCGGGGGGGATGGGGGCTGCGGGTCGGGGCTGTGGGGCACAGGCAGAGCGGGGGCAGGTGGGGTGGACGGGGGCTGTGGGTCAGGGCTGTGGGGCGCAGGCAGAGCGGGGGCAGGCGGGGGGGACGGGGGCTGCGGGTCGGGGTGGAAGTGGGCTGTGGGGCACAGGCAGAGCACGCCATTGCACGGTGCCTGGGAGGAGCTGGTCCTTTCGCTCCATCCCGCTCAGGGCACGGAGTGCTGGGGGGTAGCGGCGAGCCCTGCCCTGTGCTGTGGCTTTGACGCCAGAGGACGAGCAGCTCCTGATGCCACGGGCAGGATGTTCCCGGTTCCCATGGGGGCCAGCAGCCATAGGCGGCAGGTTATATGGGCTCGAGGTGCTCGAGCACCAGGAATATTCAGGGCTGGGGGCCCTGCTCCAGCAATATTTGGAACTGGGTCTCTCCCCCGTCCCTGCCTGGATCGGGCCCCGGCCCCCACGGGTCTCCCCCCGCCCCGCCAATGACCTGCCTGAAAGAAAGCGGCGCGTGCCTCTCCCATGCCTGCTTGTGCTGTTGGTGTAGCACATTCCTATGCGGAGCAGCTCCCGGCAGAACTGTTGTCTGCTGCCCCAGGATCCTAGCGCCCCCCATCCCCTAATGGCGAGGCAGGCTGCCCTTACCCTGCCCTTCCGCCCTAGCCCTGAGCCTCTCCAACGCCCCAAACCCCTCAGCCCCAGACAAAGCCCTCATCCCCCTGCACCCTAATCCTCTGCTCCAGCCCTGAGCCCCCTCCTGCATCATGAATCCCTCATCCTCAGCCCCACAGCCCTCACCCCTGTACTCCCTCCTATCCCACCCCCTCCCAGAGCATGCACGCCCCTCCTCCTTCCCACACACCCCTTCCCACCCCCAAACTCCATCCCAAAGCCTGCACCTTGCACCCCTCCTGCACCCTAATCCCCAGCCCAGGACCTGCCCCTCAGACCTCCCCCCCTCAACCCTCCTCCCAGAGCCTTAGGCAGGTGGGGGTGGAGTTTGGGGGGGCAGAGCTGGGGGGGCAGGTTCTGGGCACCACCAAAATTTCTATGAACTTGCCACCCATGCCAGCGGCTGGGCCCCGGGAGAGGGAGAGGCTCCCAGGGAGGCTGCAGGGACGCCCATCAGGCTAGATCCTGCTCCCTGCTTGTGTGCCGGGGCCCCCGTCCCGCCGACCCCGACCCAGCCTGTGGTGTCTGTTTCAGATCTGCCCGGCGCTGCACTACGCGGGGCTTGTGCAGCTGAACTCGCTGCTGGACACCGTGTCGGGTGAGTCCGCGTCCCTGCGGCCGCGATGGGGCTTGGGCTGACGAGACCAGACTTGGGCCGGGGTGCAGAACTGTACTGTGCTGCCGTGCAGGGGGGTGGGAGGTGCACGCTGGGGGGGCAGTGGGCTGCAGCTGTGGGAACAGGCTGGGGCCCAGCGGCTGCTCTGCTCGGGAAGCTGGGGGCAGGACTGAAGGGGCCCAGAGACAGGGCGGAGGGGGCGTCAGCCTGGCTGGGCCGAGCTCAGGTCTCGCCGGGAGACTGACCCTGCCTTCCTTGGGCACAGTGCGCAGCCCAGTGGACGAGCACATCAGCATCGATTACTCCCTCCTCAGCAACCCCGTCGTCTCCCCCGACACCCTCGATCTGGACTTCAAGGTAACGGGGTGCGGGGGAGGGGCTCCAGCGTGGCCGAGGGAGCCACATCCTGTGATGCCCTGGCTCCGGGGTGCGCGCTGATACTGTATGTGGGGGCGCCGGGCCCCAGCCCGGGGCTGCAATGGCCGAGTGCCCCGGGGAGCCTGTTCTGTGGGGCCGGGACTCACTAGCTCTGTGCTGCCCAGGGCATGTTCTACTATCAGTGGAACGAGACGCTGGTGAACCAGGCGGTGGCACCAGTGATCAAGGAGACGGAGCGCATGGTCTACGTGGCTTTCTCCGAGTACTTCTTCAACTCTGCCATGGATGCCTACTACCGGGCGGGGGTGCTGAGCAAGGAGATTGCAGGGGAGGAGGTGAGGAGGGACGGGGTGCTGGGCGTGCAGAGGGGAGAGGGGCGGGGGTGGTGAGTGTGCAGAGGGGAGAGGGGCGGGGGTGGTGAGTGTGCAGAGGGGAGAGGGGCAGGGGCGTGCAGATGGGGGAGGGGCAGGGGTGCTGGGCGTGCAGAGGGGGGAGGGGCGGGGTAACAGCAGTGCACCGCGGGGCAGTCTCCTTACCCAGGACGGTTGCATGTTGTTTCAGGTGCCCAAGGATCTGGAGGTTTTGCTGAGAGCCTCGTTCCTCGGAAGCATCATCATGCTGGTGAGAGCGGTGGCCGCGGGGCGGGCGACCCTGGGAGGAGGTGCAGCTCCTTGGGCTGGGGGGCCAGTGCAGGCCAGGGCCGTAGGAGGATGGCAGTGGAGCTGCTAGTGAGAAGAGCCAGCTGCCTTCAGGGCCCTGGCTCAGCCCTGTGCTGCCTGCCCCCTGCTCCCCTGACCCTGCTCTCTCCTGGCAGAGCCCCGCTGTGGTGGACGCGCCCCTGAAGCTGGTGCTGCAGGTGTTGGCTCCTCCACTCTGGACAATCAAGCCCTCGGGCACCTCCGTCTCGGTCGTTGCCGTCCTTAACATCTCCCTGGTGCCCGTCGACCACCCCGCCATCCAGCTCTCCAGCATGACCATGGTGAGCTGCTCCCCGGGCACAGCAGGGAGCCCGGCCCCACCTGTTGCAGTTTGTGCAGAACCTGGTCCCATGAGCCCATGGCCAGCAGTGAAGCTGCCGCTGCAGAACGGCAGGGTGGCATGGGGCAGGGCTGTCTGCTCGGTGGGGTAGGCAGCAATGGGGCTGTGGCCTTGTCTCCCCTCCAGGATGCCAAGCTGAGTGCCAAGATGTCTTTGCGAGGGAAAGCGCTGCAGGTGCAGTTGGATCTGAGAAGGTAACTCCCCTGTCCCTGGGAGCCCCTCGCTGGGGCGTCCGGGCAGCGTCCCAAGGCAGACTGCAGAGCTGTCCCAGGGCTGGAGCTCGGAGCTGTGTTCACAGTGCTCTCTCTCCCCGCCGGACAGGTTCCGTATCTACTCCAAGCAGTCGGCACTGGAGTCCCTGGCGGTGAGTGGGGCAGCGCGGGCTGCATCAAACTGATGGGCCCGATCCAGCAGAACCGGGCCGGCGGGAGCTGAGATCTGAGCCCCTCCCTTTCAGCAGCCCTTTGTGCAGCTCCCAGACGGGGAGCCCCTGGCCTTGTGGCACAGCCGCAGGGGACCAGCTCTTCTCCCTCCACCCCCAGGGAAATTCCACCAGGGGATTTGGGGCGAGCAATGGGAGGCCCCTGCGGTGGTGAAGGGAAAGAAGAGGGGAGTGGGGAAATGTCCAGGTCAGGGGGGACGGTGCCTAAAGTGGGGCAGCGTGTGGAAGAGATGGGGGGGGCTCTCAGTTAAAAAAAGAACCCCCAGCCCAAGGCCTGCAGCTGCCCTTGCTTGGCCCTAAGCTGCTCTGCCTTGTGCCCTGACCCCAGCGCGGGCCTCGGCCCAGCAAACTTACTACCCAGGCCGAGCACAAAGGGCACAAGAACAGTCGGCCTGGCCCAGTGGCCAGCGTCGGGGAATGAGCAGAACAGGCAATTACTGAGCGATCCGTCCCATCTGGCAGTCAGAGGCCTAGGGATACCCAGAGCATGGGGCTGCATCCCTGACAATCTGGGCTAAAAGCCGTTGATGGATCTTTCCTCCAGGAACTTAGCCAGTTCTTTTCTGAACCCAGTTATAATTTGGCCTTCACAACATCCCCTGGCAACGAGTTCCACAGGCTGATTGTGTGATGTGGAACTTCCTTGTGTTTGTTTTAAACCCACTGCCTAGTAATTTCATGGGGTGAGCCCTGGTTCTTGTGTTATGTGAAGGGGTAAATAATGCATCCTAGTCACTTTCTCCACCCCAGTCACCATTTTATAGATCTCAGTCATATCCCCCCTTAGTCGTCTCTTTTCCAAGCTGAACAGTCCCAGTCATAGAATCATAGAATCTCAGGGTTGGGAGGGACCTCAGGAGGTATCTAGTCCAACCCCCTGCTCAAAGCAGGACCAACCCCAACTAAATCATCCCAGCCAGGGCTTTGTCAAGCCTGACCTTAAAAACCTCTAAGGAAGGAGATTCCACCACCTCCCTAGGGAACCCATTCCAGTGCTTCACCACCCTACTAGTGAAACAGTTTTTCCTAATATCCAGCCTAGACCTCCCCCCAGGGCCGGTGCAAGGATATTTTGTGCCCTAGGCAAAACTTCCACCGTGTGCCCCCCCTCTCCCTTTCCCCCCGGAGCATCCCTTATTATAAACTTTCAAAAATGAATCCTGCATCATGTGGCATTGTTCATTAGAATTAATACAGGGGGGTCAGAGGAGATGATCACAATGGTCCCTTCTGGCCCAGGGGAACCTGTGAGCAAGGAGGAGGCTGAGAATGCCCCCAGCTCGCAGGGTCTCTAAACGTTCCCAGGCTCTGAGTACTTTGCCCTCCAGCGGGGACTCAGGGGCAAGGAGGCCAGAGCTGGGCTCTCCCAAGGAGCAGGTGAGGATCTCTCTGGGGATCAGGGCCGGCTCCCCGCATTGGCACAGTGCCACCGGGGGTGGGGGTGGCATTTGGAAGTGGCACATGTGCCAGCCCTTTCCCCTCTGTCGCGCTGCGGGGTTTAGTTTCACTTTCCCTTACCCCTCTCTCCTGTGAAAACTGACCATTTATTCCTACCCTTTGTTTCCTATCTTTTAACCAGTTACCAATCCATGAGAGGACCTTCCCTCTTATCCCATGGCAGCTGACTTTGCTTAAGAGCCTTTGGTGAAGGACCTTGTCAAAGGCTTTCAGAAAGTCCAAGTACATTATATCCACTGGATCCCCCTTGTCCACATTTGTGGACCCCTCAAAGAATTCTAATGGATGGGGGAGGCATGTACAAAAGCCGTGTGCCTCTTCAACATATTGTATTAATTTATGTGGCTGCTAATTCTGTGCTTTGCTGTAGCTTCACCCAGTTTGCCTGGTACTGAAACTAGGGTCACCGGCATGTAATTGCCAGAATTACCCACTGGAGCCTTTTAAAAAAAATTACCTATCCACCAATCATCTGGTACAGACATAGGCGCTGACTCCATGAGTGCTTGGGGGCTGGAGCGCCCATGGGCAGCCAAGCTCCCCTCACCCCCTGCCCCACCTCCTCCTCCTCTCCTGAGCGCACCGTGTCCTGGCTCCTCCACCTACCTCCCGGCGCTTCCCGCCTGACCGCCGCCAAACAGCTGTTTGGCAGTGTTAGCATGCTCTGGGAGGGAGCGGGAGGAGTGGGCTCAGGGGAGGAGGCGGGGCCAGGGCAGGGATTTGGGGAAGGAGTTGGAATGGGGGCAGGGAAGGGGTGGGAAGAGGGAGGGCAGGGCCCCATGGAAGGGGTAGCATGGAGGCAGGGCAGGGGGCTGAGCACCCCCAGGAAAGCGGGGAAGTCGGTGCCTAGGGGTACAGAGGCTGAATTAAGCAACAAGTTGCTTAGCACAGTCAGTAGTTCTGCAATTTCATATCTGAGTTCCTTCAGAATTCTTGGGTGAATCCCAACCAGTCCCAGTGACATTTAATTTCAAAATATGTTCCAAAAGCTCCTCTCTTGCCACCTCAAGCTGGGACTCCTAAAAAGAATATCTCCTCACATCCTCTGCAGCAAAGAATTCATTTCATTTCTCTGCAACAGCCGTGTCTTCCTTGAGTGCTTCTTCAGGCCCTGGATCGTCCAGCGGCTGCTTGGCAGCTTCCTGTTTCTCATGTACTGAACTGGAGCTTTGTGCAGCTTTTGCTTGTTCCTCCTCAAAGTCTTTTTTGCCCTGCCTAATTATACTTTTACACGTGACGTGCCTGAGTTTCTGTTCCTTTCTCTGTTCCTCAGGAGAATGTGACTTGTGATTTGAAAGGACCCTTTTCAGCTCTAGCCCCTTTGCCTCTCTTTAGCCGGGTGGCATTTTTGGTCCTCTCACTGTTTTTTTTTTAATTTGGGATTTAGTTTGTTTGAGCCTCTGTTATGGAGTGTCCATGCAGCTTGCAGCTATTTCACTCCCCACTGTTACTTTTAATTTCCATTTAACTCGCTGCCTCACTTTTGTGTAGTTCCCCTTTCTGAAGGTAAATGCTGCGGGGATGGGTTTCTTCGAGCCCCTCCCCCCAGATAGTAACTTGAATGACATGATGAGTGTGAAAAGAACAGGAGCCCTTGGGGCACCTTAGAGACTAACACATTTATTTGGGTATAAGCTTTGGTGGGCTACAGCCCACTTCATTGGATGCATGTAGCGGAAAAGACAGTAGGAAGATATAGATATTGTGATAGGGCAAGGCCAGATGGCTACAGTAAAGTAGTGAGGAACAGGTATGTTAGCCACAGGCTAACCAAATCCCTAGGACCATGGTAATCAAATGGCAGTTGCTCCAGGTTAATCAAAACACCTGGGGCCAATTAAGATCTTTCTAGAAGGCAGTGGAGATAGCTACATTGATTGGGACACCTGAAGCCAATCAAGGGCTGGCTGGAACTAGTTAAAGCCTCCCAGTTAGTCAGTGAGATTTGTGTGAGGAGCTGGGAGCAAGAGGCGCAAGGAGCTAAGAGGGAGAGGATGCGCTGCTGGAGGACTGAGGAGTACAAGCGTTATTAGAGACCAGGAGGAAGGTCCTGTGGTGAGGATAAAGAAGGTGTTTGGAGGAGGCCATGGGGAAGTAGCCAGGGAGTTGTAGCTGTCATGCAGCTGTACCAGGAGGCACTATAGACAGCTGCAATCCACAGGGCCCTGGGCTGGAACCCGGAGTAGAGGGTGGGCCCGGGTTCCCCCCAAACCTCTCAACTCCTGATCAGACACAGGAGGAGTTGACCCAGACTGTGGGTTCCACCAGAGGGGAAGATCACTGAGTTAAGCAAATCCACCAATAAGCGTAGGACCCACCAAGACAGAGGAGGAACTTTGTCACAATATACACAGAGAACATGAAACAATGGGTGTTGCCATACACACTATAAGGAGCGTGATCAGGTAAGGTGAGCTATTATCAGCAGGAGAGAAAAAGAGCTGTTACTGAGCAACTGTTAGATTCACCACCTCTGGGACTAGATCTGGGCACTACTGGAATTGCCTCCCCTTGTGGAGACTTGGCTTGGGACCGCTAAACACTGAGGCTGGAGTGGAGGTTAAGGATAATCTAGGCATGGCCCAATATCTAAACAAATACTCTGCCTCAGTCTTTAATGAGGAGCTTAGGGATAATGGTGGGATGACAAATGGGAATGAGGATATGGAGGTAGATATTACCACATCCGAGGTAGAAGCCAAACTCGAACAACTTAATGGGACTAAATCGGGGGGCCCAGATAATCTTCATCCAAGAATATTAAAGGAACTGGCACATGAAATTGCAAGCCCATTAGCAAGAATTTTTAATGAATCAGTAAACTCAGAGGTTGTACCGTATGACTGGAGAATTGCTAACTTAGTTTCTATTTTTAAGAAAAGGAAAAAAATGATCTGAGTAACTATAGGCCTGTTAGTTTGACATCTGTAGTGTGCAAGGTCTTGGGAAAAAAAATTGAAGGAGAAAGTAGTTAAGGAGATTGAAGTCAATGGTAATTGGGACAAAATACAACATGGTTTTACAAAAGGTAGATCGTGCCAAACCAATCTGATCTCCTCCTTTGAGAAGGTAACAGATTTTTTAGACAAAGAAAACGCAGTGGATCTAATTTACCTTGATTTCAGTAAGGCATTTGATACGGTTCCACATGGGGAATTATTAAATTGGAAAAGATGGGGATCAATATGAAAACTGAAAGGTGGATAAGGAACTGGTTAAAGGGGAGACTATAATGGGTCGTACTGAAAGGTGAATTGTCAGGCTGGAAGGAGGTTACTAGTGGAGTTCCTCAGGGATCGGTTTTGGGACCAATCTTTTTATTACTGACCTTGGCACAAAAAGTGGGAATGTGCTAATAAAGTTTGCGGATGACACAAAGCTGGGAGGTATTGCTAATGCAGAGAAGGACCGGGATATCATACAGGAAAATCTGGATGACCTTGTAAGATGGAGTAATAGGATGAAATTTAATAGTGAAAAGTGCAAGGTCATGCATTTAGGGATTAACAACAAGAATTTGTTATAAATTGGGGACACATGAGTTGGAAGTAACAGAGGAGGAGAAGGACCTTGTAGTATTGGTTGATCACAGGATGACTATGAGCCGCCAACGTGATAGGGCTGTTAAAAAAGCAAATGCAGTCTTGGGATGCATCAGGCGAGGTATTTCCAGCAAAGATAAAGAGGTGTTAGCACCGTTATACAAGGCACTGGTGAGACCTCATCTGGAATACTGTGTGCAGTTCTGGTCTCCCATGTTTAAGAAGGATGAATTTAAACTGGAACAGGTACAGAGAAGGGCTACTAGGATGATTCGAGGAATGGAAAACCTGTCTTATGAAAGGAGACTCAAAGAGCTTGGCTTGTTTAGCCTAACCAAAAGAAGGTTGAGGGGGGATATGATTGCTCTTTATAAATATCAGAGGGATTAATATTAGGGAGGGAGAGGAATTATTTAAGCTTAGTACCAATGTGGACACAAGAACAAATGGATATAAACTGGACATTAGGAAGTTTAGACTTGAAATTAGACTAAGGTTTCTAAGGCCTGGTCTACACTAAGGGGGGGGGGGGTGTCGAACTAGGGTATGCAAGTTCAGCTACGCAAATAGCGTACCTGAACTCGAAGTACCCTAGTTCGACTGACTTACCCATCCAGACGCGGCAGGGTCGAACTCCGCGGCTCCAAGGTCGACTCCGCCACCACCGTTTGTAGTGGTGGAATCGACCGGAGCGCACGGGGAGTTCGAACTATCGCGTCTTGATTAGACGCGATAGTTCGAACTCTGAGAAGTCGAACTCACTGTGTCGACCCGGACGGTGAGTATAGACCTACCCTAACCATTAGAGGAGTGAAGTTCTGGATCAGCCTTCCAAGGGGAGTAGTGGGTGCAAAAGACATATCTGGCTTTAAGACTAAGCTTGATAAGTTAATGGAGGGGGTGATATGATGGGATTGCCAAAATTAGGCTATTAATTGATCTTTGATTATCAGCAGGTAAGTATGCCCCATGGTCTGTGATGGGATGTTAGATGGGGTGGGATCTGAGTTACTACAGAGAATTCTTTCCTGGGTGCTGGCTGGTGAGACTTGCCCACATGCTCAGGGTTTAACTGATAGCCATATTTGGGGTCAGGAAGGAATTTTCCTCCAGGGCAGATTGGCAGAGGCCCTGGGGGGTTTTCGCCTTCCTCTGCAGCGTGGGGCACGGGTCACTTTCTGGAGGATTCTCTGCACGTTGAGGTATTTAAACCACAAGTTGAGGACTTCAATAACTCAGACATAGGTTAGGGGTTTGTTACAGGAGTGGGTGGGTGAGATTCTGTGGCCTGCGTTGTGCAGGAGGTCAGACTAGATGACCATAATGGTCCCTTCTGACCTTAGTCTATCAACCCTTAGTCTAAACCAGCTGGCCCTTCCCGGGGGTGGCGTGGGGTGGTGCATGCAGGGATAGCCCTGTGGCCCACCACGGCTCTAACACTTCTTCCTCTCTCCCCCAGCTGTTCCCATTGCAAACCCCCCTGAAGACACTGCTGCAGCTGATGATCATGCCCATCCTTAATGGTAGGGACTTGGGCTGCAGGAGGGGGCTGGGCACCGGCCCAGGACACTCTCTCAAAGACTCCCTTTCCTTTTCTGCAGAGAGGACAAAGAAGGGCGTCCCAATCCCCCTCCCTGAGGGCATGGACTTCACCAAGGAGGTAGTCACCAGCCACATGGTACGTGTGCCTCGTGGGAGGGGCCCAGCACCTGCCCCAGGGAGGGGGCCCAGTTACCATGCAGAGCTCAGGGCCCCACAGTGCTACCCTGAGCTCTCTGCACCCCCCAGGCCAGTCAAGTCCAGACACTGGGGTGTCACAGTGCTGTGACTCTTTGGCTCAGGAATGATTTGGGGGGAGGGGGGGAGGAAGGAGAGGGGCAGAGATGAGGCCCCTGCTGGGCTAACACTCCTTCCCTTTGCACCCTGCAGGGATTCATCACGGTGGGGGCAGATCTCCATTTCTCCAAGGGACTTCGGGAGGTGATTGAGAAATACCAGCCTGCCCGGCCCAGCCGCCTGCCGGGCCCAGAAACAGCCCCCCCTGGCTCTAACTCTTCCCTGCTGAGTTCCTTTAACAATACAGAGCCCCAGGCCAGCCTGAGCTAGGAAGCAGTTGCCTGCTCAGCCTGCACCAGGAGCCAGCTCCTGCAACCCACAACTGGCCCATGGATGTAGCTGCTCTGGGAGGCATGGCAGCAGCTGCACTGTGATACTAATAAACAGGGTTAGACACTGCCTGGGCAGTCTGGGCATCACTGGGCGAGGAGCCTTTTCCCGCTGCTATCAGAGACTGTGTCCCCTGCCCATGCAGCTGATGGGGGCCCAGGCACTGGGGCTAGAGCCAGCTTGGGGGCACACGGTGCACCTGCAAGCCTCAGCAGCTGAAGCAGCCCTTGCAATAACCAAGCCTCCCCCACCCCCGATTGGGGAAATCTGGGTCTCTAGTCCTGAGAGCGGCCCCCCCAGCTCAGCTCCATGCTGGCCCCAAGGACCCCCTGGAGCAGAGCTGCATTGGCAGGGTAGCTTGCAGCGATTCCAGAGGGAGGTGTTCCTGTCAACCCAGGGCCTCTTGCCCAACACCCCTCAGCCGCTGGAGCTAGCCCCTACTCCCACCCCAGCCCAGCTCTTACCTCGGGGCAGCAAGCACTAGGTGCCCAGCTGCTCCCTCCCCCCCAGCTGGAATAGCAGTGCCCCAGCCCTGGCCCAGGCTGCCCCTTTCACGCTGGGGCCCTCAGAGCTGCACTGCACTGCCCAGCACTAGGGGCAGGACTAGGGTTAGTTGCCTCCGGGGAGCACAGGGCCAGGCTGGGGTAGAGGTGAGGCCCAGACAGCAAGGGGAGGAGAAGAGATGAAGGTCTCCCCCAGCCCCTGGGAAGCTCCCATTCCTTCCCCTACTCCTATGTTAGCTCATAGGAGCCCCCTAACCCCCCCAGGCTCCCAGCCCTGGCACCATGAGCTGGGGGGAAAATGTGCAACAGGCACAAGGATCCAGGTTCAGCTGTGACATTTTATTGCAAGGCCCAGGGAACAGCGCATGCCCCAGGGAGCGAGTGGGGCAGGGCTAGGACTGTCTTCATTTCACACCACCTTCATCGGGACGCATGAGAACTTTCCTAGGGTAGACCTGAGACACAGCACCAGGGGTTACAGCAAGGCCTCCTGCAGGCACAGGGTGATGGGGTGTGAGGCCTGGGAGCAGAACAAGGCCAGAGGGTGGGTGCTGTTCCACCCCCAAGGGGAGAGGGCAGCTCCAGGGACCGGGGCAGGAGGCAGCAGAGCCCCAGGAGGTAAAGGCCACAGCAGGAGCTCTGGAGAGTGAACCCGGCCCTGCTAGGAAAGACAGCAGCCTCCCAGCCACTGAGCCCTAGCCCCCACCCCTGCAGTGCACTGCCTACAGGCAGGGGCACCCTGCGAGGTGAAGGGCAGGTCAGTCTTCCCTGACTAGAGGAGCTAGGGAGCAGTAGGACACCCCCTAGCCTGTGCCAGCAGCCAGCGGCTTTGCCTCCGCACTGGAAAACCCGTATCTGCTGCAGTTGCTGAGCAGTGAGAGGCCCTGGTCCTGCCAGGCACTGGCCCATGGCCTGGGAGGGGGAAGGGGAGAGGAGCTGCCCAGGCAGCAGTGCAGGGCCTGCTCTGCCAGGCTCTCAGTAGGGCTGCTGTTGAATGAAGCGTCTGAACATGGTGAAGGCAGCTTGCGGTTGGTCTGTGGGCACCATATGGCCGGCTCCCTGCAGAAGACAGTTGAAGGCACCAGGTCAAGGCCAACCATGCAGGGCTGGAAGGAGCATCCAAGCAGCCTCACTAGGTGGGCCAGCAATTCTCAACCTCTGCCCCTGCCCCAAGAGATTCCAGCTCTCTGCAATTGGCCCAGCCTCCCTCCTGCCTGCAGGGATGAAGGACACTTGGTCCCAGAGGCTGAGAGGCCACAGCTCCAGGCCCCAGGCCTCCCCTCCCAGGCCAGCTCTGGGGGACAGCGTGGCCTCAGGCCAAAGCAGAGGAGCTGCTGAATCCCACCCCAGCATGAGGATGAAGGTGCCCTGCCCCCTCATTGCCAGTTGGGGAATTACGTAGGGCAGATCAGCCCCCAGGTGCTGCTATGAATACGCTGCCATGCCAGGGGCTGGTTACCTTGATGGTGAGGAAGGCGATGTTGGTGAATTCCTTCACAAAGCCCCCGATCTGGTCTTCGGTCCCATCGTTGTACAGCCAGGGCCTGCGGGCCACTTGCACCTGGAACCAGAGCCCAACACCCTTAGAACTGGACCTGTGCCCACCCAGCCCCTTGTTCTCCCCAGGTGTCACCTGATCACAGTTCTGGGTGGGGCAGGCCGGTCCCTGGACACTCCTCCCAGCAGTACTGGCTCTTTGGCCACGTCTTTACCCTGACGCCTGTCACTGCAGCAGTCCCAGGCTGGTGTGCCCCATCAGCACCTCACTACCCAGCAAGTCCCCCTCCCCTGCCTACCTTCTGGTCCAGGGAGTCCACGAACCACTCATCCCCCAGGAAGTTGCAGGCCATGTCAACATCACCATTGTACACCAGGATCCGGTATTTCTGCCAAGAGCACAAGGGTGTCACCTGGGCTGGAGGGGCAGCAGCTCCGCACCTCATCTCGGGATCTGCTCAGAGCAGCTGGCAGCCAAGGGCAGGGAGGGCTCAGCAGCTGACTGCAGAGCTGAACGCGTTACAGACGCAGGGCAGCTGAGGCTTGTGGGGCGCCCTGCCTCATGGATCACTTCTCCCAAAGGGGCCAGGCTAGGATCTGGGATCCCCAAACTCACCATGGTGCCAAGCAGCTTCAGGTACTGGTCGTTCACAGTCATGTACTGCCGCTTGTAGTTGTGGTTCACCTCCGAACTATGAAGGAACAGGCAGAGTTACGCCAGCAGAGACCCACCCAGTCCTGGCCAGGAGGCCATGTCCTCTCCAGGCCAGAAACCTCCCCACCTGCATATATGCCACTCAGGTGCCTCTGGAGAGATGTGCAGCGCCTGCCTCACTTCAGGGGTGTTCAGGTAGGTGGTGGAGGCTGTGGAGTTGGTGCAGGGGGGTTCTAGGCGAACCCCTTTCTTGGCTGCTGGCATCCGGAGCAGATTCTGGGAGAGGATGAGTTATGAGAAGAGGACAGAAGCTGCGGCCATGAGGCAGAGACCCAATTCCCTCAAGCCCCCTGCACAATGCAGCAGGGAGTTAACCGCCTCTGCCCAGGCTGACCATGGGCAGCACTGCAGGCTGGCCAGAACCAGTGCCCGCCCCAGATCTTTAGACACTGCCTGCTCCTGCAGCCATAGCAGCTTAGTACAGCAGGATACGGGCTCCCTCTGAGTCAGGGCAGGCAGGTGCCCATTCCCCACACCCCAGGGAGCAGAAGCCCTGACACTTACCTGCCTCCAGGAGTGTTTCAGGGGCTGCTGGATGAAGGAGATGCCCAGGTCATGGCTGATGAGCTGGTCCTGATAATACCTGCAGCCAGAGCGAGAGCAGCCTGAGAACCAGGCCTGGGCCCCACCATGAGCACCTCCACCCCTAACCCTCACTTGCTCAGGTTCTCCTTTCTAGGGCAGAGTATTAGACTCAGCCATTGGCCTCGGCATCCTGCTGAGGAAGGACAGAGCCCCAGACAGCAGCCAGGAAACCCCAACCCAAAGCCCCTTCCTGGAGGGATACTCTCCAAGGCCCCTGCCAAGATGGCCAGCAAGGACCTCTCTTCCCACCTGCTACTGGGCCTCAGGACTTTGGAGCGGTGCTCATCTCTCCAGACTCAAGTCAGCCACCTGGAGAGGGGCTGGAGCCAGCTATTCCTACCTGTAGCTTCCAGGGACACCACCAGCACATGAGGCATAGAGATTGTAGATGTTCAGGCCTGACTCCTCCACGATCTGGATCATCTCTTGCATCTGGAACAAGCCATGTGGGTTGGAATCCAGCAGGCGTTACAGCAACTCATGGCTCAGGTGCTACCATGGTCTGCAGGGCACTGACTGATTCAAGGAGCTGCCATGGGCCCCATCTGCTCAGCCACCTGCCCCTTTAAACCCTGCCCTTGGAGCCAATCCCTCATGGCACCACACCCGTTCAAATGGCCAGGGAAAGGACCTTGCTGCTGGTGCAGAACCCAACACGGTGCAGAGATCAGGCAGACTCTGCTCTGCCCTAGGGAATGACAGCACTGCTACCGCAGGCTGCGTTGTACTCCGGGGCCTCCCCAGCACTCCCTGGGCCTGGCCAATACTCACCCTGAGTGTGCAGTTCAGGTTGGAGTTTTTATGGAAGTTGCATTTTCCCTGGGAGCAGCAGAAGCGCTGCAGATCTGTCCACAGCCTGGAGCAAGAGACCCTTGTGAGTGCAGGAAACAGCAATGCAATAGGCCAGGACATGAAGCCACCAGCCTGTAGGAAACTCCAATGACTACCAAGCACTGCAGCACTTCTCTGCTACACAGGCTCCATGGGCACATCACCCCATCCTCTACTCCCACAGGACAGCAAGGAGAGCCCTTATCTTCAAGGCACTCACTGGCCTGCATGCAGAACACCTACAAACCTAAGGCTCTGGGCTGACAATCATGAAGGATAACTCTACTCCTCAGGCACAATGGAGCTGTCACGATCAGGGAAAAGCAGGTGACAGAGCTGCCTCAGGAATGGCTCCAGACTGTGGGACATGAGACCACCCTAAACCTCCACACCTCCTGCGCCAAGTGCCAGGCATGCTGCTCCAACCAGCCTTCTCCAGTATAACAGAGCAGTGCCGGTACAGAAATCAAACGCGAACAACTCTTCCACTGCACACAGTCCTGGGGAGTGGAAGAAGCAGCCCCATGTGACAGATGTGTGCCCGGACAGTGCTCAGACACTGCAGAGAGGAGGATAGGAGGAGCCCCCCCAAGTAGAACAGAATGGAATTCCCATTCCCAGCCAGCAAGCACAGTCCTGGGGGGCATGGGCCAGTCCGCCAAATCCTTTCATCGCAGCGAATCCCTCTTCAGCCCCCCAGCAACAGCGAGGAACTGGCCTGCTGGTGCCCCAGCTGTGCAGAGGTAGCCAAGCTTCAAGGGCAGCACCCTGGCCAGGGAGGCTGGGCCAGAGCAGAGAACGGCCACCGATGCCCCCACCTGCACTCCGATCCTGAGTCCCAGTCCACAATCCTGAGTGCTGGAGGCCAGCGCTCCCTAGAAGCAACAAGAGCCCACAGCTCCAGTACCTGCACATTCTTACCCGGTTCCCAGGAGGCCGTGGTAATAGGCAAAGTAAACCAGGGAGTTGTCATTGATCTCATAGGAGGAGAGGCCATTTCCCACAGCAAGTCCCTAGAACACAGGGCGCAGGAGTCAGAACTTGCTGCGCATTCCCCACACCAGACAGAGCAGGGACCGAGGCACCTGCTGAGCAGGAAGCAGTTGCTTTGGGCAGGGAAGGGGGTCTCCACAAACCCCACCCTGGAGAGGGGTAGCCCAGAGCACAGTTTAACACCCCCCAGCATGGACATAGTATGATGCAATGCCATATGCAGAGAGCTATCCCCTTGGCACACTCTTCCCTCTGCTGGGGGGCATCTCCACTGAGGCCACCTGGTGTCCATCCCCCGCCCCCACCCCATCCGCTCAAGGACTGGCCCATGTTACAACATGCAGCAGCAGGAAGAAACTGTGGGGCTAGGAGGAGTCACATGGCTGCCCCCTCTCCTCACCATATGCTCCAGGGAAGGGGTCAGAGCCTGCATGTCCCTTACCTTCAAGTTGATGCTGGAGTCCTGCATCACCCACTCAGCCAGCGTGGGTATGTAAATGCCAGCATAGCTCTCCCCGGTGAGGAAGAGCTTGTTCTTGCTGTACTCCGGAAAGAGGCGGAAGAACTCCTTCAGCGCCAAGTAGTTATCACGGGCCACCTACAATCAGAGGGGAGGCTGAGGCAGGCTGTGCTGCAGGCACCCCAGCTCTGGAACCAGCTCCTCACCACAGGAGATGGGCAGTAAGGGGGGGGGGAGGGGGAGAACAGGTGTCACTGCCACCAGCCCCAGAATCTCACTCACCTGGGTGTCATTAGTGGCATAGTCTTTGTCATCAGAGTATGAGAAGCCAACACCTGCTGGGGACTCCAGGTACAGCATGTTGGCAATCTGCAGAGACAACCACAGATCACTCAGGGAGAACAGGTAACAGCCAAGACTCTCCACTCTGAGGCCCTGAAGGTGCCAGATCATGGTACTAGCTCGATCTCGAATCAGGACAAGGCAGCATCTAACTGTAGCACCTGCTAACGTGGTCAGGTTAAAACCTCCGTCTCACTTGTTTCCGACGTTGGCTAGAATATGCTGGTTAACTCCCTAACACCACAGCTTTATGTTCTAGTCTAGACAAAGCCTAGGAGACAAGATGGAAGTAAATAAGGGAGAAGCCTGACAGAGGCTCCATTTCTATGGGAAAAATGAATGCAGGGCTTATATGCGGGGGGAGGGGGGGGAGCACTAAGGCCCAGCACCCTCCTTGGCCTACACCCCAGCACAGCTGTTGCCAGGTGCACAGGACAGGCCATTCCAATGGGCGGGGGAGACCAGCCCTTTCAGGAAGGGAAGTCCATACCTTATTCCAGGAATAGTCATTGTACTGCAGGGTGGTCCCATCCGGCTGGATCTGATAAAGGAGAAGCCTCTGTTACTGTAACAGAAGAGCCAGTGTAGGAGATGCTTCCTCCAAGGGGGACAGGCTGACCAGCCTGAGGGTGCAGCAGAACCATCCCTGAACCCAGTGCCTAGGTGGCTTGAACCAGCAAGGTTCAGGAGATAGTAAGGCTCCCCCTCCCTGCAGTTACAGCCCAGTCATCGCCAAACCTTGGAGGGACATTGTTCCCAGCAAACCAGGGCAAGGGCATGGATGGGGTGGGGGACTTAGGGTGACTCAGGCCAAGGAGAGGGATGGTGGTGACTTACCGTGAAGGGGCCATGCTCTGTCAATAAGCCAGACATGGAGCTGCAGCCAGGTCCCCCGTTCAGCCACAGCACCAGAGGGCTGCTCTCAGGGTTGCTCTGAGCCTCTGTAAACCTGGAGACCCAGTGATACTCAGACCTCAGTGGTTCAGGAGTCAAATTAGCGATCAACATTACCCCTAAAGAGTCAGGGATGTGAGAATTCACTGCTGCATTTACTATAGCACTATTGACTCATATTGAAACAGTAGGACATGGAAGTATTTTGTGTATAGATCTAATTCTCACAGCAAGATGACTGACAACATTTTCTCAACTACAACTGGCTAACCACCACGGGCAGCAGGTATCACGGACCAAGTCCTGCCCACACTCCACCCCAAAGCTCCCTCCTACTCTTACCCCCCATGGCCCAGCACTCGGGGCAGTTCCCCCTCCCCAGCAGCCGGGGTGGGGGCTCTAGTAGGAAATGGGGGGAGGTCTAGCCTCCCCCCACGGGCAGCACCACCCATGTTAACAACATAGCACACACAGTCTGGTCGGTGAACAGTTAAATCTCGCAGTGTTTTAAGATCACCGGCTGGAAAGAGCCGCCCCCAGTGCAGTGTCGCTGCTATGGCCAGGGTACCCCACGCGCCCCGCCCCTACCAGTAGTGCAGACGCTTGTGCGGGTCGATGCGGAGGTAGCCCGAGTACTGCCGGAAGGAGGGCTGCTTGGCCAGCCCCGGCAGGTAGGTCACCTCGTCGGCGGCGGGCGCAGCCCCGACCCAGGGGGCGGCCAGCAGCAGCGCGCAGAGCAGGACGGGCCCCATCTGCGGGAGGAGAGACAAGAGTCAGCCGGGGGAAAGCCCAGGCACGGCCCCGCTCCCACCGGCCCGGCCCAGCCCAGCCCCGCTCCCCCAGCCCGGCCCAGCCCCGCTCCCACCGGCCCAGCCCGGCCCGGCTCCGCTCCCACCGGCCCAGCCCGGCCCGGCTCCCCCAGCCCAGCCCCGCCCTACCCCGCTCCCCCCGGCCCGGCCCGGCCCCGCTCCCCCCGGCCCGGCCCGGCCCCGCTCCCCCCGGCCCGGCCCGGCCCCGCTCCCACCGGCCCCGCTCCCCCAGCCCAGCCCGGCCCCGCTCCCACCGGCCCGGCCCGGCCCCGCTCCGCTCCCCCAGCCCAGCCCGGCTCTCACCTCCCGGTGGCAGCAGTAAGTTCCCCTTGACTAGGGAATCCGGCACGTGACTCCCGTTCATATGAACCGAGGCGGTCACGTGACGCTGGGCGCAGCTGATCGCGGAGGGGCGGGGCCAATCCCGAATAGAGCCAATCAGAGCCCAGCGGCTCCCAGTCCCTGCCCTCAATTCCGGCATCCGTCCGGCGCGCCAGGTCCTGTGGGCGCAGCGCCGCCTGGCGGAGGAATCAGGCGCTGGCCTTGAGCCGGCTGCAGAAGGGGCCGTGGGGCGCTGGGCCTGTGCCCCACGCTCCCTGTGGGCGCTGCCCCCGGCACAGCTCGCCAGGCCCGGCCCGGGGCCCGGCGGGGCAGGGCAGGGCCGGGCCGGGCCGGGGAGGCCGTGCCCTGCAGGGAATGGCAGTAACAGGCTGGTTTAGCGAAGGGTTTAATTCCCCTGCTGGCTGCAGCAGCTCTGCCCCCCACAGCCCCATGAGTGAGGGGAGCTCCGCCCTGCTCAGGCTGACGGGACACGAGGCTGGTTTATTTGCTCCAGCTTCGCTCAGGCTCTCAACAGCAGCGTAGTGGCACTAGGACCCTTGAGAGCTTCAGGGGGGCTCTGCTTTCCCTATTAGGAGTGTACAAATGTCACCACTCTCCCCACAACAGCTGTACAGAGCCAGGTGCTTGAGCCTGACGGGCCCGCTTAAAAATAGCCACAACCCTGTGCTCTCTGTGAATGCCACAGAGATGGCTGCTGCCTGCCACCCACCCACCCGATTCCACCACGTCCATGGCACCAACATCCGCATCGATCCCTCGCACACTCAGGCCACCAGGGTGGAGAGCTTTGCCAACGGGCTATGTTTCAGCCAGGAGCCCCTTGAGCCTGGACAGATCTTCCTAGTGGAGATTGAGGAGAAAGAGCTGGGCTGGTGTGGCCACTTGCGGGTGGGGCTAACAGCACATGACCCAAGAAGCCTGGATGTGGTGCCAGAGTATTCGCTCCCAGACCTGGTCAGTATGGGGGACACCTGGGTTTTTGCCATCACCAGGCATCACAACCGTGTTACTCCAGATGGCTCGGAGGCTCGGGTCCAAGGCTTCCTCTCAGAACCCTACCTGCTCATAGAACAAGTCAGGATTCCCCGAGACAAGCTGGTGGGACGGAGCAGGCCCAGCCCGTACAGCCACATGCTGGATGACTTGTACAAGACAAATGTGCTGCCCCCGACAGCCCGGAGGAGCAGGATTGGGGTGCTGTATGCCATCCGGTCTGACGGGATGGCAGACATGCACATCATCATCAATGGAGAAGACATGGGACCGAGTGCCAGGAGCCTCCCTGCCTCCCGCCCACTCTATGCAGTGATCGATGTCTTTGCTTCAACCAAGAGTGTCCGTGTCATCCAAGTGGAATATGGCTGTAGGTATCTGTGTTTCCTCCCCTCCCTGTAGAGCCATCCTGGACAGACCCCCTTTGGCTGGATCAGAGCTCAGGAAGATCAGAGTGGGGTGGGGCTCCAAAAAACTACTTAAATCCAGTGAGATTAAATGTCTCAGTCTCAAGGGGCACAAACTCAGATACCCTGGTGCTGAGCACAAGACCGACAGAGTAGGCGGGAGGAAGCACTCATTTCCTGCTGGATGCAGCATCAGCCCTGACTATTGGACTTAGCTCAGATTCCCCAACACTCATTTCTCTGACCTTCCCGCCTTCCTGCCTCTTTTCTCTACACTCCTGAGGCTCTCACCTCTGTGTCCTGATCTCCATGGCTCTAGTTTCTGCCTCCCTGTCCTGCCCACCTATACTTTCTGAGCTCCTGACTGCTCTCATTTTTGTGACATTTCCAAGTTGGGATCAGCTTGGAGAGGCAGTTCTGGGCTGAGGTTTGGGTGCAGAGAGCAGAAACAGTGTGTTGCCATTTATGTGCTGCAGAACATCCAGGCACTCCTGTGTTATGGCCTCTGGTGAAGATGTTGATAGATAGGGATAGTGGGTATGGGACCATCCAGCCCACTCCAGTAGTGGTAAAGTCATTTCCATTGCACAGCTGTCCAGTGGATGAGGTGTGAAATCAGTTTGGTGTCTCAGTCAAACTCCTGATGGGACAGGTGGCCATGTCACAAAATCCACCATCGCTAATTAGCCACCTCATTGGCTACCTTAGAGAGGCCATGTACTAAGTGAGACAAGGGGGCTGTGGAAGAACTCCTGACAGATGTTAATGGCTAGTAACATAAGAATTGCTATGCTGGCTAACATGCCACATTTGTTGTAATGGACCAGTGCTTATTGGCTGATACCTGGATTCTAGATGTGAGGCCACATGTACACCACTACAATAAAACCAAAGAACAACTGTAAATATGGACCAGACAGAAGAGTGACTTATCGATGTAGGGGAAGCCTTCCTTTGTTTCACTGGCTTAAAGTTCAGATTATTTTGGCACCAAGGCTAAAATCCAGTGGTTTCTCTGCTAGTTGTTTTGAGTTAGTTCTGTGAATGTCCAAACACAGGGAAATAAGATATGCTCTGCTGTGCAGGCTTTTCAGTCCTAGGATGATATTCTGAACCTGACATGTATTTGCATGTGCAATTATCATTCATTAAACCTACTTTGATCTAACAGGACCCCAATGTTCTAATGAGTGACTTTGGTAGCAAGCAGCCTCTCATGTTATTCCCGGACTGGACCACACCTTTTGTGGAGGGCCTGTGTCCTGCTCAGAATGTGAATCAATATCTTTTTCCCCATCAGCCCTCTAGGCTGGAAGCTGGGGGGCAGTTGCAGTACCAGGCAAGTTGCCTCAGGATGTTCACTAGGGCTTTGTAAGATGGCTGGAACTGATGCAGGGGGCAGACTCTGGCTCTTCTCTCACTTAAGGCTTAAGTTATTTCTATTTCTGCAAAGCTTTCTTAGCATATAAAGAGAAGTTTTACTGCCACTGTTTATTGGCCAGGAGACCGTTTGCAGAGTAAACATAGAAAGAACAAGTTGCCCCCCTGGTGATGCTTGTGGGTCACAAGGGAGATTCAGGGCAAGTGGACATGGGGAGGAAGATATTGCTGCAGATAGCAATAGGGACACTTCTTACCTAGTCCCCTGGTCATAACAACCCGAGAGCCCAGTGCCTCCAAGTTGAGGTAAACAAACTATCTGAAAATACTCCCAAGGTCAGGCACGTTCTCTGAACCATGGTAACATGTTTGGGCTCAGTACTGCTCTACTTATATCTCTGCCTCAGACTGCGCCTCAAATTCCTAGAAGGCACCAGCACTTAAGGCAGCCATTTTACACAGAGACATTGAGCAAGAGTTCAGATTAATCACAGCTGACGGGTTCTTAACCACAGGGCTGACATAATGGCCAGATCATTCCAGCCTTTGTACTCTCCATCGCTCCCAGAGAGGTAGTCGGGATGGGGCACTGTAGCAGGATAACATGGCATGAGCAGGCCCTGCTGCTGCCTGGGCTGTACTGTGGATAGCGAATTCACTCTCCAGGATTCTCTGGTGACTTTTACCAGCACCAACTAATTCAAAGAATTAAGAAAGAAAATGTCTAGACGCACACTGTAGATTTTATTTTTTCTGTTGAGTGTTGAGAGCCTTACAGGAAATCCGATGGGACTATGTGGGGGGTGGGATCAGAGCCTGAGGCCCAGCAGGAGCACTGCTGCGAGGGAACAGAGAACTCACTGACTAAACCAGCTCTAACCAGTTAATTGTAACACTGTTGTGAAACCAGTCTCTCTGGGAAACCCCAGCCAGACCTCAGAGGGATCCAACATTCAATCCTGCTGTGTTTGCTAACTCAGGGACAGGAAGAGATAGAAAGGAGCACTGGGGATCAGCACTTCATGCAGCGTTTAGATGAATTAATAGGGCCTTTTCAAAATCCATCATGAAAATGCACCAGCACATAAACTGCTCTCCTAGCCTTTACTGGGAGGATAGAAAAGTAAGTGCTTCCATCCTTCACTCTCATGTTGTGCTTCTCAGCAGTAGCTCTCCCAAGGAAAGCAGGAGAGCCTTGCCCCAGCGTAATCAGCAGGCAGATCTTTGTGAGGCTGAATTAATGGTGTCCTTGAAGCAGATTAATCTGCTGCTGTCCCAGAACAAACTGCCTTCCAGGAGCCACTGTCCCAGTGGCTCTTCTCTTCTGTGACAGAGCCACCTGCCTCCTAAGGTTGCCTCAGGGCAGCAAGCTCAGCTTCTTCCTTTCCTTCCTCTTTCAGTCCCTTCCTTGAAGACCCTCTGTCGACTGGTCATCCAGAAGCACATTGTCCACCGATTGGCCATCGATGGGCTGGACCTGCCTCCACTCTTGAAGAACTTCTGCAAATATGAATGAGATGGCAAGATCTCCCTCAGCAGGCAGGCCCTTCAAACATGCAGCCCGTGAGTGACCAAGAATGGCCTTCCAGAAAGGGGTCCATGCTTCCAGAACTGCTCTTCCATCTTCACCCAAGGAGCCCCAGGAGCAGAGGTGGTCCTCCCACTTCACAGCAGCTGACTGGAACCTCAGCAGTTACACCCATCCTGACATACATTGTGCCATGGAAGTCTGCAGTGCCATAAAATGGCACAAAGGCCACTGGAATGGCAGAACCTTACAGCACAGACAGTCCATGGCAGAAGGGAAGGAATAGCAGCAGTGGGGGGATTCCCTGCACTCAAAGGGACATGGAGGGATTGGTGCATGTGCCAGATTGTTGTTATAGAAATGAGAGGATAATAAAGCGCTTCAAAACAGAAGCAAATTGCTGGGAGTACTGACTGGCATGGCCTAGTCTCAGACTCCTCCACATAGCAATGGGGAGAGGGTAGCACAGAATATCCCCCTGAGGTTGTGTCAATTGCTGTCAGTTACTTCCGAGTTGCATAATTCAGTGATGATAAACTTGCCCTAACCAAAGGGGTTGGGGGATATTCATTTCCCATCAGCACAAGAAGGTTCTGAAGGGACAATCCAGGTAAATGTGGAGCCCTGGCTGCTTCTTCCAGGCACAGAGGGACTCAGCGCTATTAGAAATGGAATAGATGAAGCAGAGGGATAGTTCCCTGCTTTGTAGGATCATGGGATCTCAGTGGGGATGGACAGAGTTAGAATTGTGGCATAAGCAGGGAGGGAGGTCAGCGGCTTGCTGGTTCCAGTGTGAGGTAAGGTCAGGGCCTGTGATGCTGGTTCTAGAATGGGGAGAGGTCAGTGCTGGTACATTATGGGGAGAAGAGGCACCAGCCTGATTCCTACACTGGCAATGTCTTATTGTGTGACGGAAAAAGCTTCTTCAGGTTTTTTAACTTCCATCCAAGGTAACTGCTTTTCCTTCCAATATGGAAGCATTTTGTACAGAAACCAGAAAGTGATTGGAAGATGACTCAAATATCTGTTTGCTGCATGGCAAATGTACCCATCAAATAGGAGATTTAGGATTAAGGGCTCGTTACATCACAATCCACATTTCATACGGAGACCCAAATAAAATGCCATCCTGAGGTGGCACGTAAACAGGACATGACTATATCGTAATTATCTCAGCAATCCCTGCTCTGCACAAGGCCTTTCCATGGTCCAGGAACAGTTATAATAGTACAGTCCTATCTGCCCTGCATATCAACCGTGTTGGAGCTCCCCATAACTGAGCTCTAATCGCCATCCCAATCTGGATGGGAGGTGATTCCACCACCCTTCTCCACCCCCAACCTCGCTGTAGCTTAGCTGGTCCATTTTTACAGATGACTGTAGAAATGACTCTTGCTGGGTCAGCATCACTCTGTCCCATAGTAGGGCAGCAACATCCAAGTCTGCAGGACCTCCCTTATTAAATTCCGCAGGAAAGCCTGCCTCATACCCCTTAGAATTAACAGCAGGCTCTCCATGTTCAAAGCAGTGGTCAAATGTTAACTGACTCTCACCACACTACAGAGAGGGCGCTGAGAAGAAAGGCTAAAGGCCTCAAGCCTGGACTCCTGTCTTTCAGCTGGAAACAAAGAGAGCCAGCATCCTGTGAGGATCAGTTCTTTGCAGACTATGTCTGTCAATCCCACCAATGGCTGGGCAGGTGTTTGTACACACAAAGCAAGCCTCTCTTTGAAAATCGGGCCCTAGCTCACTACGAAAAAGTACAGAAGAGCTGGATTGGAATGCAGCTGCCAGTGCAATGTCCTGTCACTAACCCATGCGGCTTCCAGCTCACAGGGTGGAGTGGGATGCAGGAGGAGAGTTCTCCTGAGCCCAGCAACTGGAATGAAAATTACAGCCTAGTTCTCATTCCACTGGTGTAATTTCTCTTAGGAAAGATGTTTACTCAAAAATAGTGGTGACTTATTTCCAGTGCTGCACATGGAAAGGAGGATGTAATGGACAGCCATGTGGTATGAATGCAGCGGAAACCCTGGTACAAACTACGTATATTGTAAATCAATTCTGCCACAAACTGATTTCTTGCTCTTCAGGCACCTATCTAGGAACATGCAGGACAACATTTTCAAAACTAGGCCTCAGATTTGGAATGCCCAGTGCTGGAGCACACCACAGAAGTTAATGTGCTCAATTAGAGAGCACAGCAAGACCCCTCTGAAAGCCTGGTCCCTTGGTTTCAGTGGTTGAAAGGCTGTTTATGCAGAGACCTGCCTTAGCCCTGGAGCCCACCTGTTGAGGATTGGCAGAAGCACAATCTGCTATTAATATTCAGTCTGCTCCTACATTTTATCTTTTCCTTCCCCCTCACAGATGCCAGCAGACAGCTCCAAGTGGCAAAGAGCAGTCTACTAAGTGTTTATCAGTCTGGGGAGACATCTCTTCCTGCTGGGGTTCTGGTTCCAGGAGTGCTCAGAAGGAAAACACAGGAAATTGCAGCTCCTTCACATGTAGAAGCAACCCTTGTGTATCAGGAGAAGACACTAAAGCAGCCTTGTAGCGGTGCCCAGCAGAATCCAAGGTTCCCTCTCAGTAGCAGATCAGGGTACAGGGACATAAGGTGGGAGCCTTATAGTGGACACTATTGTGGAAGGTATTCTAGAAAGTTTCCCCAGCATAAACAGGATGAGATCTCTATATGGGATTATCCACCCGAACGGGTCAGAGACAAGCAGCCATGTGGCCCCTCTGGCATGTATCCATGTACCTCTGTGAAAGGATATCCTCCAACCCAGCAAAGGAATGGGCAGCACATTGGTGAGCTGGGCAGCCCAGGGGGAGACTTCCCACTGGCTACCTGTGGATTTCCTCCCAGAGGTGCTTTTCTTATGCCCATAAAACTCAGTAAGAACAGAGGTCAACAGTCAGTGCAGAACCCTCCTCCAGACATCTGCATCCTCACTCTTGCCATGATGATAGCTGGCATCCCCACAGTGCCTGTGCCAGGGATTAAAGAGGAGGATCTTATCAGAGCTGCACAGAACTTCATGACAGAGAATCCAGAGCAAGGTATACAGGGGGAGATAACTCCAAAAAGGACAGGGGATGCACAGTTCTGGAAGAAAGACAGACAGAGGAAGAGACCAGTAGACAGAAGCTTCCAGCCCCCTTCCATAGCACACTTTGAGAAGTAAAGCCAAGGAGAAATTCACAATTCAAAGCAAAAGGCTTTCAGGAAAATATTTGATGCTATATTTACATAAAGGAGTTTATATTACAGAACTCTAGCTCAAAAGGAAATTTCTGACCATACAGTAGTTCTGTTCCTGTGAATGGAGTGTTGATTCTGATGTTAACAAAACTGTGAATGAACCATTGAGCCAAAAACACCCCCACAAACAATCTGCCATGACATGAATAAACCAGGCTGAGCTAGGGTGGAACAAATTACTGACCTAAATAGCACCTTCTGTCCTATTCCGTCACCACTCCCTGTTGACTGGTACAGAAAATTATATCTACATCTCCCTGCCCCCAGGGTCTCCTTGCCTGAAGGTGCCAGAGAGGGACCATGCACCAACCCATCCATATATCCCCATGTCGTGCAGCAGCTTTTACTGGCTGGGACTGAGACTGCTCTCTCCTCTGCATGCCCCCCTTGTCCCGCTACAGTACATTTAAATCTCTGATTTCTCCACTTTGCTGTTTGTCTTACAGTAACTCTAATTTCAGATTTATGTATTGGGGGTAGCCGTGTTAGTCTGGAGCTGTAAAAAGCAGCAAAGAGTTCTGTGGCACCTTATAGACTAACAGATATATTGGAGCATAAGCTTTGTGCGTCTGATGAAGTGGGGATTCACCCACGAAAGCTCATGCTGCAATACGTCTTTTAGTCTATAAGGTGCCACAGGACTCTTTGTTGCTTTTTACAGATTTATGGTAACACTGATTTGTTCCCTCCTCCCATGTCAGTGACACAAGCCTGTTGACGATAGAGGGCAGGTTTATGTGGAATTAAGAGCTGCTATAACCGGCCAAACCACTCCAGTGCTCCTAGCAGAGGTTGCAGACAGCAGCTCCCTGGTAGCATGGGTTGCTACCCTCTGGGGTTTGCGGCTCCTTAACAAGCAGGTTCAGTTAAATAATTAGAGGCAATGAAGTGAGAAGAGAAAAACAAAAGATGTGGTTTCAAAACAAAGGTCTGACTTCACATGAGCAAATCCTGCTCTACCAGACTAGTGGGAAGCCCTATGTCACCATGACAGGAAAGGGAAGGGAACCACAGGCTGGCTCAGATACACACACCTTCCAGTCTAACCAAAACAGATACATATCCTGGGACTAAACCACATGAACCCAGCTGAAACAACAGATAGCAAAAGGATCCCATGAGGATCTGAATGCATGAACTATGGTTCAGGCAAGTTAGTCCCAAGTTATTACCCTCCTCCCCCATTCCATTCCCAGCTGGATATCCTCTTGGTTGGGCCAGAGACAGAATTCCTACCTACTTCCACCTCCTTAGGCCTCATAGCAAGAGGAAGTGTTCACCCAATAGACATTTAGGATCTGAAGCCAAAGGGGAAACTATCATGATGCAGATTTAAGGCCCACATTTATACAGTTTCTAAGGAGAATAAAGTGGAAGACATACCACTGGAGTAATTACATTTAAACAGACATTTTTCTAGTATTTCACACCTCACTTCTCCCAGAGGCCCAGAAAGCAGGAGAGAGTCACACCTCAAAGAGGCCGACCGAGAGCAGAGGCATGGAGTTCTCCAGTTCTGAACTACAGCTTCACCTGAACATAAGGTCCAATCCAGCTGTCAGCCAATTCTCGGAGGGTGTTGTACCTCCGATCAAACTCCTCACTGCTGCACTGGGTAAGAAGCCGGCTAATCTCCGCTGTAAGAAAGGACACTGCTAAGGATTTATCCAGGGACTCATTCCAGGAGCTTTTCAGAACCTCCAAGAGGCCATCGGTGCCATTTTGCCCTGCCTGAGAGATATTAGGTTCCTTCTGCCATTGCTCACTCAGCATCTCCGGCTGTAAGATCTTCTTATCAGAGTTCAATACAGCCAGGATGTGCCTGCAGGGCAGCTGGAAAGCTTGACTGAAGTGGCAAGTGCAGTTTTTCAGGCCCCTTTGGTTTACTTTGTGGGTGTCTTCAAGGATCTGTATATTGACTATGTCTTCATTAGTGCCTATTAGCTGCACAGACTTCTGTGCCACTGCAAACTCGTTCAAGCATAGTCTGGCTGCAGGCTCTGTGCAAATGTCTCTCAGTGACTGCCTAATGCAATCTTCAGTCTCTTGGTTACACTCCACATCTTGGTCACCCTTTGGGTCTTCAGTGATGATCTCCAGTTTAATTTCATGGGATAAAGGATTCAAGGGGCTCTGAGGGTTTGCTAGCTGGTTCTGAGGAAGCAGAGGACTCTGAGGGGCAGGCAAGGGATTCTGAAGAACCAGGGGATTTGGAAGGGAATTCTGACCTGCCCATTTCTGATTAGCTGCTGTGAGACTGAGAGAAACTGGTGAAGAATACTGAGCTGGCTGGTTCTGAAAAGGGAAGATCTGAGGGGCTGCCAGCTGATTCTGAGGAAGCAGGGGGCTTGCAGGAGCTGGCAGGGGATGCGGAAGAAGAACCAGGGGATTTGGAGGGGAATTCTGACCTGGCCATTTCTGATGAGCTGCTGTGATACTGGGAGAAACTGGTGGAGAACTCTTAGCTGGTTGATTCTGAAGAGCTATTTCGGGGTTGTGAGAGGTTGGTGGCGAGTCCTGAGCTGGCAGGCTCTGAAAAACTGTCTCAGTAGACATGGTACTGCTAAGAGGGTTAACAGAGAACAACACAGCATCAGGTGGCCTCTTTGAAACACACTTCTGGTAGTGTTTCGCTAGAGAAGTGATGCAGATCTCCAGAGACAGTCCAGTGCAGAAGACCTGGCTTAAGCCCCGTGTGATGATCTCCAAGTCTTTAAAATACTGATTGCATTCCATCCAATTCCTCCATCTATGCATAGCCCATATCTTGTCATTGAGAAGCCAGTGAGTATGAAGCTGGGGAAGCAAGTCTGGTTTCACAAAGTCACTCAGGATTGTGTGCATCATTCTCAGGTTGCTTTCAGTGGCTGCACACATAGTGTTCCTCAAGGCATTTAAGATCAGTCTCTCTGAGATGCATTCCAAAGACATCTGATGAATCTTCTGCTGCAGGTGCTTACATACATGGAAAACAGATAGTTGCACCTCTGCAGATGGAAATGCTTCAGAAAGAGTCTGCAACAATCGAAAGTGTGGATCTACCAGAAAGGTCTTAATTTTCTTCCACTCAGGGTTGAAGGCCTTGAAAGTCCTATACATGTGAGCCAGGCTTTCTGCAGATTCTTTAGCTGGGACAGCAAAATGAATTACCTTAGTCATCTCACCCTGCAGCTTCAGGAAAGGTCTGTCCACCATGAACATATACAGAGCTTTGCCCCTGGGATTGTGGGTTCTGTGGATGAATATAACATCAGGAAAATGCACAAATATGTTTCTCATGAGGACGGTCTGGAAGCTGATAGAGTCCAGCTGAGAGTTTTTATCTAATTGATAAGCTACCAGCGAACCACAATCAAAGCTCAGCAGTTCTTTCACGGTAACTAGGGCCATTGTTAATATGAGGTGTCTATTCCTCCTTTTGTTACAGCATTCACCGCCTGATTCTCTTTATGATTGGGCGATTCTCTATGATCCAGCCACGTTGGGAATGCCAGCATCCTGGTTACCATCACAACATCCACACTGCCTCAGCCAGATTCATGCTGCACTGTATGGTGATGGGCCTATTGGGAAGGAGGAAGAGGGGTGAGTAGTTAGATAGATGGCAGGACAATGAAATACAGCACATCCCAACACTTGCAGACACAAGACTAGTGATTAACAGAGTGATGCCCAAACTTTGCCCAATGAAGTGTGTGCAGCCTGCAGGGGGCAGCACTTCTCTGGCATGAGGGCAGACTGCAGCCCAGGGAACTGTACTATGTGAGGTGGAGCCAAGGGATGGGAGAGGTCCCAGCACCCACTACTCCAGTCCTGCCCTAGTATGTGTGGAGGAGGGAGGTGGGCAGCCCCACCTCCCAGCATGCACTGCTCCAGCCCCCCCAGTGTGGGTGGAGGGGTGAGCGCCCCCCTCCCAGCATGCACTGCTCCAGCCCCGCCCTAGTGTGGGTGGAGGGGTGAGCGCCCCCCTCCCAGCATGCACTGCTCCAGCCCCCCCAGTGTGGGTGGAGGGGTGAGCGCCCCCCTCCCAGCATGCACTGCTCCAGCCCCCCCAGTGTGGGTGGAGGGGTGAGCGCCCCCCTCCCAGCATGCACTGCTCCAGCCCCCCCCCAGTGTGGGTGGAGGGGTGAGCGCCCCCCTCCCAGCATGCACTGCTCCAGCCCCCCCCAGTGTGGGTGGAGGGGTGAGCGCCCCCCTCCCAGCATGCACTGCTCCAGCCCGGCCTCGCAGAAGGCCCCGGCCTGACGCGCTCCCCGGGCGAGGAGCCGTCCTGGCCCCTCTCACCTTAATGCGGCGCCTGGCCCGTCATCGCCGCCATCTTTGCTTGGCCCGGGCCACTGACTGACTACCAACCACACCGCCAATCAGAAAAGCGGCTGTTCCGGACCCCCAGCCAATCAGAAGAGATCCCGCTCTCTGTTGGCGAATCTACCAATCAGAGTACAGAGAGGACGGACAGACTAACCAATCAGAGTATAGCATGGCCGTAAGCGGGAGTCTCGTCACCCTGGTTACACGTCTTCCAATAGGAGCTGGCGAGAAGGTCGCAGCAACGTTTCCCAGACCCGGCGCAATGGGACTCCGGCAGCGCAGGCTGGTCACGTGATGGTGGTGGACTGGGTCATGTGACCCCCCCCGGAGTTGGCAGGGGCGGAGCCGGGGAAGGGAGGGCTGGCGCTGGCCACGCTCTGCCCGCAGCAGAGGCGGAGGAAGGTTTTGTGGCGACCCGAGCCAGAGCATTCCATGCTGCCCCCGCACCCAGCAGCCCCCCTGGCTCCAAGACCAGAGCAGCTCTGTCATTCCCTCCCCCAGGGGGCTGCGAGAGCTGCCCTCCCCCTGCGGCCACAGCAGGGAGCTAGAGCTCCTCCCGTCCTGGGTCTGGGCACTGGGGCTTCCCCCACCAGCACTTCTGCCGCGGGGAGCGGGGGCTTTTCCTGTCCACCGAGCACTCCAGTTGGGGACTGCTACGGGGAAGCACGGGGGAGGCATAGGGGCTTTCCCTGCTCCACTCCTGCCCAGCTCTCTTGCCAGGCATTGGGGGGGGAGGGGGAATTGGCCAGGGCTGTAGGCACAGGCCCCATCATGCCAGTAGCTAATCTGCTACTGCCCCACTAAGGCATGGCCCTGGACTGCAGTAGCCCTGCTTCAACCTAGACCCTGCAGCTGCTGCTTCAGGGAGGCCCAGATCTAGACCCCACACAGGAGCTATGGTGCCAGGTGACAGATGTGTGGAGGTGCCCAAATCCAAGCTCCTCTCTGACCTAAAATGAGCCTCAAGGTCATACAGTTTAAGGTTAGCATGCAGAAACCAATCATTTAGTCTGACCTCCTGCATACCACAGGCTACCCAGTACCACCCAGCCCCCCCTGCACCAAGCCCAAATCAACCAACAGGATGAGACCCATGGATTGCAGCCCACAGAACACTAAGCTAAAGTATGCCCTAGACAGAGAACTGGAGGGAGTGAGGCTCACCCCTGGCCAAGGCCCTTCCAAGTAGCAGGGAACTGACTTAGTGATATGTGCAGGTGAGCCTAGGCGGCAACCCACTCCCTGCTGCAGTGGAAGGTGACCAAGTTCTTGACCATCTGACTGGGGAAAAAATTTCTTCCCAGTCTGGAATAGGGAAATCAGACCCTCAGCAAGACTCATGAGCCAAGCACTTGGGAAAAAGAATTCTGTACCACCTCAGAGCACTGGCTCACTCTGTCCCAATATCCCAGTCTGATGTTAGGATCATTACAGATGACAGTCTCATAGGGCTCCTCTGATCAAATGCCACAGCTAGGTCTGTCCCCTCTGTTGCTTTCAGCGGAGGAAAAGTGAGTTTATCTGATTTTTCAGAAAGGCAAAATAACCTCCATTATGTATGCACATACACACACATACACTTCCAGAATGGGGAAAGCTCCCCTTAAAGTCACCATGGATTAACATAGGTTCTGGAGCATGATAATAGCTTAGCAGCAGTTTAGTGCAGACAAGAGTCCACTCTGAGGAGTTAGTTTTGCTTCCTGTGGCACTGCCCCATGCTGCTATTCCAAGTTTCCCAGTTGAAAAGAGACCCCTGGCAGCATGAAAAGGAAAGCAGGGTCCATTGTGATCAACTGAAGGGAAAGGGCCTGTTTATCTTTCCCTTCTAGTATGGAGATTGAGGATTTTTGTTTGGTGTCGTAGAACCAATTAAGTGAGTTATTTGTATACAAAGATATTAAATTAACACTTGTTATGGTGGAAAAACAACCCTTCCATTCAGAGCTCCCAAACCACTTCCCCTTAGGACACTTCCACATTGAATACAATTGAGGAAGGCACATATTTCATGTTTATAGGGCTGAAGTTCAAAGACTGCAGCTGATAGCTGCCTCAGCAATACTTTACATGATTTTGGTTAGAAACCACTATGGGACTATAAGCAAAAGAAGCATTTTAAGCCAAGCATGAAGGACAGGCTATGGCCCAAGACAAAATGGATAACAAATTTAATGACAAAACAAAGTCAGAACCATATTTTAACAATTAATTTGGTCTAAATACACAGCAGCAAACTGACCACTGCTAGCAGTGGTCTCAGCACAAACAGCAACATACAAACCATAAACGCATTATTGCACTTTCTTCCAGCTGCTACTTAGAGGAGAGCAGGGCACAGCCCTTAAATAGTGCACAACAGAGGATGTAGGGAGGAAGGCAACTGGACTTGCATCTCTCTGCCTGTTCAAAGCCAAAATACTTTTTCCTCTTTTTTTTTTTTTTTTAAAGTCTTACCACAGCAAGCAATGAACAAGTTCACAAATTTAAAAACCAAGAACTAGTTTTCAGAAACCAAAGAAGTGAGTTAGGAAACTTATTTTATCACTATAACCAGGTTTTGAGTGTAAAGCCCAGGTTTGAGTGTAAATACCAGGTTCAGCTGAGTTTTCAGGCGTCTGTGGCAGACGACTGGGCTAAGGAGACCATCCCACAGGGAGCATTACTGGCCTGATTTCAGCAGCCCTGAGGTTCTTACACAGGCACCTAGCATGTACTTGGCAAGTGGGAATTGCCATATTATAACCACCTATAATCTTACGAAAACAAAACAAAAACCCCACAACATGGCTAGTCTGAGAAGACACATGAGCACACAGGAAAGTCTCAAGTTTATTACCGAGATCTTCAACAGTCTTGGAAGTTAACAGTTAACCCTGAGTCTCCTGGGACTGGGAATGGGGAGAGAACCATAAGAGGCTGGGGGAGAATTAAACCATCAGCTCCCACTAACAGCTTGTTGAATCTCCAAGTTTGAATACAGAACGTCTGGCATTTCAAATCAGGAACATGTTAGTACCTGTCAGTGATCTCTCAGAGGTTGCACCTGCATCCTCCATTTCTATTTCCTCCTGCTTTACCCAAAGAAATGGCAAGTCCCCCACATTTCTGAAGGTAGAGCATTTCCCAGCCTCCTCCACTGGCTCTGAGGATTTAGCCCAGATATCCACAATCATTTTGAGTGTGGAGCTGCGCTCCTCTAGCTCTTCCCCATCACACTGCATCAGGAGATTAGCAAGCTCCTTGCTGAGGGACTGGATTTTGTCATATCTTTCTTCCGCTGCTGCTGGTTGGTTACCCATTGAGGGTCCAATATCATCTAGGAGGTTATCTCCTAAGACTGAAAGGTGCTGGTACTTCTTCTGCCAACGCTTGCATACCATAGCTTCCTCCACAGCCTTCTTGTTGGCATGCAGCACAGACAGGATGTGCCTGCAGGGGAGCTGGTACCGGCAGTGGAAGTAACAGCTGCAGCTCTTGCAGTCTTTGCTGACCTGGTGTGTGTCTTCTAGTAGCTGAACCACAATATTGTCTTTCATGACATTTATGAGCTGAGTTGACTTCTGCACCACCTCCCACTCATTCAGACACAGTTGGTAGCCTAGGTCTGTGCAACTCTCTCGGATTGCTGCCAGCATGGTGCCAGGGGGATTTGCAGGTTTCTGTTTGGCAAGTTGGTTGGGCGGTTCAGGACATTTGTTTTGGGGTTGTGAGGCAGCAACAGGGGTACGCTTCATGGAGGCACGGGTACGCACTTTAGGCTTTTCCACATGTTTGCTCTGATTCTCCTCTTCAACACTTGAGAAACCCTGGTTCAGGTTTTCCAGACCTTTGGTATTGAAGCAATCGGCATATTCAACAAAGTGAAGGATACTGGTCTCCAGGGACAACTGCTTGTTGAAGAGACTGGATATTTTATGAGTGATGAGATCCAGACTGTCTACATATGTGCTGCAGGAATGGAGACCCTTCTTTGCATGCATGTACCACAGCATCTCACAGGAGAACCAGTTGGCCTGAAGATAGTCGTACAACTGTTTGTCCACCAAGCGCTTTACCAGCTGAGACAAGATGTCTAGATTTGCATTGGAGGTGGAAAAAACCACCTCCATCAAAGCCAACTTCAGTTTATGCTTGAAGGAAACAGTGGCCACCGTTTCCTTTACCTTCTTCTCAAGGAATCGGACAGTGTGGTAGACAGAGAGAAGCACCTGGGTTGAGGGGAAGAGCTCCTGCATGGTGGCTTTGTGAAGGAAAGACATGTCCACAAAGACCACCTTGACCTTCTGCCACTCAGGATTGAACTCTTTGAAGACAGTTAGCATTTTGCTTACATTCTCATCAGTGTCCTCCTTCAGGACAGCAAAGTGCACCATCTTCCCTACTCGGTCCTTACTTTCCACGAGAAAGGCGTAAAGTACATGCCCTCTCTCACTCTGCACCCTATGCAGCAACAGGCTCTCAGGGAACTTGACAAACAGGCTCCTCATCTTGCTGGTCTGGAAGTTCAGTCTGTCTAGGTCCTGGTTGCTGCCCACACTAATAGAGGCCAATGAGCCCATGTCCACCCTCAGGAAGTTTTTCATGACCTCCGCAATTCTGACTAAAGCTGAAGTTGAGACACTTTCCTTCACTGCCTCAGGTTGCACAGCAACCTTGTTGAGTGGAGCAGGTGATCCATTCAAAGTCATGTCAGCCATCACACACTCCTCACTGACAGTTACAGTGGCTTCTGCCTCTCTTGATTGTTGTCTACGCAGTTTTGTTGCAGGGCTGCCATCTGCCATGCAACTTGCAATTTTGGTTGTGGTTCTCATCACTAGAGAAGAGCTAGTACGGGCCAAGGAAGTTCCCCCCGGGTCTACATGGATGTGATTACTGTTCAGTTCAGTAATCACCAGCCGGTCTATTTCCTCGTTATACTGCAGGACAAAAAACGCTGGGCACAAGCTGGGTTGTGGTTTCCTCTTCTTACTGTATTCCCGTGTCCGGACACAGCCAAACTTCACCTGGATGAACCTGGGGAAGTGGAGAGACAATGGAACAGGATGTAGTCTGATCAAACAGTACTGGTGAAGAGCTATCTCCCTCTCTGACATGCCAACACTATAGCCAAGGACTGCATGACAAGCACATACCATCATAATAGGAGATGTTAGGATTAAAAGATTTCACTGAATATGGCAAATGTTCTACACCCAGGTCAAGAGAGAAGAGGCTAAAGTGATACTTATAATGTTTGATCACTGTCTTAGGTTGGACTGAAATCTCCGTCTCAGACACTCCCAATCCTCGGAGGTGGCAAGGTCAAAGCATATCACGGACACAATCACTTCAGGAAATTTTACTTGCTATTACACTATTCCTTTGCAGCCCAAATCACTCCTACTGTGGTCTGCTGCATCAAGAGGAGCAGATGACAAGTTACTTTAGTTCAACATAGTAAGGAAGCATTTCCTATCATGCATCAGGAATTTATGTTTAAAGAATGCAAGTTTGGAGGAATTAAGAAACTGGAGTCTGATCCTTCAGCCTTTTACTCACGTGACTAACTCCACTAACTTATACAGAAGCAGAATTGGGCCCATTACTTCAATAGTTTGAGCACTGGCCTGCTAAACCCAGGGTTGTGAGTTCAATCCTTGAGGGGGCCACTTAGGGATCTGGGGCAAAAATTGGTCCTGCTAGTGAAGGCAGGGGGCTGGACTTGATGACCTTTCAAGGTCCCTTCCAGTTCTAGGAGATTGGTATATCTCCAATTATTACCTTTATTACCTTTAAATAAGTAAGACCTGCATAATCAGACCTTAAGTAAGGTGCAATGGAAGGCAATACTAAAATCCATTAGTGTGAAGGTGGCTGGGGAATGCGAATAGACACTAGTTAAGGCACACAACAGACAGTTCCTTGGAAAAAGAAAATTGCAAGAAATAAAAGTTAGCAAATATAGTCTCACAAGTCATCAGCTCACCGATCAAGGTTAAAAAACCTGTCCTGGAAATTAAAGGTAGGCAGGGAAGGGAGAGGGGGTGAGCATAACCTCAAACAAACAGTCAGTAGGGAAAGAACCATGAACAACAAAAATGCAAAATGAGGGAATACTACCAGAGGAGCTAAGGGGAAGGTGAGAGTATATTATGGGAGGAGAGAGGTACTAGCCATTAGTAAAAGGTGAAGGTGTGAAATTAATACAGACTCAAAACAGGATGAGAGTCTGAAACTGGCAAGTGTGGCACATGCCCAGTGAGTGCCTGCATACTGGGTATTTGCATTTAAGTTAGGCACACACAAATGTACCCATCTGACTTAAAAATCTGGCCCATGATTTTTAAGTAGGAAGTGACAAAGCCACAACTGATCACGCCAAACAGGTACAAATAACTCTCATGCCTAGTGGATAGAACACCAGACTAGGACTCAGGAGACCTGGGTTCCATTTTTGGTTCTATCACTAGCCTGCTTTTTTAATATGGAGATATACCTATCTCCTAGAACTGGAAGGGACCTTGAAAGGTCATTGAGTCCAGTCCCCTGCCTTCACAGCAGGACCAATTTTTGCTCCAGATTGGCCCCTCAAGGATTGAAGTCACAACCCTTGGTTTAGCAGGAAAATGCTCAAACCACTGAGCTATCCCTCCCCCCTGTGCACTAGGAATGACATCTCCTTGATCAGTGCCTCAGTTTCCCATTCTATAAAACCAGGATAGTGACACTGACCTCCTTTGTAAAGCATGTTGAGATCTACTAATAAGCACTAAAGAAGAGTTGGGTATTATTATCCCAAACACTTCTCAAAGGACCCACTTCTGCCCCGGTGAAGCACACCCATCTCTGGGATGGACCAAGGCAGCTATTTAACTACATATGGCAACACTGCATAGCAGTTTCAGACAAAAAGTGAAAAAGAACCCCATTTCCAATGTAGACTGCAGAAGCTATTAAGTTAGGCAGCACAGACTGACTCCATGCTGGGACTTGGTCGGGCACTAAGGTTAATATCCTATCCCTGGTAAAAGGGCCAGAGGCTCTTTAATGACCACAAGTGGTCAGGAAGGATCTTGGTCTTACCTCAGGAAACAGAAGAGTAATTTCATAAGTGCCTGAGGCCCTCTTCCCTCCCACCCCCCGAGTGCAAACAGCCTTACGTGATGTCCTCGCGGATGCTGGTCCCATGTTTCCGGTTGTAAAAGCGAACAGAGACACAGTTCTTTAAGCCATAGTGGCACTTGTTCTCTTTCTTGTAAGTGTTGAAACACTCCTTGAAGTCATCATAGTTTCTAAAGCATGAGCCAACGTCCATGGCTACTCAGTCCCCTGCATGTGCTCTATCACCACTTCCAGGCTCTCTGTAGCCTTACCCTGAGTTTAAAGCTGGAATCTGACTTTGATAAAAGAACTCCAGCTTCACTGCACAGTATGCCACACACCTCAACTTCTTCTATAGGCAACGTCCTGCATGTCTCAGAACCAGGGCCTTTGTAACCCCATCTCAGATTCCCAGATTTCTACTTAGCCCCCTTAACCACCCCCTTCTTTACAGGACATCCCAAGTGGTAACTGAACTTAACCCTTTCTGCTCCCCATTCCACCCCCACAGCACCTTCACTGGGCTCCTCCTCAGCAACCCACTGCCAGGTCAGGGTAGGCCCCCAGGCTACAACTGCAATTTGACCAGCCCTGTTCCCCCCACGCCGGGAATGAGCCCACTCCCCAGCCCTGCCTAGGGAGGCAGATTAGCCCCTCTACTTCCTCCCCCCCCACCCCGGGGCTCCAGCCTCCTGCCCTGTGGCTCACCCTGGGCACAGGACGGACCCCACCTGCCTCTATGGCTGATGCTGAAGATGGAGACGGTACGTGAGCCAGCTCAGCTCATATTAACCCAGCCACAGCCACCGCCCTCCTCAGTTAATTGGCCAATCAGAGGCTATGATCCTGGATTGACAGCAGCCTCACCAATCAACACACATTTTGGGAATCACGTGAATAGTGACTGACAATTGAGCAGTCCAATAAGATCGCACATCCCGCCCCCATATCTTAGGAGGGTACTTCCTGCTTCTTCGAGAAGATACCGGATGTACAGGATGATGGGTAGGTCCTACAGCCAATCAGCGTGTGTGTTGATGTTAACACCTATAGTAGCCCGCCTTAGACGTCGTTTCCGGTCTGTAGGGAGGCCGTTAGTGGGTAGACTTCGCGTCACGTGACTAAAGAAGATGGCGGCCTCCACGAGCGCCGGCGGCTTCCGGGTTCTAGCGGCGGGGGCCGGAGCCGAGTCTCCCGGGAGCGGGGACGTGCCCGAGGGGGAGCAGCCGGCGCCCCCCGGCGACCTGCGCAGCGTCCTGGTCACCAGCGTCCTCAGCCTGGAGCCCCTGGACCTGGATCTGTTCAGGTGCCGGGCGGCCGCGCTCCGCGGAGCCCCCTGCCTGTCGGCAGCCCGCGGGCCGGGGCTCCCCTCTGCAGCCCGCGGGGACCCGGCCGTGGGGAGCGGGAGCCGCTTGGAGTCTCACCCGTGGCTCCCCGCCCGCCCTGCGCGCTAGTTAGCGAGGGGCGGGATCCCCGCGCCCCTTCCTGCCCCGGGTGAAACGGCAGGTCAGTGGCCCCGGCCCAGAGGCGCTCAGCGCAGCCCCGAGCCAGCGCGTAATGCCGCGGGCCCAGTGTCCCCGGGGCTGACCCGCCTCATTCCTCTTCCTGCAGGGGGAGGCACTACTGGGTCCCTGTCACACGGAGGCTGTTCGGCGGGCAGATAGTGGGCCAGGCTCTGGTGGCAGCTGCCAAGGCCGTGAGTGAGGACGTCCATGCCCACTCCCTGCACTGTTACTTTGTGCGAGCAGGTAAACATGACGTCAGGAAATCCAAACCACCCTTCGCTGGGGGGAGTTGGTGCTGGTCCAAGTACCAGGGGCATTTCTTTGATCTTGAGTGTGCTATCCTAGCACAAAGAGCGACATGCAGGGAGTGGGATACAGTAACGCCTCACTTAACATCATCCCGCTTAATGTTGTTTCCTTGTCGCTGACCTATTAGGGAACATGCTCATTTTAAAGTTGCACAATGCTCCTGTATAACGTTGTTTGGCAGCCACCTGCTTTGCCCACTGCTTGCAGGAAGAGCAGCCTGTTGGAGCTAGTGGTGGGGGCTTGGAACCACGGTGGGTGGGCAGCCCCCCTATTAGCTACCCTAAGTACCCTGTGCAGCAGCTGCCCAGCAGGCTATCAATTGCTGGGCCTCCCCACACTGTCCCTCCTCCCACTGCCATGTGCTGCTTCTGCTCTCTGCCTTGGAGCAGCTCCTGGGAGCCTCCTCCTTGCTGTGCAGCAGGTGGGCAGGGAAGAGGGGTGCTGATGTCAGGGTGTCACCCTCCTGCCATTCCTGTACCCCATCTCCACAGAGCAGGGGGGAGGGGGGACACAACAGGGCTCGGGACAGAGGGAGCTTGCTGGCAGCAGCTGCTGTCTCCACTTGCTGATCTACTTAAAAAGGTAATGTACTTATAGCGGGGTCAGCGTACTTAAAGGGACAACACACATCTCTCTTTTTCTGTCTCTCTCACACACACACTCACTCACTTACACTGTGTCTCTCTCTCTATCTCTCACAGACGTTCTCCCCCACCCCCCAGCACTTTGGAAAGTGGAGGGAGTGGTGCTATCCCATGGGATAGCATGGGTTCTTCATCACTGTTCAGTTTCCGCAGGGAATATTTGCAGCCACTGCCATGCGTCTACTGTGTCTCCTCCCTCCATTTGTGCTGCCTTGTAGAGTGTGAGGCTACATTAACAATGTGTTAACCCTTGAGGGCTCAGACAAGTGCTAGTTCATCATTTAGCAGTAAGGCTCCCTGGGGAATATTCCCACTCTCCCCCCCCCCCTTCCACCCTCTGATTCCACCACCTCAGCCAAGCTTCACAATCATCAGTGTGTGTGTGTCAGTGTCAAAAAAAATTTCCCTGGAACCTAACCCCCCCTATTTACATTAATTCTTATGGAGAAATTGGACTCGCTTAACATTGTTTTGCTTAAAATCACATTTTTCAGGAACATAACTACAATGTTAGGCGAGGAGTTACTGTATGTAGCTGCAGAAACAAGACACTTTGCCCCAGGTCAGAGGATGAGAGAACTACCACCACATGACATAATAGTCATGTCACTTAATAAAGGATTGGAATGTGCTCCAATACTGCGGTGACAAGCACTGAATAAGAATTTACATAGAATAGAAGGTTGCCTGGCTAATCTGCCAAGGATGCTCCAGCCAACACTTCACCCGGAGTCTCTGTAGTGTGGTGGGGAGGATGTTGAGGTCTATAGTAGGAGCTGGTGGAGTCCCCTGGATGTTCCCATCACAGTGCAGTGCCCAGCTGTTGCTGGGGTAAAGTGAGGGAGCTTCTCTTGCTGGTCCATGCAGAGTAAGCTGAGGTATGATGCATGATCTTCAGAGCCATCCAGATCTGGGGGCCTTCGCTGGCTGGAGGAACAGCACCTGTCTGTGGTGGATTTAGGATTTTATATAGCAAATCACTTTGCTGCCTTGTTTTACACAGCTGTAATATGGGTAAAGTGCCTGAGCTCAGGGGTGGTGGGAATTAGTGCACTGCTCTGTGTGTTAGTCACCCAGCAAAACCAGTCCCCTCCAGGGACAGCGAGCCTGAAGCAGACATTGCTGCCTCTGTAGAAGCAGCAGTAAAGAGTCCTCATGGGAACACCTTAGGAAACTGCTTCTCACTGAGGGATCCTTGGGTAGGAAACTCACCTGAGGAGGCATCAGCCTGGTAGCTTCCAAGGCAGCTCTGGATTAGAGTCCTGATCTTAATGCAGATGATGGGGGCCAGGCAGAAGGTCCCTTCTTCTGTAAATGTAATCCCTTTCAAACTGCAGCTGTTAGGGCTTAGGTGCTTGGCTGCCCTTGGGTAGCCAGGACAGAGATGTTGCTCCATGTCACACAGCCTTTCCCTGTTCCAGGGGATCCCACGGTGCCAGTTCTATACCAGGTGGAGCGCACACGCACAGGGAAGAGCTTCTCTGTTCGCTCAGTGAAGGCAATTCAACATGGGAAGCCAATCCTCATCTGCCAGGCCTCCTTCCAGCAGAGCCAGGAGAGCCCCGTTCAGCACCAGTTCACCATGCCTACTGTGCCGCCTCCGGAGGAGCTGCTGACTCAAGAAGAGCTAATTCAGAAATACCTGCAGTGAGTGAATGGAGAGGAAGCAGGGCAGCAGTTTCTGCCCTCATGTGCGTGTGCTGGGGAATGGTTGGGGAGAGGCAGCTCTCTCAGCCTGCTAAGCAGAACTCAGCCCCGAGGGAGGGGTCCAGCAGCAGCGGAGGAGAGCGACTGTGATTGTCTGGCAATGGGAAGCTCCCTGAGAGCTCTGTCAGAGCACCTCCATCCTGGGGCTGTGAGCTGGCGCTACTGCAGCTGGCGTGGGGATTCCCCGCCAAAGCAGCTTGGCCAGCTGGGCTGCCCTTGTAAGAAATCTAGTACTAGTGTCGTTGTGTTTGTTTTCTCAAGGGATCCCAACTTGGTGGAGAAATACAGGCTGGGACTCAACAAGATTCTGGCCCAGGAGGTGCCAGTTGAGATCAAGCCTGTGAACCCACCGGAGATACTCTGCCAGCTGCCTCAGGAGCCCAAGCAGCTGTTCTGGGTTCGGGCACGAGGCTATATTGGTAAGTACTGTGTCAAGGATTAAGTAACTGCTTCCAGCGTGCACCCCCAGGGCATTCCCCATGACCTACTCCAGGCTCCCAGCAAGACAGGGTTGCCTAGTAGATGAGCAGGGAATGGCAGCTAAGAATTCCTAGGGTCTATGCCCAGCTCTGCCACTGACTCATTCTGTGGCCATGAGCAAGTTCTAGTCAACACTTACCAGTGTCCCCCTTTGTAACTTGGGAATAATGATACTGGATTTCATCCTAAGGGCCAAGTGCTGCAATGCAATTGGTAACTGCCTCTGCCTTGGGGTGGCCAGATCAGTGCCCCTTGGCGGAGGCCTGAAGCCCTTTGGCCACACGTTCAAGATGTAGGCTTCTCTGTAAAACTCCAGACCTACTCCTGGGGGAATTCTGCACCACTGCGCATGTGCAGAATGTGTGTCCCCTGCAGATTTCTTTGCTTCCCCGCAGAAAAATGACTCTCTGATGGGGAAGCCACAAGAGTGGTCATGTGACTCTCCCCAGCAGTATGTTTCAAGTGTCCAGGTAAATCACTGTAGGGCAGAGGGTGGGATTAGGAAAGACCCAGCTGGTGGGAACGGGACTTCCTCTTCCTCTACACAGCATCCGGGGTTGGGTCAGACCCATTCCCAGATTTCTCCCCCAGGTGCAAGAAGCTCTGCAAACCCCCGCACTGCTTCCTGCACCCCTTGCTTCTCAGCTGTAGGGGGAGGGATCCCTGTACAGGTAGCAGCTCCCTCATCCACCCAACCCCCATGCATCTAGACACCCTCATAGCCAGACCTTCCTGATGAGCCCCACTCCCCCTGCACCTGGACCACCCTGACAAGCCACCTGGATTCCCACCCCAATAAGCCCCAACCAGTTTCACCTGGATCCCCACTGCACTGACCCCCACTCCCCCAGCACCTGGACCTCCCCACTATTCCTCCCACACCAACCCCCCTGTTGAGCTCTATCACCCCCACATCTAGACCCACCCCGGCTGAGCCCCAACTACCATCACCTGGACCCTCCTGCAGAGTCCCATTGCCATTGCATTCAAAACCCCGCAACAGGCCTCTGTGCATCCAGATCCCCTCGGCGTTCAGATCCCGCACTGAGCCGCCCGCACCCAGATTGCCCCACACCGAACCCTCTCAATCCACACCTGGATCCCCCCTCACTAAATCCCTCCATCTGCCTTGCTGAGCCTGCCCACCCACACCTGGCATGGAGGGGCAGGGCCGGTCCTTGCGCTGTGTCTGGATTGGGTGCAGCCTCACTGCTGAGTCCCTGTTCTGGGGGGGAGCTGCCAGTGATCTCCCACCTCTCGCTCCCAAGCCTGTGGGCACAAACGTGCACAGCCCCACCGCCTCCCTAACCCAGGATAGGTCAACAGTTCAGGGTGCAGCAGGGACTTGCCTTTAGCAGCTGCTGGCTCAGTCACGGTGTTCTTCAGCTCAGTGGCCAGGTATAGCGCAGCGTCGGAGGGGGGATTGGCCCACAGTCCTCAGGGGAGCTGAGCCCTCAGCAGCTCGACAGACGTGTCCCCCAGGCACCTGCTCTGCAAGGATGAACCTGGCACGACAGGGCTCATCTCTGAACTCTAAGGCTGTGGTTCTGGTTGCCTGACAGGAGAGTGCGATATGAAGCTGCACTGCTGCGTGGCTGCCTACATCTCCGACTATGCCTTCCTGGGCACAGCTCTGCTCCCGCACCGGCAGCATCCTGTCAAGTTCATGGTGTCCCTCGACCACTCCATGTGGTTCCACACCCCCTTCCGAGCTGACCACTGGATGCTGTACGAGTGTGAGAGCCCCTGGGCCGGTAAGTCCTCCCCCTGCTGCAGGGGCTGGGGAGCTGCTGGGCCACAGGGTAATGATGCTCTCTCCCCCGGGCAGGTGGGTGCCGAGGGCTGGTGCATGGGCGGCTGTGGCGCAGGGATGGAGTCCTGGCTGTCACCTGCGCACAGGAAGGAGTCATCAGAGTGAAGCAGAGCCCAGCTGAGAGCAAACTGTAGCTGGACAAGTCAGCAGCAGCAGGCACATCCCCACCCTGCTCTGGGGGTGCAGAGCTGGGCCCCTGCGCAGAGATGGGTGTGACCAGGCTCGGAGAGAAGCCTCAAGCCAGCAGGATCTCAGTGCTGCTGGGAGCCTCAGCACAGCCTGTGACCGCTGCAGGCTACACCGGAGGGACCACGCAGTCACACGCAAGCCACGGGAATAGCAGTTTTATTGACTGTTAGTTACAGAGTGTCCTGTCAGATGCTGTCCTCAGCCTCCCCCACCTACCTCTAATAAAGCCTCCATGCCCACCAAGACTCATTCCCAGCCTCCATGGCTTTTATACCTCTGCTGTGCAGCAGCACCCTGCTGTGGCTACGACCTACTCCGAAGGGAGCCCCCAGTGGGATCGGAGGAGGGTGGAGAGCCAAGCGGGCTGGGGCTCAGGCTGCGCCAGGGAAGAAAGCTGCTGCAGAGCCCTTGCAGCTTCCCTTTCTCAGTTCTCCTGCCCCGCCCGCTCAGCCGCAGCTCCTGCTCTCCCCGCCAGGCTTTGAGAGGCCCCAGGGGAGTCCCCGAAGCCTAGCACTGCAAGGCCTGGCAGAGGGGGAGGGGGAGAAGGACTGACTGTCTCCTCATCTCAGAGGAAGCACAAGGCATGGGGGGGGAGGGTCTGGGGATCTCTCCTCCCAGCCCCCACTGCTGCCCTGGCCGCGAGGGTTGTTGCTGGAAGGCTTGAGAGCCGTCCCTTTGCCGTGGGGCTGGGGAGGGCTGATCTGAACATGCTCTGGGGAGTCTCGGCCCCTTTTCCTACCAAGTCTTAAGAATTGTTAAAAGTTCCCCAGGGGAGCCCCAGACTCTGCCTGGAGCCAGCGAATCCCATCAGTACAGTATCAGTACGGCCCGGCTAGTTCCAGCCGCTCCCTCCCCTAAGGGCAGAGGGGAGTCAGCCTGGGTCCAGGGAGGCTGCGCGCCCAGCACTGGGGGATGAGCCGTTTCCAAGAGAACAGGTCGGCGGTGCAGAGACCAGCTCCCAGGACAGGCAGGTGCTGGGCCAGTCCAGGGCCCCACTCCACTCCTCCGCCAGCGTCCCGCTCTCCCCCCTGCGCCTTCCAGACACAGCCCTGCCACTGCACACTGAGCCCAACCTGCAGCTCCCCCTCTACCACCCTAGGCCGAGGCTCAGGACATACCCCAGCCCTGGCCTGCTGCTGCTGCTCTTCCAGTCCCCATGCACAGTGCAGTCTCCTTCCTCGAGCCCCATGCTGCTCCGTCCCCCCCCAGCCTGGGCACTCAGTCCAAAGCCTCCTTGATCAAGAACTCCTTCAGGGTGGGCTGCTGCTGCAGAGCCACCCCCGCCCCGAGCAGCCCCTGCAGCCTGGCCTCCGACTGGCGCTTGTCTTTCCCCACCTTCCAGGACAGGTGGACGTGGGCCTGAAGGAAGGGCTCCAGCAAGGGGTGGCTGTCTTGGGCCTCCAGGAGCTGCAGAGCCTGCTGGCAGTAGCAATGAGCCTCACTCAGCTCGTCCAGCTCCTGGTGGCAAACCACCAGGCCGGCCAGCGTGAGGAGGAAGCGGCCCGAGTTGCAGACGCCCAGCCTGTCCTGGAGCCGGTAGGCGTTGCTCCAGGTGGCCAGGGCCTCGCGGTACATGCCGGTGCAGGTGAGGCGCTGGGCTGCCTGCAGGTCGCGCAGGAAGAAGAACTCCAGGAAGTCGGAGGAGCGGCGGATCTCGGTGATGGAGTGCAGGTGGGACAGGAACTGCTCAAAGGCCCGGCTCCGCTTGGCGATGGTTTCTGCTGTGAAGTTCCTGCGTAGCCTCTTCCTGGGGAAGGAGACGCCCGCCATGTCGCAGCCAAACTGGTGGCGCAGGCGCCGGTTCAGTCTCTCAAAGTCCGAGTAGCGCCGGGCAATGGCAGCAGGGGCCTTGTCAAACTGGCCGGAGCGGATCAGGTAGATGGTGTAGAGCTGTGGGGAGAGCAGAGCTGTGAGGGTGCGCAGGCTCTCCTTGCCCCCGCCCAAGGGAGGGGAACGCTGGGGGCAGCAGCTCAGCGAACTGATCACGCCCATGTGCACATGCTGGGGAAGGGGACAGGCAGCTGGTGGCTCTGCCTGGGGGCGGGGAAGGCGGAGGAGAGCAGGCTGGGGAACAGCAGCAATAGTTACCTGAGGCTCGTCTGAGCCACCAGCGCCATCAGAGCAGCACGGGGAGAGACAGAGACAAGAATCAGCTCCAGCCCCCCTGCCCTCCCTCTCCGCCCCTGGGGGCAGCACACTCCCAAGGGTCTTGGGACCCAAGCACTTTTCCAGTTGTGGGAGGAGCAGGGGGCATCCAGCGCCCCGCAGGATTGGGCAGCCTGTACCCCTCCAGAGTCCCAGCCTGGCCCCCCGGCAGGTGTCACTCACCACATATTTGGAGGAGCGCTCACTGACGACGCTGGCGCTGGTGACCTCGAAGAGCAGCCGCTGGGGAACAAGGCTGCTGCGCGATCTCCTCCAGAAGTCCTGGAGCTGGCGTGTCAGTAGGTTACTGCCCTGGCGCTCAGCTGGAGCGGGGCTCGGATCTGCACCGGAGACAAGCCAAGCACTCACCCTGCAGGCCAGCCACACTGGTTAAGGGAGGGCGAGAACTCGCCGCCCAGGGCCCAGGCTCCCCTCCTGCAGAGAGAGGCCTGGGGAGTGCAGGGCCCCGTTTGGTGCAGGCACGTGCAGTCCGTTGGCACTGACCCCTCATGCCAGCCCACGTCACGTATGGGTCATATTGGTGCTTTCTCCCATGCTGCCCTCACCCTTCGGCCCTGCCCCTCCCTTCCCAGGCACATTGCTGTGAGGCCTACAACCAACCTGAGCCCACTGCCCATCAGGCTGGCCTGTGTCTCTCACTGGTTCCTTGTTCTCCCCTGTCAGCTGGTGTCTCCTCTTGAAGCTCCTTGGGGCTGCCTTTACCCTGGGTTTGTACAGCACCTAGCGCCAGGGGGCCATGGCTGGGCCTTGCTGGCACTACTAGAATAAAAGAGCCTCCAGCCCCACCCCAGCAGAAAAGGATCTTGGCTGGGCCAGCACCCCCACCCCAGTAAACGGGACCCTGGCACCTGCCTCCATTCTCCATGGCTCCAGGGTTCTTGGGCAGCCCCAGCTCACACAGATCCCCCAGCTCCTGGCTAGCGGCATCATCCTCATTCTCCTCTGCCGCCTCCTCCTCCTCATTACTGGTGAAGCTCAGGGTGCCGCTAAGCCGTGTGGACAGCCCGTCAGTGTCATCCTCCAGTTCGGAGCTCTCTGGGAATTCCTCCGCCTCTGAGCCGCCTCCGCCCTGCCCCTCCCGGTCACCCTCGCCCTCTCCAGCCAGGGCGTGCCGCAGGCGGTGCAGGAGGCGGGAGGCCATTGGGCTCAGCTCAGCAGCTGCCGGAGGAGAGGCCGGTCAGGAAGGGGGCAAGGAACCCGGGCGGAGTGTGCCTTTGCACAGAGAGCAGGTGCTGCGTGGGAGCAGGCGCTTGCACCCAGAGGGGGGCAGGGAGAAGGGAGATGACCAGGGTGAGCAGTCAGAGCTGGGGGCGGGGAGCAATTCTGCACCTGCCACAGTCCAGGGAGACCCGGGGGGGGGGCGGGGGTCAAGGCTGAGGCCAGGGTTCAGGAGAGGGACAGGGGCAGTCAGGAGCCTCCCAATCAGCTGCTCCAAGTGCTTGGTGGTTCTCGCTACAAACTTGCAGGGAAATGAGGCCCCAGGACAGAGCCTGCCCCCAGTCTCAGCGGGGTCGCTGCTCGCCTTGCGGGGGCTGCTAGGCCAGCACCCCATGGAGGAAGCGGGGTACCTGGGTGGAAGCAGGGGCAGCTGGGGGCCAATGGAGAGGGGCAGGGGTCAATTGGGCCGGCAGAGGCGTTTGGGGGTCAGTGGGGGCCGGGCAGCTAGGGGGCATCCGTGGGGAGGGGGGGTGGCAGCAGCTGGGGGGGTTGGGGGTCAGTGGGGGGCGGGCTGCCCGCGGGAGCGCAGCCCGCACTGTCCCGGAGCCGCTCCCCGGCCGCCCGAGCTGCTCACCGGGGCCGCGGTCCAGGCTGCGATGGCCGCTCAGCCGCGGCTCCTCCTTGGATCCTCCCTGCCGCAGCTCCGCCTCCGCCCGGGAACCCGGATCCTGCCCAGCCCGGGGCTGGCTGATCCTGACAGGGCTCCCTTTTGTGCACGGTGCCTCGTCTAGATCCGCCTCCGCCCAATCCGGAGTTAATCCTGAGCCACACAGCAGCGCCCAACCAATCCGGATCCATCCCTCTCTCCCACTCTGGATGTCCCGGAACCCCGTGCGCAGAGCACCCAACCGCAACAGCCTTCTCCTCCCCTGCCCTCGACCATCCCGCCAATCCAGAGTCAATCCAGATCGAACCCAGTGTGTGGATTCAAACTTGGTCTAGTAGGATTCAATGCTCCATGCCCAAGATCTGGATCCAGCGCAGGGGCTCTCTACACATACCCCTAACCCGGATCAAAGTATCCCTGAGCCAGCGCACAGCACCCACTCAGAACCAGCCCAGCTGTCTGTATCCCTCCAGGGTGGCTTTATCTAAAAACTGCCCAGTGCATGAGTGCGTCCAAGAGAGCCTCAGGGAGCTCCCCACACCAGGGGTCTCAGCCCTGGGACCCCCACACCTGAGGGGACCCCCCTCCTGCTCTCCCCACAGGGACATGAATGTTTCAGTACTTGGCATGAGCAGCTGGCAGTGTGAGGGCAAGTGCCCAGGGGTCTGGCAGACCAGGATACAGAGACACACTCACGCTCCCCCCCCCCGTTCCTGGGGCCCGCAGGCTTTCAGGAGCCCCATGGGTCCCATCCCTGGCATGGGTGAGAAGCTGCTGGCTCCCCAGGGCTCTGTGTCTCTCCAAACTCGGAAGTCGGCCACAGCCTGGGCATCCTTCCCAGCCCCAGCCTGGACCCAGCTGCTTCCCTTCCTTATTTAGAGAGAGGCACCCGCTCCCTCCTCGGCAGCTTTTCTTAGGAATGTCTATTAATATCCGACGGAGCCCAGCCCAGCTGCTCCCATCACTCGGAGCTGGGACCAGTGCGCCCCTGGGCTCTGGCCCCACTCCTGCCTCCTCGGGCTCCGGGCTCTGGCCTCAGTGGCCACCCACGGCTGGAGGAGGCTCAGCCCTGAGGCAGCATCTGCCCGAAAGCCCTCACTGCTGGTTTGAGAGGGCCGTGGAGCCACCTTTCCCTCCCACAAGGAGGCCGCACCCTTCTCTGCCCTTAGCAGGCCGGGGGCCTAGGCAATGGGACAGGGCAAACTGCCCCCCCCCCCGCCGCTCCACTAACCCGGCAGGGATCAAGCACAGGCTCCATGTCGGAGGCAGGTTGAGTCACCTCAGGGGGAAGCTCTGTGCCCTCCCCCAGGAACCACAGGGGCTTGGTGCACGCACAGGGGGGATGGGGAGCAGGAACAGAGAGAAGGGGGCTGGACTCTCGCTGACGACGACCCTGCTTCCAGAGTAACACACTTGTTGATGCCCAAAGCGTCACACACCTGGGCACTGACCTTGCAGTGCCCCTGAGGGGATGTTCCCCTCAGCCAGCAGCCAGCATGGCCCCTTTGTGCCCCCTTGCTCTCAGTCATGGCTGTACACGTGGTATCCACTCCAGGGTCTGGAATGGCCTGGCTAGGGCAGGCTGGGCTCCAAGCAGCCATTCCTGGCCCTGGTCATTCCCATGGGCCCCCAGGGCTGGAGGGGGACTGGGGTTCCCCTTCTTTTGCTTTGCTGTGTTCCCAAGGACAGCACCCTTCCCTACATCCCAGAGGGGTGGGAGCCCGGATCCCCATGTAAACAGGAGAGCTCCAGAGGGTGCCAGGAATCTGAGCCTCCATGCAGGACAGGGCTATCTAGCCGGGGCTCCCAGCCTCTCCTCCAGCCCTGTAGTGATGGCTCCCCTCCCCAAGCAAGCCTGCGTATGGGGAGACGGGTCCAGCCCTCCCCTCTGGCCTGTGCTGCTGCCCCCTCCTGGAGAAAGGATGGGGAAGATGCTGTGAATGCAGCTCTCTGGGTGGGTGAGAAAATCCAGGCCTGGCTCTTCTCCCAAGGGCTGTGCTCAGCTGTGGCGGGGATGGGCTTGGCAAGGCCAGAAGCAAGCCTAGGATCCTGCAGTTGCATGGCAGCCTCCTCCCCTCCTTGGACTGAACCCTGGGCACTTCGCTGGCACTTGCCATCCATGGGGCTGTGACAGCGCCTCCAGGCACAGTTGGTGCTACAGCAGGACCCAGCGCTAGACAGCTGTCATGCCTGGCCCTTCGGCCACCATGCCAGGGCCACTTGGAGCCAAGCTGGTCCCATCCCCTCTTTCTCCAGGCCAGTCTTTCAGTGCAGGGCGTTCCACTCCCCGGGCGCAGAGCCAGGTGGTTCCTGCTGCTCCTTGTGCTCTCCGGCCGGAGGCTTCTTGGGGGTGAGATGTCTGGAGGAGAGTCAGGACGGGCTCTGGCCCCAGCCTGAGGAGCCGGTTCCTGGAATGCAGGAAAGGGAGCCATGGGGCTGAGGAAGCGCTGGAGCTGGGTAAAGACAGGACAACGCAGGGACATCTGAGAACTGGGGGGTGAGGGGGCTAGAAACAAGGAATAAACTCAGCCCCCCAAATAGCTGTAGACTTTGGCTGGCAGGAACCCCAGATCATCCGGAAAGAGGGATAAACACACCAAGCCACATGTCCCAGCTGGGCTGGAGATGAGCCAGTCATGGGGCAGTGGCACCCAGGAAAGGAGGCGGGCTGAAGGCAATAGGTCAGTCCCCCCCCCCGCCCCCTTTCTCAGTGGCCGTGGGCTCTTCCTTGGCAGGCCAGCCGGCCCTGGCTCTAGCTGGAGCCCCCTCCCTCCTGGGCCAGCCCACGGCAGGTGCTCAGCCCATGCGGGAGGGAGGAGCCGAGTCTCCAGTGTCTTGCTCCCTGGAGGGGTCGAATTCCTCGCGCGACTCCCTGACCTGCTCCTAATCCCCACGGCTCGGCCAATAAAGCTTTTGCTAAATTAGGTAAAATGGCCCTGCCACCAATCAGGGGGCGAGGGCTAACGGGAGGCAGCTGATAGGCTGTTGTGGGAGCGGCAGCCAGTGACACCCAATGGTGTGGTGCTGGGAGGCAGCGTGCTGGGCGAGGACAGTACAAATTGGGGGGCCAGGGGTGGAGGGGAAGCTCCTGGGGTCTGTGTGTTGCAGGGCGCGGTGACTCTGGTCTGTGGGCACCGCGGGGTGACCAGCCAACATGGTAAGAGCCTGTGCGGGAACGGCCTGGAGCCAGGCCCTACAGCAGGGGCCAAGGGCTTGTGCTTGCAGACTCTGATGTCGGGGAGCAGGAGCCGGGCTCGACTGTGGGGCACGTGTGCGTGGTGGAGGCACGTTCCCCCGGGGGGAGATGGCCAGCTCAGGCCCGTTGGAGAGGCTGGCACAGGAGCCACGGGACGGTCAGGTCCTGCAGGGCAGCGGTTATGCTTCAGGAGACGCCACTGCCCACGGGATCATGCACGCGGGCGACAGCGCCGAGCACAGGGCGGCTCCCGATCAGAGCGTTAGCAGGGCTGAAGGCGGTTGGGCTGGTTGTGTGAGATGAAGCAGGACTGGGGCTGCAGGGCCAAGGTCCCTGCGGGGGATGTGGTGGTGGTGGTTGGGTGGGGGCATTTAGGAAAACAAGGAGATGATGTTGCGATTTGCAGATTCATCCCATACTGTCCCCCCACCCCCGAATGGCGCTGACCCGGGGTGTGGAACAGGGCACGCGTACTAAGGGGTCAGGAGGGCTGGGTGAGGAATTGGCAGGGGCTGCTCCCATCTCACTCAGCAGGGAGAGGAAGCCCTGAGGCAGCCCCTGTCCTGCACAGGGACCCTGGCGTCCTAGCATCCAGTCGCTTGGGTGGGTCAGTGCTGCACTGGGGGGCAGGAGGCTGCGTTTCGGCTCCAAGGAAGCGGAGGTCTGGCTGGGATTCAGGAGCAGCGTTGAGCACAGGCTGGCCAGTAAGCTGAGCTCTGGGTCATAAGACACCCGTCTGCAGGCCTGCAAGCTCCCGCCAGCTGCTTGGGCCTGGCCCTCAAGGAGTAACTCAATCCGATTCCCAACAGGTGCGTGAGCCTGGCGTCTCGCTGCTCCCCTACAAGGGAGCCCAGTCTCTGCTAAGAATAGACGCGCACGTCCAGGTCTGGGAACGCCCAGCACCAGGTCCTGCTGCCGGTGTCGATGGAGCAGCCTGGCCGGGGCTAGTGAGAGCTGGGAGCCGGGCGCACAGGCTAATGCTCGGCCGCCAGGCTGCTCCCCCCAATCCCAATGACCCAGAGAGGGAGAGGACTCTGGGGGGGTGGGGGGTCGACCATGTGCACCAGCAGGGCAGAGGATTGTGGGAAGTGGGGGAGCTGCCCCTGGACCTGAGCCTGAGGGCAGGTCATGGCAGGGAGGGACCCGGGTTCCGGCAGCAGCAAGTGGCCATGAGTGGCCTGTTCACGCAGGCCCCTCCCCGTGGCCTGCAGGATCTCGGAGCCAGCCACGGAGCTCACCGGACACTTGGCAGGTCAGACGGGGCCTCCCCGCGGGGGTTGGCTGGGGACCTCCCAGGACGGTGCACAGCTGACAACGCTTGTGAAGTGCTGATAGTCTGTGTAAATCACATATGTAACACGCCCACGCCTGCCTTTCCCTGGCACACGCCCTGCACCCAGGGCCACGGGATGCCCATGGACCATGGTGGGCAGTGGCCTGGGTGGCAGGTGCTCTGTGGCAGGGCTCTGGGACGTGCGGCTGAGCCCAGAGTGCATGGCTGTGAGCTCAGGTGCTGGGGGTGGGTGGCAGTGCTCAGCCTTGGGGTCTGGGTGGCTCAGCGACCCGCCTTGCTTACACCCTGCTGCAGAGAGGGGACAGACCTGGCAGCTCCCCGCCTGCTGTGAGAAGAGGTGGCAGGGCCTGGGCTGGAGCTCTGGGTGAGCAGCTGTTTTGTTTGCCTTGCAGACGACGGACCAGCAGGCGGAAGCGCGGTCCTTCCTCAGCGAGGAAATGATTGCGGGTGAGTGTAACCGAGCCCCTCTGGGCACAGGGCAGGAGGGGCTGTCAGAGCTCCCCGCAGAGAGGGGAAAGGACAGGAGCTGCTGGACCAGGGTGACTTTGAAGGGGCACCTGCCCCCAGGACTCCCCCAGGACCTGCCCTCTCCTGGGAAGGGAAGAGGGTGATAGACCTGACCAGCACATCCTACTCCCAAGCCTGGGAGGGCACTGGGCTGTCTCCACGACTGTGCCCACCCCTCGGTACCTGGGGAATGCCAGGGGCTCAGAGCCAAGCAGCGCTGGCCATGCTGATGGGCGCTGGGCAGAGCTGAGGCTCGTTCTGCTAACTCGGCCCTGCCCTGCAGAGTTCAAGGCCGCCTTCGACATGTTCGACGCGGACGGCGGCGGGGACATCAGCACCAAGGAGCTGGGCACCGTCATGCGCATGCTGGGGCAGACTCCCACCAAGGAGGAGCTGGATGCCATCATTGAGGAGGTGGATGAAGACGGTGAGCAGTGTCTTCCTCTTGGAACAATCCCTGGGGAGGGGGCCGGGGCTGGCGGTTCCTGACCTTGGGGTGGCTTCTTCCCGCAGGCAGTGGCACCATTGACTTCGAAGAGTTCCTGGTCATGATGGTGCGGCAGATGAAGGAGGATGCCAAGGGCAAGTCGGAGGAGGAGCTGGCAGAGTGCTTCCGCATCTTCGACAAGTGAGTCAGCTCCGCCGGCCTGGCTCGGGGGACACGCATCTCCCCCAGCGCAGATGGGGGCGGAGACCTGCAGCGGAGCCCAGCTCAGCTCAGCGTGGGGGGTTCACATCACTGCTGAATTCTTCTGAGTCCTGCTGCCCCCGCAGGCTGCAGGAAGGTCCCTGGCCCAGTGGCCATTGACCAGGCTGCCTCACCCGTAGCCACCGACCTCTATCCCCTCAGTAACGTTGCTGCCTTTCTCTCAGCCCAGGGGATGCCCGTCTCTGCCCCAAGTTCCCTCTGAGCCTGAGTCATCCAGGCTCCTGCGTTAGCTGCAGAAGCAGCTGCACCAACTGCGTTGGCTGCTAGAGCAGGGGCCAGGCTGGGGGCCCAGAGTCCCCTGCAGCCCCTGCTCTCCGCCCGCCCAGCCAGCCCTGCTCAGAGCCGCATGCCCTCCCCCACAGGAACGCGGATGGGTACATCGATGCCGAAGAGCTGACCGAGATTTTCCGAGCCTCTGGGGAGAGCGTGACTGAGGAGGAGATTGAGGAGCTCATGAAAGACGGGGACAAAAACAATGACGGACGCATCGACTTTGATGGTGAGGCCCAGGGCTCCCTCACCCAGGCTTTGTGGGGCTGCCCAGGGCAGCTCTCACTCCCCCGCCCTTGGCAGGCCTCCTCCCCTCCTCGAGCCCAGCAGGATCTGTGCTCAGAGCTCTCCTAAGCCCCAACAGCTCCATCTCCCCAACCTCTCCTCTGAGCTGAGGGATGCCCCCCGGTACAGAGGGGTCTCAACTGGGTGCCGGGGCCAGGGTACCCTGATAGCCCAGCGCGTGGGGGTGTTTGTGAGAGTTGTGCTGCATGATGGGTGTGGTGCTGTCACGGAGTCCCCGGGCGATGCTCTGGAACTTCTCCCCACAAAGCCAGGCAGAACTTTGGGGAGCCTCCTCTCCCTTGGTGCAGACTTGTTCAGGGCAAGAAGCTCACACGGCTTCACCTCCTGGGTCTCTCCTTGGAGCATTCAGCATATGCCCCTCCGTGCACGTCCCACAGCGAGTCCGCCCAGGCTGGGTCCTGGGGGGGACCACAGGGTCCGCCCCCCCACTACGCAGTCAGACTCTCAGCCAGCCAGTAACACAGAGGTTTATTCGATGACAGGAACACGGTCTAACACAGAGCTTGTAGGTACAGAGAACGGGATCCCTCAGCCGTGTCCATTCTGGGGCCCAGCGAGGCAGACCACCCCGTCTGCCCTCACTTCCCGTCCCCAGCCAGCCCCAAACTGACACCCCCTCCAGCCCCTCCTCTCTGGCCTTTGTCTCTTTCCTGGACCAGGAGGTCACCTGACCTCTTTGTTCTCCCACACCTTTAGCATCCCCTTGCAGGGGGGAAGGGCCTGGCCATTAGTTGCCAGGAGACAGAGTGTCAGCCAGAAACTGAGGCACCCACACGGTATTCAGAGGAGACATTAAGAACAGTCCCACTGTGTCACAGGTGCACCCCCACCATCCCCAACCCAGCCCCTGAGCTCCCAGCACCCCCTCCCTAGCCCCTCCCCCCCCTCCCCCCCCGGCACTGACCATGTGTCTGGCTGCTTGTGCCTGCAGAGTTCCTGAAGATGATGGAAGGTGTGCAGTAAAGGACCGACATTCCTGCAAGCCAGGCCCTGCTCCATCTCCGCACAGCCAAGCCAAGCCTACTCTGGGAGCAGCCTCCAGCCAGAGCACCTGGTCTCCCCTGCGCTGTGAAGCGCTCGCTTTGTACAGTTCCACTGCTCCCTGAGACTGGCTCCCTTGTGGCCGTGCCCCGGGGCTGGTGGGCTGTGGACTCACCTCTCACATGGCTGGAAAGAGCCTTTCCCCCGTCTGTAAACGCTGTGTATAGTATTGAAGCCTCATTAAAAGGGTCAAAGGTTTGAACCTGCTGGAGCCTGGATTCTAGCTGGCTCTGATATGGGGAGTGGAGTGGGCGGGGGACCCTCTGGCCAGAGACCCCAGCACAGGCAACCAGGGAGGAGTCTGCAGGAAGCAGGTGGGGGGAGGTGGGCGTGACACTGAAGGAGCTGTCCGGGCCTCGGCACATGTCACTGGAGTTGGGGCAGGGAAGGGGAGGGGGGAGCGTTGCCAGGGCCTGGGGTGGGTATGACCACGTGTGGCCGGTCCAGCCCTGCTCACAGCACTTGGTAACTGCTCAGAGCAGCACCTGGCGCCCCACTCAGCAAGCAGGGCCATTGTGCCCCACACTGCTGCCATCTCCTGACAAGCGGCCCCTGCCCCCGGCTTGCAGCTGGGTTAGTGCCCGGCAGGCACAGGTGGCAGGAGAAGCAGTGGGCTCAGCTGGGCCGCCTGTGGAGCAGCTGGGCTCATGCTGAGTGGGCGGCCCCAGGGGCTTGCACTCTGGGCTGCCTTTCCCACATGGCCGCTGGGGACCAGGCCAGCAGTGAGCTCAGATTTTCCGCAGGGGCGGAGCTCGCTCCCTGGCAGCTCTCTGCACCTCACAGGGGCTGCGGTGCAGGAACCAAGCAGCAACCCAGGCCCTCCCTTGTGGGGCTGCAGGGTCAGCTGGAGGGGCAGGGCCCGGGACCAGGGCACCACCGAGGAATCCCTTTACCTCAGGGCAGGACTGGCCCACAGGGCACAGGGAACATGGGGGCGCTGTTATTCTGGGGGGTGAGTCACACTGAGCCCCTCCAAGCCAGGGACTTGGCAGCCATCACTAGCCTGGCATAGCAGAGAAGCTGCATGGTGATCCCACATCAGGGCCTCCTCTGCTCTCCCTTCCAGGAACCGCTTCTGCTCCACTCACCAGAGCCATCACAGCTCGGGCTGCCGGCCCCACCCCAAGGGGGCGTGGGCCAGCCCCTGTGCTGCAGGGCCACATGCACCACCATGGCCCAGGCAGCGGGGCACTGCCTCCCCCCAGGAGGGGCTTCATGCTTTAGAGGATCACTTTCAAACAGCCCCTTAATCATTCAGGGTGGAGAGGGAGACAGCCAGACTGGGGCAGGCCCTGGGCCAGGGGGCTGGGCCTGCTGCCCATAGCTATGCCCCATAACCCGTCAGCAGGTGGGATCCCACAACCAGGGAGCCCGGAGCCACAAGCACAGGCCACGGCAGCCCAAGACATTCCCAGCTAGGAAAAGATGCAACTTTGGGAGCCCCCCAAGCCAGGACTCCCCCCCCACGGGCCTCCTGGGTTAAACCCACCCATGGAAAACAGCGAGGCAGCACCATGCCCAGTGGCGGCTCTCGGCTGCCTGCCTAGACCTGCCGCAGCTCCCCTGGGACCCCAGAGCCCGCCCCTAACAATCTGCCTCAGGCTCAGCCTGGCCCGGCCAGAGGAGACTCCAGCACGGAGAGGGGAGCGAGGGAGCAGGCTGTGGCGGGGCCGACAGCCGGAGTTTGCAGGCCTGGCAGCGCCGGCTCAGGCCTGTTCCCACCGAGGGAACTGCATAGCATTGCGGTGACAGGACCGGTGCTGGCGTGTGGGAGAGTCCGGCTCCTTCAGAGGGCCGACAGCTTCGGCACAGGCTGCCCTCCCACTGGGAGAACAGCTGGAGCTGACACGAGGGGGCCTGCATCACAGACACCAGCAGGCCCAGCCTGCACGAGGCCCCAAGTGGCTGTGAGAGCCCTTTGGGGCACAGCCTCCCACCCTCAGCCAGGTGTGGAGGACCCCACGTCGACAGCAGGCCCCAGCACCAGCCTGCTGTGCAGCCCAGCCCACTGGCTGGTGCCGTGTCCCCATCCACCAGCAGGCACTGGGGCAAGCCACGCACAGCTGAGGCCCTGGTGGAGCAGGTCCTGGCTGGGCTGCATGCAGGCGCTGGAGAGGGAACACCCAGCAGCAGGGTCCCTGCCCTGGCAGATGTCCCACGTGCCCGACTCCCACAACATGGGGGAGGTGAGGAGGGAGTGTGCAGCCGCCCACACCTCCCTGAGCAAAGTCATTGTGTGGCACAGACAGCTGGCGCTGCAGCTGGGGGGCACGGCTGACTCGCCCCGGCTGCGGGAGGAGCTGCAGGAGCGGAGCAAGGAGGCGCACGAGCTCAGCAAGGGTAAGGAACTGAGCCCAGCCCGTTATCGCCTGGTGACTGCCTGCCAGGAGCAGGGCAATGGGGGGCGGGGGGGAGATGCCATGCTGCCCCGCCTGTGGCTGCCCCACGGCCAATGCTCCCAGCTGAAGGGCAGAGCAGCCTCCAGCCCAGCCCCTGGGTGCTTCCTGCACAGGGGCTGTGTGCTGGGCACCTGCTCTTCCCCAGGCCTGGGGCTACAGCGCTCACACAGCTTGGGCTGCTCTAGCAGAGCGCACAGACCACCCTGCCCATGGACCACCCAGCTCCTGCTTTCCTCTGCTCCCCAGGCCCGCCTCCCTCTCGTCCCGGATCTTCTGCCCCAGAGCCAGGACTGTCACTAGCAGCAGTCATGGGCAGTTTGAGAGCTAATGCTTGCATCCCTGGCCAGTGCCTTGTCCCGCTGGAGAGTAACAGCCAGCTCCCATTGCCAGGTAAGGGAGCTCCTTGAGCTCAGGTGGGGCATTGATCCAGGGTTCATCCCTCTGTGGGCCATGGGGAGGTTGTTTAATCTCCTCCCACTGCCCCTCGCCCCATTAGACCTGGCAGCTGGGGGCAGAGTTCTGCACCTGCAAGGGTGTGCATGGGACCACAGCCCTGGGTGAGAACATGCCACGTGGCTGTCTTGGGCAAGGCCGCTGGACAAGCACACGGCTGGCACTCAGGGCTCACCGTTTGGCCCTCAGGATATTCTCAGCTGGCTCACTGCTAGGGCAGCTGTTCAGTTACCTTCCACCCGAGCCCATCCGGTGCTGTGCTCTGCTAGCTTCCCTCCCAGGGATGGCAACACTGAATGCATGTCTCCCTGCAGGCCTGCGGAACATGCTCCTAGCCGGGCTGAGGCAGCCCCTGGCCAGCCCAGAGGAGCGGCAGGAGCTGGAGAGGCTGTGGGTGTTGTCCCTGTCAGCTCTGGAGCTCTTCCACCAAGACCTGCACAGGGCCCATCATCTCTGCCAACTCTTCCCCCTGCAGGGGCGGGGGGTGCAGCTGCTGAGCACTGGAGTCACCGGGAAGGCCACAGATGGAGGGCACAAGCCCTGGAGGAGGCCAAGCTGCAAGGGCGCCAGAAGCACAGAGCAGCTGGGTGCTGCCCCTGGCCTGGAGGAGCAGATTGAGCATGTGGGGACCATGCTGCTGGAGATGGAGACCAGAGTCAATGTCCCTGTCTGGACAGTGGAGGCCACAGAAGAGGCCGGGGCTGAAAGCAGCTTGGCCTTTGAGGCAGAGGGGTCGTGCAGCGAGAGACAGGCTGCAGAGGAGGCAGGTGGCCCAGGGTGCTGCGGGCAGCGTCAGGGCTGGCCCGCACTCTGCTGCACATTGTCATGACCAGCTCCCCATGCAAAGGGGCAGGACTTTGCTTGCCCCAGAAGACCCAGAACAGGGACCCTCAGCCACAGCAGCCCAGAAAGGCAAGTTTCTTTGAGCACATGGAGCCCAGCGGGAGAACCAGGAAGAGGTGCTCTGGCTTGGGGTAGGAACAGGTTGGCTGAGGGCTCCCCTGCCAGCAGGGCAGTCAGCTCAGCGAGCACATAGGACAGCAGTGGCAAGGTGAGGGAGCACTGCAGGCCATGGGAAGGGTGGTGAAGAGCCCCCCAGCACTGGAGGGAGTCATGGCAGAGGAGACTGCTGGGGGATTAATAAACCCCATTGTTCTCCCACTTGTGTTCATTCCCTGTAGAGCCTGCAAAGTGCCCCTGCCCCAGGGAACCATTTCCACACCCACAGCAGTGGTGGTGATGGAGGTGCCTGGAGGTCACAGAGATCTGTGCTTGGAATCCCCATCTGCTGGGGTGACTAGCCCCAGGTGGTGGGAGATCAGGAGCTGAGAGCTGCCTCAAGGCAGGGCCAGGCCCTCTTGGTTCAAAGTGTCCATGGCAGCCTGGCCAGAGGGGGCCACTGCGGCCCAAGACACTACCCAGCCAAATGCAAGTACTATGAGCTGTGCAAAACCAAAGTTAAAAAACGAGAGTTTATTTATATAGTAACCGTGGGTTCCACCTGCAGAATTAATTTAAAAACAGCGTATGATACAGAGTCCTGTACAGAGCAGTCAGAGGACAGTTCCAGAGAGCAGACAGGGACAGACAGACAGACAAAGAGCTGCAGCTTGGACAGGCATCAGGTCTCCTGGTTCTTCACCTGCTTTGCGTATGTTTCCTGCAGGTGTTTCTTGAAGGCTGGGGAAGGAGGGGAGAGCTGTTGGAGGGGGCAGACTCTGCAGAAGACCACAAGGGGTCCAGTCCACCCTGGGCTCTCTCCACTCAGGCTATTGTGGCTCCTGCAGCTGGCGAGAGGGTCACCGTGTGACAGGCTAGGAAGGAAGACACCCTCCTCTCCTGGGCCAGAGCTCAGCAATGAAGCCTGGCCGAGTGAGTGGCCAAGTCCCAGGCCCCCCATCAGGTACCATCCCTGGGGAGGGTGATTGTCACCCAAACAGGTCTGAAGGCAGCTGTCTTCCTCTATGCCCAGGCACTGGAGGGCAGCTGTAATCTTGTGCTGGGCCTGTAGGCAGCTCAGCCAGGAGTAACCCAGAGCCATGGTGCCTAATGGACCCCAACGCAAGACACTCACCTGCTTGGTTCTTCCAGAGTTCGGCCGCATGTGTGTTCAGGGGGCTCTCAATGTTCGGCTCTGAGGATTGGGAGATGCGAGGGGAGGGGGTCAGTGTGAGGATAGAGGAGGCTGCCTGTTTCTTACACAGCAACGCATTGCTGCCTATTAATTTCATTTGGTGACCCCTAGTTCTTGTGTTATGAGAAGTAGTAAACAACACTTCCTTATCGACATCAGTCATGATTTTATAGACCTCAATCAGGTCTCCCTTTAGCCATCTCTTTTCCAAGCTGGAAAGTCCCAGTCTTATTAATCTCTCCTCATATGGAAACCCTTCCATACCCTTAATCATTTCTATTGCCCTTCTATGAACCTTTTCCAATTCCAATACATCTTTTCTGAGATGGGGCAACAATATCTGCACACACTATTCAAGATGTGGTTGTACCATGGATTTATATAGAGGCAACATGATATTTTCTGTCCTATTATCTATCCCTTTCTTAATGATTCCCAGCATTCTGTTTGCGTTTTTGACTGCTGCTGCACATTGAGTGGATGTTTTCAGAGAACTATCCATAATGACGCCAAGATCTCTTTGAGTGATAGCAGCTAATTTAGATCCCATCATTTTCTATGTATAGTTAGGATTATGTGTTCCAATCCAATATGTTTTTCAAATGTGCATTACTTTGCATTCATCAACATTAAACTTCATCTGCCATTTTGTTGCCCAGTCACCCAGTTTTGAGAGATCCTTTTGTAGCTCTTCGCAGTCTGCCTGTGTTTTAACTATCTTGAGCAGTTTTGTATCATCTGCAAATTTTGCCACCTTTCTGTTTACCCCTTTTTCCAGATCATTTATGAATATGTTGAATAGGACTGGGCCCAGTACAGACCCCTGGGGGACATCACTATTTACCTCTCTCCATTCTGAAAACTAACCATTTATTCCTACCCTTTGTTTCCTATCTTTTAACCAGTTACCAATCCATGAGAGGATCTTCCCTCTTATCCCGTGGCAGCTTACTTTGCGTAAGAGCCTTTGGTGAGGGACCTTGTCAAAGGCTTTCTGAACATTTAAGTACACTATATCCACTGGATCTCCTTGGTCCACATGCTTGTTGACCCCCTCAAAGAATTCTAGTAGATTGGTGAGGCATGATTTCCCTTTTCTAAAACCATGTTGACTCTTCCTCAACAAATTATGTTCATCTATATGTCTGACAATAAATATTGTTCTTTATTATAGTTTCAACCAGTTTGCCCGGTACTAAAGTCAGGCTTACAGGCCTGTAATTGCCGGGATCACCTCTGGAACCCTTTTAAAAAATTGGTGTCATATTAGCTCTCTGCCAGTCATCTGGTACAGAAGCTGATTTAAATGATAGGTTACAGAGTAGTTAGTAGTTCTGCAATTTCACATTTGAGTTCCTTCAGAACTCTTGGATGAATACCATTTGGTCCTGGTGACTTATTACTATTTAATTTATCAATTTGTTCCAAAACCTCCTCTAATGAAACCTCAATCTGGGACAGTTCCTCAGATCTGTCACCTAAAAAGAATGGCTCAGGTTTTGGAATCTCCCTCACATCCTCAGCCATGAAAACTGATGCAAAGGATTAATTTAGTTTCTCTGCAACATCCTCATCTCCTTGAGTGCTCCTTTGGCATTTCCATCATCCAGCGGCCCCACTGGTTGTTTAGCACCTGGTCACATGCTCCCCACATGATGCCCTCTCCTCCCCTGGCTCACACCCCAGCCTGCTCGCTGTCCCCTGTAGCTGTCTTTCTATTTGTATCATGGTAGCACCTGGGAACCCCGGTTCGGACAAAGCCGCAATCATACCAGGCCTTGTACAAACCTAACAAAAGCGCAGTCCCTGCCCCAGGGAGCCGATGTGACGGACCCAGTATCAGATGAGACAAGTGATGGGGGTGCACAAGGAAATGATGACGCAATCAATACTGGTCAGCGTGATGGGCCACTCGGGTTCAAGAACATGCTTTGGGCAAGTAAGGGGAGCGAGAGGAGGCTGCCCAGGGACTCAGAGGCGCAGGACACCCTGGGGCTATCCCCAGGCAGCCTCACCTCCCAGCAGGCTCTGAATGGACAGCAGGATCGTCCGGACGTCGTAGAGCGCAGACCACTTGTCCTTGAGGATGTCCAGGCAGATGTTGCCCTGCGTGTCCACGTTGGGGTGGTAGCAGGGGGTGAGGAACTTGACGGTGGGGGCATTGTAGGGATACCCGTCGGGGAACTCCAGGGAAAGCTTATACCTCAGCGCCTCGTACACCTGGGGCAGGGAGGGACGGAGGGAGGGAGGAAGTAGCGAGTTAGCCTGAGGGACCCAGGCCCCTCCGTGCCCCAGGGAGGCCGGGCAGACACCCGGGGCCCCACTGCACACCCCGGAGCGGCCCCCTCGCTCACCGTCCCAGCGGCGCCATCGATGGTCCCGATCCACCGGAAGAGATTGTCGGACTCGGGGAAGGCGGAGATGCCTTTGTCGCCGGCCATCTGCGCAGGGACGGGACCCGGGTTAGGAGCCAGCGAGCCAGCGCCCCGGCCCCACCCTCCGCCGCACCCCCCCGGCCGGGCCTGGGCCCAACCTGCCCCGCGGGAGCGGCCGAGACCCGCCCCGGCCCAGCCGCAGCGCGGGCCCCGGGGCAGCCCCGGCGCCACCCACTCACCATCAGCGCCATCAGCTCCTGCTGCAGCCTGCGGGGACAGAGGGGACAGGGTCAGTGGGGCGCGGCCGCAGCCCCCGAGACAGACCGGCCCCGCCCGCCCCGCCCCCCTGCAGCTCCCCCGGCCCGACCGGACCCGCCCCCCTGCAGCTCCCCCGGCCCGACCGGCCCCGCCCCCCTGCAGCTCCCCCGGCCCGACCGGCCCCGCCCCCCAGCAGCCCCCCGGACAGACAGACCGGCCCCGCCCTGCAGCCCCCCGGCCCGCCCGGACCCGCCCGCCCCGACCCCCGGCAGCTCCCCCAGCCCCCCGGACAGACAGACCGGCCCCGCCGGCCCGACCCCCTGCAGCTCCCCCGGCCCGACCCGCCCCCCGGACAGACAGACCGGGCCCGCCCGCCCCGACCCCCTGCAGCTCCCCCGGCCCGACCGGTCCACCCGCCCGCAGCTCTCTCGACCGACCGACCGACCGGACCCGCCCGCCCCGCAGCCCCCCGCCCGCTCACCGCTTCCCCCCGCCCGCTCACCGCTTCCCCACGGAGCCGCGGGCCGCGCTGCTGCCGGGCTCGGCCCCCTTGCGGGCGGCGCTGGGGCGAGCCGCGGGGTCCGCGTTCTGCGAGGCCATAGCAGCGCTACTTGGCCCCGCCCGCGCTCCCGCGGCCGCTCGCTCCCGCTTCGGCGTTTGAAACGGACCTCCGCCCCCTCAGCCAATCAGCAGCCCGTTTTGTTTCGATTCAACCAATCGCGACTCGACGGGGACGGGGGCACCCAGGCAACCGGCTTCATCGACCTCAGGATTGGTCCGGTGGAGCGTCAATTACCCGGAATTGGCTGTGAGTGGCGACGCACACGGCTGTGGCCGAGAGGGCGGGGCAGGGCCCTTAAAGGGCCAGTAACCAGCAATTCCAGCTGGGGGGCAGCCCCAGCCTAAGGATATGGTGACCAAGCAGCAACTGTGAAAGATCCGGGGGGGAGGGGGTGTAACAGGAGCCAATGTAAGAAAAAGCCCCAAATGTTGGGACTGTCCCTATAAAATCAGGCCCGCCAGTCACCCTCCCTGGGGACCAGGGCGGAGGGGCCCGGCTGCTGGGAGAGGGTCAGGCCAGCCCAGGGCTCCGTGTTGCAGAGCAGGTCTGCACCACCCGGCCTAGGCAGCTGCATGGGCCTTTGCACCCACCGCCTCCTCCGCCCCGTGCAGCTAGCCCAGCCCCAGGGAACACACGCGTGTAACAAGGAGAACACCACGTGCTGTGTGCCAGGGAGCCCAGATGCTGCAGCACAAGCAGCTTGTTTTCCCACTGCAGCCCTTGAGTTCTCTATTCGGTAGCAAGCTCCTGGAGGCAAAGATCCCCCCCACGCTGCCTGGGCAGGGACTAGGGTGACCAGACAGCAAATGTGAAAAATCGAGGTAGGGGGTAATAGAAGCTTATATAAGAAACCCCCCAAAATCGGGACCTATGGTCACCCTAGCAGGGACTTGCAGGAGAGCTCGGTGTAGCTGAAAGCTTGTCTCTCTCCCCTCCAACAAAAGACATAACTTCACCCCACTTGGCTCTGTGGAGCAACGTGCAGATGGGGTGCTGGATAAGTCATCACTTCTGTCTATAAAATCACAGCTCCACAGAGGGGAGCCAGCTCAGCACAAACAGGAAGCAGACTCCAGCTTTAATGACAGCAGCAGATAGATGCTAGCAGGCTGGCTGTGGCTAAAGCATTGAGGAATATGGCAGCACTACTAAAGAACCTTCTCCCTGAGGAGGCAGGAGTAGCAACTCGAATGTTCTCTTTCCCAGGCCCCAAGAAGTGGGAGAAACTCTCACTCCTTCCCCCATTAGCTCTGTATAAGAAACAGCTCCATATCCCTCTTTCCCAATACAGCTATTTCCCCCCACGGTAACTACCTTTGCATGCGCACAGCAGGTTCTGGCAGCAGCATTTATTACAAATCTGTTTGTACACAGAGGATCTGAAACACGAAGTTCACACAAATAGAAAAGTGCAGCTCTGAAGAGAAGCAGGAAGCAGCCAGTGACTTTGCTTACTGCCAGCCACCACCGACTAAGGGGAATAGCCCAAACAGCTCTCAGGAGGTTTCATCGCAGCTGCTGCACTGCTTTTCCCTGTGGGCAGCATTCTGGTACCTGGGCCAACAAAAGCACAAGCCCCAACATGTCCAGTGGAACACAAAGGAAGGAAAGATAGGGAAACTCCCGTGAGAGTCCATGTTGTGACTGGGCGCCGCTTGGCAGGGAGGGTGAGGGTTCTTATGTTTCATGGGTTCCCTCTGGAGGCTGTGGGTCCCCTTCATGGCGAAGTGTCTCCATATATTTCTGCATCTTTTCAGTCATCCATGCCGGTGGGATAAAAGGTTTTAGTTCCTCCAGCTTCAAATCAAGAGAGCCCCTGGCGAGCAAGTGGGAGATAGGAGTGAGCATGTGGGGAGGGACACAGACACTGTCTAGTCACAGTTTCAGGAAAGCTCAGCACCCACTACTGAGGTAAGATTTTCCAGAGAGCAGGGCTCCCATGAGAAGTCTGATTTTCAGGAGAGTGCAGCATGGTGGGCACACACTGGGTGCTGAGAAGTCTCATCCCGGTCGTGGGTGCTGAGCACAAGATCGTGCTGAGATCATCTGGTAGTGCACAATACTAGGCAGGACCTTGCTCGCTCTCTTGTGCCCTGTGGACATGATGACTCCCCCATGCCCTCCCCCAGTCATTTCTTGTTTTATAAGGGCAGAGGTTTCAGCACAGCTTGCCTCACCTGTAATCATCACTGGCAGCCAGATCCTGAATATCCTCCTCTATGAGGAGGTAGGCCTGCAGCAATTGGGAAACAAGAGATGGTTAGGAGCCATTCTGGTTGAACATACACAGGTTAACAAGATTTTCCACTTGGCTACTGAGAAATGAGATCTGCCGGCATGAAGTAGCGGCGCTAGCTCTGTAAATAGCACCCCTCCCCCAATACCTCAAAGAAACCAGGTCAGGTGTGAGCAGAATTGCTCCTGAGAGTCCAGGGGAAGTGGTTTTCTGCATTTCACGGTTCCACCTTGCTCACTCTTACAAACCCTCACCATCATAACAGTTGCATCAAAGCTGGTGACTTCCTAGGCTGAAGCAACAGCTGCCAAATCTCAACCCCAAGTGACGAGGTGCAAAGAGTGGCCTGCCAGAGGGTGCTCTGAAAGGGGCTGCGGTATGGACGAGCCCATCAGCAAACCCAGGCCCCTGGAATCCCTGTTGCTTACTGCACTGGGTTCTGCTTATTTGCACACTTTAATTCTGAACCAGTTTACTTTATGATTCTCTCTCAGTCCCCATCAAGATCCCAGGCTGTGGCAGGAGCCAGGCCTGGCCACACTCACCATCTTGCCCCCTGTGGCCCTCATGTGCTGCTGTTCTGCCAGCCAGTGCTTGTCTTGAGGATCAGCCGCATACTGCAACAGAGCAGCAAGGTGAGAACATCACAAGCAACATACCATCACCATCATGGGGCAACTTCTGGGTGTGGACACAGAGCCCAGGCCCAGTCCTTCTTTGTGGAAACCCAGGGGGTAACCCCATGTCTCCCAGTAAGAGATCTTCCTATGAATAAGGACTCAGCCCCATGCTGCTTACTCCTCAAAGCAGAGCCTCTTGGGCCAGGCAAATTCATCCCCCCACAGGAAGCAAGTCTAGTGTATGACATTAGCTTTAATACAATTTTAAAATCTATTGTGAGGTAACATCCACAATGTACTCGAGTCCCTGCCCCAGGAGACGACAAGCAACGTCAGCAGGTGTGAGAGGGGACAGAACATATAAGCACAAGTATATATTACACCCCCCCGCACAAGCAAGTCCTGAGCAAACCCCCAAAAAGGAAGCGTTGTGCTGACATTTCTGACCTTAAAGAGATGGGGGTGTTTGATGTAGAGTCGCCCTCTGGTTCCTCCCATTCCGAGAGCCCTGAAACAGGAACATGGTGGGGGAAGGGGGGTTAGGCCTGTGCACAGGGGCAGCTGAAGTATGATGTATGGAGGCTTCCTTCTGTCCCCAGAGCCCGTGTCCTTCCCACTCTGCTTCAGAGAGCAGAGATATTTAACTAGTCAGAGGAGCACCATGGGCTCCAGCCCCAGAGACAGTGCCGCTGCCCCCTTCTTCCCCTCACCCAGAACCACAGGGCACAGAGCCAGCAACCCACAGGGCCATTCCTTACTTGTTTGCTCGAGATCCCAGCACAAAGGTTGTGGACTCAGTCAGCCGGGCTGGATCCCACTACAGAGCGATTGGGAAAGGGGCAGAGATTAGAAACCCAGAAGATCCAGATCCAGCACCCGCACTTTGAGCCTCAGATTTCTGTGGCAAACTCCTGCAGGGGCCCCACTGGCTCTGGTGGGGCTGACAAGCTGCAGGCTCGGGGGCTCCATGGAGGGGAAAATACACCTCATACCCTGACTGATCGAACAGGCAGTGGAGTTTCTCTGCCCTTCCCAGTGGAACGTGCTGCTCTGGGACAGATCATCCATAGCCAGGAGGAGTCTACGTCCTCCAAGCTGCTGGGCTGCACTGGGGAGTGCTCACAGGCTGTGGGTATGGAGGCAGGAGACGAGGGCCTCCACCCAGCCCACTGCTCTCCCCTCTTTGTCATTGCAGGGAGGTGGCAGAGCTGGGTAAAGCCTGGCCTGGAATCAGCCTCTGTTCCTGTAGGTGGCAAGATGATCCCTGCCAGAGGCAACGGGGAGAAGGGAGGCTGCATGGAGCACTACTGAGCTGAGCCAAGCCCAGTGAAAGGACAGCCAGCTGCACACTGTACCTTTGGTCCCTCCCGGCGCACTGGCTCACAAGATTTGAGCTTCCACCTGATGGGGAAAGAACACATAATAGGCCTGAATTCCCAGAGGGCTCATGCCAAGAAGCCACAGAAGAACTGAAATCAACACTGGATAAAAAGCACTAGGAAAGGGCCTGCCAGGAGCAGACCCTGTCGGGAGGGCTGGTCATCTTGCCAGCCCTACTAGATTTTACTAATCCAAGCTGCCTACAGCCTAAAATGATTCTGCTCTCCTGATTGGGATATACATCCCCTCCCCCTCTCCAGATAGAGCACCCCGAATCTCCCTCCGCCCCCACACACCCATTTCGTTGGTGCTGGATCCTCTTCCGCATCAACCCCTCTCCTCTCCAGAGTCCCACAAGACTCATGGCCCTCTGCTCTCTTGTATTACCCCTGGCTCCTCTGATCCCTGCCTTGAACCTTACCTGACAATACTCAGCTACACATTTCAGGCCCTTCCGTGACCCTCCCCCCAGCCTCACTGACCAGGCTCATTTAGCTGAAGAAAAGCTGTGCAGGTCTCACACACAGAAAGGCTTCTCTTGGCCAGGAGGAACCCCCAAGTTGAGCTCCAGACACTCCTCTTCCTTCTTGACTCAGACCTTCCATTTCCCTCCAGAGGCCCTACCCTGAATGCCAAGCTTGGCCATGAGTTTTCCTCTACATCCCCCATTGCTGCAAATCTGTCATTGTCACCTGCGCGATTCACTGCCCCTGTGTGCAGCTGCCTTGACTTGCCCACATTCTATGCAGGTCTCCATCTTCTCAGCAGATCTTCATCAACTCTGTTACTGCAATTTCCTTCTCTATGGCTTCTGAGTCCCTGCCCTCCTGTCTCCAGCATATGCACTATGCTGCCGTCTAACTGGCAGGGAGTGGGGCCATAGCACTCCCATCTATAGGTTCCTCATTCGCTTGTTTGAGCTTGCATTTAAACCCCTTCGTGGCCAGGCTCCAGCCAACCACGTGTGTCTTCACTCCCCTCGCCTGAGCCTCCTGTTTGACCATATGCACAATCTCACCACAGCCAAGAACCTTGTGCCCTGCAGCTCTCGTGTTTGGAACTGCCTCCCTGAAGGGCTTGGACTCAGAGAGAGGATGAGTCAACCTCAGCTGAAAGCATCTTGCCCACTTGGCAATCCATTTGTGTGAGATACACCAGGAGAAAGATAGCTGGGCTGCCCTACCCTTCCTCAGCCAGCCTTGTGTCTCCCCCCTTATCGCCACACTTACATGGCCACACCTGAGGCTCCACGATCATTCAGCAGGCTCTGTCCTGGAGGTCGCCCCTTCCTCTGCAAGAGAGAAATCCCTCATTTGCTCACTCACCTGAGAAGCACACGTGCATTCCCTGCTGGGAAGGCAGCTCTCCCAACCACATGATGAAACTGTTAAGCGCAGCTATAAGAAATGCTGAGACAGGGCAAAAGGAGCCAGCATTGCTGAGCAGAGTGGGAGCCACAGGCTGCCCTGGGGGCTGCCCCCTTCTTAACCCTCTCTCAGCCATAGGGAGGGAGCAGCCAGTGAGGCCTGCACAAGAAATGAGGGCCAAGCTTCCCCATGAGGCAGTGTGTCGGGGTGGAGTCCTTGCATGGTCCTTACCTTTTTGGGAACAGGGCTTCCTCGCCGACTCGATTCCTCTTCCATCTGCCGGGCACGCTGGCAAAGAAATTAGCGATGGGATGAACACAGCCCTTCTCCCTCCCCAGTCTCTAGCCACCCAGACAACTACTATCTTCTCTACTGCACCTAGAAATGCGTGCCACTCAAGCAGGTGGAACCACCCCATCCTGATCCTTAGAGATGGGCACATGGGGTTGTACCTGCCCAAGGCAGAGACCAGGCCTGGGCCCCTCACTGCTCTGTCCAAGTCCTCTCCTCTCCCAGCCTTCACTCTCCTCAACTCCATTTCCTCATCAGAAGGACTGACAGAGAGGCCAGAAATCCACTTACACAGAGGTCTCCTCTGCAGCCAGGTGGCTTTACAAAGGACAGACTGGCTAGGAGATCCCTGCTCCACCCCCATTACAGGTTCTGGTTCCATTTCTTGATCATCACTATCAACAGGTAAGAATCGAATACTGCTATGGGCCTCTCCTAGCTTCTGCCAAGCCACTGCTAGAGAAAAAGCAATTAGAAGCCCAACCCCAGACTCCCAGCCCAGGTCCCTGAAGTTCAGCCCTCTGTGATAGCAGCTCTACCTTTGGCACTGGCTGCTCATGGATCAGTCTGGGTATCACCTTCTTGCCATCAGAGAACAGCAGCTTGGCCTGTGGGGAGAGAGGGAAGGGTTATCTGCCTCCAGGAAGCTGCTGTACTTCAGGCGCCCCAAGAGGACAAGGAAGGAGGCTAGATGTGGGACAGGTTCTCCCCCCAAGAGGCATTCACAGATGGATTTGATTCCTATAATAACTTTTACACGTGGCATATCTGGCTCAGATCACTGGACTAACATGAACGCAGAGTCACAAAGGCCAGAAGGGATCCAGCTGATCATCTAGTTTGACACTGCCCCGACCCCCCGAACAACACAGGTCAGAGAACTTCCCTGAATTAATTCTTGTTTGAACTGGAGCAGATCTTCCAGAAAAACATACACGTATGATTTAAAAATGTCCAGTGATGGAGAATCCACCATGTCCCTTGGTATATTGTCACAATAGCTAATTACTCTCATTTTAATAATCTGCACCCTATTTCCAGTCTGAATTTGTCTCGCTTCAACTTCCAGCTGTTGGATTGTGTTAGACTTTCATCTGCTAGACCAGAGGTGGGCAAACTATGGCCTGCGGGACCCTCCTGCCCGGCCCCTGAGCTCCTGGCACCAGCCCCGCAGCCTCAGCGTGCCGCGTCGCTGGTGCAAGGCTCCGGGCAGCGGGGTTGCAAGCTCCTGGGGCAGCGCAGCTGCAGAGCTGCGGCCTGCCCTGGTGCTCTGTGCTGCACGGTGGAGTGGCTGGCTCCAGCCAGGGGGCGCAGCTGCAGCACCGCCAGCCACCAGGCAGCGTGGTAAGGGGGCAGGGAGCAGGTGGGGTTGGATAGAGGGCAGAGGAGTTTGGGGTGGTGGTAAGGTGGCAGGGGTGTGGATAGGGGTCGGGGAGGTCAGAGGGCGAGGAACGAGGGGGTTTGGATGGGTGCAGGGGTTCTGGGGGGTAGTCAGGAAGAAGGGGGGGTTGGATGGGGCAGCAGGGGGCAGTCAGGGGCAGGGTTCCGGGGGCGGTCAGGGAGAAGGGGTGGTTGGATGGGGCAGGGGTCCCAGGGAGGGGCAGTCAGGAATGAGAGAAGGGGTTGGATGGGGCGGCGGGGACAGTCAGGGGTGGGGGTTCTTCAGGGAGAAGGGGTGGTTGGATGGGGCAGGGGTCCCAGGGAGGGGCAGTCAGGAATGAGAGAAGGGGTTGGATGGGGCGGCGGGGACAGTCAGGGGTGGGGGTTCCGGGAGCGGTCAGGGAGAAGGGGTGGTTGGATGGGGCAGGGGTCCCAGGGAGGGGCAGTCAGGAATGAGAGAAGGGGTTGGATGGGGCGGCGGGGACAGTCAGGGGTGGGGGTTCCGGGGGCGGTCAGGGAGAAGGGGTGGTTGGATGGGGCAGGGGTCCCAGGGAGGGGCAGTCAGGAATGAGAGAAGGGGTTGGATGGGGCGGCGGGGACAGTCAGGGGTGGGGGTTCCGGGGGCGGTCAGGGAGAAGGGGTGGTTGGATGGGGCAGGGGTCCCAGGGAGGGGCAGTCAGGAATGAGAGAAGGGGTTGGATGGGGCGGCGGGGACAGTCAGGGGTGGGGGTTCTGGGGGCGGTCAGGGAACAGGGGTGTGTAGATGGGGCAGAGGTCCTGGGCCAGGCCACACCTGGCTGTTTAGGGGAGCACAGCCAATAAATTGAGCTCCTTAAAAGGCAGGTTTTCCAATCCCTTAATCATTCCCATAGTTCATCTCAGATCCCCCATCTCCAACATCCTTCCTGACGTGTGGACAGCAGAACTGGCCACAGTAGCGGCTGAACCAGTGCCAAAAACAGAGTTCATGTAACCGCTTTACTTGATTTCCCCGTCTTTCTTCATCCAAGGATCACATTCATCCTCTTGGCCACAGCATCACCCTGGGAGCTTGTGTTCAGCTCATTATCCACACAGGCCCCCAAGTCCTTTTCAGAGTCACTGCTTCCCAGGCTAGAGTCCCCCACGCTGTAAGCCTGGCCCACATTCTTTATTCCTGGATTTATAGGTTTACACTGAACCATATTACATGCATATGGTTTGCTTGCACCCAGCTTAACAAGTGATCCAGACCGCTCTATCAGTGACCTGCCCTTTTCATTAAAAGCAGCAAAGAATCCTGTGGCACCTTATAGACTAACTGACGTTAAGGTGCCACAGGATTCTTTGCTGCTTTTACAGATCCAGACTAACACAGCTCCCCCTCTGACCCTTTTCATTAGTTACCACTCCCCTATTTTTGTGTCATCTGCAGACTCTATCAATAATGATTTTAGGTTTTTGTTCAGGTCATTGATAACAACATTAAACAGCGTGGGGCCAAGAACTAATCCCTGCGGGACCCCACTAAAAGCACACCTGCTTGATGATGAGTGCCTGTTTACATTAGAGAGTGTCAGGTCCCCCTTTGGAATCCAGTTCATGTGTACCATGTTCATTTTGTAGCATTCTAAATGTACAGGACAAAGTCAAATGCTCTACAGCCACAGTAGTACATATAAGGCACGTTAGTCTCTAAGAGGCCACAAGGACTCCTCGGTTTTTTTACTATTCTCTTTATCAACCACACTTGTAACCTCATAAAAAAAATACCAAGTTAGTGTCACAAGATCTATTTTCCATAAGTCCACACTGTTTGGCATGATTTAAAGGAGGGTACAATAAAATCGAGCCCTCACTTCAGAGCCCTCAGAAGATTAAGGTATGCTTCAGTGCAGAGAGTGGCTTCTGTTGCCCCGCATAGCATGCCCGTTCTGATGTAACATGTTAGTAAGTGCTCTCCAACTCTCTAGGGTGCAAACTCTGGCTGAGGAAAGGCAAAGCTGATCATTCCCTGGGAGTCTGTAGCTCTTCTCTATTAATGAGCAGAAAATTGTGAAATCCAATTAAGATTTATTTACTTCAAATTTAAGATCAGACACACGCCTCTCCTGGAATGGAGGTGCCCCAACAGATAATTAGAATTAACCAAACCCCAGCATTAGAATAATTTTGCAGATAGGAACTCAGCCAGTTAGCCACCTACACAATGGGCTCCTCCCTGCCACTTCCTCATTCTGAGCCGCAAAACCTCAGCCCCTCCAATTAGGTTAGTCATGCCTGACTAACATAATTGCCTTCTATGATGAGATAACCGGCTCTGTGGATGAGGGGAAAGCAGTGGATGTGCTATTTCTGGACTTTAGCAAAGCTTTTGATACAGTCTCCCACAGTATTCTTGCCAGCAAGTTAAAGAGGTATGGGCTGGATGAATGGACGGTAAGGTGAGAAAACTGGCTAGATGGTCGGGCTCAACGGGTAGTGATCAATGGTTCCATGTCTAGTTGGCAGCTGGTATCAAGTGGAGTGCCCCAAGGGTCGGTGCTGGGGCCGGTTTTATTCAATATCTTCATTAACGATCTGGAGGATGGTGTGGACTGCACCCTTAGCAAGTTTGCAGATGACACTAAACTGGGAGGAGTGGTTGATACGCTGGAGGGTAGGGATAGGATACAGAGGGACCTAGACAAATTAGAGGATTGGGCCAAAAGAAATATGATGAGGTTCAACAAGGACAAGTGCAGAGTCCTGCACTTAGGCTGGAAGAATCCCATGCACTGCTACAGACTAGGGACCGAATGGCTGGGCAGCAGTTCTGCAGAAAAGGACCTAGGGGTTATGGTGGACGAAAAGCTGAATATGAGTCAACAGTGTGCCCTTGTTGCCAAGAAGGCTAATGGCATTTTGGGTTGTATAAGTAGGGGCATTTCCAACAGGTCGAGGGACGTGATCATTCCCCTCTATTCAGCACTGATGAGGCCTCATTTGGAGTACTGTGTCCAGTTTTGGGCCCCACACTACATGACCTGAACGAAACGGATAAACTGGAGAGAGTCCAGCGGAGGGCAACAAAAATGATTAGGGGGCTGGAGCACATGACTTATGAGGAGAGGCTGAGGGAACTGAGATTGTTTAGCCTGCAGAAGAGAAGAATGAGGGGGGATTTGATAGCTGCTTTCAACTACCTGAAGGGGGGTTCCAAAGAGGATGGATCTAGACTGTTCTCAGTGGTAGAAGATGACAGAACAAGGAGTAATGGTCTCAAGTTGCAGAGGGGGAGGTTTAGGTTGGACATTAGGAAAAACTTTTTCACTAGGAGGGTGGTGAAGCACTGGAATGGGTTACCTAGGGAGGTGGTGGAATCTCCTTCCTTAGAGGTTTTAAGGTCAGGCTTGACAAAGCCCTGGCTGGGATGATTTAGTTGGGTTTGGTCCTGTTTTGAGCAGGGGGTTGGACTAGATACCTCCTGAGGTCCCTTCCAACCCTGAGATTCTATGAAACCTGCATCAAACAGAGGACTCTGCACTGTGCCTCCAAGGCCACCACATTTGGGTATTTCAGACCAGGGAGAGCAAGTTCCAGAATCCTGGGGCCCTCACAAACAGTGCCCTGCCAGCCGCCCTCTCTGTTCTATAACTAAGGGATCCAATTTGAGTGCCTCTCCAACACAGGCGGTGGAGGCCTGGCCCAGGGAGAGAGGAGTTGATCCCTGAGGTAAGGCCAGTCCCAGGCGATTTAGGGCTGCAGAGACCAATGGGTAGCCAGTGCCAATCCCAGCGCATGGGGCCATGTGCTCCCAGAGAAGTGCCCCGCTCAGGCCGCGTTCTGCACCAGCGCCAGACTCTGGCTGGCTGTAAGGGGCAGCCCCCTGCAGAGCACACGGCAAGAGTCTGACCTTCAGGTGCCCCAGGCCTGGAGAACAGTGTCACGGTTGGGACGTGAAAGGGAAGGTCCCAACCCCCTGGCCAGGCACGGCTGCTGTAAGGCTGACTGGGTTACAGCAGTGATGGGGGCCTAGACTCGCCCCTGAAATTCCGTGTTGGTTGGCTTTGCATCAACCAGACTTGGACAGAACTAGGGAAAGGGGTGGGAGAGGAGCTGACTCCATACCCCTGGCTCCTCATCCGGGTCATGCTTTTGAGGCCAACATCACCACAGTGTGCATGAGCTGGAGAAGAGCATGCAGTTCCTTCCACCAGAGCCCTCTGCTGGCTGCTCCATACAACCAGCTCTCCCTCAGACCTCAGGGGTTCGGGAGCCAAATTAGCGATCAACGTTACCCAAAAGAGCCACAGGAATGTGAATTCATTGTTTCATTTACTGTATAATTCTCGGAGCAAAATGACTGACCATGTATTATTATTTTATTAACTACAACTCTTAATAACACAGTAAAAGCACCCTGATTGGTTAATAATTAAATCACACACGTCATGTAATGCAAAGAGCCGCAGGAGACACATTAAGGAGCCACTGGTGGCTGGTGAGCCGCAGTCTGAGTATCACTGACCTAGATACAAAGGCATGTTAGCAAGGACATTTTGTACTGTGAGGTTTTGGGCACCCAGCCTGTGATGTTCTGTATCCTCAGGAGATTGTGGGGCAGATATTTCCATCCCTGGGTTCTTTCTTACAAGGCTACTCCCAGAGGGCGGTGACCCCAGCTGCGTGTGGCAATAGTACATCCCTACCTGTTCTAGGCAGCTCCGACATGTTTCCTGGATGAGCTGCTCTGGGTCCACCTCCTCCCCGACGTTCTCTCTCACGTTAACTGCTGCCTTCTGGAAAAACTGGAAAGGAGCCCCAAGAGATGGTTAGAATGACGCTGGCTGCTCTAACCTCTTTTCACAGGGGGCTGGCTCCTTGGGACTAGGCTCTCATCTGCGCAGACAAAGTCAGGGGCTGCTCATGCTACACCTCTGCTCATGCTACAAGTGTCACGGAGTGTGGCGGAGTCCGGGCCCTGCAACCCCCACTTCCTGCAATTCACCATGACTCTCAGCCAGCCAGTAAAACAGAAGGTTTATTAGACAACAGGAGCACAGTCCCAAGCAGGGCTTGTAGGTACAACCAGGACCCCTCAGCCAGGTCCCTTTGGGGGGCAAGGATCTTAGACCCCGGACTTGGGGTTCCCAGCCAGCCCAAAACAAACTAAAAACCTCTCCAGCAGGCTCTCTTCCTTTGTCCAGCTTCCCGGGCAAAGGTGTTGACTCCCCTGGCTCAGGTTACAGGCTCAGGGTCCTGTCCCTCACCTAAAGTCACCCTCTGCTCTCCCATCCCCCATGCAGACAGTCCCTACTGCGTCACAACCACCAAATACCGCATGGTCATCAGGGTCCGCACTGAGCACATGGGATGCAATCCCATTAGGAAGTTCCGTGCCCCTTGGGAGCAGACTCCAGCCTCTCTGGTCACTCGCTGTTGTCCAGCAGAACTCATTTTTAAAGTTTCATCTTAACTGTGTGCATTTCAACTCCTCCAGAAGGGACTGCGAGCCCTCTGAGTGTGACCCTTTCAGGGTTAGACTGAGCAGCCCTCACCTGCCCTTCTTATCCAGTTCACAAGGTTGTGTGTGTATGTAAAGAGGGCGACAGGGCTGGGGTTTCACAGGGTCAGTGCCTAATAGCACAGGCTGGAGGTAGAAGGCTGATGTCCACCCAAGAGATTTCCCTTTCCTAGTGAGCTTTTACCTTCATGTATTTATTGAAGACAATCTGGATCTCCTCATTGATACTAGGCTGCAGAACAGCTCGCAGCAAATCCATGGAGACGGCAGGATCTGTAAAGCTGAACACGAGATAAATTACTCCACCCGCCCTTACTGCCACACGGCGCTCAGAAAATCCCCATGGCCCAGAATCCCACTCTACAATGCTGTCCCAAATGTTCTCCCCCATGTGGATGTCCACCAGAGTTTACAAAGCTCTACAAAGGACAACTCTAACAACACAGGCTGCAAGCTTATTTCCACTCCAAACCTAGCAGCAGAATTACCCGCTGACTCCAAACCTAGGTTTCCCAACACCCCTCTGAATTCATCACTGCCTGAAGCATCAGCTAGAGAGGAGTGTGGTTTGCAAGTGATGTAAAAGTATAACTGGGCTCAAAGAAGAACTAGATAAGTTCCTGGAGAACAGGTCTATCAGTGACTATTAGCCAAGTCACTGATAGACCTGTCAGGGACCCAACTTCACGCTCTGGATGCCCCTAAACCTCCGACTGCCAGAAGCTGGGATTGGATGACAGGGATGGATCACTTGATAATTTCTCTGTTCATTCCCTCTGGGGTACTTGGCATCGGCCACTGTTGGAAGCCAGGATACTGGGCTAGATGGACCATTGGTTTGACCCAATATGACCATTCTTATGGATCTCCAATTCACCAGGATTGAACAGGCTGCTGAGCCAGTGACCTGCGCTACCACTAGACTTTGGGACATCTCACAGTGACCACCACCACCACCACCTAGCAATTGTAGAGCATTTCAGTCTTCAAAGAACTTTACACACACTACTTCCCTGGGTAAAGAGCCCCATTTTACAGCCAGAGAAACCAAGACTGAGATCAGCAAAATGCCTTGCTCAGCACCGCACAGGGAGTTAATGGCAGAGCCAGGATTAGAATTTCTGAGTTCCTATACACTGTGCCTTTGCTCAGTCTTCTAGACCATGTTGCTTCTTCCTGGTATGAAGCCCCATTTGCTTGGGTTTAATCCTATTGTTTGGCGGGTCTGGTGGGTGTCAGAGGAGGCTCTTTTTAACTGCCTGAGACAAGATAATCCCTGAGTGCCTGCACAGCTCGCGATGCAGCGAGACCCTTCAGGGAGCCCACGGCGTCTCCAGCAGCAGCCGCCGCCGCCGCCTCCCAGGAGTGCCCGGTGTCTGGATGAGCAAGGCTGGGCACCTGCTGTCGATCCCCGCACGGCGAGCTCCGGGGGCAGCTCGTACCTTGTTGTCATCTGCGAGCGCCGACCCCGCCGCTGCACCTGGCGGTGCTTGATCATGATGTTCCAGGGGCTCTGCAGGGGGAGGAGCAGAGGGGGGTTGTGGCGAGTGTGCCCGGAGAGGAGCCCTGCCCCCGCCCACCGCAGGGCCCCGGCGGGGCGCGGGGGGGGGCGGCTCTGGGCTGTCGGGCGAACCCTACAGGCCGCCCCGAGAGCGGGGGCCGCCCGGCGCCCCCCCTCCTGTCACTGCCCCGCCCCGTGCTCACCAGCTGCCCGTCCCCCTCCTCCGGGCCCCCTGCCCCCGGCGGCCCCGGCTGCTGCTCGGGATCCCGGGCGGCCCCCATCCCCACCCGCCGCACCGGAACTGCCCTGACGTCATCACCTCTGCGACGCACTCACCAGTAGGAAGCGCGACGGGCTGCTATGGCAACCGGGCCGCCATCTTGGGGGGGGCTGAGTCCCAGTCAGTGGTGAGGGGCTCTGGGCAGCCCCCCGCCCCCGCCCGTCCCGTCGGAGCGCGGACAGGCCAAGCCGCCGCCAGGCGCGGGCGGGGAGTCCGGCTGGGGAGGCCCATAGACCCCCGGTCAGGACAGTCCGCGAGTCTCCCGTTCCCAGCTTCCGGCTAACAGGCCAGGGCCACCATCCCGGTGAGGGGCCTGGTCTAACCCTGTCCTAGGCTTGGCCTCCACCGCCTCCTCCGGCAGGGAGTCCCACCGGCTGACTGCAGACACGCGGCCTCTCGTTCGTTTTAAACCTGCTGCCTGTTCATGGCATTGGGTGGCCCCTAGTTCCTGTGTTAGGAGGAGTAAATAACACGTCCTTAGTTACCGTCTCCACACCTGTCATGATTTTAGAGACCTCTGTCATTTCCCCCCTTAGTCGTCTCTTTTCCAAGCTGAAAAGTCTCAGTCTTATTACTCGCTCCTCATACGGCAGCAGTTCCACACCCCTAATCATTTGTGTTGTCCCTTTCTGAACCTTTTCCAATTCCAATATCTCTTTTTTGAGATGGGGCAACCACATCTGTACACAGTATTCAAGATGGGGTTGTACCATGGATTTATGGTACATTTAGAGGCAACATGATATTTTCTGGCTTATTATCTATCCCTTTCTTAATGACCCCTAATCACATCAGGGGCTCATTCACCTACACATCTACTAATGTGATATATGCCATCATGTGCCAGCAATGCCCCTCTGCCATGTACATTGGCCAAACTGGACAGTCTCTATGTAAAAGAATAAACGGACACAAATCTGACATCAGGAATCATAACACTCAAAAACCAGTAGGAGAACACTTCAACCTCTCTGGCCACTCAGTAACAGACCTGAAGGTGGCAATTTTGCAACAGAAAGACTTCAAAAACAGACTCCAAGGAGAAACTGCTGAGCTTGAATTGATTTGCAAATTAGATACCATTAACTCTGGCTTGAATAGAGATTGGGAGTCATTACACGAATTGAATCTATTTTCTTATGATAACTAGTCCTACACTCTTGTCAACGGCCTGTAATTGACCATCTTGATTATCACTACAAAAGTTGTTTTCCTGCTGATAACAGGTCATTTTAATTAATTAGCCTCTTAGAGCTGGTATGGCATCTTCTCTGTATGTGTATATATATATACACACACACTCTTCTTATACACCACTACCTCGATATAATGCCACCCGATATAACACAAATTTGGATATAACACGGTAAAGCAGTGCTTCGGGGGGAGGGGGGGGGGCTGCGCACTTTGGTGGATCAAAGCAAGTTCAATATAACACAGTTTCATCTATAACACGGTAAGATTTTTTGGCTCCCAAGGACTGCGTTATATCGAGGTAGAGGTGTATGTTCCATTCTATGCAGCCAATAAAGTGGGCTGTAGCCCACAAAAGCTTATGCTGAAATACATTTGTTAGTCTGTAAGATGTCACAAGTACTCCTGTTCTTTTTAATGATTCCCAGCATTCTGTTTGCTTTTTTGGTTGCCGCTGCACATTGAGTGGATGTTTTCAGAGAACTATTCACAATGACTGACTCTAAGATCTCTTTCTTGAGTGGTAATAGCTAATTTAGATCCCATCATTTTATATGTATAGTTGGGATTATTTTTCCAATGTGCATTACTTTGCATTTATCAACACTAAATTTCATCTGCCATTTTGTTGCCCAGTCACCCAGTTTTGTGAGATCCCTTTGTAACTCTTCGCAGTCTGCTTGGGACTTAACTATCTTGAGTAGTTTTGTATCATCTGCAAATTTTGCCACCTCTCTGTTTACCCCCTTTTCCAGATTATTTATGAATATGTTGAATAGGACTGGACCCAGTACAGACCCCTGGGGGACACCACTATTTACTTCTCTCCATTCTGAAAACTCACCATTGATTCCTACCCTTTGTTTCCTATCTTTTAACCAGATACCAATCCATATGTTATGCTGGGATTTAGAATAATAGAATATTAGAGACCTCAGGAGGTCATCTAGTCCAATCCCCTGCTCAAAGCAGGACCAATCTCCAACTAAATCATCCCAGCCAGGGCTTTGTCAAGCTGGGCCTTAAAAACCTCTAAGGAAGGAGATTCCACTACCTCCCTAGGTAACCCATTCCAGTGCTTCACCACCCTCCTAGTGAAAGAATGTATCCTAATATCCAATCTGGACCTCTCCTACTGCAACTTGAGACCATTGCTTCTTGTTCTGTCATCTGCCACCACTGAGAACAGCTGAGCTCCATCCTCTTTGGAACCCCCCTTCAGGTAGTTGAAGGCTGCTATCAAATCCTCCCTCACTCTTCTCTTCTGCAGACTAAATAACCCCAGTTCCCTCAGCCTCTCCTTGTAAGTCATGTGCCCCAGCCCCCTAATCATTTTCATTGCCCTCCGCTGGCCTCTTTCCAATTTGTCCACATCCCTTCTGTACTCAGGGGACCAAAACTGGATGCAGTACTCCAGGTGTGGCCTCACCAGTGCCGAAAAGAGGGGAATAATCACTTCCCTCGATCTGCTGGCAATGCTCCTACTAACTAACTTCTTGTTAACATCTGGAAATGCTAGCAGCCGGGGTGCAGTCTGTGTTACTGTGCCACGGCCTGTGCCCAGCATGCTGGGCAGCTAATGAGAAGCAGCTGGCTCCACCTCAACCCCTCCGAATGCCCTTTAAACAACACAGATCTTGATTTTCAAATGTATGTGCGGCACTGCCTGTTTTGCATACGTGTGTGCATGAAAATCCAGGATTTTGCATCAGAATTTGCAGGCAGATGTTGTAGATCTATCCTGGGACACAAGAAGGATTTTGGACACGGCGTAAGCTGCTGCACTTGGAATCCAGTGCCATTGAAAGATCATCCTTACGGGCTCCCCACAGATCAGTCTGGGGGAAATTTGGCACTTGAAATTTATATAAGATGATTTTTAAATCAAGGAAATTAGCAGGGTCTTCTTTCTGTCAACCCAAAAGGGGCTTATCATAAAGAAGACAACACGAACTGGAGAATGTGTGCTGTGGTTATTTGTCATCTCTCCCACTTCCTGTGTGGTGCTGGTTCCATAAAGTAGCTAGGTGTTAAACTGCCTATAGATTTGCTCAGAGAAGCATGAGAGTGTAACCCATACTCAGAGCAGCTGCAGAGACCTTTACAATCATTTACAGTCCTTGAAATATGTATTTGCTAAAGCAGTAAAATACAACTAAATAAAGCAAGAGGAGAGAAAAGTGGATTGAAACTGCAGTTTAGTGTGCAGATGAAACACAAATATGTCATGGGGCGTTAATGAAGAGGAAATCCAGCCCTTAGAACTTGCCTGACTATTTAAATATTTTAAATCTTATACTACATGAAGAAACAGTCTTTCTCCACAAGGTCATTTGTACTAAACCTTTAAAAATGTATGTATATACAAAGAAAAAAAACGTAGTTGTCCAAAATTGTGCACAGCTATAACTGCTGAATTTACAAGAACAATGGGATGTTTTGTCTAGTAAAGTATCCCCCATTAAGATAGCTTTAAACTTGAAAAATACAAGAAAAATTGTACTATTAATTCCAAATCAGGAATAGAGGGATCTTGTAAAGATTGGATTTGGTATCTAACTCAGTTCACCCTATGGAAGTCAGAGGGACCACAATTGTAGACATTAACCCATTTGCTTCATCATATCATCAGTAAATATTTCCCTCATTCCATCTAAAATAAGCTGGAATTTAACTGGGAAAAAAAGTTGTTGAAGCTCCAATCCTCCATTGGGAGCTGGAGCTTGTTGTCTCTTCTGCACCTCCCTCACCAACCCAGGAAACATTAGGATTGGATGAATATGAAAGATGTCTCTCCTGTTTTGTAATCTGATTTAAAACTTCATCTTGATCAGTTACAAAGCCGAGCACAGTCAGAAGGGTTCAACATATGCATTTATGAACTAAACCTTTTTGCTTCAATAAAGGTTTGGATATAGGCAAACAAAAGCCCTTTCTATTGATTTGGGTGGGTGAAACTTTAGCATTTCTTCTAGTAAAGTGAGCCAAGTGATGGGAGGGTTATCTCTTTCAGACTCTTCATTCAGGCCTAGTTCACAGATGCTGGAGGCACTGGACTTCTCCAAAGCCTCCAGCCTACAATATAAAGGAACACTACCGTGTATTATATTGTATTATATTGTTTGACAAAGATTTACTAATTTTTGGCCAGATTTTATCTGCCTATGCTTATATTTTATCTATCAGCATGCATTAAAATAGCACCCAAAGACATCAGTCAGAATTGGCACCCCCGTGTACTGTGGCGCTTTTCATACATACAGGAAAAAACTCTCTTTGTCCCTGAAGAGTTTACAGTCCAAGACAAGACACCGGAAGTGAGTGTGATGAACAAGAGGAGAGAAGTGGGAAGGAAGGCCAAGTGTAGTAATAAGCTCATATCGGTACATCGGTTCACTGGAGATTTGAGCCTGTATCCATTGAAGTCAATGGGAGTGTTGTCCTTGACTTAATTGGGTCAGGATTAGGCATTTTGTGGGTAACGTGATTGTCTGAAATAATTAAAAAGTTTTTTCCCCACAATCAATCAATAATATCAGCTCTTCTGAAGCACCCTTCAGCATGGTCATCGTTGACTGGCTGATTTCTGGACGATATCCCAGCAGAAGTGTGGATGAGGAGTCTGAAAGGAGAGAATGTGTTGGCCTTACGGATCAGTTCTATATGCAGTGAGCAACATGGAGGGAGCATGAAACCCTTTGTGGGAGGAGCAGAGCAATGGCTGCCCAAGTCTGAAAGGAAGAAATAATGGCGCTAGGAGTGAGAGTGGGGAGATGCTCGGTTACAATTTAATAAATTCCTTATCACAATCTGATGAACTCGTGACCCATCCCTTTGCCCCCATGCTCAGGCTGTGTGGCATTTAGGGTTCCAGCTAGTACGTCATACTGTGTAGCAGGGTTTGATGAAGAGCCAGCTTTCATTTTCTGCAAAGCCAAGCCCACTTGTTTCCATTTACTAGAACAGGAAGCTTAGAGGGCACAAGTACTCCTGTGACTGCAAGCTGCCCAGACCATGGAGATCCTGCACTTGGGTGAGTCCTCATTAGGCGTTTATTCATCACCTTCGTATTTCTTTCTCTTGTTGGCTGTGTTCCGTGCCAGGAGGGTGGGGAGTGTACCCTGCAACAGGCTGTGTGTTCCAGCAAGGTGAGGGCCTGACAGTGAAGCAGATCAGGCCAATGTTAAGTAGAATTCCCTAGGGCAGGGTTTCTCAAACTTCATTGCTCCATGACCCCCTTCTGACAACAAAAATGACGACATGACTCCAGGAGGGGGGACGGAGCTCACCTAAACCCTGCTGCCCGGGGGTGGAAAGGGTGTGGTGGTGGCAAAGCCCGAGCCCCACCAGCCCAGGCAGAGGCGGGGGGAGGAGGGGCAAAGCTGAAACCCAAAGGCTGAAGCCCCGGGCGGTGGGGGGACCTGTAACCTGAGCCCCACTGCCCAGGGCTGAAGCCATTGGGCTTCAGCTTTGGCCCTAGGAAGTTGGGCTTGGGCTTTGGCCCCAGGCCCCAGCAAGTCTACGCCAGCCCTGGTGACCCCATTACAATGGGATCACCGCAACCCACTTTGGGTTCCCAGCCCACCGTTTGAGAACCACTGCACTATGGGATGGTGTGTGGTACATTCCAGGGGGAATGTTATTACCTGTCTGAATGGCTGTAACTTGGGAGTGGAGTTTATTCTTAAAACCAAATTCAATCAGGGCCTCTCCTCTAATAGCCTCCTCTCTTATTATTGTTTGATTTGCATCCTGGCAGTGCCAATAATATGCCAGATACGTGGGGAGACACATCCTCTGCCCCAGATGTCGCCTAAAGAAGGATGCAAGATGATTTTGTGGTTAAGAAGATTTAGGTTCTGTTCCTGGCTCTACAACAGACTTGCTCTGAGACCTTAGGCAAGTTGCTTAATCTCGCTGAGCCTCAATATTCCCACCTGGAAAATGGGGATAATACTTTCCTACTTCCAGTGTGGTTGAGACTAAATACATTAATGTTTGTGATGTGTTCAAGGCTCTATGGTAACAAAAACCCTACCCTACAGAGCTCTTAGCGCGTGATAGCAGGGTCTATGTGGCCAGTTAGTGCATGGCAAGCTAGTGTGCTGTAGATTTGCACCCTGACCTGCCATTCACTCTGGGTACATCTACATTTTGAGCTGGAGGGATGATTCTCAGCTCAAGGAGACATACCCACGCTAGTTCTGATCAAGCTCTCGCGCTAAAAATAGAGCATAGCTGCAGCGGCATGAGCAGCAGGAAGGGCTAGCTGCTCTGAATGTGATCCTCCTGAGACACTAGGTGCATACTCTGAGTAGCTAACTCCACTCCCTGCTTGTTCCGCTGTGGCTACGCTCTATTTTTCATATGCTAGCTCGCTCTGAGCTAGTGTAGGCCTGACTCCTTGAGCTGGGAATTTACACCTCTGGCTCAAAGTGTAGACATACTCTAAGTCTCTTTGTAGACAAGACCCAAGACACAATTCCTTGCTCTGCTACAGACTTCCTGTGTGACCTTGGGCATGTCATACAGTCTCTGTGAAATGAGAATAATGGTACTTGCATACCTCATAGGGATGTTGTGAGGATAAATCACTTAACAGCTGAGACGTGCTCAGAGACTACGGTAATGGGGGCCCTGGAAGATACTCGCATCTATGAAGAGCGTGCACGCACTGTCAGAGAAGTGATTGCTTTCTCGTTCATTCTCCCCGGCGTCTGAGACTCCTGTGTTATGATCCTATAGTGTGACTCAAACAGATTCATTGAAGCAGAGCATCTGAAGGACTGTGTAGAATTCCATACCTCTGGCTTGAGAGGATGCAATGGCTCTCTTTCCTAGTTCCTAGTTTGGAACCTTTTTGTTAATTTTTTTTACTAAGGGCTTGTCTACACTAGACGGTGTTTGTAGTACAGCTATACCAGTTTAGCTATATCAGCAAACCCTCGTAGTGGACATACAGCTTATACTGGCAAAAGCTATAAGCCAGTATATTGCCAGTATAGTTTGTATTTAGTCCCTGAACAAAATAAGCTATATCAGCAAAATAACTTTTTTGCTGGTATAACTGTGTCTGGAGCTGTTGCTAGCATAACAATGTCAGTTAGAGGTGTGATTTTTTTCACACCTCTAACTGACATAGCTATGTCATAAGAACGGCTGTACTGGGTCAGACCAAAGGTCCATCTAGCCTAGTATCCTGTCTACTAACAGTGGCCAGTGCCAGGTGCCCCAGAGGGAATGAACAGAACAGGGAATCACCAAGTGATCCATCCCCTATTGCTCATTTCCAGCTTGTGGCAAACAGAGGCTAGGGACAACATCCCTGCCCATCCTGGCTAATAGCCATTGGTGGACCTGTCCTCCATGAATTTATCTAGTTCTTTTTTGAACCCTGCTATAGTCTTGGCCTTCACAACATCCTCTGGCAACAAGTTCCACAGGTTGACTGTGCATCGTGCGAAGACATATGTCCTTTTGTTTGTTTTAAACCTGCTGCCTATTAATTTCATTTGGTGACCCCTAGTTCCTGTGTTATGAGAAGGAGTAAATAACACTTCCTTATTTACTTTCTCTACACCAGTCATGATTTTATAGACCTCTTGTCACGGAGTTTGTGGGAGAAAAAGCCCTGCACCCCCGGCTTCCTGCGATTCACCATGACTCTCAGCAAGCCAAACAGAAGGTTTATTTAGATGACAGGAACACAGTCCCAAGCAGGGCTTGTAGGTACAGACAACAGGACCCCATCAGGTCCATCTTGGAGGGCCAGGGAGGCCAGAGCCCTGTCTGGGCTCCCCTCCATGTTCCCAGCCAGCTCCAAACTGCAAACTCTCCAGCCCCTCCTCTGGCCTTTGTCTCTTTCCCAGGCCAGGAGGCACCTGATCTCTTTGTTCTCCAACACTTTCAATTGGCACCTTTGCAGAGGAGAGGCCCAGGCCATCAGTTGCCAGGAGACAGAGTGTCGGCCATTCTCTGTGCAGACAGCATCACACTGGCTCCCTAGGGCTCTGCAACAATCACACACCCCTAGACACTTGAGAAATGCATAGGGGAAACTGAGGCACCCACACAGCACTCAGAGAAAACATTAAGAACATTCCCACTTCATCACAGCTCTATCATATCACCACTTAGTCATTTCTTGGCCAAGCTGAAAAGTCCCAATCTTATTAATCTCTCCTCATACGGAAGCCATTCCAAACCCCTAATTCCAATTCTAATGCCTTTCTTGAGATGGGGCGACCACATCTGCACAGAGTATTCAAGGTGTGGGTGTACCAGGGATTTCTGTCCTATTATCTCTCCCTTTCCTCGTGATTCCCAACATTCTGTTAGCGGGCAAAACTTTTAAGTGTAGACCAGCCCTAGGTACATGTCAGCTGTTCCTGGCTGCCACACAGAAGACTAGGTGGGGACGAGACCCAAACTCTTAGCCCACCTAGAAGTGAATAAGTGTCCATGGGACACTGGCCATGCTGAGAGCATTTTAATAAGTATTTTGATACAGGTAAGAAAAGGAAGAAAACAAAACAAAAATCAAGTTAGGGGCTTAAATAAAATTGGCCTGATTTTCAGAGGCACTGATCACCCACAACTCGTTTTGAAGCCAGTGGGAATGGCAGGTGCTCAGTTCCTCTGAGAATTAATTTAAGTGGCTAATTTTGGATGTAGGGAAAACCTTTAGGCAGCCAGGTTTGAACATGTAGATCAATATGTAAAACAAAGGCAAACTGTGATTTTTATAATAGTTGTAAAATTTAAAAACACATTTTGAAGGCGACTGAGTGACTTCGGTCTCATTCTGCAGTTACCAAGGTGCTTTAAATGTCATAAGTCTCTTTCAAATCAATTCATGGCAACTCAGAGAAATAACAGTCACCTTTCTGTAACTCCTCGGACAGCTCAGCCAAAGGACTCGGGGACGAGGCGTGTGTCACGCAGAGATGGAGAAGGTGTGCTGGAACCTGCAAGCGCCAGTAGGTGCAAGAGGCATGTGAGTGGGCAGGCACAGAATTGACAAGGAATCCTCCCAAAGTGACCTGGGTTCCAGCCCCGGTGGAAGCAGCTCCTGTTGCTATAAAGATTTATTGGTGGCCTTTCCTGGATATAAGTCTGGGGAAGCAGGCTGCTAATAACCCTGATTCTCCCCTCTCATTTCTAGCTCTTTGTTGCCTATGGTTTCTGCAAAGAACAGCTGTGGCAGCTGGGTCCATAAGAGTCCAGTGTGGGGAAACAGCAATCCTACCGTGTCCCACTGCTGCTGGAGGGATGCACAACTACTGGGCCATTGGCTGGTACAAGGTAACCATATTATTAACCATCCTGGAAAGTCACAGCCATTCCGAGCCACAGCAAATTTCATTATAAGCTTCTCATGGCCACCAAACCAAGCGCATGTCTCCCTGGGATCCTGTCCTCCCTACATTATTTCACAAGCTGTGAATTGTTGGGCAGATAGGAGAATAGACCCAGCGAGGGACTGTGGCAGTGCTTCTTTCTGTCTTATTCCTCTGGACTCTTGGAGGAGGTGGTAGCTCCTCCATGCACGTTGTCTCAATTGGGCTGCACCTGTTTCATATGAAAGAAACATTCATTTGCACATGCAGCTCTGCTAGCTGGGTGACCCACTACCTAATTTATACAAGCAAATGGAGCGTCACCCACTTTTATGGTCACAGTCAGCTGTGCATGCAAATGTTTGCACAAAAATGGAAGTCAGCATGTTTGGATCTAAGATCTCTGGCAACAGTCCATTGCTCATCCCCGTTCAACATCTGACATGCTAATGGCGCTTCTGTTGGGGCACTGCAGGTAGCCAATGAGAGTCATGAAACGGGGCTGATTCGGAGACATGAGAACAGCACGCATGTGTATTCAGGGACCCAGAGGGAGTTCCTGATGGATGTGCAGCAATCCCTGGTCATTCCTGAAGTCCAGCCAGAGGACTCTGGTGCGTACCGCTGTTCCCTGTGGGCCAGAGTTGGGCATTTCAATCAGCAGGCAGACATTGTCCTGCAGGTATCAGGTGAGTTGGCAGCACAATATTAATAGGGCTGGAATCAGAGCCAAACATCACAGGGATACAAAAGCTTTGAAAAAAGACGTGGCACAGAGCTTTTGGCTTCCTCCAGCAAAAGGCAATGGGAGAAAGAAACTAATGAGATTTGGAGTGATAACCCAGGTACATAAAGTAGGTTGTTCAGTTCGTTGTAGTTCCCAAGCCTTTAACCTCAGCCCTGAGTAGGGGGCAGTATAGAGCTGTGCCTGCCCAGGAAGGGCCTGTGATTTGGAGAGTCACCATTCCTCTCCTGCTCCCCCTCTTGCACCTGGGCGGGGGAAGTGAGCTGTGACACCTTTTGAGCCTGCAGTTTAGTTCCCCCCTCATGCCTGGCCAGGCCAGCCAGAACTCTGCCCACTTGCTCCCAGGGGAAGGGTGCTGCCTCTGCTCTGCACCTGCACCTGCACCTGGACCCAAGAAAGTCACCCACAGGGTGTGAGGCCTTGCTCTCCTGCATAGCCACACAGGACCAGGGCACAGTCTTTCCCTATGTTTGTGAAATCGAAGTGCTGCTAGATTCACCTCTCTGTGTGCGTTTCAATAAAGAAATGTTTGTTAAAATTATGGAGTTACTGACACTAAGAAAAGTATTTTACAAAGGTTCAAAATTATTAACATGTACAAAAGTGGAAAAAGGATGCAGGCTAGAGATGGCGAGTTGTTGCCAAATGCAAGAAGCCTGTGACTGTCTCCTAGTGCTGCAGGACCGTGCCCTCCCAGAGAAGGGCCTTTGGACTCCTTTGTGGGACTGTCCACCAAGCGGCCAAATGCAGCCCTGGTGTAAGTGTGTGCCACGTCATTGAAATCAGTGAGTCACATCTGCTCAGGGCTGAATTTGGCCCAGTGTCTTTGTTTGCTGCATTGCTAACTTGTGAAAGTGCCCTGGGACAGGGAAGAGAAATTGGATTTGGGTTCCAGGTTATGGAAATGATTGCCTAATTATTACCATCAGTCCCTGAATTCCTCTACCATTTGTCATACAACGTACCTGACCGACAGTTTAGGCCTGTATAGGAACTTAGACAGATGTCACTTCCCCCAGGAGCTATATGCAGCCATGTCTGGGTTAGAAATCTGTACAACTGTCTAGTCACCAGTGGCACTGCACAACAAATATTTGATTCATCTGAAAATCCAGGCAGGGATTTAGGAAGCCAGACTCTGATTTCCTGCATTGGAATCTGGCCAAGAAACCAAGGCAAACACTCCTGCTCTTGAGAAAAGGGTCCAGGGACCTCTAGGGATGGAGCATGGGTTCTGAACTGCCTCAGAAGCTAGAGTATTGCCAGTTCCATTGCCTGCAGCACCTGGGTTTCTCTTGGAGGTCTCCCATGTAAGCGTTGACCTGGCCTGGTCATGCTTAGCTCTGAGAGCTAACACCATGCCTCAGTAGTGTGGCTTCGGGCTGTGAAGTCTCAGTACATTGAAACCTGATCACTGTGTGCTATTGCTGGGGTAGTTTGATATTTCACATCAATAGCTGGGTGTATCCAGAGTGAGTTGTTATTTGCTGCAGTTCTCACCTCCCAGGGCACCAGCCACCTAGATGGAGCAATTAACTCAGTGGTGTTTTCAGTCTAACAACGATTAATAACAACAATGCAGGATAAACAACTGACTGTTTGGGATGAAAGCCATGAAGCTGCCAGGTGTGGAATACTGGAAATGCAATAGAAGAAGGTGGATCACTCAGTGCTGGCATCAGAATTGAGCCACAGCCGGGAAGAGTGGAGCAAACCTGTACTTAAAACCTGCTTCTTGCAAGGAGCCTTCCCACACAGATTTCCTCAGCAGCCTCCCACCCCGAATAGCTGCCTCTCTCCCTGAGCCTGACTGGAAGCACTCTGAGGAAGGGATCTTGTCTTTCTAGGTTTCATGTGAAGAGCCACATACTGGTTCAGAGGTATAGAAATAATGTCCAGTTCCAACCAATTCCCCCTGCATCCCTTGCTCCTCGGGGCTCGGGGGAATAAGAACTATTGCCCGGCCAAAAAGCTGCAGCTTTCATACTTCAGCCATTTCTGGGCCTGGTATCTCATCTCCTGCTTGTGCCTGGTGCATTTGTGTCCTGTGCAGGCTGATGGTGAGGACCTCCTGACATACTTCACCCCCCATTCTCTCACCCACCCTCCTGTTGGCCAGTTAATTGAGTGGGGAGGTTTTCTCTACTTGTCTGCCCTCAAATGCTCTGGGCCAGAGTCTGACCTGAGTCACACTTGTGTAAATCCAGAGTAACTCTATTTAAATCAGTTACTGTCCCAGTAATGGAAGCCATGGTCTGACCCACTAAGTGGTACAGCTTGGAGACAGTCCGTCAGCCTGAAACCACACCCAAGGAAAAGGAGGGTAAATTTGGTGACAATATATTTAATTTTTAATTTACTCATGAATAACAACCCACCAGATCCCCTCGCGGTAGTCAGAGGTGGGGCTGCAGATACCAGTTGTGGCAGTTTGTAACTTGAGTGTGGAAGCCCCATATAGATCCCAGTTTTTTGAACCCCTTTCTCCCCCAGCGTGAAGTCTAGCTGTCAGTAGTAGGGGCTGGGGGAGGTCACTTTCTTTTGGTCTGACCTCAGCCCTGGGGTAGAGCTAGCACTGCCTGTACCTGGCCTTTTGTCTTCTCAGAGTGCTCAACTCTCCAGTCGGCCACATTACCCAGGGGGACTCTGCTGCTGGGTTCAGAGCAAGGGAGCAGCGTGAGCCCTAATTCCACCTGCTGCTGGGGGAAACCGGTTCCTGTCCTTGCTACGGTCCTGGGGCTGTTGGCTCTCAACTTGGGGAAAGGGCTGCTCAGCCTTGCCTTTGCTCTGGTGAGTCTCTGTGGAGCCAGGAGGGTTTTACAGGGTCAACTGGCCTGGGAGTGAAGATGGGAGTTCAAGGCTGCAATTTGTGAGGGAGAGCTCTCATCTCACCCCCTCTGAGAGGGAGTCCCAGCCAAAGGACACGAAGCCCCCTGGGAATGAGTCTCTGGTTGGGGCAAGAGGAGGATGCAAGGAGAGCTGCTTACTGATGAGATTTGAGAAAATAATAAACATGCTGCACTTGGAATCGACTTGCAGACCAAGAGCAACTTCAGAGCGAACCTGCTCAGCCAGCCCCCTGTCCCTCATTATGTCTCTCCAGAAATGGTGCCTCCTGGGGCTGTGCAGGAAGAAGTGCCTCCTGGAGAGGGGTGGGAGAATGGCTATCCTGAATACAATTTGCTTTCCTCTGTGTGAGAATGTGTCTATCCCCTTTGTGTTACATTACAGCCAAAGGTGGGTCAGACAGAGGACAAGCCTAGAGGAGAGAGAACAAGTGGAGAGGGAGTCCAGGGTGCTTTGGAATAATCTTGACTCCCACTCAGCAGTGAAACTTTTGCCCTCATTAATCCAGACTCCAAAACCCAGTGGGTTCCAACAGCACACTGAAGCAAAGCCTCACCCAGCCTGGAGTACTGTGGGTAAGGGTGGGCTGAGGCGAGTCTCAGATGGACGGCCCTGTTTTCCAAAAGTGTCCTTTAAAATATTGTAAATGCAAAACTATGTGAATAGCTGCTTGAATATGGAACAACAACATAAATGCAAAGGGGACTTGCATTTGCAAATTGGAGAATTAGGCTTCAGCCTCCAGATCTGCCTGTGCAAAGGCTCATTTATGTGCAAATAATCTGAGGGTGAGTGGAGGCCAGCTGAAAGTGTGGCCTTTAAGGCTGAAGCTGTAATTTCAGGAGCTAATAACCTTTCTGCTTTAATGATTCTCTCTAGGTGATTGTCGTCATTCTGAAAGGAAAGAGAAGGAAAAAAGTAGGAGAAAGCCTTTAAGGAAGAAATGAGAAGACGATGGAAAGAGAGAGATTTGCTTTTTTGACAGAGGACTTGGAACTTGCTTGCATGAACTAGGAGCAGCTGCATTTGCAGCTCGAACCTTTAGCACTGTAAGTAGGGTCAGAGCTTAAATGACTCCAGTAGCTTTGAATGACTTGAAGTCAGCTAACTTTGCCCATAGCCGCAAGTCTGCTTTTAGCATTTCCTTTTGAAAAACGCTGTGTCTGCTTTGAATGTCCCAACTCCAAGCTCAGGTCTTGGGGGATGTGTGGAACGTTTATATCCAGACACAAGACTCACTCCACTCTCTGCAGCCACTTTGAGGCAGGGAGTGAACATGATCAACAGAGAAGAAGCTGGTGAGATTGGAGAAAGAGAGGTGCCATCTGCTCTCTGTGGGACGTGGACTCCTGATGTTTTTCTCAGAGTTCTGTATATTGTTTTAAAATACAACCGCATACCATAACTGGTGAGACAAGGTGTGTGCATGTCTGAGTGCTGATTACTGCGTTCTCCCGCTGCAGTGGGACAGCAGCTGAGGAGGGACTCTGCTTTGGAGTTTACTCTAACCTGGCTTGCCTCTGGATTCTCTCAGTACTTTTCTTTCCTAGTATTTTAATGCCACTTTCTTTGTGCTGTTAGGTGAAGTTTGTGGATGCTCTGAACGTGTCACCTCTCCCCTCTGCCCCCAAATGGTCTCAGGGAGTAGAAGAAACACACCTAAAACTTGGGGACCTGCATGGTTGTCTGGGTACACCATGGAATGCTAGGCAGAGTCGCTATGCATGGCCCTGTCTGTCTAGGTTTGATGGCACACCCTTTGCCATCCAGGTGTCTTCAGACCCCTGTTAGACGCATTTGTAGTAGGAAGCCTGTTCCTGGTAGCGTGTACAGTGTGCAAGACCTAAACATGTGGGCAGGGCTCAGATTGCCTCACAATTTACAAAAAGGAAAGAATATAAACCAGGAAACTACAGGTCTGTGAATCTAAATTCAGTTGTCAGTAAAACTCTGGAGACCATAAGCAAGGGCGGGTGGAGGGAAGAGGTTGCAGAGACAGAAATTATTAGCAGAAACCAATTTGGTCCATGCCAGAGTGATCTAATCTCCCGGTGAACAGGGCAAAGAGGCGCCTGATGAGGTGAATGTGGATAATGCTGGTTATCGAATGTCCTTCCATGTTGTCTTGACTCTTTCTTCATCCATTGACTTCAATTGGAGCTTTGCTTCAGGGCTTCAAGATCTGGCCCTTATAAAATCGACCTAATTTTGTAGTGTAGACATACCCGTAGAGTTAGGCCACATAACCTGCACAAGTCAGTCTGGGAGCAGAAGCCAGGCATGTGAGCTGGGTATAGCAGGAGCCTAGTCAAATGAAGGTAATTGAAAGGAAAAGGCCCTGTAAATGGCACCAGGTCGTGGAGCAGATTGGTCACAGACACTATCCAGAAGATTTAAACTTGTCACAGGAGAGGCTAGGCAAGGGTTGGTGGGCATAGCAGGAATAAATAGGAAGTCATCCACTTGGACCAAAGGTTACTCTGTGGACAATGAAAGGGACTCATGGGGTTATGTTGGCATTGCCATGAAGTGGTTGCTGTTTGTTCAGCTGCAGCCCGAAAGACGAAGAGGATTGTATTCTGCACCAGAAGGAGACTTGTAAAGCAGACAAGACATGTTATAAAGCCCTGGCCAAGCCAGGGACAGGCCCCTCCTGGACTCCTGCATCCAGTTCTGGGCACATCACCACCCTAGGGAATCACAACTTCAGGAGAAGGGCAGAGAAGAGCTGCTGAACTGATCACATCTATGGAGAGCCTTCGTTCTGATCACAGGCTAGAGAGCCGACGTCTGTACAGTCTGGAGAACAGAAGGCTCCAAGGCCGGGGTGGGCAAACTTTTTGGCCCAAGGGCCACATCTGGGTGGGGAAATTGTATGCAAGGCCATGAATGTAGGGCAGGGGTTGGGATGCCAGATGTGGGAAGGGGTGCAATGTGCAGGAGGGGGCTCAGGGCAAGGGGTTGGGGTGCAGGAGGGGCTCAGGGCAGAGGATTGGGGTGCAGCAGGGGGCTCAAGGCAGGAAGTTGGAGTGAGGGGTGCAGGAGGAGTTCGGGGTCTGGGCTCCGGCCTGGCACCGCTTACCTTGAGCAGCTCCGGGGTGGCAGCAGCGCACAGCGGGGCTAAGGCCTGCCTGCCCTGGCCCCGTGCTGCTCCCGGAAGTGGCCAGCATGACCGACAGTGGCTCCTGGGGGTGGGGCAGGCAGGCGGCTCCGCCACGTGCTGCCCTTGCCTGCGGGTACCACTGCCGAAGCTCCCTTTGGCCGCGGTTCCCCATTCCTGGCCAATGGGAGCTGCGGGGGGCGGTACCTGCAGGTGAGGGCAGTGCACGGAGCCCTCTGCCCCTCCCCTCCCCCAGGGGCCGCAGGGACGTGGTGCCGGCTGCTTGCGGGAGCGGCGCGTGGCCAGGACAGGCAGGGAGCCTGCCTTAGCCCCCTGCGCCACGGGCCTGGCAATCCCGCGGGCCGGACTGAAAGCCCTGATGGGCCAGATCCAGCCCTCAGGCTGTCGTTTGCCCACCCCTGCTCCAAGGGGTGGGGAGGAGAAGCTTTTATAGCATTTCAGCACCTCCGAAGGACTTAGGTGAGGAAGGGGGACTCATGGAGACTCCTGTCATTGGGGATGAAAAAGAAATGATATTTGCATTAAAAATGCACAGAGGGCGTTTGCTGTTTCCAATCCTCAGCCCAGTGAGGCACTGATAGAATCTAACTGATTGGGCCTCCAGGGAAATGGGCAGTCGTACGCGTGCCCATGGCTTGTCAGTAAGCAAATGGGATCGGTCTCCTAATCTATGCATAGCCCCGTGCAAATCAGCCTGGTTCTTGGGGCTCCAGAAGAAGTCCCCCACAGGTGGCCTTGGTAAAGAACTTGGGAAGCTACTGCCTTCCTCTGAAGCCTGGAGCAAGGACTCTGCTGGGCTGAGAGGGTATATCCTATGTGACCTGTTCTCTGCGGTCACCAATGTCCCTGGGCATTGGTGGATCTCAGTCCCTCCGCTTTCCTCCTTACGTTTCTTTGCTTTGTCTTCCAAGGCAATTTCTAAACATGACAAGGTCCTGTTCAGATCCTTATTCTGTGTGGGCAGGGACAGATACCTGGAGCTGGCTCCTTAGAACGTGGAATTAGGCTAAACTATGGGAGGTCCTTATAGCTGCTTCCTCCCACACTTGAACCAGCTCCACCTGGGTGTGACTTTAAATTGCAGCTGGCTCAGCTCTGGGCACTCAGACCCAGCTCTTGGCAGCACCATGAAGTCAGGGGGCCTCTTTCTTCTCCTGGGGCTCTTTACCTTCTGGACAGCGCTACAGGGTGCACCAACAAAAAGTGAGTACAGGCAGAGAAGGGATGAGGGCATGGAGGGGAGACCTGGCATGGAGGGGCAGGGGCAGTGGGTGCTTGGAAATACCTGACACCTTAGTTGGTTTGTCTCATCAGTGGCCTGACGCAGGGACCACTAGAAACATCTCCGTTGTCAGAGCCACTGGCACAGGGATGGGACTGACCACAGCAAAGACAGGGTGAGGGGATGAGATTCCCTCGGAGCAGCAGACAGGATTACAGACCAGCTGGACTGGCCGCACACTGCGAGTTCCCGAGATGCTGAGTGACAGGCACTGAGGGCCAGGCATCCGAGGGCTCAGGCTGGCAGGCTCTGGACTGTTTGAGCTGGAGGCTTTTATTATCAATATAAGAATATGCAGGCGCCCAAACTCTGCACTACAGCATCAGCGAGGGGGAACAGGGTTGTCTGAGGTTGAGGAACCCAGGTACAGATGGGGAGAAAAGAGGGGAGGCTCTACCCCTGGTACTTCACGTGGGTCCCCAAGGCTGTTTCTGCTCTGAACTCTGTTTCTCATCTCAAATGTGAAACTCGGCAGGGAAGCCCATCAGGAACAGCCTTTTATGGGCTGCTGGGTGCTCCTGATTGCTCAGGACACACAGACCTGCTTTCAACGTGCTCTCTTCTTGGTGGGGTTTGTTAACACAGAGCAAACCTTGGGTGCTGCTGGCATTTCAGCAGCCAAACACTAACTTTGCAGTCTTGGAAAGCATCCCCATATGACAGCGCAGCCCTTAGCGACACTACTGAGCCACCCCTGAAAAGCCTCTGGTCATCTGCTCAGATCTCTGAGAAAGGGTCTGTTTGGTTTGGAGCATTGTGTGCCGAGTGTAGCCAAACGGGGCATTTGGAGAAAAAGCCAAAAACAATCTATGCTGCTGTTTTCCCAGTGGGGCGCTTTATGCAAAACACTTGATTCCTTCTTGACTGATCAGCTGTGCCCATATTGCTGGGCCCTCAGTTAGCTCCCAAAGGGCAAGAGCTGAAATGTCTCCCTTGGCCCAGAGCATGTACTCAGGGAAGGAAGGTCACTTTCCTGTGGCTGAAGAAAATCAAAGGTGGGGATTGCAAAGTCCTGAGTGGTGGAAATGTCCATGCTGTCCATGCGCCGTGGAGAAATGCCCTGCGTCTCTGTGAGCCTGCCACAGCTCCCATTGGAGTCAGCTGGATCAGGTCCTTCATTGTTCAGCCACGTATTGCCATGTTCCATGTTGACCATCCTGTAGAGTCCTTTTATCTAATTCAGCCCAAAGGCTCGAATGTGAGTGCCGGAGATCAGGCTCCTTCAGCCATGTTTAGGCCCCTAAATAGACTTCCATGGAAGCTGTGGGTGCTCAGCACCTCTGATAATGAGGCCACTTATTTAGGTTCCTAAGTGTGAGCTTAGAGGCCTGGGTTTGGAAATGTGTGGCTTTCATTTCTCAAGCAGCTTGCTAAAAATCCATTCCAAGGAGTTTCTAAGGCTCCACATTATCTGCGTTATCACACAGTGATAGTATTGCCACAAACCCATTGGATGGCTGATTGCCACAAACCCATTGTGGCTGATGCCACAAACCCATTGGATGAGTTGGAGTTGTGTGCCTGTTTGTCTAACTGCACTGGAAGAAGGTGGTAACAGTAAGAAATCTTTAAATACATCAGAAGCAGGAAGCCTGCCAAACAGGCAGTGGGACAACTAGATGACAAAGTTGTTAAAGGAGCACTTGGGGAAGACAAGGCCATTGCAGAGAAGCTAAATTAATTCTTTGCATCTGTCTTCACTGCAGAGGATATGGGGGAGATTCCCACAACAGAGCTATTTTTTTCAGGGGGAAGAGGGGGGTGATAAATCTGAAGTACTGTCCCACACAGATGTGTCAATAGAAGAAGTCTTAGAACAAATTGACCATTTAAACAGTAATAAGTCACCAGGACCAGAGGGTATTCACCCGAGAGTTCTGAAGGAACTCAAATATGAAATTGCAGAACTACTAACTGTGGTATGTAACTTATCGCTGAAATCAGCCTTTGCACCAGATGACTGGAAGTTAGCTAATATAATACCGATTTTTAAAAAGAGCTCCAGAGGCGATCCTGACAATTACTGGCCAGTGACCCTAACTTCAATACCCGGCAAACTGGTAGAAACTACATTAAAGAACAGACTGACCAGACACCTAGATAAACATGATTGGTTGGGGAAGAGTCAACACGGCTTTTGTAAAGGGAAGTCACATCAATCCATTAGAATTCTTTGAGGGTGTCAACAAGCATGTGGATAAGAGTGATCCAGTGGATATAGTGTACTTGGATTTTTAGAAAGCCTTCAACAAGGTTCCTCAACAAAGACTCTTAAGGAAACTAAGCAGTCATGGGATAAGAAGGAAGGTCTTCTTGTGGATCAGTAACTGGTTAAAAGATAGGAAACAAAAGGTAGGAATAAATGGTCAGTTTTCAGAATGGAGAGAGGTAAACAGTGGGGTCCCCCAAGGATCTGTCCTGGGTCCTGTACTGTTCAACATGTCTGTTAATGACCCGGAAAAGGGAGTTGAAGAGGCAAAATTTGCAGATGATACAAAATTATTCAAGATTGTTAAATCCAAAGACGACTGCACAGAGTTACAGGGGGATCTCACAAAGAAGGGTGACTGGGCAACAAAATGGCAGATGAAGTTCAACACTGATAACTGCAAACTAATGCACATTGGAAAAAAATAATCTCCACTCTACATATCCAATGATGGGGTCTACATTAGCTGTTACCACTCAAGAAAGATCTTGGAGTCACTGTGGAGAGTTCTCTGAAAACTTCAGTTCAATGTGCAGCCACGGTAACAAAAAAAAGCTAATGGAATGTTAGGAACTATTAGGAAAAGGATAGAAAATCAGACAGAAAATATTGCCACTGTATAGATCCCTGGTATGCCCACACCTTGACTACTTTGTGTAGTTCTTGTCACCCTATCTCAAAAAGTATACAGTGGAACTAGAAAAAGTTCAGAGAAGGTCAATAAAGATGCCCAAGGGTCTGGACCTGCTTCCATTGGATTAGGGCTGTTCATCTTAGAAAAGAAAAGATAAAGGGGGAATACAGGAACCCACAAGGGGAGAAGCAATTCTCGATTTAGTCCTGAGTGGAGCACAGGATCTGGTCCAACTGGTAACTATAACAGAACCGCTTGGAAATAGTGACCATAATATAATAACCTTTAATATCCCTGTGGTGGGAAAAACACCTCAACAGCCCAACACTGTGGCATTTAATTTCAGAAAGGGGAACTATGCAAAAGTGAGGTTAGTTAAACAGAAATTAAAAGGTACAGTGAGTAGAGTGAAATCCCTGCAAACTGCATGGACATTTTTCAAAGACACCATAATAGAGGCCCAACTTAAATGTATACCCCAAATTAAAAAACACAGTAAAAGAACTAAAAAAGAGCCACCGTGGCTTAACAACCATGTAAAAGAAGCAGTGAGAGACAAAAAGGCATCTTCTAAAAAGTGGAAGTCAAATCCTACTGAGGTAAAAAGGAGCATAAACACTGCCAAATTAAGTGTAAAAATGTAATAAGAAAAGCGAAAAAGGAGTTTGAAGAACAGCTATCCAAAAAACTCAAAAGGTTTTTTAAGTACATCAGAAGCAGAAAGCCTGCTAAACAACCAGTAGGCCCCTGGATGATCAAGATACAAAAGGAGCACTTAAAGACGATGAAGTCATTGCAGAGAAACTAAATGAATTCTTTGCTTCAGTTTTCATGGCTAAGGATGTTAGGAAGATTCCCAAACCTGAGCTGTCCTTTGTAGGTGACAAATCTGAGGAATTGTCACAGATTGAAGTGTCACTAGAGGAGGTTTTGGAATTAATTGATAAACTTAACAGTAACAAGTCACTGGGACCCAGGGTTGGCTCCAGACCCCAGCGCGCCAAGCGCGCGCGCTTGGGGCGGCGTCCCGCGGGAGGGCGGCAGGCAGCTCCGGTGGACCTCCCGCAGGCATGCCTGTGGAGGGTCCACTGGTCTTGCGGCTCCGGTAGACCTCCCGCAGGCATGCCTGCGGAGGGTCCGCTGGTCCCACGGCTCCAGCACCGAAGCCGCGGGACCAGCGGACCCTCTGCAGGCACGTCTGCAGGAGGTCCACCGGAGCCGCGGGACCGGCGACCGCCAGAGCGCCCCCCGCGGCTTGCCGCCGTGCTTGGGGTGCCGCAAATCCTAGAGCCGCCCCTGCTGGGACCAGATGGCATTCACCCAAGAGTTCTGAAATAACTCAAATGTGAAATTGCGGAACTATTAACTATGGTTTGTAACCTGTCCTTTAAATCAGCTTCTGTACCCAGTGACTGGAAGATAGCTAATGTAACATCAATATTTAAAAAGGGCTCTAGGGGTGATCCCGGCAATTACAGACCGGTAAGTCTAACGTCGGTACCGGGCAAATTATTGAAACCATAGTAAAGAATAAAATTGTCAGACACATAGAAGAACATACATTGTTGGGCACAAGTCAACATGGCTTCTGTAAAGGGAAATCGTGTCTTCCGAATCTATTAGAGTTCTTTGAAGGGGTCAACAAACATGTGGACAAGGGGGATCCAGTGGACATAGTGTACTTAGATTTCCAGAAAGCCTTTGACAAGGTTCCTCACCAAAGGCTCTTACATAAATTAAGTTGTCATGGGATAAGAGGGAAGATCCTTTTATGGATTGAGATCTGGTTAAAAGACAGGGAACAAAGGGTAGAAATTAATGGTAAATTTTCAGAATGGAGAGGGGTAACTAGTGGTGTTCCCCAAGGGTCAGTCCTCAGACCAATCCTATTCAACTTATTCATAAATGATCTGGAGAAAGGGGTAAACAGTGAGGTGGCAAAATTTGCAGATGATACTAAACTGCTCAAGATAGTTAAGACCAAAGCAGACTGTGAAGATCTTCAAAAAGATCTCACAAAACTAAGTGATTGGGCAACAAAATGGCAAATGAAATTTAATGTGGATAAATGTGAAGTAATGCACATTGGAAAAAATAACCCCAACTATACATACAATATGATGGGGGCTAATTTAGCTACAACTAATCAGGAAACAGATCTTGGAGTCATCGTGGATAGTTCTCTGAAGACATCCATGCAGTGTGCAATGGCAGTCAAAAAAGCAAACAGGATGTTAGGAATCATTAAAAAAAGATAGAGAATAAGATGGAGAATATCTTATTGCCTTTATATAAATCCATGGTACGCCCACATCTTGAATACTGCGTACAGATGTGGTTTCCTCATCTCAAAAAAGATATACTGGCATTAGAAAAAGTTCAGAAAAGGGCAACTAAAATGATTAGGGGTTTGGAACGAGTCCCATATGAGGTGAGATTAAAGAGGTTAGGACTTTTCAGCTTGGAAAAGAGGAGACTAAGGAGGGATATGATAGAGGTATATAAAATCATGAGTGGCGTGGAGAAAGTGAATAAGGAAAAGTTATTTACTTGTTCCCATAATACAAGAACTAGGGGCCACCAAATGAAATTAATGGGCAGCAGGTTTAAAACAAATAAAAGGAAGTTCTTCTTCACACAGCGCACAGTCAACCTGTGGAACTCCTTGCCTGAGGAGGTTGTGAAGGCTAGGACTATAACAGTGTTTAAAAGAGAACTGGACACATTCCATTATTAGCCAAGATGGGTAAGGAATGGTGTCCCTAGCCTCTGTTTGTCAAAGGGTGGAGATGGATGGCAGGAGAGAGATCACGTGATCATTACCTGTTAGGTTCACTCCCTCTGGGGCACCTGGCATTGGCCACTGTCGGTAGACAGGATACTGGGCTGGATGGACCTTTGGTCTGACCCAGTATGGCCATTCTTATGTTCTTATATGATAGAGGTCTATAAAATCATGACTGGTGTGGAAAAAATGAATAGGGAAGGGTTATTTACCCTTTTCCACAATACAAAAACCAGAGGTCACCCAGTGAAATTAATAGGCAGCAGGTTTAATACAAACAAGATGAAGTACTTTTGCACACAACACAGAATTAACCTGTGGAACTCATTGCCATGGGATATTGTGAAGGCCAAAAGTATAACTGGGTTAATAAAAGAACTAGATAAGTTCATGGAGAATAGGTCCATCAATGGCTATTAGCCCAGATGGTCAGAGATGCAACCACATGCTCAGGGTGACCCTAAACCTCTGAATGCCAGAAGCCAGCGGTGGAAGACAGTGGTGGATCATTCCAGAATTGCTCTGTTCTATACACTCTCCCTGAGCATGGCCACTGTTGGAGACAGGCTACTGGTCTAGATGGACAATTGGTCTGACCCAATAGGGAAACTCTGACATTCTCCAATTCTCTTTGAAGAAGCCACTGTTTAAGAGAGTCTCATTTTCTGGGAGGGAGGGAGTCCCTGGGAGGGGTGTACTCTCCCAGCCCTGCCTCTGCTTCAGTGTCAGATTGGTTTTCATTCTCTCTGCAACGTACCTTTTCTAACCCTGGATTTCTCCCAACGTGACCAGGATTTACTAGCAGATGTTTGCTCAGGTGTGGAGATGACCAGGACTGTCCTGCAGGGCATAAGTGCATCAGTACTAAGGGAAGGCTTGTCTGCAAACCTGTGACTGCTGGAGGTAGGGTCCCCTTTGAACATCAGACTCGCGCTCCACGGCAAGCTGCCTGCTCTCCTGCAGGAAACAGCATCTTTTTTGGATGGTCTCTGGGCTCTGTCGAGTCTTGAAGGCACAGGCCCCTATTGTCTATTGCCTCCCAGAGCTTCTGGGGAGTGCACCCCCTGTGCCAGCCCTGAAGGGTAGCAGCATACTCCCCCCTCCAGGGCTGGAGAATTCTACTGGCTGCTGCAGCGGGGAGTAGGGCCATGTCCTTCCTCCTCTGTAGCCCTCCCCCAGTAGCCATAGCCCCACGCAGTGACTGCAAGTGTGGGAGAAGCCCTTGCATCTCCCATCTTGCCCTCCCACTCAGGACCTGGGAACAGCCGGGCCCTCTCCCTGCTGATCCTCTACAAATGATCAGTAGCATGTTTTAAAACAGTGACACAAACAATACAGAGAATATTGATTCTGGAAATTAAATGCCAGCCAGCCTCTCCCACAGGGACTCACACCCTCCACAGTCTGCTTGCTGGGCAGCATTCACTTACTGTTCTGTATGGCGCACGGCACTTTGAGGAGAAAAACAACACGACAGGTCCCTGTCTTGAGGAGCTTCCAGTTTAAGTGGGAAATAATCCAGTAAGGACAACACTAAAGGGTAAGAGGGGGCAGAGGAGGACAAGAGTCACAACCTGGAGAAATCATTAGATAGGCCTGGTGCTACGTGCCCAGCTTGTTTGTTAGGCCAGGTGGAAGTCCAGCACGTAATCTCCCCACCCCACCAGATTCTGATGACCCTTAATATGTTGCCTTGTAATGATGGATCCATAGTGCCACCCTCTGCTTCTCTGAATAACCTTTCCCAACAATATCTTCCCAGGCTGCTCAGAACTCAGAGGAGTCACTGAGGCCGGCTGCCAGGCTGATATACTGGCTGCCTGAGGGACGAGCTGGTTTTTCAGGAAGGCTGACCTGCCTCGGGTTATTGAGTGGGGGTTGTTGTGTTTGTAGGCTGGTCAGTGGAGCTGGAGGGGTAATTTCCATCTCGGGTGGATGTACCTGCGCTAGCTCTGACTGAGCTCGGGTGCTGGACATAGCAGTGCAGCTGGGGCTGTATGGGCAGCGGGCCAGCTGGAGCCCCCGACATGAAGGGATGTAGAAATTCCCATCCGAGAGAGACGCTCTGGTGGCAGCGCCCTTTGGAATCCATCCCTTCCAAAAGCCCATAACCCGCCTTCCCCACAGCCCCTTCCCTGAGCACCTTCATCTGGGCTGTCCATGGTTCCTGACTCACTGAATTCTAGCTTTTAAAGTCCCTTCAGGACAAGAGCAAATAAACTCCATGGCCCACTGACCACTGAGACTTCGGTCCACGTCCCACTATGGCAATGGATTCCCATTGGAGACCCACACCGAGTTATCCTGCTCTGTTTCCTTGGGAAAACCTCCTATGCTTGGAGTACATGATACCCCGGGGAGGGTAATGACTTTCTCCTGTCTAAGCAGTGTGGCATCTTGGAGCAGAGGCTGATAGTGAAGGAAAGGTCCTGGGATGGAGAGGGACTCAGATGTGCATGATGCCATGTGCATTGGAGCTCTGTATGCATAGCACAATTATGATGTGGAGTCAATGAGCATGGCACAGGTGCAGTGTGGAGCCTATAAACTGAGCCTGAATTCTGCAGAAAACTAGAAACTCTATTGCGGATTCAGGTGAATTCTGAAATGGAGGTTTTCACAGGATAGTACAGTCAGTGCAGCATTGCTTGTGTTCTTTATTTTGATATGAAATGTGCTTTTCCATTTTCAGTGTCCCACGGATTTTTGCATTGTCAGCCAGTAAGTGCTTTATAGAATTTGTTGCAGGAAGGTGGAGGTTTTGGCAGTTGCAAAGGGGACATTTGGGGTTATGGCAACAGAGATGGCATGTTTGATCACGCAAACTGCAGTGGACATGGAGGCCTGGGGGAAGAGCATCTCCTCTCTCCACCCCTCTCTCAGGCAGGTTTGGAGGGGAGTAGAGAGGCTTCACTTCCTCATTCCCCACCCCAGCCAGCAGCCCTTGACAAGCTGTCCCACTGCACTGCACAACAGTGCCTGCCACTATATCAACTGATGCCGGCTAAGTGCCTTAACCTGATGCTTCTGCTTAAATGATCGCCAATGAAGTTGATATGAAAGTTGGAATTTAGTGTATTGTCATTGGGACTAGGGGGAACCTACCTCAAGATTAATAGGGACAGTTCACATCGCTCAGCAATATTGTTTCAAGCTCCCGGCAGACATGAGATTGAAACTTGTGACATTTTTCTCTGTGCCTATAGGAGGAGTGGGATGGTGGTAGTGGAACGGGCTTTGGTGCCAGTTGGGAATGGGGGTAGGTGAACTACAAACGGGTCAGATGCTTGGGCCTCTTTTCGTTTCCTCTGAAGCAGTTCAGCCACCTGCTAGGAAAGGTCTTCCTACCTCGCACAGAAGGCAGGAGGAGAAAAGATCCCCGACATCCAGGAAGTCTTGTTGGGCTGCAAGGATCTGATCCCCTTGTGCCAGCCAAGAAACAACCTGCCTCCATGAGCTCAGCTCATTGATGCCACGAGCACTGGACATCCTGAAGGAGACTCAAGCAAAGACCTGGGAGTTTGATGCTTGTTCTTCCTGGCTAATAAAAAAGGGCCACAAGTAACTGGTGCCTCTCCTGACTGAAACAGCTTTACTGAAGAAATCTTCCCTCCCTCCTTCAAACTCCCAAGAGTCCAGCCAACAATGAAGAAATCCATCAGGTCAGACTGAGAGACAGACAGAGCTTGAGCAATGGGCTCAGTCGCATCACTGACTGCACTTCTGGAAGTTGCTCAGATACCACAGGGATGGGTGCAGTATAAGAACCTACATAGAATAGAATCAGGTACCAGATGTACAGCTACATAGAGACTATCTAAGGTAAGGGGCACTGCACTGCCCATAACCTATAGACAGGTTGCTGCAGTGTGAAGAAAGTGCGAAGGGCGGATTGGGTGCAGCCATATGTGACTGAGGCATATTTGGGTCTCTGACTCTCCTGTTTTCTCTCCCATTTTCAGGGATCCATGGCACAGCTTCTCCTCTCTCTGGCGATGAACCAGGGAAGCACATATCAGAAGAAGATGAGCCGAAGGAAAAACTTCTGTTGGGGGTAACAAAACCGGTGTCTGGAGCAGAACCTGGATTTGATGAAAAACCTGTGTCTGGTGGAGAAGATGATGATGATGGGAGGGATGAAGACTCCATCATGAGGGATTACAGCTCGGATGGGGCTGATAACTTTAATGGGGGAGATGGGTCTGATGTGAGGAATGCTGACTTTCCTAGGGCTGATGACTTTGCTGGGGGAGATGGGTCTGATATAAGGAATGCTGACTTGGCTGGGGCTAATGACTTTTCCAGCCCAGATGAGTCTGACATGAGCAATAGTGACTTTGCCAGGGCTGATGACTTTGCCGGGGGAGACGCCGCCGCCGACCTGAGCGAGGATGACTTTGCCGGAGGAGACGATGACGCCGACCTGAGCGAAGATGACTTTGCCGGAGGAGACGATGACGCCGACCTGAGCGAGGATGACTTTGCCGGAGGAGACGATGACGCCGACCTGAGCGAGGATGACTTTGCCGCAGGAGACGATGACGCCGACCTGAGCGAGGATGACTTTGCCGGAGGAGACGATGACGCCGACCTGAGCGAGGATGATTTTGCCGGAGGAGATGAGGACGCTGACCTGAGTGAGGATGATTTTGCCGGAGGAGATGAGGACGCTGACCTGAGCGAGGATGATTTTGCTGGGGCTGAAGATGACGCTGACCTGAGCGAGGATGATTTTGCTGGGGCTGAAGATGACGCTGACCTGAGCGAGGATGATTTTGCCGGAGGAGACGATGACGCTGACCTGAGCGAGGATGACTTTGCCGGAGGAGATGAGGACGCTGACCTGAGTGAGGATGATTTTGCCGGAGGAGATGAGGATGCTGACCTGAGCGAGGATGATTTTGCTGGGGCTGAAGATGACGCTGACCTGAGCGAGGATGATTTTGCCGGAGGAGAAGATGACGCCGACCTGAGCGAAGATGACTTTGCCGGAGGAGACGATGACGCCGACCTGAGCGAGGATGATTTTGCTGGAGGAGACGATGACGCCGACCTGAGCGAGGATGATTTTGCTGGAGGAGACGATGACGCCGACCTGAGCGAGGATGATTTTGCCAGAGGAGACGATGACGCCGACCTGAGCGAGAATGATTTTGCCGGAGGAGACGATGACGCTGACCTGAGCGAGGATGACTTTGCCGGGGGAGACGCCGCCGCCGACCTGAGCGAGGATGACTTTGCCGGAGGAGACGATGACGCCGACCTGAGCGAAGATGACTTTGCCGGAGGAGACGATGACGCCGACCTGAGCGAGGATGACTTTGCCGGAGGAGACGATGACGCCGACCTGAGCGAGGATGACTTTGCCGGAGGAGACGATGACGCTGACCTGAGCGAGGATGATTTTGCCGGGGCTGAAGATGACGTTGATCTGAGCGAGGATGATTTTGCTGGAGGAGATGATGACGCCGACCTGAGCGAGGATGACTTTGCCGGAGGAGATGATGACGCTGACCTGAGCGAGGATGACTTTGCCGGAGGAGATGAGGACGCTGACCTGAGCGAGGATGATTTTGCCGGGGCTGATGATGACGCTGACCTGAGCGAGGATGATTTTGCCGGGGCTGATGATGACGCTGACCTGAGCGAGGATGATTTTGCTGGGGGAGATGATGATGCTGACCTGAGCGACGATGATTTTGCCGGAGGAGATGAGAATGCTGACCTGAGCGACGATGATTTTGCCGGGGCTGCTGCTGCTGCTGACCTGAGCGAGGATGATTTTGCTGGGGGAGATGAGGATGCTGACCTGAGCGACGATGATTTTGCCGGGGCTGATGATGATGCTGACCTGAGCGAGGATGATTTTGCCGGAGGAGATGATGACGCTGACCTGAGCGAGGATGATTTTGCTGGGGGAGATGATGACGCTGACCTGAGCGAGGATGATTTTGCCGGGGGAGATGATGACGCTGACCTGAGCGAGGATGATTTTGCCGGAGGAGATGAGGATGCTGACCTGAGCGACGATGATTTTGCCGGGGCTGATGATGATGCTGACCTGAGCGAGGATGATTTTGCCGGAGGAGATGATGACGCTGACCTGAGCGAGGATGATTTTGCTGGGGGAGATGATGACGCTGACCTGAGCGAGAATGATTTTGCTGGGGGAGATGATGACGCTGACCTGAGCGAGGATGATTTTGCCGGGGGAGATGAGGATGCTGACCTGAGCGACGATGATTTTGACGGGGCTGATGATGATGCTGACCTGAGCGAGGATGATTTTGCCGGGGGAGATGATGACGCTGACCTGAGCGAGGATGATTTTGCCGGGGGAGATGAGGATGCTGACCTGAGCGACGATGATTTTGACGGGGCTGATGATGATGCTGACCTGAGCGAGGATGATTTTGCCGGGGGAGATGATGACGCTGACCTGAGCGAGGATGACTTTGCCGGGGGAGATGAGGACGCTGACCTGAAGGACGGTGACTTTACCGGGGGAGATGATGATTCTTCCCTGCGGGATGGAGGGTCCGAAGGGGCTGAAGACTGTGATAAGTGAGATGATAATTCTGACCTCTGACATGGTGGCTCTAAACAGCTGATGGTTTGGAAACCTTTTGAAATCAGATCAGCCTCCAAATACATTCCTGGCAACCAGAGCATCTCTTTTCTGTCTGACTTTTTCCAGCTCTCCCTTCTCTTTTACTAGTGATTGCCTGGGAACATGCTGCCTCATTGAATGACAAGGTTACTGCTAAGGGATCACTCTCTCTGGGTGAAGGAAATCAACATTCAGGGATCTTTGTTCCCTGGCCTGAGTATGGTGCAAGGGGATGTTGGGGTTCTCTCTCTAGGCTCTTACTCTAGGCTCATCACCCTAGTGTCTGAGCACTTTGATTCAGCTTTCAGATCATTTTTTCTTGAGATATATTTTCTTTCTTTTTAAATATTTCCTGATAGGTTAGACAGCCCCTGGCATTGCTGTTCTCCACGCCTAGCAGTGTCCAGGTTCAGGCCAGTTCTTCTCGGGTATCTGTCCCATCGCATGGTGCACCCAGAGCCATTCCCTCTGGACACCTTCAGGCTGGGCCTGGGGCCAGTATCTTCATCTGGGAGCTGGAATTCCGAGCTGAAGGAAAACTCATTTACTCACAAATTCTCCTTCTGATGTGGCTCCCCCTGTCAGCCAGACCTTCTGGCTAAAAGTAATCATAGCCGTGGTTTGGGCTGCTTGGACAGGCCTCTGCCGCTCCATTCTCCTGGGGACAGTGTAGACTTGAGGTAACGTGTTGGAAACCATACGTATGACTCTGTTACCCAGCTGTGCACATCAAAACTGAGCTCCCCATTCCTGGAAGGCACCTGAATCCAGGGTTAACAGTATGTGAATAAGTCGTGTCTTTACTAAACATGCAGAAAGAGAGCCAGGATGGCCTCGTGGATGAAACCCAGGATAGGCTCTGGCGTCTGGGTCTATTCCCTCTGTGCTCTGCCATGTTTGGAACCTCAGCTCTGCCATGTGTAACTGTTTGGCTTGGGGAAGACATTGTATATCTGTGTGTAGCTTTCCCCAGGTGTGGAATGGAATGGGGGGACCTACCTCATGGGGACTGTGAGGACTCACCAGGTCAGGCCGGTACAGCACTTAGTAAATGTGTAACTGTAACTATTAGAATGTAGGGGAAGAAATTGTGTGTAGGGCTGTAGGGGCTGATTCTCCATGTCACCAGCCCAGTGCTGGGCGCAGTCGTAGGCTGCCTGATTTCTATGAACAAGTGTCGAGGACACACCTTCAAGATGTGTATTTGGCCTACTGGGTGTTCAAACGGCCACCCATGCAGGCTGATCCGCATGTTGCATGGACAAGCATCGTAATGGTGCCTGCAGATTAGAGACACAATTATGCTTTGTAAAAACCCTTCTTGTTTTCACTGTTCTCTTCCTTGGAGTAAAAAGTCCCCTCCCCATAACACTGTTGTTAACGGAGCTGTGTGTTTCTCTCTGCTGCTTTGCCCACCATTCTGCGTGTAGCTGGTGCCCGAGCCACCCTCCTGTCTGGTTGACGCAGCTTGTTCCCTGCCACGTGACGTGCACTGGGCATTGGCTTGGTCTCATTCTTTTAGAAATGAAAGCCTCTCTTCAATAAATGTGGATATTAAAAATAACCCCTGCTGGAATATTGCTGTGAACTTCTGTCTGTGGTTTCATAAGTCTCTGTGTCCCTGGCCTGTGCTCTCCCCTTCCCCTGCCATACAGGACAGGAGCGTCTCTTCTCTGTTGGGCCTAATTTCAGGGTACCATGAGATGCCCTTTCCGCTAGTCCCTCAGTTAGTGGCCAGGAACACAGAGGGTGCCGATTCTGCACACGCTCAGCTGCTTAACATCAATGAGACTAGTCACGGGCCAAAAGCCAAACACAGAGGTATTTGCAGGAGTGCGCCCAAAATTAGTCCCTGCAGTACAATTTCTAGTGGCAAATTTGATCTGCAGTAATATGACCCCTCGCTCCTTCCCGTGCGCTGTACGTTCTATCCCCAGAGCCCAGTCAGGGCACCCCCCCAATGCACGAAAGCCCAAAGGCCAGAGCAAAATGCCAGAGGAGGATGGGAAGATGGTGGTGTCAGGGTGTGAGTGTAGCTGGGAGCCACAGAACCTTCTCTCTCTGCCACTGGTTTAGTGGGGCCTGTCGCATCTGTCAGGAATTCCAATTGTTCTTTAGTGGTTTAAGTGCCCAAAACATGCTGAGCGTTCTGAGACCAGAAGCCATTGTGAGTCTCCGATACCCCGGGGAGCCTGCCTGCAGGGCGCAGCCTTCCTGCAAGGGTTTCATTAAAACAGGCACACAAAGGCAGCCAAATAAAGACGGGAATGTTGGGAGATCCAGGGCTCCCCCAGACACAGCTGCTTCACAAAGAGCCTCAGACAGACCAGGCAGTGGGACACACTCCCAAAGCTGCTTGTACACAAATATGCAAGTGCACTTGGGAGCCCAGTTCACGTGACTGTATGTGCAAATGTGTGACTTGCACTAGACAGCCAGGTGTGCAGCTGCACAGGCCACATTAGGCACAAAAACTGTGTGTAACCCGTCTGAGCTGGCAGCAACAAGGGCTGGGTTCAGTATCTAGGGGTTCCGTTTCAATAACAAAATACAAAACCGGCTCGAGCCCCCACCCAGTGACCTGGGACAATTACACACCATCCCCCCGGGCGCCTCTAAGAGGCAATACTTCCCCTCTCGCAAGCACGGAGTCTGTGTGTAGCAAAATCCTTTTAATAAAGGAGGGAAAGAATGTGGCATTAGGTTGGGGAAACACCACAAACAGGATTCATAACACAAACCATGAGCAAAAGACCCACCCCCAAATAAGTTTGGTTTCCCCTCAGGGTCTTAAGTCCAGCAACCCAAAAAAATCACCCAAAGTCCCAAAAGTCCAACACCCCAAAAGTCTCCAGTCCAGCAACCCAAAAATCACCCCAAAAGTCCAACAACCCCAAAATCTCTGTCCCTGGTCAGTGCAGTCCCAGAGTTCAAAAGTTTATCTGCAGAGTTTTACCTCCCAGCCTTGGGGGGCGGGAGAGGTGTTAAGGGGCACCTTACTTGGTCTGAGACTGACTGCCCTGCCTCTCCGTGGGGTTCTGCTGCAGCCTTCACCGCAAGCCACTCTGCCAGCCGCTCCGCTCCACCAGCCGTCCCATGAGTCACTCTAGCCATCCTACAAATTGCTCCGCTCTGCTAGCTGCTCCGCTCCAGCCATCCTGTGAACAGCTCTGCTCCACCAGCCACTCAGCAACATATCTTCAGGCCCCCACCCACCCCAGCACTCAGTGATTTCAGCTTTTAATAATTTTAGCTCTTTAATGATTTCCGCTTGTAGTAGGGAAGACTCAGTGCTAGTGCACCATTGGCCCAAAGTGAATTCAGCTTAGCAGCCTATAACTAGACTCCTAATGGAATCAAAATTAGCTCTGATAGTCTACAATAGAAAGAGAAAAAGGTGCACTTGGTGTCTCATGCCCTCAATAGGGACCTATACCTACAAATACAAATACCTATCCCCAGCCTGTTTTAATCTACTGGGTTTTGGAACCCATGTCCCTTGTCTAGCGAGTGCTACTTAGTTTATGGTGAGTCCCTCTGTCATAAAACAGTTCCACTGTCCTTGATTCACATAATCAGGGTAACAACACTTTATTCTTCCTGCCCCAATAACAGAGAAGCTGGGGATCCCACAGCAACCAAAGTGACCATTTGGGCTGCTGTGGGCTCATGCGAGGCGGGGTGGGTGTGCCTATGCAAACAAGATCAGCCCCTGAAGTTCTTTCCCACAACTCGCCACAATTCACCACCAGATGTCAGGGTAGAGCTCATCCTGACTCTGCTTACATGTGTAATTGTGAAAACATGGGCACTAGTGTAAAGATTGGTCTGCTCCATGTCGCTGCTCCCAGAACTCCCCATGCACATCCCAGAGCTTGTCTGTGATTACTGGGAAAGTTTCCCACCAGGCAACTCAGTGTGTCTCGGTCTCTGGATTGTAGCCCTGAACCGAAGCATCTGCCTTGGATCTGGCCTGACAGGCCCAGGAGGGTGGTGGTGGTGGTGGGGGCTGCACAGGCTGGGAGAGGCCTGACCTGGAGAATGATGAAGCAGATGCCGAGATGCAGGGGTGTCAGGAAACGTTTATTGAGGAAGAGAAGGAATCCCAGGAAAGCACGACCTGTTCTCCTAGCAACAGCACTGGGGATGGGGAGAGTCCCTGGGGGTCAGGTCTTTGTCTTCCGGCTAATCCGATCTTGGCAATTGGTCAGTGCGGCTGAGGCAGCTCATCCCCTCTGGAGTCTGGGTTCGGGCAGACAGGAGTTAGGGAGACCCTGGGAAATAGGACAAAGCCGTCAGAGCCCTTGTACCATGGCACTGTGAGGCACCTCCCCCACTCCTTAACCAGTCCTGCCTTGAAGATAGTTTAAATTCCAGCCTGGCTCAGTGCTGGAGACTCAGAGCTGATCCTCAGCAGCACCATGGCATCAGGATGCATTGACCCCCCACTGCCTGGGGCACCTTACACACCCAGCGGGTATATTTCCAGTTCCTTGGCTAGTCACTTTCACTGCTAAAGCTGCAGGGAGAGAGGAACTGAGACTCTTCCAGCTGGGGAGGGTGGGCGGAGGGCAGCCAGTGCTGCAGGAGTGGGATGAGCTCCCTTCAGTCTGCAGCTATGTGCCTGTGAGAGATGGGCCCCGTACGCAGTGTGTGATGCTGTATGGAACAGGGGTGACCATTTATAATGTTATTGATACCAGTATTACAAAATTACAATGAATCTTACAAGATATGCCATGTAAGGTATCAGTGGAAAAGTTTGATTGGCTAAATATGATAATCATGTTTATATGTATGTATCATATTTGTACTGTGAGTTATAAATATGTGTGGTATATTTGTATTTCAAACTTGTGCTGTGTTTCTGGGTGACACCCCCCAGACAGATTGGCATCAGCACTATCCAACCAGCTATACAATGAACTCATGGAGAGAAAGCAGGGGTTACAGCTATGAGTCAGCAGGACATGTAGGGACATGTCTGTGGACAGGGGTCTGCAATTGCTTTTCCAGGCCTATGTGCTTGTAGGTTTGTGTTTGGGACACAGGATGTACAAGCCACACGACAAAGAATATAAAATGGCAGCTGCATCTTCTCCATTTTTGTCTTCAATCCTGCTTCTCACCTCTGGAGTAACTTCTCTACACACTGAAGCTCTGAGAAAGGACTGACTAACCCATCTAGGCTGTGGATGTGTTCCAGAGGGACTCTACAAGTCAGCAAACTCACCAATGCTGCTAAGAACTTGATATATGGACTCTGAAATTATAAGTATGGATCTGATGGCTTTGACCATTTAATAGCTCTCTTGTTCTTTTCTTTTCTAATAAACCTTTAGTTTTAGACACTAAAGGATTGGCCGGCAGTGTGTTATTTTGGGTAAGATCCAACCTAATACTGACTTGGCAATGTGACTGGCCCTTTGGGGTTCAGAAGAACATTTTGCCGAGTGAGCAGAGTTTTGAAATAACTGCTCACCTTACTGCACCTAGGTGCTGATTGGGAGCCAGAGAACATGAATGCAGTAAAGGGGGCTGGGTGATTTCTTTCTGTTTTAGCTTCTTGATAACCAGTGTGGGGGAGCAGGAGCACAGTTTGTGACTGGTTGGTGAATCTGACTTCAGTGTTAACCTCCAGCTTTGGGAGGATCTGTCTCCTTTTTTCAGCCTGTCCTGACCTTGGCATTTTCAGTGAGCGCTGCCCTTTCCACACACATTCACCGTCTCCGCGCTGTCCGTGTACCCTGCATGCTCCACGTCTAGATAGCCATGTCTAGATAATACTTAGTCCTGCCATGAGTGCAGGGGACTGGACTAGACGACTCCTCAAAGTCCCTTCCAGTCCTAGGATTCTATGCTCCATACCAACTGCAGCAGCCCTGAAACACACCTAGACTACACCCAGGCACCGTAGGAATCGGTAGGGGACATACATGAGGGGCACCATTTACTGGAGGGCAGCCTGGGGGCCCTGGTGTGTTCCCAGCATCTCCCTGTATAAGTAGCAGCACCTGCCCAGGCTGGCATAGGTCTTACCCTGGCCTGCACAGGCCTGGAGACAATCGACTTTAGTCTCAAAGTTGTTCTTGTTCCCATTGCAGCCACCGTAAGAGAATTCTTCACACTTCTTAGAGTGCCAGTTGTAGAACCATCGAGGAATGGCAGCAGTACAGGGGCCCACTTCAGTGGGGAGGCTGCAGATATCTGCGGGCACAGGACAGAGAGACAAGGGACTCAGAAACAGAGACTTCTGCCAAGGAACTGTCTCCCCGCACCCAGATGAAGTGGGTGGGCATGAGGGCACAGGAGCAGAGGCTTGTCCTATGGGCATCTCTGTGTGATGTGATGTAGCCTTTACCACCCAAAGTGAGAAATCATCAGGGAAAAATATCCGTGTCCAGCTTCAGCAGAGACTTAGCACCCTGGGGCAAGGGCGTTCCAGAGGATGGAAGATTCTCTCCTTCCCCCGCAGAGCTGGCAGTGCCCCTCCGAGCGCTAGAGAAATGGCACAAAGGATTGCACGTGGACACAGAAATGGACGTCTGGAGTCCCTGGAAAGGAAGGTGGCCCCTGACTTCATGGTGCTGCTGGGAGCCAGGTCTGAGTGCCCAGCGCTGAGCCAGGCTGGGATTTAAACAAAAACCCAGGTGGGGCCAGGTCAGGCGTGGGGAGAGGTGGCTCATGTGACCTCTTGGCTCTGCCATGCACCAGTGCCCAGCACACGCTGTCTGACAATAAATCAGCCCCCCGGAAGGAACAAGGAAACAACCCAGATCCTGGGGTCTGAGAACCTCCCAGCACTCAGCAGCTCTGTGACTGCAGAGTTCGGTGTAAACGGGGTGACTCCACTGCAGTCCCTAGGGACGTGAGTGTGAAACCCAAGAGAGATCAGGATTAGCCCAGAAGAGACTCACCCCTTCGTTGTGGAAACATTGCAGCACAGAAATGACCAACACCCTCTTCCTGCTTCAGCAAAGACCCCAAGTCCCTGAGGGCATTGGATCATTCAGGCCATGGTCAGTCAGTGACTGATTTCTCCTCCCATCTCCCAGTGAGTGAGCGGGGTGCCCTGGCCTACAGGCAGCCCTGTGTCACAGGCTGGAACAGGGCTCGGGGTAGGTTTAGTTATAAACAACGTGATCTTACCCTGCACAGGTTTGTGCCGAGCGCTCGTGTTCAGACACCCAAGCCCAGCAGGGCTCTTCCCATCTGCGGTCTGGCCAAAGCAGGCCTGGAACCGAGTTAGCAGGTCTAGGGGCCCTCACAGCACGAGAGAGCTCAGGGCCCTCCGGTCAGGGAGTGGAGATCAGCCCCAGTGGCCTGGCCATCTTCCCAAACTGTCGCTCAGGACCCAGCCCTGAGCCTCACCGTGCCCGCCGCACTTCCTGAGACATTCTGTTTGAGTCTCAAAGTTGTTCTTGTTCCCATCACAACCTCCATAGGTGAATTTCTCACACTTCTTGGCCTGCCAGTCGTGGAACCAGCGAGGGATCATGGCATAACAGGACCCGGGGTCAGCAGGGAGTCTACAAAGGTCTGAGGGACAGAGCAGAGAGAGAAGAGTCTGAAAGGCAGAGCAAAGCCACTCGGAGCCGGGAAGCAGAAAACGAGGGTTTCTCCTCCGTCTGTAGAACTGATAAATCAAATTGTTTTTAATTGTTCACTTTATTAATGTAACTTCTGTTCACCATCCACTACACTTGCCTACATTGTAACTTCTGTTCACTGTTTGCCATATTGGAATTCAAACCCCATTTTAAAACGTTCACTCCATTTTGTAAATGCTTCCTCCAACCTTCATTTTTTGCAAACCCTGCTGTAATCTTATTAGTTTAGTTTAGATGTGTGACTGAGGCATGTATGGATAATGAAATCAACCTCCAGACCCAGCCTGTCCTGATAAAATAAAGTTCAAACAGCAAAGGCTGAAGATGCAAACAAGAGCCCGAACAAAGTGAGAAGAGTCCACCCTAAAAAGAAAAGGTACAATAGAAGAAAGATCAAAGCCAGGTCCCAGGCTGAAAGTCACGCCTGCAATTGACGGGTGATCAATCACCAAACCCAGAGGCAGCGTGACACAGCAAGACCTATAGACTGGATTCAAACTCAAGCCTACAAAAAGGATGGGTGGGATGGGAGACTTTGGGGGGTAACATTCTGCTGCCAACATGGAAGGGCATCGGTGCAGGCCCAACAGAGATCCAGCTCGTCCTTGCGCCCGGCTTTCCTGGCCAGTTACCGCCACAAGCTACGAACCCACGCTGCAAAATCAAGCCACGAACCCAAGCTATGTCCAGGACTGGTAACTATGCAGCAGCTGCAGAACATCTGATGGATGTGTGTGTGTGTGAATGTGTGTGTGTGAATGTGTGTGTATGTGTGTGTGTGTGTGTGTGTAGGTATTGGGTATAATGTGTGTGTATAAGGATTAGGATATTAGTTATTGGTCATAAATCAGATTTTTATCATAATAAATGTGGCATCTTTGTCTTGCCCCCTGAAAAGATCCTGCGTAGTTTTGTCTGTACAACACGTCCCCCGATCCCTTCCCCCTCCACTGCTTGCTGCCCGCACTTACCCCCAGCCGCAGGCGGCAGCTGGGCCCAGAGGGCCAGGATCCCCAGGAGGAAGAAGGTGGCCCCTGACTTCATGGTGCTGCCGGGAGCTGGGTTCAGTGCCCAGCGCTGAGCCGGGCTGGGATTTAAACCCGGTGGGGCCGGGTCGGAAGGGTGGGAGGAGGCCGCAGTGACCTATCGGCTCCTGCCACGCTCCAGCTCCCAGCACGCACTGTCTGACAATAAATCAGTCCTCCCGGATGGAACGAGGAAACAACCCGGATCCCGGGGTCTGGGAAACCCCCTCGAAGAAACCTGGAGAAACAGGGAGGTCCAGGCCCAAAAGTCCCGTTGGCTGCAGTCTCAGCGACTGATGAGGGCACATGCCCACCCCGTCCTAGGGGACAGACCCTGCTCAGTGCCCCAAGGGAAGGGAAATCCCTGGCCCCTGCCAGTGGCTCTGCGGGTGCGCATGTGTAATTCCTTCCTGGCCCCAGGAGTCCAGACAGCTTGGCCCACGGGGGCGTGCGCGTCACCCTTTAACCCGGACATGGGCTGGGAGCCAGGTCGTGGCCCGTTCCCCGCTGAGTCCCCAGTAGCTGGTTCCGCCAGCCCCCGTGGGGCCCAGGAGACGGGACCGGCCCTGGAAAAAGTCCCCGTGGGGGATTCGATTCCCAGCAGTGCCCATTGGACCCTGGCTACTGCTCAGCTGCCCCTGCCCTGCAGCCTGGCTTCATCTGTCCGGCCAGAGGGACCGTGGGGCCATGGCCCAGCCCCCAGTCCCTCCATTTCCCAACGCAGGGGACCTGCCCAGGGGAACGAGGAAATGGCCAGCCCGTGGCCCAGAGCAAGGGGGGAATCAGCTATGGACACACTGGGCTTGTGTTGCTGCCCTTGTGAACTGCCAGAGCCTGACATGGGCCCAGAGCCCCCAGAGCCGTCCTCCCTGAGAAACCAGCCAGGCGGGTCCAGAGCAGCCCTGCAGGGCCGGAGGCCTGGTCACCTGTGGGGAGCGGCCCGACCTGCCCACCCCGGACATGGCGATGCAGAGCGCAGGGAGGAGCCTGGTTTGGAAAACCCCCTCTAAGGAACCTGGAGAAACAGGGAGGTCCAGAGCGCCCTGTGGGGAGACAGCCTGGTGCAAAGTGAAGCTGATGGGGAGGTGAGCTGGGGAGCCCAGCGTTCATGTGAACAGGGCATGGAGACGGGGCACGTTGTGCAGTGGGGCTGAGAAGGCCAAGAGGATTCTGGGTAGCAGGCGACACGGTGTAACGAAGGCATGGTGACATGGAACAGGCTGTCTGCCCTGCTGGTACCAGGGCGTCACACGCCCTGCGCTGCTCAGCCATGCTGGAGTCTCCTCAGTGCACTGCCACAGCCTGCGCCAATGCAAACATCCTCCACACCTGGCATATTGTACATCACACCAGGCATGGTACTGAAACCCTGGCCAAGGCAGGAGATGGTGCAGAGAAGAGCTGTTAAACTGAGTGCACCTATGGAGGGGATTAGCTCTGAGTCCAGGCTGGAGATATTAATCCGATGTGTAACACTGACAGACTCCAGTCGTCGGCGGGCGGGATCGCACCTGGGGCCTCTGGAGCTTAGTGCATGAACCTCTACCGCATGGGCTAAAAGCCACCTGGCCCTTAGCTAAGGCTGTAGAACAGACTCATTAATTGTTTTCTCTGTCTAAGTGGTCTTGGTGCCACTAGATGGGACAGAACCCCACCCCCAGGCGGTGTGTGGGTTACATACGCAGTGTGGGGAACAACAGCTGTGGGAAGGCAATGGCCTGGGTGAGGCTCTCTCAGACACTCTGGGCAGGGCAGGGCTCCCTGGAGGGGGTCTGACGCTGAGGGCTAGACCTTCACATCAGCCCTGCATGGCCTGTGAGCAGTGACTGCACCTGGAAACTTGCAGGTGCAGGTGGTGGCTCAGCCCAGAGGGCCAGAAGCCCCAGGAGAAGGAAGATGCCCCCTGCCCTCATGGTGGTGCCAGGAGCCAGGTCTGAATGCCCAGCACTGAGCTGTGCCCATATTCACCTAGGGAGGTGGTGGAATCTCCTTCCTTAGAGGTTTTCAAGGCCCGGCTTGACAAAGCCCTGGCTGGGATGATTTAGTTGGGATTGGCCCTGCTTTGAGCAGGGGGTTGGACTAGATGAGGCCCCTTCCAACCCTGATAGTCTGTGATTCTATGATTCAAACACTAACCTGGCGGGGGCTGGGTCACGAGGAGGGGCGGTGGCTCAGTGACCTATATGGGTTTGGCACAGTCCAGTCCCAGTTTATTTCCTTGTGTGGGAAGCCAGTTCCTCGTATCTGTCTCCACCCGGGTGAGACTCTGAAATGATAAGTGGTGTCTTTATTGATGTAAATTTAAACAATAATAAAAAATGCCCTGGCAAAATCTCGGGGTTCCCAAACACTTATTGAAACTGCCAGTAACAAAGGATCAGCTCCTGGCGGCATCACATACGGATCTAAGTAAAACATTCACTCAGCAGCCAAGAGAGAACCCCGTGGTGACAAACGCACAGACCCTGCCCGCTCCCTTCCCTGGCAAAGCAATGGGTCATCGAATTCGACCTATTTTGGATCAGGGAGGAACAGGCTCCAGAGCCCTAGAGCCCTCACCGAGAATAGCTTGCCAGCCCCTCCCTCTGTCCTATAACATGGGGATCAGCACCCTTCCCCCACAGCAGCTGTGGACAGAGGTGTTGATCCCTGAGTAAGGCCAGTCCCAGGCGATTTAGGGCTGCAGAGACCAATGGGTAGCCAGCGCCGATCCCGGCGCATGGGGCCATGTGCTCCCAGAGAAGTGCCCCGCTCAGGCCGCGAGTGCCGCGTTCTGCACCAGCGCCAGACTCTGGCTGGCTGTAAGGGGCAGCCCCCTGCAGAGCACACGGCAATAGTCAGGCCTGGAGAACAGTGTCACGGCTGGGACATGAAAGGGAAGGTCCCAACCCCCTGGCCAGGCACGGCTGCTGTAAGGCTGACTGGGTTACAGCGGTGATGGGATCATCCCGGCGCTGCTGGGGGCCTAGACTCACCCCCCGGGAAGTAATGGCAGATGCACCCCTCAATCAAAGGGCCTGACATCACCGCTGCCAGCTCCCCCGCTCCAGTCCTGTCTGGGCTGGGCCTCAGCCAGCTCCTCTCATCGGGCCCCAATGGGACAAGGGCTGCGGCACCGAACTGCACTGTCCATGGTGGGCAAAATGGAGACCTTCAATTGGGTGCTGTCAGGCCCCTGAAAACACTGCGCCCCAGGCCTCCTGCTGGCCTGACACCGGCTGGCCGGGGGCTACGGACGGCTCTCCGGCGGCACCCCACACTGGAAGAGGACCGATCACCCATGACTAACCGCTGAGATCAGAGAGTCAAGAGCAAAGCCCGACGCGAGCCGTCCCATTCGCCCCACCAGACTCCACAGGTGAGTCAGCAGCACCCAGTGTCCAACAAGACAGGAGACAGCCCGCAGTCTCATCATGCCAGCACAGACTCCTGAGCTCCACTTCTTGGCAGGAGCTGATCCATGACCAGTGTGGGCGCTGTGCAGGAGCCAGCTCTATGCTCGACCTCAGCAGCATGGAGATGCCAGTGAGAGTTTTCTCACTGCAATCTGGGTCTGAAACGGAAGATGTGACCCTGGGCAAGAACTGGCCAAACTGTCAGTCAAGCAACGACTTCCTGGGCAGAGGCTGCACTGATGCTTTCTTAAAAACCTTTTCAATGAGCAGCACTGCCACTTTCACCGGTAAGGACCCAGCCAAGAAGGACATGGGTCCAAAGCACAGGCTTGTGGGACAAGGGGCTCTGAACACCTCCAGCATCACTTGGCTTTCATTGAGCCAAGTCAGGGGTCTCGTCCTTTGTGAAATCATGGGAGGTTGGTGTTCTCGTCACCTCCCGAGCGGCCATTCCTCCTCGCCGGGGATGACTGGCTCGCCTAAGGAGGGGCAGTAGATGAACCCAATGGAACCGAGTTTAAACATCTCATTGACTGGCCGCCTCTTCTCACAGCTTCCTTGTGTTCATGGCCGCGCTCCCCGCCCACCAGCAGAAGGGTGAGTGAGGAATGAGGCTCCCACCCTATGCCAACCTGTTCCCAGCATATGGCAGCATTATTCCACCCACTCCGCCATTCCAAACTGAAACCACACCCAGGCGGGCAGGATTTGTGTACATTGCACACTCGTCCTCCGGGCCAGCCAGCCAGGCCAGTAACTAGGGCACCGAGTTTCATCTGGCAGGATTTCAGCATGGACACCGGCTCTGTGCTCAGCCAAGGCCCATCACAAGTGACGTGCAACAGCTGCTGTGCTTTGGGGAGCTCGAGCTGCTCCCCAGCCCACGGCTGACACGTGAGTGCTCTGAGCAGATCCAGGCCTGGCTGCTCCCAGGAGACCCTCCTCTAGCAGGAAGTGAGGAGAGAGAGAAACCTCTGCAGCCTCGCCCTGTGGCTGCGGCAGTGTCCGGTGAGCGGCGCCATCGCGGGAGAGACGGGTCTAGGAGCCTGGCACTGAGGCAGCATTTCCCAATTTCCAGCTTCTCAGGCACTTAGAATTGTTGGGGAAAATCCCCGTCTGGCTTGAAATGTCTCCTGCCTGTTCCCAGCTTAGTGAGGAACTTGGGGTAAAATCCCACTGGGCTGGTTTCTCAGGTCTCTCTCCTGCTGCGTCTAAGCTACGCCTCTGGGCAGTGCAGGGCTTTACTTCAGCTTGCAACTTTGCTCAGATTTTTCCTACACTGGTGATTTCAGCCTCCTCACCAGACCAAAACCACCCGCGGGCGGAGTCGGGTTGAGAGCAGGGGGCAGTCTCCTCAGGGCAAGAACCACACTCGGACGCAGTTTCCCCCAACCCCACCGTTAGAACCAGGACCGGGGCAATGGACTAGGGAACCCAGGGCGTGGCAGGACATTCAGAGTCCAGGTTACATGTGACTAATCCAGCCCCACTGAAGTAAGAGAGGCCCAGGAAAGGCCCCAGGTTTCTGTGGGACACTTGCCAAGTCCCTGATTTTCGATGATGGGGGAAGGGAGATCACCTGCCTCGGGGTTCCTCAGGTGCAAAGGAGACGTGTCACAGGGCGTGGATGGAAGCTCAGGGAGGCCAATGCCGCCTCCCCACCCAGTTCCGTCCATGAGAACGAGGGGCCAAGAGATCCCGGGAAGGGGCAGGGCATTCCCAGAAAGAACAGGGATTAGCCCTTCGCCCAGCGGGGGCAGCCTGGGGGTTCCCGGCCCTGGCTGAGCCCGGGGGCATGGACTGAAGTGGGCGGTGAAGGAGGCAGCGTGTGTGGCTCCAGTCTGTGAGCTCAGAGCGAATGCAACCCCAGGCTGCGGGCGAGAGGGGGCCCTCCCTCTGCGGTCCCAGCCACACCCAGGGCAGAGTTTGAAGCCTGGCTTGGCTCAGTTCCGGGCACTCAGACCCAGCTCCTGGCTGCACCAGGGAGTCAGGGGCATCTTCCCCCCCCTGGGGCGAGCTGATGCCTGTGTCTGGTGAGGGGGAGGAAGACGGGTACAGAGCGGAGCAGCCCTCCCCACCCGTCAGACCATTCCCATCTGCCCACACAGGGTGAGGCTCTCTCTCCACAAACTGCCTCGGCTCCCTGCATGGCCGGTTTTCTCCCTGCCACGCCCTGGGTTCCCTACTCCATTGCCACGGTCCAAGAAGACCAGGCCCCGGTGCGGCTGTCCTGCCGTGGAGGGACGACTTGTGGTTCACGCCCTTTGGACAGCCTGGATATGCCCTGCCATGGCCACTGGGCTCTGGATAAGCTCACCTCGTGGAATCACAGGGGAAGGCAGGCGGTAGAGATAACCGTCCCCCTCTGCTGCCAGTGCCCTCAGGTTTCATCCCCTCCCTCCGGACCATGGGAGAGAAGCAATGGCTCTACACCGAGGCCTGAAGCACGGCCTCAGTCGCACTGCCCTTGGCCTCGGGTAGGGTGACCAGACAGCAAGAGTGAAAAATCAGGATGGGTGGTGGTGGGGTAACAGGAGCCTATATAAGAAAAAAACCCTCAAAACTGGGACTGTCCCTATAAAATCGGGTTATCTGGTCACCCTAGCCATGGGCCACGGTGCGGTGTGGTGCTGTGCAGCCATGGGTCTCCCTCCGCAAGGCACCGCGCTGGGCTGGCCTGGGCTGGCAGTGCAGAGAGACTGAGGTTAGCGATGCTGAGAGCAGGGCAGAGGGGCGCCCCCGACAGCAGCACAGCTCGCGAGGAGACCTGGCGGGGCTGATCCTCATCCATCAGCATGGCTGAAGGGTGCTGTGTTCTTTAACAAAGAGTGAAGCTGAGTGCAGGGTAAAACCAACAAGTGGAACTTTAAGAAAGTCCCGTGCACGGCCCTGTCCATGCAGCTCAGCAGCTTCCAGCCTGACTGCCGGTGTTCCAGGGGCTCATGAGATACCATCAACAACAGCCCCTCCAGGGGACATAGGCCCTCTGACTCCAGTTTCACTGATCATGATCAGTCCAATCGTGTGACTTTCTTTAAAACATCATCAGCAAACATATATTTCTTGAATGGTTCACCCTTAGCTCTGAAGTTTATTATAATTGGCATTATGGAGGGTTTAGCTGATCGCCATATTTGGGGTCGGGAAGGAATTTTCCTCCAGGGAAGATTGGCAGAGGCCTGGGTTTTTTTCACCTTCCTCTGCAGTGTGGGGCACGGGTCATTTGTTGGAAGATTCTCTGCATCTTGACGTCTTTAAACCATGATTTGAGGACTTCAATGGCTGAGACACAGGTTGGATACAGGAGTGGGTGGGTGAGATCTGTGGCCTGCATTGTGCAGGAGGTCAGACTAGATGATCATAATGGTCCCTTCTGACCTTAAAGTCTATGAGTCTATGATGCTGCTTCCCTCCTTTACAAAGATACCCATTACACACAAAGCCCTGGTGCCCAGCCCCAACCCCTTGTCCCTTCGGCCAGAGGCTGCTAGCACAGAGCTGCCTTACCACACACTCAGCTGGTTACAGTCTGAGCTCGCATGGGAGCGACCAGTCTCTGTCTCCCTGTCACCTGCCTCCGAGTCCAGCAAACCACTATTCCTGTCCGCTGGTGGGTCTCACCTGACCAGCCATGTCACACCCTTCGATGGAGGACCAGTGCTGTGTACTCATTCCTGGCCAGAAAACACACTCTCAAGCCCATCCCAGCCAGCTGTCAATGCCCAGGCGTGAGGCCTGTGTTGTTTGCACGGCAGCCCTACGTACTGAGGCAGGGACAACAGCCCTGTGTCCAGGTTTTCTGGGTTGAGTTTTAGGTTCTTGTCCCTGCTTGGCTGTAGGAAGCTTGTAGTTTTCTGCCATGGTCTCATTGAGCTCGTGGGTCCTTGCTCCCTTCACCTACAGTGAGGATATTGTCTGCAATTATTTTCACCCCAGGCAGCCCTGCCGGCACCTGGGTGAGTCTTCTCTGGACCAGCTCTGGTGCCGGGCTTATGCCACCTGCATGGGCAGCTATTGGTAGTGACCAAGTGGTGTTGTAAAGCTTATCAGCATGCTGGCCTCTTTACCAGGCTTATGTGCCAACCCCGCCATGCCTCACAGCACAGACCGGAACGATTCTGGCTTTGGCGAGTTCTGGCATGAGGTCAGTTGTGGGCAGTGGATAGTGGCATCTAGTCAATGCCTGGTTCAGTGGCTTGGGTGTATGCAGATGCATCATTTCCCTGATGGCGTCTTTACCTCCACCATGTTGCTTACCCAGGCTGCCGTGGTGCTAGGACACCTCTGCTCTGCAGCCTTTCAAGCTCCTGGTACTGGCTAAGGTAGGGCCAGGGACGTTTCCCTCGTGGTAAGCACACAGGTTCCCCAGTCGGGTCTATTTCCATTTGCAGCTTTCCTTCAAGGCACCTGTCGCCTTTGAAAACCTCCCCATATGCTTTTACAATTGTCTCCATTGTTCAGGAGATGCCTCCTTTTGCCTCTTGCACTGCAGCTATACAATTCTGACAGCGCATCCTGAACAGAGCCACCGCTCCTGTGGCTGGATTCCCCACGAGGGTCTGTGGCGCTTGCCATCTGTGACCCAGAAACCTCTTGGAGCCACCTGGCAGCGAGCACAGGGAGTGCAGAGGGTTTGACAGGGATCCCCTCGGTCAGATGCAGGTCACCAAAGAGAGGAATGTGAGGTCTCCACCACCAGCCAGTAGCCCACTGCTCATCAGAATCATTGCACAAAGCTCTGCACTGCAAATCATATTCTCAAAGTGCTGGGAGGGAAGTTGCCAGGAGGTGACAGCCTTGGCCATGTTCCTTGCAGGCAGCGGGTAACAGACGCTTACCTCTCAGTCTGGCCACGAGTCTTCTGTGTATTGTGTGTCTGCCAAGGGACGCCTGTTTGCTCACTGAGACAGATACCGGTGATATCTACAAGAGAGAAAATCGACAGGAACCAGGAGGGGTGGGGTGTCCTGCTTGTGACTGAGATCAAAGGCTTCGTCTGGGATGGAAAGAAACAAACGGGATCCTTCACCAAGGGGGCAAGCTGCCAGCGTGTTGTCTCATGAGAGAGGGGTCATATCAATGTCTCTCAGTGCGGTGCCTGCAAAGGCCAGGGCTCCGGGGGGCGCAGTCGGAGTTCCCCGGCTCACGCCACCAGCCGCTGCCCTGCACAGAACTCACAGCTCAGCCCTGCCACCGCGGTTCCCTAGCAAAGCGTGAGGCTGAGCGCAGGTCGAGGTGGCCAGGTGGAGCTTCAGTAAACCCCGCACACTGCTCTGCCCGCGTGGGTGAGCTGCTTCCAGCCCAACTCCCCCATTCCACTGGTGTCCTGCCATCACAGACCCTCTGGGGAACATGGGCCCTCTGACTCCAGTTCCACACTCTGCAGGCATGGCACAGGCACGGTCATGTCCCATTGGACTGTTGCTCTGCCAGGCTGTCCTGCCTGCTGCAGTTGCCAGCATCTGATGTTCCACATAAAGGTGAAATGCACCTCGGCAGCTGCACAGCACCACACCAGCTTCCTTTAAGTAATTGCGGAGACGGTGCATTGCTGGGAAAACACAGGGTATTGCATCCACCTGCAGCTCAGTGAGTCCCATTAGATATGGTGTTATTATGGGGCATCTCAGAGACTAGAAATGCTAGCAGCCAGGGTGCAAATTCTGTGTTACAGTGTCACGGGGCCGGTGCCTTGCACACTGGGCAACTATGTGGTTCTGACTTACATCCCAAAGAGGCAGAAAGCACGTTATCTACCTGTCACCCAAATATCCCAATGGCTCTCAACCCTTAAAACAACACAGATAGTTTGTGACTGGCTCCTAGTGCTGCAGGACTGTGCCCTCCCAGAGAAGGGCCTTTGGGGGACTGTAAAAGCAGCGGAGAGTCCTGTGGCACCTTATAGACTAAGAGACGTATTGGAGCATGAGCTTTCATGGGTGAATCCCCACTTTGTCGGATGCATGTGGGACTGTCCACCAAGCAGCCAAATGCAGCCCTGCCTGGTGTAAGTGTGTGCCACGTCATTGAAATCAGTGAGTCACATCTGCTCAGGGCTGAATTTGGCCCAATGTCTTTGTTTGCTGCATTGCTAACTTGTGAAAGTGCCCTGGGACAGGGAAGAGAAATTGGATTTGGGTTCCAGGTTATGGAAATGATTGCCTAATTATTACCATCAGTCCCTGAATTCCTCTACCATTTGTCATACAACGTACCTGACCGACAGTTTAGGCCTGTATAGGAACTTAGACAGATGTCACTTCCCCCAGGAGCTATATGCAGCCATGTCTGGGTTAGAAATCTGTACAACTGTCTAGTCACCAGTGGCACTGCACAACAAATATTTGATTCATCTGAAAATCCAGGCAGGGATTTAGGGAGCCAGACTGTGATTTCCTGCATTGGAATCTGGCCAAGAAACCAAGGCAAACACTCCCGCTCTTGAGAAAAGGGTCCAGGGATGGAGCATGGGTTCTGAACTTTCTCAGAAGCTAGAGGATCACCAGTGCTACTGCCTGCAACACCTGGTTTCTCTTGGAGGTCTCCCATGTAAGCGTTGACCTGGCCTGGTCATACTTAGCTCTGAGAGCTAACACCATGCCTCAGTAGTGTGGCTTCGGGCTGTGAAGTCTCAGTACATTGAAACCTGATCACTGTGTGCTATTGCTGGGGTAGTTTGATATTTCACATCAATAGCTGGGTGTATCCAGAGTGAGTTGTTATTTGCTGCAGTTCTCACCTCCCACGGCACCAGCCAGCTAGATGGAGCAATTAACTCAGTGGTGTTTTCAGTCTAACAACGATTAATAACAACAATGCAGGATAAACAACTGACTGTTTGGGATGAAAGCCATGAAGCTGCCAGGTGTGGAATACTGGAAATGCAATAGAAGAAGGTGGATCACTCAGTGCTGGCATCAGAATTGAGCCACAGCCGGGAAGAGTGGAGCAAACCTGTACTTAAAACCTGCTTCTTGCAAGGAGCCTTCCCACACAGATTTCCTCAGCAGCCTCCCACCCCGAATAGCTGCCTCTCTCCCTGAGCCTGACTGGAAGCACTCTGAGGAAGGGATCTTGTCTTTCTAGGTTTCATGTGAAGAGCCACATACTGGTTCAGAGGGTATAGAAATAATGTCCAGTTCCAACCAATTCCCCCTGCATACCTTGCTCCTCGGGGCTCGGGGGAATAAGAACTATTGCCCGGCCAAAAAGCTGCAGCTTTCATACTTCAGCCATTTCTGGGCCTGGTATCTCATCTCCTGCTCGTGCCTGGTGCATTTGTGTCCTGTGCAGGCTGATGGTGAGGACCTCCTGACATACTTCACCCCCCATTCTCTCACCCACCCTCCTGTTGGCCAGTTAATTGAGTGGGGAGGTTTTCTCATTCTGCCCTGGGTATATCCGACATCACCAGTTTTCTGCAGTTGCCGATGTCCCTGGGCATTGGTGGATCTCAGTCCCTCCGCTTTCTTCCTTACGTTTCTTTGCTTTGTCTTCCAAGGCAATTTCTAAACATGACAAGGTCCTGTTCAGATCCTTATTCTGTGTGGGCAGGGACAGATACCTGGAGCTGGCTCCTTAGAACATGGAATTAGGCTAAACTATGGGAGGTCCTTATAGCTGCTTCCTCCCACACTTGAACCAGCTCCACTTGGGTGTGACTTTAAATTGCAGCTGGCTCAGCTCTGGGCACTCAGACCCAGCTCTTGGCAGCACCATGAAGTCAGGGGGCCTCTTTCTACTCCTGGGGCTCTTTACCTTCTGGACAGCGCTACAGGGTGCACCAACAGAAAGTGAGTACAGGCAGAGAAGGGATGAGGGCATGGAGGGGAGACCTGGCATGGAGGGGCAGGGGCAGTGGGTGCTTGGAAATACCTGACACCTTAGTTGGTTTGTCTCATCAGTGGCCTGACGCAGGGACCACTAGAAACATCTCCGTTGTCAGAGCCACTGGCACATGGATGGGATTGACCACAGCAAAGACAGGGTGAGGGGATGAGATTCCCTCGGAGCAGCAGACAGGATTACAGACCAGCTGGACTGGCCGCACACTGCGAGTTCCCGAGATGCTGAGTGACAGGCACTGAGGGCCAGGCATCCGAGGGCTCAGGCTGGCAGGCTCTGGACTGTTTGAGCTGGAGGCTTTTATTATCAATATAAGAATATGCAGGCGCCCAAACTCTGCACTACAGCATCAGCGAGGGGGAACAGGGTTGTCTGAGGTTGAGGAACCCAGGTACAGATGGGGAGAGAAGAGGGGAGGCTCTACCCCTGGTACTTCCCGTGGGTCCCCAAGGCTGTTTCTGCTCTGAACTCTGTTTCTCATCTCAAACGTGAAACTCGGCAGGGAAGCCCATCAGGAACAGCCTTTTATGGGCTGCTGGGTGCTCCTGGTTGCTCAGGACACACAGACCTGCTTTCAACGTGCTCTCTTCTTGGCAGGTTTGTTAACACAGAGGATGGCTCCAAGCCCATTTTGTTTGTTAGGCCAGGTGGAAGTCCATCACGTAATCTCTCCACCCCACCAGGTTTTGCTGACCCTTAATATGTTGCCTTGTAATGATGGATCCATAGTGCCACCCTCTGCTTCTCTGAATAACCTTTCCCAACAATGTCTTCCCAGGCTGCTCAGAACTCAGAGGAGTCACTGAGGCCGGCTGCCAGGCTGATATACTGGCTGCCTGAGGGACGAGCTGGTTTTTCAGGAAGGCTGACCTGCCTCGGGTTATTGAGTGGGGGTTGTTGTGTTTGTAGGCTGGTCAGTGGAGCTGGGTAATTTCCATCTCGGGTGGATGTACCCGCGCTAGCTCTGACTGAGCTCGGGTGCTGGACATAGCAGTGCAGCTGGGGCTGTATGGGCAGCGGGCCAGCTGGAGCCCCCGACATGAAGGGATGTAGAAATTCCCATCCGAGAGAGACGCTCTGGTGGCAGCGCCCTTTGGAATCCATCCCTTCCAAAAGCCCATAACCCGCCTTCCCCACAGCCCCTTCCCTGAGCACCTTCATCTGGGCTGTCCATGGTTCCTGACTCACTGAATTCTAGCTTTTAAAGTCCCTTCAGGACAAGAGCAAATAAACTCCATGGCCCACTGACCACTGAGACTTCTGTCCACGTCCCGCTATGGCAATGGATTCTCACTGGAGAGCGAGGTGTAAGCAGGGGAATGGTCCCGCTATTGTGGGGAACTTTCCTGGCATATGCACGACCCCGGTGAAACGGGCTAGCGAATGGATCTGAGTCCTCGCACCCACTCCCTTTGCCTGCAGGCCGGCCTGCCCTCGAGGACTCCCCTTCCTTCCTCCTTGTAACCCTGACACGGCTGGGCCCAGGATTCCTGGGGGGCTCGACCCCCAACCTTGTCGTGGTCACATAGGACATGGGTTAGGATGTCCCCACTCCGGGGAGCTGTCTCTGCACCAGACACTTCCCTGCCCCACTGCTCACCGCAGAGTTCAGAGCAAATACAATTTGTTAACCTGCAACTAATGAGACTACGGGAAAGGGGAAGGTGAGAGGGAAACATGTCACCCCAGTCCGTGGGCCTGGGGCACCACACCCGGCCGTCTCGGGGGCGCAGGGACCTTCCCAGCCTGCTCCTCGCAGGGCCCACGCCCCTGCCCAGGCCCTGGCTGCGCTGCCATGACACCGGGGCTCGCACCCTGCTCTGGCGGTGCCCACACACCTGCAGGCGCTAGGGGGCAGGGCCCATCCCCCCAGCGTCGCTCCCATCGGGGTCATCAGCCCCTCCCAGCCCGGCCTGCAAGGCCTCGTGCCTGGGGCCTCCCTGCGCTGGGCCTGGGGCCCCTGGACTCCCCAGCCGCTCACGCGCCCGGCTCCGCAAAGCCTCAGCCCCACTCACACCCTGCCTCCATCTCAGCTCCCGGGGCTGCTCCTCTGGCCCCGCTCCCAGCCCAGCCAGGCTCCTGCTTTCCCCTTAGCTCTGCCCCTCCGGCCCGGCAGCTCCACCTCACACGGGACTCTGGCCTCCTGACTCCCTCATTGGCCTGCCTGCCCTGTCAATCAGCCTGACCTGGAGCGTTGGTCTCTTCCCATTGGCCCTGGGGACTGTCAGTCTCAGGGTCCTGATGTCTCATTGGCCCATCCCCTTTCCTTTGGCCCTGGCAGAGGGCCACTGAACAACCCCCCCTAGTGTCAGGGAGGGGCCAGCAGCCCCTGACCCAGCATTATCCTGCTTTGTGTCTCAGGTCTGGGAACATGAGGTTTCCTATGGGCTGAGTACACGATACCCCAGTTGGCCTGTGTGGGGCAATGGCCGGCTTGGAGCAGAGCTGACTAGTGAAGGAAACGTCCTGGCCTGGAGCAGGGCCTCGGGGCTGAGAATAGGGAGGCAGAGGTCTATCATCAGTGATCCTTTGGCCCATTTCTTCAGGATCCTCTCTCATTCCACATGGAGTTATTTGGCTGCCATGTGACACCTGTGAGACTCACGATTGCACGGCTCCTTCGTGGGGATGAATCAGCGACAGGAATGTCCCACAGGATGCCAGCGCAGCAGTAACAGGGTGTGGTCATGAATACATGGCAGTTACGCCTAGGCAGTGTTCAGGGGACAAGAAGTACCTGTTACATAGCTGCCTAGCGTCTGTGCCTTCATGAGAATCTACTGTGTGTTGAGAAATGATCTGGACAAGAAACCTCATGCAGACACTGAACATGGGAGACTGGCTGGATCTACGAGAGCCACCACCTTTGAGACTTCTTAGTGGCGTGCAGGATGATATGAGTACTATGCATGGTCAGATATAGAATCCCATCGCCACTGATTGTCACTGTCTTCCAGATGAGTCTCAACCCACTCTCCCAGCTGCAGCATGCATCTCCCCTTGCCAGCAGCACAGCAGATCTTGGTCAGGCATATTTGAATCTTGCAGAAGGGGAGACACTACGTTCTGTGTCAGAATCTCTAGTCTGCCCTACCCTACCTTCGGAGGCCAGGAATGCTGGGATTTCATGATGCCCTGCGTGGGCCCCTTTCTGAGCAGTGGGGGGACTTGGAGCAGAGAATGAGAAGTGAGAGGAGGGGTAGGTGCGAAAAGAGGACTCAGGGCTGAATTCAAAGCTTCTCTATAAGGGTCACTACAGGCCAGAGCAGGGGCAGCAGGTTTGTATAAGTTTTGGTGGTGCCCAGAATGGTCCCGGTCCCATCCCCCCCACACCTGCTTAAGGCTCTGGGAGGGAGTTTGGGTGCTGGAGGGGTTTGGGAGGGAATTTGGGTGCGGGAGGGGTGTGGGCTCTGAGAGGGAGCTTGGATGAGGGCTCTGGGCTGGGGCAGAGATGCAGGAGAAGGTGAGGGGTACGGCGCTTACATTGGGTGGCTCCCAAAAGCGACACGCACACCCCTCTGGCAGCGGCTCCTAGGCGGGGGGACCCCTACCCACAGGCACTGCCCCTACAGCTTTCATTGGCCACAGTTCCTGGCCAATGGAAGCTGTGGAATTGGTGCTGGGGGCGAGGGCAGCACACGGAGACCCCCCGCCGCCACAGGGATGTGTGGGCTGCTTCTGGGAGTGGGGCGGAGTGAGGGCGGGCAGGAAGCCGCCTTAGCCCCTCTGCCCTGCCAGTGGTGGCGGTGGTAGTCGGGGCCCCCTGGACCCTTTTAAATCACCTGGGGGTGGCAGGTGGGGCCAGGAGGTGTGTGGGAGCAGCAGGCGGGGCTGGGGGAGAGACCTGGCCCTGAACATTGCAGGAGCCAGGCCCTCGGGCCCAGGGCCGCTGAGAGTGGGTTTGGGCCCTGGTGAAAAAGGTTTTTCAGGCCCCCCAGCAAGGGCGGACCGGGCTGACAAAGCCGGGGAAGCCGGGCCTTCCGGACTGCCGGGCCCCGGTAATTTGTACCGGCTTCCCCCCCCTCTCATTGGCCCTGCCTGGGCCTTGAATATTCCTGGAGCATGGGCACCACAGGCCCCGTTTAACTCGCCACCCCGGGCCAGTGGACATTTTAAAGAATGAGCCTTTTGCTTCTTATTCCTGGAGAGTTTGGAGAGTTTTCTAACTGTTACAGCATTTGTAGTTATACCTGCTGAGATCAGGAAATCAAATCTCATGCTTGAAGATAGGAGCTCGTCACTGTGCTGTCAGGAGGGGATTTTACTCCAAGAAACAACAATGCGCAATTCGTCAGGAGAACTATGCAGGAGGGGTTCTCCCTTTCTCAGATGCGTCAGATATTGGCCACTGATGGAGGCAGGATATAGGTCTAGAGACAGACCAAGGGATCCTGAGTTCCAGTGAGACTGAAGCTTTTGACATTTTTCTCTGTGCCTATAGGAGGAGTGGGATGGTGGTAGTGGAACAGGCTTTGGTGCCAGTTGGGAATGGGGGTAGGTGAACTACAAACGGGTCAGATGCTTGGGCCTCTTTTAGTTTCCTCTGAAGCAGTTCAGCCACCTGCTAGGAAAGGTCTTCCTACCTCGCACAGAAGGCAGGAGGAGAAAAGATCCCCGACATCCAGGAAGTCTTGTTGGGCTGCAAGGATCTGATCCCCTTGTGCCAGCCAAGAAACAACCTGCCTCCATGAGCTCAGCTCATTGATGCCACGAGCACTGGACATCCTGAAGGAGACTCAAGCAAAGACCTGGGAGTTTGATGCTTGTTCTTCCTGGCTAATAAAAAAGGGCCACAAGTAACTGGTGCCTCTCCTGACTGAAACAGCTTTACTGAAGAAATCTTCCCTCCCTCCTTCAAACTCCCAAGAGTCCAGCCAACAATGAAGAAATCCACCTCCCGGGGTGACCCCTGGTTTGTATGTTCTGTAAAAGAGTAAAGAACACTCCACTTTCTCCACCTCAGTCATGATTTTATAGATCTCTATCACAGCCCCCCTGAGTCGTCTCTTCTCCAAGCTGAACAGACCTAGTCTTTTTACTGTGTCCTCATACGGAAGATGTTCCATACTGAATCTAACCATTTTTGTAGTTTCTCTGGACTTTTCCAAATGCTCATATATCTTTCGGGAGATGGGGCAACCAGAGCTGCACGCAGCATTTTAGGTGTTGGCCGACCATGACTTTATATAGAGGCAATATGATATTTTCTGTCTTATTATTGTGACAAAGTTCCTCCTTTGCCTTGGTGGGTCCTGCGCTTATTGGCGGATTTGCTTGCCTCAGAGATTCATGTCAGCCCTCAGTTTGGCCACTTTTGCTAGTGGCTCAAACCTGCCATCCACTCAGCTAACCTCATCCCTGGCCAGCCTGGGGGAAACTGAGTACAATCCCCGCAGTCTCTGTGTCCCACCTAGTGGGTCGGGAACAGGCCAGATCCCTTTCCAATTTAGACCTTCCCTTCTGATGTTTCTCACAGACCAGGTCAACTCCTCCTGTGTCCAATCAGGAGTTGGGGGGATGGGGGGAACCCGGGCCCACCCTCTACACCAGGTTCCAGCCCAGGGCCCTGTGGATAGCAGCTGTCTACAATGTTCCCTGTATCAGCTGCGTGACAGCTACAGCTTCCTGGGCTACTTCCCCACGGCCTCCCCCCAGCACCTTCTTTATCCTCAGTGCAGGACCTTCCTCCTGAAGCCTGATCACGCTTGACCTCTCCACTCCTCCAGCAGCACCTCCTCACTCCCTGCTCCTTGCACACCCCCCTACTCACTGCTGGGAGGTCCTTTTTAAACCAGGTGTCCCGATTAGCCTGCCTGCCATAATTGATTCTAGAAAGTTCTTAATTGGCTCCAGGTGTCTCGATTAGCTTGCCTGTCTTAACCGGTTCTAGCAGGTTCCTGATTGCGCTAGGGCAGCCCCTGCTCTGGTCACTCAGGGAACAGAAAATGGTTCATCCAGTGGCCAGTGTATTTGCCTTCGACCAGACTCCTGCACCCCACTGGTCTGGATCTGTCACATTATCTGTCCCTTTCCTCATGGTTCTAGGATTCTGTTCACTTTTTTGACTGCTGCTTCACGCGGAGCAGATGTTTTCTGAGAACTAGCCACGATGATGCCACAATCTCTTTCTTGAGAAGTAACAGCTAATTCAGACCCCCCCGTTTTGTATGCATAGTATGAGAGGATCTTTGTGCTGCTCCCCAGGGGTCCCCAGGATTGGGAGACACCTCACCATTCCCTGCCCTGAGTGAGAAACAGTCTTGTCTCTGCCTGCTGTGGATCAGCTCCCTGAGTCTCCCAGCCTCCGGCAGCACAAGTCCTGCCTTCCAGGACCCAACAGGTCTCGCTCTCTCTGCACAGGCAGCGATAGGCACACAACCACCCCTGAGTTCATGGACGGTTCCACTGGACAGTCACACAATTACCAGGTCTGCTATTTCCAGAGGACCAGCCCAGCCCAGCTTGTAAGAGTCTATGGTTAGATTCAGTATGGAACAGCTTCCGTATGATCTGAGTTACTACAGAGAATTCTTTCCTGGGTGCTGGCTGGTGAGTCTTGCCCACATGCTCAGGGTTTAGCTGATCGCCATATTTGGGGTTGGGAAGGAATTTTCCTCTGGGGCAGATTGGCAGAGGCCCTGGAGGTTTTTTGCCTTCCTCTGTAGCATGGGGCACGGGTCACTTGCTGGAGGATTCTCTGCAGCTTGAGGTCTTCAAACCACAATTTGAAGACTTCAATAACTCAGACATAGGCTAGGGGTTTGTTGTAGAAGTGGATGGGTGAGATTCTGTGGCCTGCGTTGTGCAGGAGGTCAGACTAGATAATCATAATGGTCCCTTCTGACCTTAAAGTCTGAGTCTGAGTCTATGAGTCAACTCAGGACCCATCTCAAGGAGTTTATCACACCCAAAGTTCTCTTCAGCATTTTCAGCCAAGCCTGGCTGAGAGCCCTTTTTCATGAAGCAAAAGTGCTATCCTTTTCTTCCTCAGGGAAGTGTGCCTGGGTATTTTCTCTGCCCCCTAAAAGTTGAGCAAACCTTCAAAGTGCACCCCAAGATAAAGGTCTCTTGCCCATTGTGTTTCTCTTCCTAATAGTTCTAGCTTACAATCCCTTCATTTACATTCAGTACAGACTGGTGATGGGAGGTTCATTGTGAATGAGATAGTACTCCTTAATGTGAACAGAGAGATGAATAAACATCCCTTGTCTGACAGAAAACCTGTTTTTCACCTCTGCTGGTGGGCAACCATCATACACAGGCTTCGGTGTACTGTAGATTCGTAACTCCCTCGTATCTGTACATACATTTCACAATGATATTGATGACTAACATGACATTGGCTTTCATTTGAGACCTCACATGGCATTCTGTGGTGAAAACAAAATGTACCTACCAGAATCAGAAGATTTCTGCCACCCTTCCCTCCCCACATCCTTTAGCCACTTGCAATTGAGAGGTTCTTGAGTCACAGTGTGCTTAGCATCACAGGGTTTCCCAAGCACGTCAAACGTTCTCTACTCATTACACCAGCTTTCCATAGGCTACCAAGTGAAATCCAAGGTCTTGGGTTTTTACGGTACAAAATAGTGTGAGCCTAAGACACCTAAACAAATGCCAAAAGCGCTGGGATGAGGCCTGGGGTTGACACCTCTGCTCCTCAGGTACAATGGAGCTGTCCACTACAAGGGTAAAGCTGATGTGTACAGGAGACAGAGCTTTTCTCAGGGGCCAGTCCATGACTGGAATGAACACCTGCAGGATTTAAGAACCGCCTTGAAGCTCACCATTTTCTATTTCAACTACAAAGCTTGCCTATTTGATCTGCCTTCAGTAATAAAAACAGAGCACAGCAGATAGAAAATAGATAATAACAAAAAATTAAAATAACCCTCCCCCATACACAATGTCCTCGTGGGAGAGGAAAGGTGAAACAGAGCAAGGACCATACTGTGAGACACTAGTCGTGTTACTTACTGCACCTCTGGAAGGTGCTCAGATACCACAGGAATGGGTGCAGTATAAGAACCGAAATAGAGTGGAACAGAATAGAATGAGATACCATATGTACAGATACCAACAGACTATCCAAGGTAAGGGGCACTGCACTGCCCATAACCTATAGACAGGTTGCTGCAGTGTGAAGAAAGTGCAAAGGGCAGATTGGGAGCAGCCATATGTGACTGAAGCATATTTGGGTCTCTGACTCTCCTGTTTTCTCTCTGATTTTCAGGGATCCCTGGCACAGCTTCTCCTCTCCCTGGTGATGACCCAGAGAAACACATATCAGAGGAAGATGAGCTGAAGGAAAAACTTGTGTTGGGGGTAACAAAACCGGTGTCTGGAGCAGAACCTGAGTCTAATGGAAAACCTGTGTCTGGTGCAGAACCTGTATCCAGTGAAAACCCCGTGTCTGTTGTAAAACCTAGATCCAGTGAAGAACTTGAATCTGATGAAAGACCTGTGTATGGTGGGAGAGATGATGATGATTCTGACCTGCAGGATGGTGACTTTGCTGGGGCTGATGACTTTGATGGGGGAGATGATGATTCTAATGTGAGGGATACTCGCTCTTATGTGGATGATGACTTTGACGGGGGAGATGTCGATTCTTACCTGCAGGATGGTGGTGCTGATGGGGCTGGTGACTTTGACGAGGGAGATGTAGATTCTTACCTGCGGGATGGTGGATCTGATGGGGCTGGTGACTTTGACGAGGGAGATGTTGATTCTTACCTGCAGGATGGTGGATCTGATGGGGCTGATGACTTTGACGAGGGAGATGTAGATTCTTACCTGCGGGATGGTGGATCTGATGGGGCTGGTGGCTTTGACGAGGGAGATGTTGATTCTTACCTGCAGGATGGTGGCGCTGATGGGGCTGGTGACTTTGACGAGGGAGATGTCGATTCTTACCTGCGGGATGGTGGATCTGATGGGGCTGGTGACTTTGACGAGGGAGATGTCGATTCTTACCTGCAGGATGGTGGCGCTGATGGGGCTGGTGACTTTGACGAGGGAGATGTCGATTCTTACCTGCGGGATGGTGGATCTGATGGGGCTGGTGACTTTGACGAGGGAGATGTTGATTCTTACCTGCAGGATGGTGGCGCTGATGGGGCTGATGACTTTGGTGAAGCTGATGATGGGTCTGAGGGTGCAGAGTATTGAGGGGAGTTTCCTCAGACTTTATTGACCTGGACATGGAAACCTTCTGATATCAGATCAGCCGGCAAATACATTCCTGGCAACCAGAGCCTCTCTTTTCTGTCTGACTTTTTCCAGCTCTCCCTTCTCTTTTACTAGTGATTGCCTGGGAACATGCTGCCTCATTGAATGACAAGGTTACTGCTAAGGGATCACTCTCGCTGGGTGAAGGAAATCAGCATTCAGGGATCTTTGCTGCCTGGCCTGAGTATGGTGCAAGGGGATGTTGGGGTTCTCTCTCTAGCTCTTACTCTAAGCTCATTACCCTAGTGTCTGAGCACTTTGATTCAGCTTTCAGGTCATTTTTTCTTGAGATATATTTTCTTATTAAATCTTTCCTGATGGGTTAGACAGCCCCTGGCATTGATGTTCTCCACTCCTAGCCGTGTCCAGGTTCAGGCCAGTTCTTCTCGGGTATCTGTCCCATCGCATGGTGCACCCAGAGCCATTCCCTCTGGACACCTTCAGGCTGGGCCTGGGGCCAGTATCTTCATCTGGGAGCTGGAATTCGGAGCTGAAGGAAAACTCATTTACTCACAAATTCTCCTTCTGATGTGGCTCCCCCTGCCCCGAGGTCAGCCAGACCTTCTGGCTAAAAGTAATCATAGCCGTGGTTTGGTATCTTATACATCCTCTGCTGGGCCCCCATGGAGTGAATGGGCTGAATGAACTAACGGGTGTTTTCCATCTCGAACTGCTGTGACTCTCTTATCTAATGGAGTGTAGTTACTGAGGGACAACATATCCTACAGTCTCAGTTACCGAGGGACCGTACACACTCTATATTTGCTTTCCACAGACTACTTTTAGTATAACCTTTTATGAGGGATGTACCTGAATATTTGGCTGCTAATATCTAAACTGTACTGTTAAATTTATTAACCCTAATTTGGGATATTGCAGATTATGTTCTATATGTATTTTATGGCTTTTAAACCAAACTTCATACTTTTGCATAATTTAAGCCTTATACCCAGATGTACAGACACTCTTTCCTTAACCTGTGTATTAGAGAATTTTAACATTAGCGTTAATAAACATTTTAAAATCTGATACATCCTCTGCTGGGCTGGTGCCCCATGGAGTGAATGGGCTGAATGAACTAACGGGTGTTTTCCATCTCTAACTGCTGTGACTCTCTATGTTCTCAGTAAAGGTATCACTTTATTAGCACTCATGCCAAAGGATCTTCAATAGTCACCCGACACTGGCTATGTCGTACATCACCATTAGATAGCAGTGTAGCAGGCCACTCTAATGCTGCAGTATCCTCGTCAATGGAAGCTATCACGTAGAAGCCCAGATGTGTAGAGCTATGTTTTAACATGGTTTCTCACATTGTCTAGTGAACTGGTTTATAACCAATGCAGCCTGAACAAGTCAGAATTTATGGAGCAGCAGCAGTCAGAAGATTTTCTGGACAAATTGCTGGGTTCTGCATTGGACAAATTCTGCTAGTCTAATCTATACTAACAAGCCTCAGCACCATCTGCAGAGGTTGGAACCAGCACCAGGTGCCACAGAGTCCCCCTGAAATGCCTTGATAAGTCTGGAAGATCTAGGGAATTCCACTGAGCATTGGCCTGCTGCTGCCAGCTCACTCCACTAGCTCTGAACACTCATTTCCGTTCTAAGCTGCTCTCCAGGATGTAGGCCCAGGAGATGGTCTGTTGCCATAAAGCATCTTCTCTCACCCCTGCACAGCTCTGAGTATGTAACTGCCGGAGGTTTCTGGGAAGTTCCCTCCTGTGCTGCCCCTCAGCGTGGGAGCAGGTGTTGCTCTGGAGCTTATGAGCTTTGGAAGTTGGGTTTTAAATCCATTTGGGCAGCTTGGACAGGCCTCTGTCGCTCCGTTCTCCTGGGGACAGTGTAGACTTGAGGTAACGTGGTGGAAACCATATGTATGACTCTGTTACCCAGCTGTGCACATCAAAACTGAGCTCCTCATTCCTGGAAGGCTCCTGAGAAAGGATTGTGGAGTGAGCAAACAGGCAGTTCACACCTGGCACCTGAATCCAGGGTTAACAGTGTGTGAATAAGTCATGTCTTTACTAAACATGCAGAAAGAGAGCCAGGATGGCCTTGTGGATGAAACCCAGGATTGGGTCTGGGTCTATTCCCTCTTTGCTCTGCCATGTTTGGAACCTCAGCTCTGCCATGTGTAACTGTTTGGCTTGGGGAAGACATTGTATATCTGTGTGTAGCTTTCCCCAGGTGTGGAATGGAATGGGGGGACCTACCTCATGGGGACTGTGAGGACTCACCAGGTCAGGCCGGTACAGCACTTAGTAAATGTGTAACTGTAACTATTAGAATGTAGAGGAAGAAATTGTGTGTAGGGGCTGATTCTCCATGTCACCAGCCCAGTGCTGGGCGCAGTCCTAGGCTGCCTGATTTCCATGAACAAGTGTTGAGGACACACCTTCAAGCTGTGTATTTGGCCTACTGGGTGTTCAAACGGCCACTCACGCAGGCTGATCTGCATGTTGCATGGACAAGCATCGTAATGGTGCCTGCAGATTAGAGACACAATTATGCTTTGTAAAAACCCTTCTTGTTTTCACTGTTCTCTTCCTTGGAGTAAAAAGTCCCCTCCCCATAACACTGTTGTTAACGGAGCTGTGTGTTTCTCTCTGCTGCTTTGCCCACCATTCTGCGTGTAGCTGGTGCCCGAGCCACCCTCCTGTCTGGTTGACACAGCTTGTTCCCTGCCACGTGACGTGCACTGGGCGTTGGCTTGGTCTCGTTCTTTTAGAAATGAAAGCCTCTCTTCAATAAATGTGGATATTAAAAATAACCCCTGCCGGAATATTGCTGTGAACTTCTGTCTGTGGTTTCATAAGTCTCTGTGCCCCTGGCCTGTGCTCTCCCCTTCCCCTGCCAAACAGGACAGGAGCGTCTCTTCTCTGTTGGGCCTAATTTCAGGGTACCATGAGATGCCCTTTCCGCTAGTCCCTCAGTTAGTGGCCAGGAACACAGAGGGTGCCGATTCTGCACACGCTCAGCTGCTTAACATCAATGAGACTAGTAACGGGCCAAAATAAAGACGGGAATGTTGGGAGATCCAGATCTCCCCCAGAAGCAGCCGCTTCACAAAGAGCCTCAGACAGACCAGGCAGTGGGACACATTCCCAAAGCTGCTTGTACACAAATATGGAAGTGCACGTGGGAGCCCAGTTCACGTGACTGTATGTGCAAATGTGTGACTTGCACTAGACAGCCAGGTGTGTAGCTGCACAGGCCAAATTAGGCACAAAACCTGTGTAATTGTGAAAACATGGGCACTAGTGTAAAGATTGGTTTGCTCCATGTCGCTGCTCCCAGAACTCCCCATGCACATCCCAGAGCTTGTCTGTGATTACTGGGAAAGTTTCCCACCAGGCAACTCAGCGTCTCTCAGTCTCTGGATTGCAGCCCTGAACTGAAGCATCTGCCTCGGATCCGGCCTGACAGGCCCAGGAGGGGTGGGGTGGGTTCAGCACAGGCTGGGAGAGGCCTGACCTGGAGAATGGAAGCAGACGCCGAAGTGCAGGGATGTCAGGAAACGTTTGAGGAAAAGAAGGAATCCCAGGAAACCACGACCTCTTCTCCTGGCAACACCAGCGGGGATGAGAGAGCGTCCCTGGGGGTCGAGGCTTTGTTTTCAGGCTGATCCGATCTTGGCAATTATGCTGTGTGGGTCTGTGGGGCTGAGGCAGCTCGTCCCCTGAGGAGTCCAGGTCCTGGCAGACGGGAGTTAGGGAGACCCTGGGAAATAGGACGAAGCCGTCAGAGCCCTGGTCCCGTATTGTTACTCCACGAACCCCCGGGGCTCCCTGTGCTCAGCAGCACTGTGACTGCAGGGTCTGGTGGAAACCGCCACTGGAGTCACATGAGTGCGAAACCTGGGAAACATCTGGTTCAGCCCCACAGACCCTCAGCTATGGAGCCCCCTTCTCTGCCCCAGGGAAGGGATCCCAGCCAGGAGAGCATTGTCCTCTCTCTGCTACAGCCAGGACCCTCAGCCCCTGGGGGAGTCGAATCATCCAGGTTGGATTTATGGGCCTGGGTCCGGGCTCTTTGCTGTGACCCCAGTTTCTTCTGCTGCTCAGCTATCGGCACATACTGCCCCTCCCCCAGTTTCTCTCCTCTCAGGCTGTGGGGGCGAAGGTCCCACTGCGGCGTGGGGCACTACAAGGGATTTTTGTGTGCTGGTCTGGCTGGACTTGTTACCGCAGAACTTTTCTCCTTCACCACAAGAATTGTCACCACTGCACAATTCCTCAAAGAGCCCAGGGCCAAGGGGCTGAGAGACACCTGCCCTGACATCTTCCCAAACTGTCGCGCAGGACCCAGTCCTGAGCCTCACCGTGCCCGCCGCACTTCCTGAGACATTCTGTTTGAGTCTCAAAGTTGTTCTTGTTCCCATCACAACCTCCATAGGTGAATTTCTCACACTTCTTGGCCTGCCAGTCGTGGAACCAGCGAGGGATCATGGCATAACAGGACCCGGGGTCAGCAGGGAGTCTACAAAGGTCTGAGGGACAGAGCAGAGAGAGAAGAGTCTGAAAGGCAGAGCAAAGCCACTCGGAGCCGGGAAGCAGAAAACGAGGGTTTCTCCTCCGTCCCCCGGTCCCTTCCCCCTCCACTGCTTGCTGCCCGCACTTACCCCCAGCCGCAGGCGGCAGCTGGGCCCAGAGGGCCAGGAGCCCCAGGAGGAGGAAGGTGGCCCCTGACTTCATGGTGCTGCCGGGAGCTGGGTTCAGTGCCCAGCGCTGAGCCGGGCTGGGATTTAAACCCGGTGGGGCCGGGTCGGAAGGGTGGGAGGAGGCCACAGTGACCTATCGGCTCCTGCCACGCTCCAGCTCCCAGCACGCACTGTCTGACAATAAATCAGTTCCCCCGGATGGAACGAGGAAACAACCCGGATCCCGGGGTCTGGGAAACCCCCTCGAAGGAACCTGGAGAAACAGGGAGGTCCAGGCCCAAAAGTCCCGTTGGCTGCAGTCTCAGCGACTGATGAGGCCACATGCCCACCCCGTCCTAGGGGACAGACCCTGCTCAGTGCCCCAAGGGAAGGGAAATCCCTGGCCCCTGCCAGTGGCTCTGCGGGTGCGCATGTGTAATTCCTTCCTGGCCCCAGGAGTCCAGACAGCTTGGCCCGCGGGGGCGTGCGTGTCACCCTTTAACCCGGTCATGGGCTGGGAGCCAGGTCGTGGCCCGTTCCCCGCTGTGTCCCCAGTAGCTGGTTCCGCCAGCCCCGGTGGGGCCCAGGAGACGGGACCGGCCCTGGAAAAAGTCCCCGTGGGGGATTCGATTCCCAGCAGTGCCCATTGGACCCTGGCTACTGCTCAGCTGCCCCTGCCCTGCAGCCTGGCTGCATCTGTCCGGCCAGAGGGACCGTGGGGCCATGGCCCAGCCCCCAGCCCCTCCATTTCCCAACGCAGGGGACCTGCCCAGGGGAACGAGGAAATGGCCGTGGCCCAGAGCAAGGGGGGAATCAGCTATGGACACACTGGGCTTGTGTTGCTGCCCTTGTGAACTGCCAGAGCCTGACATGGGCCCAGAGCCCCCAGAGCCGTCCTTCCCGAGAAACCAGCCAGGCGGGTCCAGAGCAGCCCTGCAGGGCCGGAGGCCTGGTCACCTGTGGGGAGCGGCCCAACCTGCCCACCCCGGCCATGGCGATGCAGAGCGCAGGGAGGAGCCCAGCTGGCCCCTCATCTGATAGGGCTGGATCCCCAGGACTGGGTCTTGCTGGGGAGGGGGACCGATCCCGTTGGGGAGAGTGGGCTGACAGGCTCTGAACTGGGTCTGCCTCCCCCAAGCCACTCCCCCCAGAGCTACTGGGGAAATCCTCCCCCGACCCTTTCACCCCAAATGCCTGTTCCCCAGTCACTCTGGATGGTGTCCCCTGAACCCCTCCCAGAGATGCTGTCTGGGGGCCCTGCTGCCCCCGAGGTGCTGAGGGGCTGTGCGTCCCCACCCCAGTAATGTGTCTGGATGTGTGAGGTGCCCTCCCCTCTAGGCCCTGTCCCCCCCGCCCTCCAGGCTGGTGGTGCTTAACACCCTCTCCCTCCAGGACAGAGGGCGAGCCCAGCCTCTGGGGGCTTAAACACAACACCCCCCGGGAGCACCCCATAGGCAGTCAGCATCTCTGTCTCTGGATTGCAGCCCTGAAATGAAGCCTCTGGCTTGGCTCAGGCCTGCTGGGTCCTGGAGGGGAGGGGAGAGGCGGGGGCTGCACAGGCTGGGAGAGGCCTGACCTGGAGAATGATGAAGCAGATGCCGAGGTGCAGGGATGTCAGGAAATGTTTATTGAGGAAGAGAAGGAATCCCAGGAAACCACGACCAGTTCCCCTGGCAAAAGCACTGGGGATGGGGAGAGTCCCTGGGGGTCGGGACTTTGTCTTCTGGCTGATCCGATCTTGGCAATTGGTCAGTGCAGCTGAGGCAGCTCGTTCCCTCTGGAGTCCAGGGTCCTGGCAGATGGGAGTTAGGGAGACCCTGGGAAATAGGACGAAGCCGTCAGAGCCCTGGTTCCGTATCACTGCTCCCCGAACATCCTGTGCTCGGTGTGACAGCAGGGCAGCTTGTGAGAATGACCCTGTCACAGGCAGACAGGTGCACGTGCCAGGAGGGACAGGGCAGCAGAACATCTCATGGCAGCTGCTGAGCCTCAGGGTGTCACTGTGGCTGGAAGAGGGGACTCACCTGATGGAGCCACCGTCATGCAGATGTAGCCACAGCCATTAAAGCAGCACTTCTGTCCTTCTTTACAGTTAGAGTCGCTGTTGCAGCCATGCAGGCAAATGCCAGGGCCTGTGGTCTTGGGGCAAACCCCGGGTCTCTCTGCAATGCAGAATGGGCAGTGGGGAGACACCAACCTTGTAACTTAGCTGCACCAGCCAAAGGGAATCCCAGCCATAGGACCTTGAACTGGCAGCTCCTTGGGCAGAGGTCCAGGACACCAGACACTTCCAGCTTCCCGAGACAGCTCTGGGGCCTGGGAGTCGGGATCAGGTATGGCAGGCTCATGGGCTGGGTCCTGGCCCTTCATTGCCCTGGGCTTTGTTCCCGTGCCCCCGCAGAGCTGCTTTGGCCTGTTCCCCAGTGCTAGCGCTGCATGCAGGTGTGTGAGGACAGCCTCAGCCCATGGCACGGCACAGCCAGCTCTCGCTCAGAGCTCAGCCAGACCACCCTGCACAACGGACAGAGTGGGAGGCTGGGTCCGAGGGGCTGGGTGTTTAGTCTCTGCTGTCAGCATTTCCGGGTGGAAGTGAAGCCTCCAGCACAAACCCAGTAGAACAATCTGCTTGGGCCAGATCTGGAGTCAGGCTCATGGCTGGGGAACTGGGTCCCTGGCTGCCGCATGTGTGCACTAGCTCCTTTGGGAGCCAGGCAAAGCCACGATACAGGGTGGCAGTGACTGCCCAGGGCCAGAACTGGAACTGGGACTGGAACTCAGGACTTCCTGGCTAACATGCCATGGCTCAGAGCCCTGTGATTTGGAACCTCCAGGTCCCTCCCAAGCCACAGCAGGGCTGGAACTCAGGGGTCCTTTTATCCGACCAGACCTCGCACCAGGAGAGATACCAGGGCTCCTTGAATGCTGGAGACCAGCCCCAGTGTAATCCCCCCGCCCCAATTTATGGTCTGGAGCTGGGCAGCACCCCCTGTCCCCCCGCCGAGGGAGAGGCCGGGGTCCGTCCCACGCACCAGGAGGCCTGCAGGCACGCACACACTCTGCCGTCGTCTTAAAGTTGTTCCCGTTGCCCTTGCAGCCCCCGTAGATGAAGCTTTTGCACGTCCTGGAGGCCGGGTTGTAGAAGAAGCGAGGGATGTATTGCTTGCAAGGGCCCGTCTCAGGCGGGAGTCGGCAAACGTCACCTGGGGAGAGGGGATGGGTTGTGATGAGAGCAGAGATCTGCACTGGATGGCCCTGAACACATGCCTGTGCTCTCTGGGACGAGGCGATGGGCTGCACAGTGTGGCCGTTCACTCCTGAGCTGAGGAAAGTGGCTGCCACAGGAGAGAAACATCCACTTCTACCTCCAACAAAGACTCCGAGCCCTAGGGCCTGGGAGCCATGGCCCCAGGGAAAGCTCAGTTAAGGGAAATTCTTGCACTGCAAGTTGTGGTTTCCTTTACAAAAGAGAGGGCTCCTGTGACCCTCATCTGAGCTATGGGCAACTTCCCTTACTCACGTTTATCTCCCTGGCCAGCTACAGCCTGCAGCTCGGCCCAGACGCTGAGGAGCCCCAGGAGCAGGAAGATGCTGCCAGACTCCATGGTTCTGATGGGAGCCGGGTCCAGTGCCCAGCTCCTATCCCTGAGCCAGGCTGGGATTTAAATCCGATGGGGCTGGGTCAGAAGAGTGGGAGGAGGCCGCAGTGACCTATCGGCTCCTGCCACGCTCCAGCTCCCAGCATGAGCTGTCTGACAATAAATCAGTCCCCCCGGATGGAACGAGGAAACAACCCGGATCCCGGGGTTTGGGAAACCCCCTCGAAGGAACCTGGAGAAACAGGGAGATCCAGAGCGCCCTGTGGGGAGACAGCCTGGTGCAAAGTGAGGCTGATGGGGAGGTGAGCTGGGGAGCCCAGCGTTCATGTGAACAGGGCATGGAGACGGGGCACGTTGTGCAGTGGGGCTGAGAAGGCCAAGAGGATTCTGGGTAGCAGGCGACAGGGTGTAACGAAGGTGTGGTGACATGGAACAGGCTGTCTGCCCTGCTGGTACCAGGGCGTCACATGCCCTGCGCTGCTCAGCCATGCTGGAGTCTCCTCAGTGCACTGCCACAGCCTGTGCCAATGCAAACATCCTCCACACCTGGCATGTTGTACATCACACCAGGCATGGTACTGAAACCCTGCCCAAGGCCAGGGACAGGCTCCTCCTGGATGCCTGCATGCAGCTCCAGGCTTGTCAGCTCCCTAGGGAAGCGCAAATTCTGGAGAAGGTGCAGAGAAAAGCAGCTGCTGAGGGTCTCAGCTAGAGATCTGAACCCTGGGCAGTGTGGGGACCAGCAGCTAGGGAGAGGTGATGGCCTAGATGAGGATCTGTCAGGCTGAAGCAGTAGCCAGGGGTCACATGGGCACTGCTGGGAATGGAATCCACCTCGGGCCTTTGCCTAGGGCCAATCCCGTCTGGGGAATCAGCGTGGAACGGGCTGTGACCTGGCTCCCCCCCGAGTCTGGAGTAAAGTGTGACTCACACTCCTCCATGGGCCGGGTTGTCTCCAGCCCTAGGATCAGAAAGGAATTACGAGTACGCACACACACGCGTGCCAGTGCGTACACATAGACACCAATGTGCACACAGACACACACGCGCGTGCGCCAGAGTTTCTCCTTGGCTTGGGCACTGAGCAGAGACTGTCCCCTGGGATGGGGTGGGCATGTTCTCCTATCAGTTCCTGGATCTGACGGGAACTTGGAGCCTGGGCGTCCCCATTTCTCCAGGTTCCTTTGGGGGCGTTTTTCAGACCACAAGATCTGGGTTGTTTCCTCGTTCCAGGCACGGGGACTTACAGGCGGGACTGGTTTATTGTGAAATGCAGTGAGTTGGGTGCTGGGCCAGAGAAGGAGCCAAAAGGTCACCATGAACCACCTCCCCTCTCAGCCGCAGCAGGGACAGGGTTTAAATCCCAGCCCGGCTCAGCGCTGGGCACTCAGACCCGGCTCCCGGCAGCACCATGAAGTCAGGGGCAATCTTCCTCCTCCTGGGGCTCCTGGCCCTCTGGGCCGAGCTGCTGCCTGCGGCTGGAGGTGAGTGTGGGCAGTAGGCAGAGAAGGGAGCAGAGCATGGAGGGGCAGGGGCAGTGGGTGCTTGGAAATACCTGACACCTTTGTTGGTTTGTCTCATCAGTGGCCTGACACAGGGACCACTAGAAACATCTCCGTTGTCAGAGCCACTGGCACAGGGATGGGACTGACCACAGCAAAGACAGGGTGAGGGGATGAGATTCCCTTGGAGCAGCAGACAGGATTACAGACCAGCTGGACTGGCCGCACACTGCGAGTTCCCGAGATGCTGAGTGACAGGCACTGAGTGGGGGCGGGTGTCCCAGACTCAGGCCAGGGGGTCAGAGTGGTCCTAGCTCTCAGCTCAGTGTGGAGGGCTCAGCTGCTGCAGGGATGAGCACAGAGAAAACAGCTACAGAGAGAGCTGGTGACACCAGGGCCGGCTCCAGACCCCAGCGCGGCAAGCACGCGCGTGGGGCGGCCCTTTGGGGGGGGGCGGCAGGCTGGGCCGGCGGACCTGCCGCAGTCATGCCTGCGGGAGGTGCACCGGAGCCCCGAGAGGACCGGACCTGCCGCAGGCATGACTGCGGAGGGGGCGCTCGTCCCGCGGCTCCAGTGGACCTCCCGCAGACATGACTGCGGACGGTTCGCTGGTCCAGCGGCTCGGCTGGACCTCCCGCAGGCATGCCTGCGGCAGCTCAAGCGGAGCCGCCGGACCAGCGAACCGCCCGCAGCTGCGGGAGGTCCAGCCGAGCCGCGCGACCAGCGGACACTCCGCAGTCATGCCCGCCGGAGGTCCGCTGCTCCCGGGGCTCTGGGGCGCCTCCCACGCATGACTGCTTGGGGCGGCCAAAAAGGTAGAGCCGCCCCTGGGTGACACAGATGTTAGATTAGAAGACTCCCATGATGAATGCTCTTGATAAATTGGAGAGAATTTATGAAATTCAGTAAAGGAAGGTGCAAAGTTCTGCACTGGGGAAACACACACATACCATGGGGGGAATAACTGGCTAGGCAACAGTATGCAGGAAGGGATCGGGGGCCACAGTCAATCACAAATTGAATATGCGTCAACAAGGTGATACCACTGAAAAAATGGTACAAGTTATTCTGGGTTGTATTAACAGGCGTAGCGTATGTAAGACATGGGAGGTCATTGTCCTGCTCTGCTCAGCACTGGGGAGGGCTCAGCTGGATATTGTGTCCACTTCTGGGTGCTGCACTTTAGGAAAGACGTGGAGAAATTGAAGGGAGTCCAGAGGAGAGCAATGAAAATAAGAGGTAGAAAAGCTGACCTATGAACAGTCGCAGATTATCCACTGAGCCAATGGGACCTGTGCCCAGGGGTCCTGGGCAATTGGGGGGCCCTGTTAAAATGGGAGGCCCCACCCCCCCAACCCGCTCCGCCTGCCCGGTGCTTCTGCCGGGGAGTGGGGTTGGGGCATGGAGTCTTGCCCCGCCTGGCGCTCCTGCTGGGGAGCAGGGAAAGCCCCCATGCCCCAACCCCATTTCCCCGGCAGGTGCATAGGGAGGGGGGGCAAGGAGGACTACAGGCAGAAGGGGTGGGGGGTCCCCACTTGCTCTGGTCCAGGTCCCCACAAAACCCTAATCTGCCTCTGAGGAAAGGTTGAAAGAACTGGGCATCTTTCATCTAGACACGAGACGACAGAGAGGGGAATAAGAAGCCCTCAGATCTGTAAAAGGTTGTTGTAAAGAAGAGCGGGATCAGCTGTTCACCGAGGGTAGGAGAAGGAGGAACCAGCTTAGCTATTAGGACAAGATTTCTAACTCTCAGGCTAGTTAAGCTCTGGAACAGGTGACCAAGGGGGATTGTGAAACCCGCATCACGGCGGGTTTAAGAGCAGGTTGGACAAACACCTGTCAGGGCTGGGGTGGGTGTATTTGGTCCTGCCTCACCGCAGGGGATGGACTGGATGACCTTCCAGGCCTACGAGACTCTATGATCCTGCTCTGTCCCCAAGCTCCCAGGCCCTACGGTGGCTCATCTTCTGGGAAGTGCCTGGCTCAGACGCAGGGGACTGGCTAGTCCAACCCATTTCTGGCCAACACGGGCCACCCACAAGCTCTGGACTCGGTCGTTCTGAGGACTGCACTGGTGGAGGAGCTCAATGGCCCTGACCCTGGCCGGGCTGCACCCTGGGCTCCAGATGGCGCAGGAGAGGGACCTCTGTTGACAGCTCTGGTCTGCAGGGATCATTAGCGTGAACCGGTCCTGTGGCTGGCTGCTCCCTCAGGCCCTGCACCCTGGCTGAGAGGCAGCTCTGTGTCTCCGTGCTGTCAGCAGTGGCCCTTTGGCTCAGGCTGAGATGGGCCATCCCGTTGGGAACACAAAGTCTCTGCCAGCCTGGGCCCCCTCTCGGGCGCTGGTTTTCCAGGCCCTGGCCAGCAGCACCGTCTTTGGGAAGCAGGGGCCATTCAGACGTTTGCCCCATTGGACCCCTGGGAGGAATATGCTTTTAAAAAGCAGTGAGTTTTTTGGGTCCCACATCACTACAAGTGGCTGAGGCGACGCTCCCTGGCGCGCGGAGGCAGTGGGAGAAGCGCTGGCATTGCCACAGCGATGGTCACTCACTGGTGCCGACAAGCAGCCGGGGGGTTAAGCTGCCCTCCCTCACCTGGCCAGGCCCCTCTCTCCCCCAGCGGCTCTGAGGGGCGCCCAGGGCTCCCTGGCTGGGGTCTCTCTTCAGTCCTGCTCTGGCCCGTTTCCCTCAGCTCCCCCCTCATTCCCACAGCGAGCTGGGGCAGCTGAGCATCAGGGCGGGTGTCTCATGGCCCCATGATCCTTCTGTGTCCCAGGGAGCCGTGGGAGCTGCCCAAAGCCGCTCGGCGCTGGACCCTGCGTGGAGTTATGCGGCATTGACGGTCGCTGTTCTGAAGGAGAAAAGTGCTGCAGTAATGGGTGTGGCCACCAGTGCATGAGAGTGTCTGGAGGTGAGTTTAATACCTGGCTCCGCAGTGAGCCTTGGCTGCCAGGGCTGGGGGTGGGTGGGGGATGTGCCCATATCTGAGCAGGTGGGAGGAATCGGGGGCACACAGTCAAGGGCCAGGACCCCAGCCCCATTAGCCAGCCCCTACCCCCGGCTCTTGGATTTCCACACTCATGTGCCTCCACTAGAGTCACTCCAGTTTACATGTACCCCCAGTCACGGCGCTGGCCTGGGCGTGTGGGGAGCAGTGATATGGGAGCAGGGCTCTGACAGCTTCATGTTACTTCCCAGGGTCTCCCAAACACCCGTCTGCCTGAACCCAGGCGCCAGAGGGGACATGCTGCCTCCGTCCCCGTGACCTACACAAGACAATTGCCGAGAACAGATCAGCCTGCAAAGGCCCCACTTCCAGGGACCTCCCTCTGCTCCCCTCCCTCTGCCCAGCCCCTTTGGCTGCTCCAGCTGCCCTCGGACTCCAGCTGCCACATGACGTCACCGGTGCCTCCTGCAAGAGGCTGGGTGGGTGTGGTGGGGGAGCGAGCGTGTGCCCAGCCGCTGTCCAGCAGCACCCCGTGAAGGGCTTAGTAAAGCCTGTCCCTGTGTAACAAACTGTGTGTGCGAGTGCTTCGACCGCGTGGCTGCCAGGACTAACCACTGCAGCGGCCCAGCCCCTGGATTCAGTCACTGCAAGCTCCCAAATTGCTCCAGGCCCAAATCCCCCATAGCCAGGACCCCACAGAGCATCTGGGCAGGGCCACGCAGGGGCTCTCCAAGGAGCTGCAGGGATCAGGCCCCCCCGTCGCTTGCTGCTCTGCTGCCAGGACCTTCACCCCCCTGCTCACCCTCTTTATGTCTCCAGCCCTGCCCCTGGCTCTGCCCTGAGGCTGATTGGCCTCGCACCACGTGCCTCAAGCTGGGAGGCAGACACTAGCAGAGCCGGCCACGTCCCTGGCAGCACTGGGCAGAGCGGCCTGACTCCCTCGCCACACATACACACTGTGCAGAGCCTGGCGCTGGGTCCGGCTGGGGAACAGGCCAAGGTTTGGGGTGAGCCAGGGGGATTTTCCCAGCCTGCCCCTCTCCAGTCACTCTGCTGTGAGACAGTGTCTGACAGGCTGTGAGCTCTCTCCTCCCAAGTGGGGCCCAGGGGATCAGGCCTTTGGGGACAGGCACTTGCTCCATGTGTCTGGGTCTGGGTTGAATCCTTGGTGGCGAGTGCCTCTCTGGGGAGGATGGTGATTGCGCAGGGCGGGTGAGCCACTTCCCCTCTCCGGCGGGTGCTGCTGACTACTCAGGAATGATTCGGGGGTAGCTGACAGCACGGTGCGTCAGCCCCAGTCCATGCTGCTGTCGGAGCTCAGAGCCAGAGCCAGACCTTTCCCAGACAGCTGAGAGGGCCCAAATGTGGGTGCGATGTTGTGCTAACGTGCACTGACTGTAGCACTGTGTGCTGATGGGCTGCTCCAGCCAGTTCCCCATCTGCTTGCACAGCCTGGAAACCTGCACACACCCCAAACATGCCCCAGTGCAAGGCCAGGCTGGAGGGGCCAGGTGGGCTCCATGCACTAGAGGGGTGATGGGTCACCGGGAGCTGGGATCTGTTTAAACAAGCAGCCTGTCCCCCGTGCATTCAGCATCCCCGGTCACCACAGCCAAAGCAGGCTCTTGTTTGGGGTGCAGGGCCCAGACTGAACTGGTCTCTCTCGTCAGTTCTGACCTCACCCCGCCTTTGCCTGTGGCAGGGAAGCCTGAGTTGGAGCAGCGAGCCCTCCGTGCACACAGACCAGCCTGGATGGCAGCTGTGGGGCGGGTGGCTGCTAGAAATGCAGCTTGTGCTGCCCGCCCTCCCTCTCCCAAGCTGGGGGAGCCGTTCGGATTCCCCCAGGCCGCACCCTGCCTTGGGCAGGGCCACAGGACTCTGGCTGGGCTGCCCTGCTGGTGCCTGTCATGGTGGTCATGTGACTCCCAGGGGGCCAGCAGATCCCGGGGGTCACAGCCCCACTTTGCCTCAGAGCGTCACGCTGTCCCTTTCGTGCGAGGCCCTGGGCCTTCACTTCACCGCTGGGTGCTGCCCCAAGATGGGGTCCTTGGCTCCAGCACCCTGTTTCTGGCCAGGCTCTTTCCACCTCAGTAGCCCAGGATGGGTGACCTCCCTTCACCTGCCTAGTGGCAATCCCCGACCCCAAGGTACAGGGGGCAGTGCCGCCCCCCCACCCAGCCCCGCCCATGAGAACGAGGGGCCAAGAGATCCCGGGAAGGGGCAGGGCATTCCCAGAAAGAACAGGGATTAGCCCTTCGCCCAGCGGGGGCAGCCTGGGGGTTCCCGGCCCTGGCTGAGCCTGGGGGCATGGACTGAAGTGGGCGGTGAAGGAGGCAGCGTGTGTGGCTCCAGTCTGTGAGCTCAGAGCAAATGCAACCCCAGGCTGCGGGGGAGAGGGGGCCCCTTTCCCCCTTGGGACTGACTCAGCACACGCCTCACCTGCTCCCCAGCCTACCTCACAACGCACGTCGGGCTTGGTCCGCTGTGCTGCCCCTGCCCTGCTGGGGCGGGAGGTTGAGGTGGGGCAGGCTGCACTGGGGTTGCTTGGCATTTATCCCTGATCCCCCTTAGTCACAAGCCCTCCAAGCAGGAGGGGGCCTCAGCCCTGCCGCCCCCCGGCAGCCATGTGGGGCTGAGACTGCAAGCAGCTGTGAGCTGCTCCAGTGGGTTTTTTGAGGGATATCCTGTTACCAATGCACTATTGTTCTAGGGGACAAAACGTGCCAGGTCATCACGGCCTGATCCTTACCCCTCTGCCGACTCTGCAGGCTGCTCAGGGCACTTTCCCTCGCCTGGCTTCCACCCTGGGGAGGATCCCAAAGGAGACCCTGACCACCTCCAACAGGACAGGGGAGAAGGAGAGGTGCCAGACCCCCCATACATTGCTCAGATCCTCCCACCTGGCTGGACACGAGGCTTCGTGTCCTAGATGGTCGTTGTGTTGGTGACAAACGCCAGGTGCAGCAGGAACAAAGAGAGCTTAAATCACAGTGAGCTGGGAGCAAACCCTGCCACCGCCGTGCTGGGCTCCGGGATGGGTGTGGGGGTGGCTGGCCCCACTCCCCTGGAGTATGGCATCTCCCGTCCAGCCTGACAGACTCAGCTTAGCCCGTGGCTCCTGGCTTCATGCTGCTACGGGGAGCTCATCTGCGTGCCCAGGCCAAGCCTGGCTGAGATTTACATGCTGTGGGGGCAGAAGGGGCTAACCAGAGGCATGTGGTGGATCTGCTAAGCAGGAGCCTACAGCTCCCATCAATTACATACAGTGATGGCAAAGTTCTTAGTTCAGGCTTGTAGCAGTGATGGAATAAACTGCAGGTTCAAATCAAGTCTCTGGAGAACATCCCCTGCTGGGATGGGTCATTCAGTCCTTTGTTCAGAGCTTCAGTTTGTAGCAAAGTCCCTCCAGAGGTATGAAGCAGGACTGAAGACAAGATGGAGATGAGGCATTAGCATTTTATAGGCTTTACAGCAAAATGGAGTCTGCAGTCACATAGGCAAGTCCCTGCACACCCTGCTGAGTTACAAGGCGTATCTGCCTCCTCTCCATGGGTCAGTTGTGTAGCTGATGGTCCTTAATGGGCCATCAAGCAGGCTGGGCAGAGCTAACACCAACTTGTCTGGGGTGTCACTCAGAAGCTCAGCACAAATTTAAAATACAGACACTATAGAGCCAATATCCATAACTTCAACTACAAAATGACACATGCACACAGACAGCATAACCATAACCAGCAACCCATAACCTGGTCTTAGACACCTTATATGACCCCCTTTACATAAGATTTGGTGCCACTACAGGACCTTGGTTGCAAACCATGTTCTATATGGTCCCAGATTATGTCAATAACGTCACACAGGCAAAACCTTCCTTTCAGCCATGCTGATGGATGAGGATCAGCCCCGCCAGGTCTCCTCGCGAGCTGTGCTGCTGTCGGGGGCGCCCCTCTGCCCTGCTCTCAGCATCGCTAACCTCAGTCTCTCTGCACTGCCAGCCCAGGCCAGCCCAGCGCGGTGCCTTGCGGAGGGAGACCCATGGCTGCACAGCACCACACCGCACCGTGGCCCATGGCTAGGGTGGCCAGATAACCCGATTTTATAGGGACAGTCCCAGTTTTGAGGGTTTTTTTCTTATATAGGCTCCTGTTACCCCCCCCCCCACTCCTGATTTTTCACTCTTGCTGTCTGGTCACCCTACCCGAGGCCAAGGGCAGTGCGACTGAGGCCGTGCTTCAGGCCTCGGTGTAGAGCCATTGCTTCTCTCCCATGGTCCGGAAGGAGGGGATGAAACCTGAGGGCACTGGCAGCAGAGGGGGACGGTTATCTCTACCGCCTGCCTTCCCCTGTGACTCCACGAGGTGAGCTTATCCAGAGCCCAGTGGCCATGGCAGGGCATATCCAGGCTGTCCAAAGGGCGTGAACCCCAAGTCGTCCCTCCACGGCAGGACAGCCGCACCGGGGCCTGGTCTTCTTGGACCGTGGCAATGGAGTAGGGAACCCAGGGCGTGGCAGGGAGAAAACCGGCCATGCAGGGAGCCGAGGCAGTCTGTGGAGAGAGAGCCTCACCCTGTGTGGGCAGATGGGAATGGTCTGACGGGTGGGGAGGGCTGGTCCGCTCTGTACCCGTCTTCCTCCCCCTCACCAGACACAGGCATCAGCTCGCCCCAGGGGTGGGAAGATGCCCCTGACTCCCTGGTGCAGCCAGGAGCTGGGTCTGAGTGCCCGGAACTGAGCCAAGCCAGGCTTCAAACTCTGCCCTGGGTGTGGCTGGGACCGCAGAGGGAGGGCCCCCTCTCGCCCGCAGCCTGGGGTTGCATTCGCTCTGAGCTCACAGACTGGAGCCACACACGCTGCCTCCTTCACCGCCCACTTCAGTCCATGCCCCCGGGCTCAGCCAGGGCCGGGAACCCCCAGGCTGCCCCCGCTGGGCGAAGGGCTAATCCCTGTTCTTTCTGGGAATGCCCTGCCCCTTCCCGGGATCTCTTGGCCCCTCGTTCTCATGGACGGAACTGGGTGGGGAGGCGGGATTGGCCTCCCTGAGCTTCCATCCACGCCCTGTGACACGTCTCCTTTGCACCTGAGGAACCCCGAGGCAGGTGATCTCCCTTCCCCCATCATCGAAAATCAGGGACTTGGCAAGTGTCCCACAGAAACCTGGGGCCTTTCCTGGGCCTCTCTTACTTCAGTGGGGCTGGATTAGTCACATGTAGCCTGGACTCTGAATGTCCTGCCACACCCTGGGTTCCCTAGTCCATTGCCCCGGTCCTGGTTCTAACGGTGGGGTTGGGGAAAACTGCATCTGAGTGTGGTTCTTGCCCTGAGGAGACTGCCCCCTGCTCTCAACCCGACTCTGCCCGCGGGTGGTTTTCGTCTGGTGAGGAGGCTGAAATCACCAGTGTAGGAAAAATCTGAGCAAAGTTGCAAGCTGAAGTAAAGCCCTGCACTGCCTAGAGGCATAGCTTAGACGCAGCAGGAGAGAGACCCGAGAAACCAGCCCAGTGGGATTTTACCCCAAGTTCCTCACTAAGCTGGGAACAGGCAGGAGACATTTCAAGCCAGACGGGGATTTTCCCCAACAATTCTAAGTGCCTGAGAAGCTGGAAATTGGGAAGTGCCGCCTCAGTGCCAGGCTCCTAGACCCGTCTCCCCCGCGATGGCGCCGCTCACCGGACACTGCCGCAGCCACAAGGCGAGGCTGCAGAGGTTTCTCTCTCTCCTCACTTCCTGCTAGAGGAGGGTCTCCTGGGAGCAGCCAGGCCTGGATCTGCTCAGGGCACTCACGTGTCAGCCGTGGGCTGGGGAGCAGCTCGAGCTCCCCAAAGCACAGCAGCTGTTGCATGTCACTCGTGATGGGCCTGGGCTGAGCACAGAGCCGGTGTCCATGCTGAAATCCTGCCAGATGAAACTCGGTGCCCTAGTTACTGGCCTGGCTGGCTGGCCCGGAGGACGAGTGTGCAATGTACACAAATCCTGCCCGCCTGGGTGTGGTTTCAGTTTGGAATGGCGGAGTGGGTGGAATAATGCTGCCATATGCTGGGAACAGGTTGGCATAGGGTGGGAGCCTCATTCCTCACTCACCCTTCTGCTGGTGGGCGGGGAGCGCGGCCATGAACACAAGGAAGCTGTGAGAAGAGGCGGCCAGTCAATGAGATGTTTAAACTCGGTTCCATCGGCTTCATCTACTGCCCCTCCTCCGGCGAGCCAGTCGTCACTGTGATGCTGGCAGACCCAAGTCTGCAGTATATGGGCCCAATCCTGTGACGCTGAGGAGACTGGAGGGAAGCAGCACCTGTCCCTAAATAAATGAACCTGCCCCATTCCGGGACAGTTTGTGGATCCTCCCCCACACATGAGCACTAGGGCTGAGCCACTGGCGAAAGTCTCTGATTCTAGGCCCCAGGGGGCCAGCCAGGGCCCCCGGAGAAGAGCACACGGGGTGTGATGGGCCGAAGCAGCACATGGGAGCCTGTGACACAGATATCAGAGGGGAGCCGTGTTAGTCTGGATCTGTAAAAAGCGACAAAGAGTCTGTGGCACCTTATAGACTAACAGACGTATTGGAGCATGAGCTCTTGTGGGTGAATCCAGACCTGTGTCTGACGAAGTGGGATTCACCCACGAGAGCTCATGCTCCAATACGTCTGTTAGTCTATAAGGTGCCACAGGACTCTGTGACACAGAGGTTCACGAGTGGTTCACAGTCCAGGGAACATGGGAAATGCTGAACTTCCCCGAATCCAAAGACAGGAGCAGACAAGATGACCTGTCTCCCGGGGGGAATGCTACGAAAAGAGGGTCAGGCTTTCCCCACTCAGCTGAGTTTCCAACAGAATTTTACTCCTGTGGTAGGAGCCTGCAGGATGGTTCAGAAGCATATAAAAGTCATCACATTGTAAGGGTCTAAATGAACTGAATGAATTCTCCCCTGACAGCTAGCTGGGAGGCGGGGAGACTTCCGGAGCAAACTGTATTTACATGAACACACCTACTCTGCCATGATATCCAGCAGCTAGCGCGTGTGGCTCACAGGTTTCCACTTTGGCTGGTGCTGGGTTACAAATCACTTTAGTACTGAATGCAGGGGTGGGTAGTGAAATGCTGTTACCAATGTTGTTGGCATTATTGTATGAATAGTGGGAAGCAGAACTGGGCTTAACCTGTTCCAAATAAGGGGGTCACCGCAGCGAAAAGGGCCTTGTTAAGCCAGGGGCTCGAATGCCAGAGCCCTGTGAAATTAAGAGGGGAGAGGACAAGTGTCCTAGCCAGAGAGTGTGGAGCCTTCCCCAAGTGTTCTTCCTTGACTGGTTTAACCTGTTCCCCGCACTGTTCAAAGAAAGAGATAAATAGGCTCCATTAGGAGCCTCTTTTATTTTAAATGCTCAATCAGATCTGAAATCAGCTGTAGTAGGGCCGTGTTTCTGCTCAGCCTGAAAAGAGCTGAAAATTATGAAGAAACTGATGTGCAGAGGTCACAGCCGAAAGGCAGGTGACTGGCAGGCAGCTGGCGAATGAGCGGCCAGCAGGGCGGCTGGCAGAGAGGTGCGGTGAACAAGTGCCCAAGCAGTGGAGCGTGTAAGGTGCCTTTTTACCCCCCTCCACCCAGGGTGGGAGGTGAACTCTGCAGATGAACCTCTGAACTCTGGGGCTGCACTGGCCAAAGACAGCAACTGTGAGTGGGGTGCAGAGAAGGGACGGGCACGTTAAAGGGACTGTTGGGTTTCTGGATTTAAGAACCTGAGGGGAAAAGGACACTGCCCACCCTACTTGGGGGTGGGTCTTTTGCTCATGGTTTACGTTTATGAGCCCTGTTTGTGGTGTTTCCCCAAATTCATGCCGAGTTACTTCCCTCCTTTTAGTAAAAGTTTCTTTTCTACACTCAGACTCTGTGCTTGCGAGTTGGGAAGTATTGCCTCTTAGAGGCACCCAGGGGTGATGTGTAATTGTCCCAGGTCGCTAGGTGGGGGCTCGAGCTGGTTCTGTGTTGTAGCAATGGAAAGGACACCCCAGATATTGAACCCAGCTCTGGTTGCTGCTGGCTCCACCTGGCAGAAGGGTCACATAATCACTGCTCCATTCTATAGATTGTTTTAAAACAAATTCTGTAGAATCTGTTGGCTTCATCCTGGCTCAGCTCCTCAAGGCCCAAACAGATAGAGTGGGGGAGATGCCAGGGGAAGAACGGGCCCTGCAGCACCCCGTGATGAGGCCAGAGGGTCGAAGGTTGCTGGGAGCCCTTCCCCGTGAAGACACTTGCAGGAGGGGATGCTTGTTGAAAGAAGCAGGGAGGCCTGGAGAACGAAGAGAATTAACCTAAAATTCCCCAGGCTGCAGGTACCAATCTCCAGCAGCTGCCCCCAGATCCCAGCTTGTTGATGTTTTGTTCCTGGATGAAATTGAGTTTTTGTACTGACTTGTGACTGCAGGTTTAATGCCCCTGGGAGCCCAGCGAGAGAGCAGCTCTGCAGGCTCTGCCATGGGATGGATTCCTCCGGCAGGGAATGGGGATGGTGGAATCAGGACTCCACTGGAGAGGACAGTCTCAGCCCCGGCTCAACGTGCTCAGAGGAGGTGGTGGTGGGAGTTCTCACATCTTACAGCATCTAACCCTGGAGTGGGCCAGGTCTCAGTCGCACCTCACTCAGCAGCCTCCCTACTGCCCTCAGGAGCCTGCCTGGGATGGTTACAACGGCTATCATGTTTTGGGTGCAACCCAGCCCAGTGGAGGGTTATGTCACTGCCTGCCCTCTAGTTCTGGACCTGAAATGCTCTGCTGCTGCGGTTCACAGCCCAGACACCAACAGCCAGCTGACAGGCATGCCGGTCCCTGTGTGCTGTGAAGCCCTGGGGCAGCACTCTGCCTACAGTGGTCTGCACCAGCCTGGGTTACCTTGCAGAGGTGACCCCAGCACACTTCCAGGCCCAGCATTTCCCCAAAGCCGCCTGCTCTGAGGTGTCCAGCCCCCCTGGAGCACGCAGAGAAACAATCCCATTTGTTTGCTCCTTTACAGAGACAAAAGCACATTACAGCTTAGTCACTTTACGGCTACGCCCTTCCCTTCAAGCACAGCACTGAGCTGGTTTCCTGTAAAACTAAAACAAATGTATTAACAGAAGGACACAGGAGAAGGAATAAAGTTACAAAGGGCCATCAGCAGACAGACAGTAAAAACACGCTGTCTAGTGGAGAAGCCTTAACTCAACAAGCATCAGCCTTGGTTCAAGGTACATTTCTTACCAACTTTTTCTTTCCAGGCATGGCTGACTCTCCATCAGGACCTTCCACCGCAGTGCAAGGGGCTGGTTTCTCTTGTCTTTCTAGGTGAAAGAGCTTTGCCTAAGCAGGTTTCTCACCTATATTATCAGTTCCCAGAGACTTCAACCTCCTTGGCTGAAGGACCCTGCTGCTTTGTATGTAAATTGGCTCCTATTTTGCTGACACCTGGCTTAGTTTCATTGCAGACAGACGGTCTTCCCTCCTGGCTGGGAGAGAACCTGTTTATCAACTCTCCTGACTTGCCTGGTTTAAACCATTTCTAATCACAGACTGTAAAGCATCATGACAGTGAGTATCCATGATTCCTCACATGGTGCTAATACAGACATTTCACAATGATTTTAATTACCAGCCTGTCATTAGCTTTCATAAATGTCCTTCCTTGATACACTTTTCTACCACAGTAACGTTGGGTACAATCAGTTGATTTGATTGTTTATCATGTCAGGTTCAGACACCCTGACTTTGTAGCCCAGGCAAAGTTTCTCTCTCCTGCTGGTGTGCAGATGCTACACTGTCCTCTACCCTGCTTGCTAGCATTGCTTACTTTCTAATTAAATAGCCCTTCATTGTCCATGCCTGCCTGCGGCCCAATTAGCACACAGCTGCGGCCCAACTGTATGCTAAAAACAATTCAAAATGTGCCCCTCTGATCTGAAAGGGGGTGGGGCTGGCTGAGGGGGAGACAGCATCTGGCAGCCTGCTGGAGCGCTTCTGCCAGCCGAGGGGGGGGGGCGGTGGTGAAGGAGAGGGGGTCTCTGGGCAGGTTTGTGGGGAGGGGGATTCTCTGGGCAGTGAGGGGCTAGGAGCGCTGGGAACTAGGGGTTTGTGGGGGTGCCGCAGCACTCCCAGGTTTTAGGCCCTGCTCTGTGGAGGAGTCTCCGGGCAGAGGGGACTGTGGGAGGTTTGGGGGAGCACGGTGATTCTCAACCTGTGACCCACAATGGTAAATAGGTTGAGAACCACTGGTCTAGGTAGACTGGCCTTGTGCACTGCTTGCCAAAACCATTAGACCATCATTCGATCACATATCCACGGCTCATTGTACACAGCCTGTGCACCCCGCACACAAGTGTGAGGTATTAGTTTTCCAGTGATGTCTCACATGCCACCTTTTAGCTACAGATCATGACACCAGTGTGTAGGCTGTAGTGAGTCTGTCTGGCCTCACAAGAGGTGCCCCCTGCGGGGAGAGCACTGGCCGAATCCCCTTGTCGGCCCCCAGGCAGAGGGGAGGAGACAAGAGCTCATGCTCTGGGGCACTGAGAGAGAGGCAGGGGTGGAGGTTGCAGGGGGGCAGGAGGCCTGGGGTGGCCCCCCTTATTCTGCCCCTGGCCCTTCCTCTTTGCCAGGGCTCCCATAGGGTGAGCAGGGGGAGAGGATTCAGAGAGTCCTGGCAAACTGGGGGATCCCTCTGCCTGCCCACAGCGCGGCCGGGTGCCCGAGTCCCTGTGGGGTGGGGCAGGGTAAGCGAGAAAGGGTGTCAATTTTCCGTCTTTGCTGAGGAGCCAGTTAGATTTTAAAGCTGAGGCATACTGGCAGGGGAAGTGTGATAGGCAATACCCCTTTGACGGAGTCTGGGCAGCGTTAGCCTATGGACTGAACGCTAGCTTCTTTTCAGGGCGGTGTTTAACTTGAACAGGATTTCTCAAACCAGGACACTGGGTTATTCTTAACCAACGTACAGTTAATTCACCCAGAACCACGTCAGTATGTTCACCAGGCAAGGGTACACACAACCACTGGTATAGGTGTGTACGACACACAATACAGTCTGGCCAGCAATTATCACAGACTAGGGCTGAGGCTCAAAACTTACACCAAGGACTAATGTAATTACCAAGATTTCTTATTACACTGACTTATGTTCAACTCTCAGTTCTTCAGTGCCGAGCAGGTTCCTCACACCTCCAAGGATGCCCTTGTCTTTAAGGCACTTTGACAAACGTGGTCCCTGCAGTTTGAATGGACAAGTTTAGACTAGCAAAAGCCATTGCTTCAAGTTATTGGTTTCAATCTTTCTTAGCCCTGGTCTACACTACGAGTTTAGGTTGAATTTAGCAGTGTTAAATCAATTTAATCCTGCACCCGTCCACATGACTAAGTCATTTTTGATGACTTAAAGGCTCTTAAAATCGATTTCTGTACTCCTCCCAGATGAGGGGATTAGCGCTGAAATCGACCCTGCTGGGTTGAATTTGGGGTAGTGTGGACACAATTAGATGGTATTGGCCTCCGGGAACTATCCCAGAGTGCTCCATTTTGACCGCTCTGGACAGCGCTCTCAACTCAGATGCACTGGCCAGGTAGACAGGAAAAGCCCTGCGAACTTTTGAATTTCATTTCCTGTTTGGCCAGTGTGGCGAGCTCATCAGCACAGGTGACCATGCAGTCCCAGAATCGCAAAAGAGCTTCAGCATGGACCGTACGGGAGGTACGGGATCTGCTTGCTGTATGGGGAGACGAATCCGTGCTATCCGAACTCGGTTCCAAAAGACAAAATGCCCAAATATTTGAAAAAATCTCCAAGGGCAGGAAGGACAGAGGCTATAACAGGGACCTGCAGCAGTGCCGCGTGAAACTTAAGGAGCTCAGGCAAGCCTACCAAAGAGTCAGAGATGCTGTGTCTATGATGAGCTGCATACCATTCTAGGGAGTGCCCCTACAACTACCCCACCTCTGGAGGGAGGGATAGCTCAGTGGTTTGAGGATTGGCTTGCTAAACCTAGGAGTTGTGAGTTCAAACCTTGAGGGGGTCACTTAAGGATCTGGGGCAAAAATTGGTCCTGCTAGCAAAGGCGGGGGCTGGACGTGATGACCTTTCAAGGTCCCTTCCAGTTCTAGGAGATTGGTATATCTCCAGTTATTTTCTTTTTTTTCTTTTTCTGTGCATGGACTCCGTCAATGGATTCTCACGCAACAGGATTTTGGGGACGAGGAAGATGATGATGATGAGGAGGAGGTTGAATATAGCACATATCAAGCAAGCAGAGAAACCATTTTCCCTGACAGCCAGGAACTGTTTATCACCCTGGAGCCAGTACCCCCCTAACCCACCCAAGGTGGGCTCCCGGACCTTAAAGGCAGAGAAGGGACCTCTGGTGAGTGTACCTTTGTAAATATAATACATGGTTTGAAAGCAAGCATGTTTAATGATTAATTTTCCCTGAAGACACGGGATGCATTCGCAGCCAGTACAGCTACTGGAAAAGTCTGTTAACGTGTATGGGGATGGAGTGGAATCCTCTATCTCTCTGCGTTATCCTCAGGAGAGTGATATCATTCATGGTCACCTGGTTGAAATAGGGGAATTTTATTAAGGGGATGTTCAGAGGTGGCTGTTCCTGCTGGGTTGTTTGCCTGTGGCTGAACAGAAATCATTCCCGCTGTTAGCCACATAGTGCAGGGAGGAGTGATGTGATCATCCCAGAGAATTGAGTGTGTGTGTGGGGGGGTTTAGTCGGGTTTGTGCTGCACCTTAACCCGAAAACCGCAGCCCCTCCTTTTAAATGGCCAACCCAACGGGTGCTTGGTATGGGACATGAGGGCCCTGCTGTTTGAAACCATTCCCACATGTTATGAAGGTTGAAGAAGCCAAAAGACTGTGGCTTACCATGGCTGCCTGCAAGCCGAATTCTGTTGCCCGCCAGCCCTGCGTGTGTGATCTCACACCAAACCGGCAGGCCCTCAATATAAGAGGCAAAATGCGACCATGTAAAGAATGCGTGGCGGCAGACAATGTCAGAGTGCAGGAAAGCACAAAATGAACGTGAGGACAGGTGGTGGGAGCAAGAGGAGAGGTGATGGAATCAAGCTGATAGGTGGTGTCAGCGTGTTGAGAGGAGGCAGGATGCAATGCTGAGGCTACTGGAGGACCAAACTGATATTCTCCGGCGTACTGTTGAGGTTCAGGAAAGGCAGCAGGAGCACAAACCGCTGCTGCAGCCCCGGTGTAACCAACCGCCCTCCTCCCCAAGTTCCATAGCCTCCTCACCCAGACGCCCAAGAACGCGGTGGGGGGGCCTCCAGGCACCCAACCACTCCGCCCCAGAGGACTGCCCAAGGAACAGAAAGCTGGCGGTCAGTAAGTTTTGAAGTGCAGTGTGGCCTTGTCCTTCCCTCCTGCCCCACCCCTCCTGGGCTACCGTGGCAGTTATCCCCCCATTGGTGTGACGAATTATTAATGCAGGAATTTGAAACAACAATGACTTTATTGCCTCTGCAAGCGGTGATCAAAGGGGGAAGGGGAGGGCAGTTGGCTTACAGGGAAATAGAGTGAATTTGAAAAAGAGAATGACCTGGAGTCACTCTCATTTCTATCCAGGCGCCCCTGACCAACCTCACCAAGGTTGGCCAGGAGCACCCAGGAGATGACAGCTAGCAGTCTGCTGCTGCGAGGGCAGGGAGCTGCTGCTGTGTAGCACTGCAGCACCGCGTCTGCCAGCAGCACCCAGGAGACGTACGGTGATGTGACGTTATTGATATAAACTGGGACCATATAGAACATGGTTTGCAACCAAGGTCCTGTAGTGGCACCAAATCTTATGTAAAGGGGGTCATATAAGGTGTCTAAGACCAGGTTATGGGTTGCTGGTTATGGTTATGCTGTCTGTGTGCATGTGTCATTTTGTAGTTGAAGTTATGAGTATTGGCTCTATAGTGTCTGTATTTCAAATCTGTGCTGTGCTTCTGGGTGACACCCCAGACAAGTTGGTGTTAGCTCTGCCCAGCCTGCTTGATGGCCCATTAAGGACCATCAGCTACACAACTGACCCATGGAGAGGAGGCAGATACGCCTTGTAACTCAGCAGGGTGTGCAGGGACTTGCCCATGTGACTCCAGACTCCATTTTGCTGTAACTTTCCACAGTAAGAACAAAGAGGTTCTTACACCTGGAAAAGCCTATATAAGGCTGATGCCTCATCTCCATCTTGTCTTCAATCCTACTTCATACCTCTGGAGGGACTTTGCTACAAACTGAAGCTCTGAACAAAGGACTGAATGACCCATCCCAGCTGGGGATGTTCTCCAGAGACTTGATTTGAACCTGCAGTTTATTCCATCACTGCTACAAGCCTGAACTAAGAACTTTGCCATCACTGTATGTAATTGATTCCATTTAACCAATTCTAGCTCTCATCTCTACCTTTTCCCCTTTATGAATAAACCTTTAGATTCTAAAGGATTGGCAACAGCATGATTTGTGGGTAAGATCTGATGTGTATATTGACCTGGGTCAGGGGCTTGGTCCTTTGGGATCGAGAGAACCGTTTTCTTTTATTGGGGTGTTGGTTTTCATATCCATTCATCCCCAGGACAAGTGGCACTGGTGGTGATACTGGGAGACTGGAGTGTCTAAGGAAATTGCTTGTGTGACTTGTGGTTAGCCAGTGGAGTGAGACCGAAGTCCTTTTTGTCTGGCTGGTTTGGTTTGCCTTAGAGGTGGAAAAACCCCAGCCTAGGGCTGTGACTGCCCTGTTTGAGCAATTGGGCCTGAATTGGCACTCTCAGTTGGGTCCCGCCAGGACCGCATCGTCACAGGTGACGGTGAGCTGAGTGGGCTCCATGCTTGCCGTGGTATGGTGTCTGCACGGGTAACCCAGGAAAAAAGGTGAGAAATGATTGTTTGCTGTTGCTTTCACAGAGGAAGGGAGCAGGGCCTGACGACATGTACCCAGAACCACCCGTGTCAATGTTTTTGCCCCATCAGGCACTGGGAGCTCAACCCAGAATTCCAGTGGGCGGCAGAGACTGCGGGAACTGTGGGATAGCTACCCACAGTGCAACGCTCCGGAAGTCGACGCTAGCCTCGGTACTGTGGACGCACTCCGCCAACTTAATGTGCTTAGTGGGGACACACACAATCGACTGTATCAAATCGATTTCTAAAAAATCGATTTCTATAAAATTGACCTAATTTCGTAGTCTAGACATACTCTTAGGCTGATTTGTTTGGATGTATAAAGGAGTTAAAGCGGAAACTCTGGTTACTTGGGGTCTCACTAGTGAGTGTAGACTCAGCAAGGTAACCGACAGGTACCGACCTTACCCATAGAAGTGGAAATACAATTGATCACTTCTTCTCCTCAGAACCCTGGGATGGGGGAGAGCCTTTCCACACGGCTGGTCCAGGCCTTGGCCACGCTTAGGGTTCTGCTCTAGTTTCAGGGCTCCTTGGAGGGCCCCACCCTCTGATTTCTATTGGTCACATGCCAAGTGAGGACTCAGATTTCAGCTCTGATCCTCTGCTGCTTCCATTGGTACCCAGCAGATGGTGATGGTGTATAACAAATGTCTTCAGTCTTTTTCTTATAGGAGGATTTTTATGTTGATTCCTTTCAAGGTCTGTAGTTCATTATTAGCCCTTAAGCCATTTCTCTTAATATTCCAAAGTCACACCCTGGTTTATACGTTTCAACCTCTTTTCTTCCTTGTGCCAGACACTTCCTCTCACTGGTAGAGCACAACAACTATTTACAATGAAAACCAGCAAAATCCCTCCTAATCTTCTAAATCTGGAGGCCAGACGCCATCCATTCATTGACTGTATGTCAGCATTTCACTGTAGTTAGAACAAGAGACACGATCCACATGTAGAAGGATGTAGATCTGACTCACAAGGCAAACAAGTGGGCAGCTTCTAATCTGGGATGAAAGATGGGCTGTCCCTGGTCTATTTGATTTACAAGGGAAACAATGCAGAGTTTATAATTTGGGGTGAATTTCTTGGGGTACCCAGCAGTTTGCCCAATTTGACCTTCAAGCCACATTTCTAGTTTGCTTAACTTGCAGCTTCCGCACCCATCTCTTGCTCCATGCACAATGTGCAATGGGTCACTTGCATAAGAAAGCTGAGTGTCACCTGTGCTTGGCAACCTGGGATTCTTTTCAGCTAGCTTGGGAGAAGAAAGAGGTTTTATCCATATGAACATTTTGGGAGATTCATGCCTAGGTGATGAACAGGTCTCTTTTAGCCACTTTAGTTTCTATTCTTGAGGAGTAGAACTCCTGACCTGGGCTGATCTGTTGGTCCTTAGACTGTGTCTCACACAATACGAACTATTTTCTTATTGTCTTTACTTCCTAGAGGGATCCTCTTTTGGGGCAAGCAGAGGGGGGAAGCTTTTCAAAGTCTCTCAGGGCCATAGAAATCAGTAGTTAATCATTCAAAGCATATCTGTTCTCCATAGTCCTGGCTGGTCCATTGGGGCAGTAGCTGAGCCCGCCTGGCATGTTCACAACGTGCAGCCCGGCTGTGCAGCCGGCCGGGAGCGGAGGTGGCTCTCGTGTCAGGCTCACAGGTGGCATTAGGGCTGTTAGCTGAACTCTGTGCTGCATGATCTTGTTGGGGACTTTAACCCCGACAGCGAAGTTCGTTGTCTGATCACAGAGAGACAGGCAACACCAGCAAGGTCCGATCAAAAGCCCTTTATTGACAAGTGCACGCGTCACTAAAGAGCAGCTCGTCTCCAGCGAGAACCAGGCAGCTCTTTACAGCTTAGTATTAGCCTATATAGACAGTTTTATTACGTCATACATCACTCACTTGAGCAAAACCCACCCCCTTTGTTTAACAACTTAAAACTAGACACTTTTAATATACACACATGCCTAGACTTTATGTCTACAACTTTAGATTATTAATTATATCTTAACAACACCCAAAAGTTAGAAATACAGGGGAGTTTTAAACAAACCTATAACTCAACCAGAGAGTTAGAATCTGAACCGTGGGATGCTAGAGGTTCTTATCAGTTCTTCAAACACTGTCCTTAGCACAGCTAATGGTATGCCAGGAATGCAATCCCTGGCTTATCTCAGGCTTATCTCACGTTTTCCAGGGCTCTGTAAAACAATGCTGCTTCTCAGTACTTTTCCACTCTGGGATTACCCAGAAACCTCTGTTAGCCTGACTTCAGTCAGGTTGGCATAACTGTTTTGCCTGCTATATTTTCATTCAGGCCTAACAATCTGAAGGCAACACAGGGCAGAGATTCACAAACCTGCTGAGGCCGCACGCCCCTTCCCTCGCCTGCCCTGGCCAGCAGCTGTGTGGCATGTCCTTTGCACTGGGTGTGGATAGCAGTGCCATTCCCAGCCGCTCTCATCCACCAGACGCCCCTACTGGGGAGCGAGCTGGAAGCTCCTGGGGTGCAGATCGTTGGGTGTCTCCAGACACGAGGAACAAACGGGCTCTTTCAGGCAAGATGCTGAGAACAAGAAGACAGGGAAGGGGAAAGGGATATGGGCTGGGAGCAAGTGTAACCCCAAGCCTCGAACCTGTGACCTCAAAGCCACATGGGTCTTAGCCAAGGCTGTAGCAGACTCATCAATCGCTAGGTACATGAGAGGGGGACAGTGCACCACCTCCAGCAGGCACGGGTTACACGAGCGCAAAGTGTGTGTGCATCTGCACGGGGCTCTGGAACAAAATGGCCGCCAGGCGGGTGCTTAGAAACATATGGGTGCTGTACACAGAGCAAGAGGCAGCCCAGCCACTGACTGTGCAGAGCCGGCGCAGGAAAAGCGCCTGTTGCGAGGGCTCTGGGCTCCAGGAGAACCGCGCTGCAGTGCCCAGCAAGAAGGTCCATTCCTTCCCCCTGGTGCTGGAGAATGGCACGGGGGCTCCGTGCTCAGCCTGCCCACAGGCTGCAGGAGTGAGGGGCTGATGGAGAATTGCTCCCTGCCCAATGCCTGAGCGTGCCAACGCCACGCAGATCCAAACAGACCCCGATCTGCCTGGCACTGGCAGGCCCAGGGAAGAGCTCTGGGAGGTACAGTGCCAGGCCTCCGACCCCTGCTGGGGACACTGAGCTCAGCTTCGGCTGAGCAGCCAGATTCCCTTGGTGAGTTTTCAGGGGAAGCTGTGATTTGCCAACTCCCCAGAGCTGCTGGAGGCAGCCGGTTGAGGTCAGGAGTTCTCCTGTGACAGGCCCGCTCAGCCACCCGGGAGCAGGGATGCTGCAGCTGAGTCCCTAGGGAGGGGAGACCCGTCCGCTCCTGTCACGTCAGTGGGTCACAAAGCCAGCCTGTCCCCCCATCCGGGGAGGGGCATCTCCAGCTATCAGGGAGGCAGAGACACAGCCCCGAGCCCTCACTGGAGGGGCCCACGTCGTGGCGGGTTTCCACTCCCCTTCTGGGGTTTGGGCCTGTGCTCTGGGGCGCGATGCCCAGGCTCGCTGGGGCTCTGGAGAGACAAACAGCCTCTCCCGGGGCCAGGGGCGGCTCTAGGAGTTTTGCTGCCCCAAGGAAAAATATTTTTGGCCGCCCCCCCCTTTTTTTTTCATGCTGCCCTGCCCCCAGCCCCGCCCCAACTCCACCCCTTCCGAATCCCTTCCCCAAATCCCCAGCCCCGCCTCGTCCCCTGGGCGTACCGCATTCCCCCCCATTGTTTCCTGGGGGGCCCCCCGCGACCTCCCGCCCTAGCTCACCTCCGCTCCGCTTGCTCCCCCCAGTGCGCCGCCACTCCGCTTCTCCCCCTCCCTCCCAGGTGAGCGAGGGCGGAGTGGGGGCACGTCCAGGGGAGCAGGCGGAGCGGAGGGGAGCTAGGGCAGGGGGGCGCAGGAAGTAACGGGGGGCGGAGGTGAGCTGGGGGGGTGCAGGAAGTAACGGGGGGCGGAGGTGAGCTGGGGCGGGGGGGCGCAGGAAGTAACGGGGGGCGGAGGTGAGCTGGGGGGGCGCAGGAAGTAACGGGGGGTGGAGGTGAGCTGGGGGGGCGCAGGAAGTAACGGGGGCGGAGGTGAGCTGGGGGGGCGCAGGAAGTAACGGGGGGCGGAGGTGAGCTAGGGCGGGGGGGCGCAGGAAGTAACGGGGGGCGGAGGTGAGCTGGGGGGGCGCAGGAAGTAACGGGGGGCGGAGGTGAGCTGGGGGGGCGCAGGAAGTAACGGGGGGCGGAGGTGAGCTGCGGGGGCGCACGAAGTAACGGGGGGCGGAGGTGAGCTAGGGTGGGGGGCGCAGGAAGTAACGGGGGCGGAGGTGAGCTGGGGGGGCGCAGGAAGTAACGGGGGGCGGAGGTGAGCTGGGGGGGCGCAGGAAGTAACGGGGGGCGGAGGTGAGCTGGGGGGGCACAGGACCGCACGGCGGGCGGAGGTGAGCTGGGGGGGCGCAGGAAGTAACGGGGGGCGGAGGGGCGCTGGGGGGGCGCAGGAAGTAACGGGGGGCGGAGGTGAGCTAGGGGGGGGCGCAGGAAGTAACAGGGGGCGGAGGTGAGCTGGGGGGGCGCAGGAAGTAACGGGGGGCGGAGGTGAGCTGGGGGGGCGCAGGAGTAACGGGGGCGGAGGTGAGAGCGGGGGGCGCAGGAAGTAACGGGGGGCGGAGGTGAGCTGGGGGGGCGCAGGAAGTAACGGGGGGCGGAGGTGAGCTAGGGCGGGGGGGCGCAGGAAGTAACGGGGGGCGGAGGTGAGCTGGGGGGGCGCAGGAAGTAACGGGGGGCGGAGGTGAGCTGGGGGGGCGCAGGAAGTAACGGGGGGCGGAGGTGAGCTAGGGCGGGGGGGCGCAGGAAGTAACGGGGGGCGGAGGTGAGCTGGGGGGGCGCAGGCAGTAACGGGGGGCGGAGGTGAGCTGGGGGGGGGGGGCGCGGGACGGACCGGGGGGCGGAGGTGAGCTGGGGGGGGCGCAGGAAGTAACGGGGGGCGGAGGTGAGCTGGAGTGGGGGGGGCGCAGGAAGTAACGGGGGGCGGAGGTGAGCTGGGGGGGCGCAGGAAGTAACGGGGGGCGGAGGTGAGCTGGGGGGGCGCAGGAAGTAACGGGGGGCGGAGGTGAGCTGGAGTGGGGGGGGCGCAGGAAGTAACGGGGGGCGGAGGTGAGCTGGGGCGGGGGGGACGCAGGAAGTAACGGGGGGCGGAGGTGAGCTGGAGTGGGGGGGGCGCAGGAAGTAACGGGGGGCGGAGGTGAGCTGGGGGGGCGCAGACCGAAACGCGCGCCGGAGGTGAGCTGGGGGGGCGCAGGAAGTAACGGGGGCGGAGGTGAGCTGGGGGGGCGCAGGAAGTAACGGGGGCAGAGGTGAGCTGGGGGGGCGCAGGAAGTACCGGGGGGCGGAGGTGAGCTAGGGCGGGGGGGGCGCAGGAAGTAACGGGGGCGGAGGTGAGCTGGGGGGGTGCAGGAAGTAACGGGGGGCAGAGGTGAGCTGGGGGGGCGCAGGAAGTAACGGGGGGCGGAGGTGAGCTAGGGCGGGGGGGGGCGCAGGAAGTAACGGGGGGCGGAGGTGAGCTGGGGGGGCGCGGGAAGTAACGGGGGGCGGAGGAACCGCTCCCGGCTCCAGCTCACCTCCGCTCCACCACCGCTGCCTCCCCCGGGTGCCCGCCGGCCGCTCGGCTTCTCCTCCCTCCCAGACTCGCTGGCAAAACAGCTGTTTGCCCCGCGGCAAGCCTGGGAGGGAGGGAGGGGGGAGAGGCGGAGCGGAGGCGAGCTGGGGCGGCGCGTTGGGGCGGCGCGTTGGGGCGCCGGGGGCACTTTTTCCCCATGCCCCGGAGTCGGCACCTATGATGGCTGGCCCCAGAATGCCCCCCCCCAGAAATGTGCCGCCCCAAGCGCCTGCTTCTTTTGCTGGTGCCTGGAGCCGGCCCTGCCTGGGATGGGTGGGGACAGTTCAGCCGAGGGTTCAGGCTGGTTGAGTTCTCCTGGTGCCCCAGCTCGGGCTGCTCCAGGGAAGGGTCCTGCCTTCCTGCTGGCGCTGCAGCCCCTTCTCCCCCATCCCATGTCACTACTGGGTCTGACTGTCACGGAGTGTGGGGGTGTCAGGGCCCTGCACCCCCCACTTCCTGCGATTCACCGGGACTCTCAGCCAGCCAGGAACACAGAAGGTTTATTAGCCGACAGGAGCACAGTCCCCAGCAGAGCGTGTAGGTACAACCAGGACCCCTCAGCCAGGTCCCTCTGGGGCAAGGATCTTAGACCCCAGACTTGGGGTTCCCTGCCTCTTCCCAGCCAGCCCCAAACTGAAACCAAAACCCCCTCCAGCAGGCTCTCCCCCTCCTTCTCCCCCTCTCCCTTTGTCCAGTTTCTGCAGACAGCCCCATTAAAACTAATCGACATTCCCAGGTCAGTCCACCCCGCTCCCTACTGCATCACAACGACACAATAAACTGAACAGCATCAGCCAGGGACGGTGGCTTCCCCAGGACCCCAGCCCTGTGGCCTGGAACCTAGAATGCCTGTGGCTTGGAACATGGGAGAGGCCATGGAGGCTTTGCCATAGGTCTGGGATGATGCATGACTTAAAGGCTGCCGACCACAAGTGAGCTCTGCAGATCTTTCCAACAGGTGGCACTTGTCCAACCCAGTCCAGATCGAATCTTCTGCTCCTCACCAGCATGCAGCCAGCAGAACTTTCCTCCGCTCCATTCCCTCCTTTGAAATGTAGTAATTCCAGAGACAAGAGTCCCACTGAGATGGGCCTAGCTTAGTGACACGGCAGGTCTATTTCTCTCCATCGCTAGGTATTTACACCACACCCCGTCAGTGCCGCGTCTGAGCGCTTCCTCACAGTAGTTTATAGGGGAATTAGGAATACAGGAACTGCCAGATGAACCAGATCCCGCTGTAGTTAGATGTTCGGCTGTGTGTGCTTGTGCTCTCTGTGTGCCGTCCCAGCTCTGTGCAGGTATCTGGCACAGCAGACCTCGATTTAACCGCCCAACGACCACAAGATCGGTTAAGGTACGAAGGCACCCGGCCAGGTTTATTGTTGACGGAGCACAGTTCTAGCACCCCAGATCAATATCTAGTTACACTAGCACATGTATGCCCGTGACAATGGATGCAGCTCATGAATGGGGGGGCTTTCCATTCCCGCCTAGGCCGGACAGAGACACTCCTTTTGAGACTCCATTTAATACACCAGTACAAGTTACGTGGTGCCCCTCTGATGGGGTTAGTTACTCTCCCCTGACGTGGGTTGTTACCACCTATTACCTTGTACATGTTGGTTCGATCAAAACATCTCTATCCATTATACTGTCATCCTGACCTTCTCTTTAGGAGGGGTCCGTGCATTCTCGCTACTTTCAGGAGTGTGTTTGTATCATACTTGGTATCGGGGTGTTCTGGTACCACCCTTCTGGAATGTGTTTGCGCCCAGCACTTCTTAGGAATGTGTGTTTCTGCAGTATCAGCCCTGTTCTTGCCAGATTCTGTGAGCAGGGTCTGCCTCTTGTTCATGTACTTTAGCCCAGGCCTCAGCCCTCACAGCGGGCCTCTGCTACAAGGGCTTATGTCTCAGGCTCTCTTTCTACTCCACCCGCTAGCCCCGTGTGTCAGAGTGGCTGGGCCCTGCTGGTCAGAGGAAGGTGGTGGGCTGTTATGGAGCAACAAGCCAGGCAATGTTCTTTCTAACCCCTGGCAGCCAGTGGCTGGCTTAGGGCCTGAAATGAGGGTTTGTACCTGACCCTACTGAATGTAACCCTGGGTATTTTCATTAACCACAGAAATACTTCAGCCCTTCTTTGAATCCCACAAAGGTCTTGGTTTCAGTGCTATCTTGTGACAGTGAGTTCCACAGGTTAGCTATGTGGAGTGCAACTAAACATTTCCTGGTGTCGGTTGTAATTATTCTTATTGCACCCATGTGTGGTGTCCACAGGCCCGTCTGCACCTGACTCAGTGGCTCCCACAGGAGCTGGGCGTGGGTGACTCTTGGAGCCTGTGTTTGTGATCAGTTTGGGTGTGCAATTGCCCACCTACTCAGCACACACAGTCACCACAGTTGTGAGTGCATATAGGAAGATTTCACCTGGCAGCCTATGGACACAGACACCTGCGGCATGTACACACACACTCTCTCTCTCCCGGGGACTGTCCAGGGAAATGTTTGAATGCTTTGTTCATGCATCAACCTGTGCAGCTGGTTGAGCTGCAATTCTCAGGGCCCGCACCTTTGAACAAACCTAGTTAAAACTATCCTCAGTCAGTGCCAGGTTCTGCCCCACCCATGTTATTGCTGGGGGTGTGTGGGACCCCTCCCCACGGTGTCAGGGACACAGCTGCTCTCTGGGAGGAACCATGCACAATTGGGCAGGCCCGGAGGGAGTGGGGGAAGGAGATGGACACAGGGGACCTGTGCTTGCTCCAGATCCAGAGGGACTGGAGTCCAGGGAGAGGCTGGTGGCCATGCCACTTCCCTGAAGCACAGGCCTATCTGGGCTCAGGTGAAAAGAAGATACGGGGTGTGAGCATGGGACCGATTTGAGTCCCAGGCTCCAGAGGGGAGGAGGCTGCTGGCCTGGATCATGTCCTTCACCCCCTTTGCTCTCCTTCCCTGCAGCCAGGAAGCTGAAAGGCACAAAGCACATGAAAGCCTCCCACGCAGGCATGTGAGCTTGTGGGTGGGAATGAAGGGTGGTGCCAGGCCTGCTCCTTGTACATTGGAGATCCCAGGAGCCCTGCTGAGCTGCTGTGCCTGGGGCCGGGCTCTGTAAACAGGGCTGGGATACTGCTGGGGGAGCCGGGTTGTGGTTTCGGATGTTGATGGAGCTGGTCTGGGACTCTTCCCCGACCGAGTGCTGTAGAATAAACCCGTTGAGTGTCGTTCCCTTTCCATCGAGCTAGGACTCTGCTAGTAAAGCGTTGGACCGCCTGCCCCCAGCCCTCCATCCCCAGGGGTCCGAACACCTAAAGATCAGCCCTGCGCCACATCAGCTGTGTTACATGGATTTTCTTGGAGCTGAAGTAGAATCCCCGGCTGCAGCCTCCTGCGGTCTCCCAGCGTGTCCCGTTGCTGCTCACACTGTGGCAAGCCCAGGGTGAGGAGCTAGGCCAGGGGTGGCCAACCTGAGCTGGAGAAGGAGCCAGAATTTACCAATGTCACAGTAACACGCCAGCAGCCCCCAGTCAGCTCCCCCCCTGCCACGATCAGCTGTTTTGTGGTGTGCAGGAGGCTCAGGAGGGAGGAGGAGGAGGGAGGGCTCGTCAGGCTCAGGGGAAGGGGCAGGGGCCTTGGGGGACGGGGTGGAGTGGGGCTGGGGCCAGGGGTTGAGCAGTGAGCACCTCCTGGCACATTGGAAAGTTGGTGCCTGTAGCTCCAGCCCCAGAGTCGGTGCCTAGACAAGGAGCCGCATATTAACCTCCGAAGAGCCGCATGCGGCTCCAGTGCCCCGGGTTGGCCAGCCCTGCGCTAGAGGCACCCAGCTGTCAGGGCTTGGTCAATAGCCACCCCTGCACCTTTCAGGGAGGGGTTCTGGGGAGCCCCGTCCCCTCCTGACCCGCAGCCTGTGCTCCTCTCTGCCCAGCTCGGGTGGCAGGAGCAAAGCCTTGGGCCCAAACCACTGCTGCCGGGTGCCTGTTTGGCTGCTGGCCCCCTGACCTGGGGCTGGAGCGCTCTGCTGGGCCCATCCTCTGGGGCCCGGTGCACAGGGTCTCAGGAGATAACCAGGGTGCTCTGCCGCTGGGGGGCATGTTCCTTCCCCGCCAGCAGCCCTGGGGACATGAGGCTCAGCACAGTGAAGATCCAGTTGGCAGGAAGAGCCTTGGCTTCCCTGTGCCACTGTCCGGCTCCTCCCCGTTGCCTGCTCTCCCCAGGTGACTGCGCATGGCTTCGCTGGGCAGGGCGGATCCCTGGGGCCACTTACAGTGGAATGGAATTAGCTGGGAGTCAGACTCCGGCAAGTCCGGACAGGCCACCTGGGATCCGGCCCCTCCCTGTGCTGCGCCAGCCCCGCTTGCCTAACAGCTTAAATCTGCCCTGCCTCGGCCCGGAGGATCGAGACCCGGCATCGCAGCACCATGAAGTCAGCTGGCATCGTGCTCCTTGTGGCCCTGCTCTCGCTGTGGGCCGAGCTGCCTGCTGCGTCTGGAGGAGACACGTCGACCGCGGCGCCTGGTGAGTGCTGAGAACAGGCCCTGCCGGGCCAGCGGTCAGGTGGCGGCACCTTGGGGCGTTCAGCCCTGGGACGAACTCCCTTCTGCGGAGGATGGGAGTGGCGATGGGGGCTGGATTGTTGTGGGAGCTGCCCGACCATGGGCTGTGCAGGACGTGGGGCAGACGGTGGATGTGCTGCGGGGGGGGGCAGTGCCTAGCCAAACCAGCCCTGAGACCCATCTGGGGATCCCCCCCTGTGCTCAGCCCACCGCCCCCGTGCAGGGTGGAGTTGTGGATCTCTGCAGCCCCCTGGTCAGCACATGCTGACCCGTCTGTCTTTGCAGCTAAGGATGGTTTCTGCTACAAGGTGGCCCCGGTAGGCGGTGTGTTTGATGGGGAGAACTGTGCTGCCTGCCTGGGGAACAACTCCTGCTCCACCTGCTACACCGACACCGACTGCCCCGGCAGTGAGAAGTGCTGCCCGGACGAGTGTGGCTACACCTGCCAGATGCCAGTGACAGGTACGGGGGGTCCTGGCCCCTGCACCCCCTAGCTGGGAATCAGCCTGTCCTCTCAGGAACAGCCAGGGGGCTGCGCCGGTCCCCCAGAGCAGAGTGCCCGGCCCGACGGCAGAGACGGCACTGGGTGCTCAGCTTCCGTAGGGAGGCTGCTGCAGGGCGGGCTGCAGCGGCCTCCTCCTCCTCCAAGCACAGGGAGCCGGGCTGAGACTGTGTGACCTCCCCACCCCCACCTAGGGGAGCCCTGAGTCCACCATCCCCACGCCCTGCCTCAGGACCCGGTCCCATGGCAGAGCCTCAGGGAACGCGCTCACAGGTGCACTGGTGCAGGCAGAGCGCAGCGCGGGGTGGGGGGAAGGGGGATGGTGGTGGCAGCCATGGTGCCAGGCCTTGAGCAGGTGGGGCTCAGCTGGAGGATTCCCCCCCCCCCAGTCCTTTGGAGTGGCTCAGAGCACGGCTGGATGGCAGCGCAGCTAATGTACGGGCCAGGGATGGTGACCCTAACCTCTGTTTGCCAGAAGCTGGGAAGGGGCAACAGGGGATGGGTCACTTGGTGATTGATTCCCTGTTCTGTTCACTCCCTCTGGGGCACCTGGCACTGGCCACTGTTGGTAGACAGGATACTGGGCTGGATGGACCTTTGGGCTGACCCAGTTCTTATGCACCCGAGCCCTGCTGCACCCGTCTCCAGCATTGCTCCCCATAGGGGGTCCCCTGTGTAGACGTGCTGGAGGCTCTGGCCGCCTGCTGTGCAGAGGGAGACTGGAGCTGGGCTTGCCCCATGATTCGGAGCTGGGGAGCAACCCAAGCTTGAGTGCTTTGGGGGGGTAAATCTCAGATGTTTCTCTGCAGCTGTCGGTCCGTGGCCACTGGGCTGTTCTGAGGCGAGACGCTCTCTGGGTGCAGGGGCCTCATGCTGCCTCCCCATAGCCAAGGCTGTGTCTGATCCCCCCTTGCTCCCAGGGGTGGGAAGTCCAATGGTTCCCAGACACTCATTCATCGGGGAGTGGCCTGTGGGGCCCGGGAAGCAGCTTCTCCTCCGAGAAGCCATGGTCCCTCCCCGGCTGGGACGAGCCCGTCTGACGGGTCCAGCTACCGACTCATTAACTCGCTCCAGCTCTTGGCTGGGCAGATGGGGTCCCTGGCGAACGGGCCGGGCATTAGCAATGCGCCCACTGCCGTGCTGGGTGTAACGCTCACCTCAGCAGTGGGCACAGCCCCGGCTTCCCAGCACATCACCCCTTTGCGCTAATGGGCAGACATGCCACTGCAGCCAGCCCGTGCCTGTGGGGCCAGCTCTCACCCTTGGCAGGAGGCCTGGGGTAGCCAAGCTGGGCACTGGGGGAAAGAGGGGTCTGATGCCAGGTATGATCGTGCCCATGGGCATGGTGCCAGGGGACTGGACGAGGGGCGTGTGCAACAGAACTGCTCTGCTGCCCTCCACCCCCACCCCGCTTCGCAGGCCCCTCTGAGCGCAGCGCCCCAGTGCCCGGGGCCTGGCGGAGGCAGTCGGACCGTCCCCCTCTCCCTCTCACAGCCCCCCCTTTGCTCTGCAGATCTCTGCCACCTGCCGTCTGTGTGCGGCTATTGCAAGGCCAGGTTCCCGCGGTTCTTCTACAACTGGTCCAGCCAGGCCTGTGAGGAGTTTGTGTATGGCGGCTGCGGCGGCAACAAGAACAACTTTGAGACGAAGGAGGAATGTCTGCAGGCCTGCAGGACGCCTGGTAAATGGAGCGTGCAGCCCAGCGCCGGGGCGGGGCCCAGGGCTGGCTTGGGACCTGGGCCTCTCAGGGCAGGACCCAGTGCCCAGGATGCCAGCAGGCCCCCAAGTCTGGGAGGGAGGGGGAGCCGCTGGGAAGGAGAGGTGCCGTGGGCATGCCCTGGGCCTGACCCCATTGCCTTTCTGTTGCAGGCACTGCCAGCCCTGGCCGGCATGGGGGAGACGAAGAGGGAGCTGCTGTTCCTGCCTGGTGACCGACTTCCTGGGCACAATTTCTGTCCCTTTCTGCGGGAAACGACTCTTCCTGCCTGGGAAGGCCAGACCTTTCTCCCCCGCACAGTGCAGCAGGGTTTGGCTGGAGGCGGTTGCATAGCCTCCCAGGTGCAGAGCCAGCTCCTGCGGCCCCCAAGCTGGCCCCTGCCCCGTTACCGTTCCGCAGCCAGGGACGTGCGTGCTGTCACAGAGCCGGGCAGGAGGCAGGGGCTGATAGCACCCACCACGCTGCCCTGCACAAACACCCCTTGTCCTGGGACCTCGCAGGGGGCCTGCGGGGTTAAATACAAGGACTGACTCTTTTCAGTAGGTCGTGTCACTCCCGCCCGTGGGAGGGGAGGGAGCTGTGCATGCACCTCTGGCTGGAGTGCAGACTCTGCCACCGCTTCCGTACTGGAGGGGGATGGGGGGGCACTTGGGACTCCAGGGCACATCAGGTGGTGGGAGTGCAGAGCTCTAGGGAGTGTATGGGCAGCAGGGCCCCCGCCAAGGCCCCACCATGATCCTCTTCCTCCCTGCCTGCTGCTCTGCACCCTTCACTACAGTGACTCTCGTGCCAGCATGTGCTTTCCTTGAAGTACCAGCTCCTGGAGTCAGGGGAGCACAAGAATCTCAGCTTCATTTAAAACAATGGCTGTGCAGAAAAGCCTGAAGTCGTAGCCGGGGCATGAAGAACAGCCCCAGCCAGCAAAGAACAAGGCTCAGCGCTTACTACTCTGGAGTCTCATGAGTTTCTAGTTCTTTTGGCTGGCAACCCTGCCACTCCTGTCTCATCCTTCGTGTCAGAAGCACCCATTTTTATCTGCCGGGCCTGGCCTGTTCACCCACCCAGCCAGCTACAGGGAGAGGCAAGGTGGTTAAGCTAAGGCACTGGGCTGGCAGCCAGAAGACTTGGGTTCTAATCTGGGACTCTGGGCAGGTGTGACGAAGTGGGACTGGCTTTAATGTCTCCCCTGAATACTGTGGGGGGGCCTCAGTTCCTGGCCGACCCTCTGTCGCCTGGCAACTAATGGCCAGGCCCTTCCCCCTGCAAGGGGATGCTAAAGGTGTTGGAGACAGAGAGATCAGGTGACCTCCTGGCCCGGGAAAGAGACACAGCCCAGAGAGGAGGGGCTGGGGGGGGTTTGGTAGTTTTTGGAAGCTGGCTGGGAAATGGAGGGGAGCCCCGAGGAGGCTCGGGCCTCCCAGCGGGGCTGTGACCTCCCTGGGGCCCCAAATGGACCTCACTAAGGGGGGGTCTTGTTGTCTTTACCGGCAAGACCTGTGTTAGACCCTGTTCCTGTCATCTAATAAACCTCTGTCTTACTGGCTGGCTGAGAGTCACGTCTGACTGCGCAGTGGGGGTGCAGGACCCTCTGGCTTCCCCAGACCCTGCCTGGGCGGACTCGCTGTGGGAAGCGCACGGAGGGGCACATGCTGAATGCTCCAAGGAGAGACCCAGGAGGTGAAGCCGTGTGAGCTTCTTGCCCTGGAGACAGGCTGCTCCGAGAGAGAGGAGGCTCCCTGAAGTCCTGACTAACTGTGTCGGGAGCAGTTCCAGAGCATCGCCCGGGGACTCCGTGACAGCAGGTCTCTGTGCTTCTATTTCCCTGCCACCCTTGTCTTGCCTGGGTGGGCGGAGTGTGAGCTCCCTGGGTCAGGGGCTGTCTCATGTATTTGCACAGCATTTGGCACAAGGGGCCTGATCCCAGGGGAAGCCTTTGCCTTCCACTATAATAAAAATAAACGGTCATCCCCCCATCCCCCTGGGCGGGGTCTGGTGCCTCATCACTGAAATAGCACTAGCAAGTATTTCTTGAGGTGGAAGGGCATTATCACCCCAGAACGCTCAGCTCCAGCAGAAAAACTCTCCTTGAAAAGGGTTACTGCAAGTACACTGCCATGCCTGTCACCAAGCCCCCACCAGAGCTGGCCAGGGAGCAGCCAGGAGACCCCTCCCCAGTAGAAGAAGAGTTATGTGTCCTCAATTGGGGCATCACCCACAGAGGAGTTTTATAGCAGCAAACAGAGATGCTGCCAAATTCACAGCTCAGGATGCAACACTGACACGGAACCCGAACCCAAGCCCAAGCCCAAGCCCGAGCCTGCCCCAGCCCCACAAACCTGAGCACAACCTCAGGAGATGAATTTAAAGGCTCTGGCTCCACCCCTCCCCTGGGAGAGTCCACTCAGACAGGTTGGTGGAACCAGCTTGCCAGGCAATGGAAATGGGGAAACCAACTCAACCCCCACCCCCCCCGCCCCCGAGGTGGCAGGTCTGTTCTGCTTCGACTCACAAAGAATCCAGCCCATTCTGGGCCTGGCCTCCCATTAGCAGGGCAGACAGCCATGCACACAAAGCCAGAGCTCCCCTTCTGGACCCAAATGGACTCTTCTGACCTGTGATTGGTGAGGCTGGAGAAACAAACCCTATAAATAAAGGTGGGTTCCTCTTCCTCCTATTGCTGGGGCTTGTGGTGGTGTGGGAGGAGCTATTTTCTCAGGCCCGGCTCTCTTCATTGATGCTAGGATGTGTCTGGGGCTCCCAGGACAGGGTCTAGCAGCAGTTCTGGGGGATTTGCTTGTAGGGAGTGAGGCCTGAGCCCAGGGCTCAGTAGAACTGGGTGGTTCAAACATATGGGCCAAAGAGAGGTCTCTGCTGGGAGCTTTAGAAGGGGCTTGGGAACACATGGAAACCGCTCACGCCTGGAGTTTGGGTTCTGCGCAGGGCAGCCATGTCAGCTGTGCCATTCTGTGCCTGGCCTGAAACATGTCCCCAGCTCTGTCCCTTTGCTGATCTCCCTGCCTGTGCCCCTTTCAGGGCTTGCTCCGAGGCTGGAGCTTAGCTCAGCCCTGCCAGGCCAGGGGCGTGCTGCAGGGGTTAGGTTTTGTGATGCTCAGGGGTTGGGGTTTCACAGCTGCGAGCTGGGATCCTATCCCAATGGCAAGTGAAACCACAACAGCCTCCTAAAGCACCTGAGGGCAACTACTCACAGCCTAGAGAACTGGGGAGATGGCCAGGCAATGGGCTGGGGGGCGTGGTGGGAGTGCAGACCCCCAGCAGGGGCAGTGATAGGGGGAGAATAGGGGCAGCTTTTCAGAAGATTTCTGGTGGGGGGACATGGAGCGCATTGCCTGCCCCACAGAGCAGCATGAGAAGAACGAGGCAATTATTGCTTTCCTAACGACTGTCTCCCTAGTCGGGTGGGGGAGCGAAGAGATAATGGAGCCTACAGCCCTAGTTAAGTCTGGAGGGGACAACTGCCCCCCTTGCCCATAGCAACTCATGTCCCTGGAGGACACCCCCTTTGTCCTTTGACTGCTGCTGGGTTGCTTTAGGGCAGCTGAGTGCTGCTGCTTGGCCTGATGCTTCCTGAGCCAGCACAGGCCCGTTGCCCTCGTTTGTTTACTTGGGCTCGGTCGGTTTTATAACCGTGGTGGCTCAGCTCTGACACCGCCTGGCACCCAAGCTGGGGAGCCGAGGGGACGAGGACCAGGAACGGGACGCTGAGCTGGAGCAGAGCTACAGTGCGTGCCTGGGTTCTGGGGGGAGAGCGCTCTGCTCCCACTGGCTATGGGGGCAGGACAGGAGGCACTTGGGAGCTTGAGTTCAGTCCGAATAACGGCTTCCAGGGCAGGACTCCTCCCGTGCCCACACCCCTGTGCCCTGTTTTCCCTCGGCTCAGCAGAGACGCTGGGTGGCAGGAGCTCTGCTGAGGTGGCAGCAGGCATGAGGCTGCGTCTCTGCCCCAGGGGCTGGCGTCGGGCCTGCAGATTTGAGGAAATCTGGCACCTTCTCCGCTGCGCCCCCAAAGGGAACCGATGGGCGGGCTCGTGGCTAGAAAGCCCAGCTCAGCAGGGAACACAGGACTCGGGCCTGGCGCTGGCACTTGAGTTTATTGCTGGGGAGTCTGTAGTGGTCTGGAGGTTACATTGGCACAGCAGGCAGGAGGGCAGGGCCAGTGAAAGGGTTCTAACGATGGGCTGTCCCGTGATAAAGGTGCGGCTTCCTTTCAGCTCGTTATGCAGCATCTGAAACACAAACAAGCGGAGTGCTCACAGCACAGGCGGGCTGCGGGGCACATTTCTCCAAGCTTTGGGCACAGACTTACCCCGTTCCCTGCCCCACATTCTGCTGAACACCCCATTTCCCCCCAAAGCTCCTGGGGACCCTGTCCCAGCCCCATTCCAGCTCTGGGGGGGGGGGAACCCACAGGTTGGGGGAGCGTCAGGCTCTGCACCAGCCTATGCCCAGTTTCCCTGTCCCAGAGGAGAGCTGGGAAGCAGCCAGGTCCCTGGGTCCTTCCCTGGTGAAGCAGGGCCTGGTGCCCCTGGATAGGAGTGAGGCCGGTGCAGCGATCTGTGCCAGCAGCCGGGGGTGGCACACTCCTCCAAACGGCCCGGTGCAGCCCGAGCTGGGAGTGCTGGCTCGGCCCTACACCCCCAGTGCACGGTGATTGGCTGCATCACTGGTGCCTTCCTCTGGGTCTGTGCAGAGCATGGCACATGTCCTGAAGCAGCACTTCTTCCTCCCAGGGCACGTATGGTCACCATCACACTCCGGGGGGGCTGCGTGTCGACACTTGGCTGGGTCTGGTGGGCAGGTCCCAGGCTTCTCTGCAGCAGGAGGAGACCAGACGGCCTTGTACGGGGGTGTGTTAGGGGGCTGGTGGCCCTGGGTGCGAGTGGGCCCAGTCGCGTGGTAGCACCCACAGATCCCAGCACCCAGGGGTTGGTTAGGATCTGGCTGGGGACCCTGACTGCCCAGAGCCTTGTTCTGATTGGGTGGCTGGGCCTTGCTGAGGACGTCACACCCCGGTGCCAGCTCCCAGCGGAGCCAGGACGGGCCCTCAGCATCCTGGGTGCATTGTGGTAGAGGAGGCAACGGGGAGCAAGGGGCAGGGCTGGGATGGGGAGAAGCAGCTGGAGGAGGGAGTCCAGTGACCATTGCAAACTGCTCCTCCTGCCCCCAAGTGCCAAGCGCCCCCCCAGCAGCAGATCGGGTCCCTCCAGCTACTCTCTAGGGCACAGTAACTCCAGCCGCAGAGGACGCAGGAGAAGGGGAAAGGGTTGATTAGCCACAGGCTGATGCAGGATGGGGGCTGGGCGGGAGAAGGTCCCAGCTGGCAGGAGACTTTCACCCTAAGCGGGAGGGGGTTAAGCTGTGAGAACTCTGCCGGGTTGGGGAAGGCCGTTGGTGACCCGTGTCATGGCCTGAGCTGCAGGATGAATGGGGGGGTGCCTGGGTGCACCCGGGGTGGCTCGCCGCGGGGCTCCCTCAGGCTCCTGATGGGGGTTAAGATGACACATAGGAGATGCACCCTCAAAGGGCCCTCTGCTGCTGCTGGAGAAGCCACCCGTCTGCGTGGCGCCTGGACTCCTCCAGACGGGGCGAGCTGGCTCACCCTCATGGCTGGAGCTCCCCCTCCAAGCTGCACGGTGTCTGTGTCCATAAAACTTCCGACAGGCCCCCACGGCTCCCCCAGATCCTGCTGACTTCCCACTGCCGATCTCTGAAGGATCCGCCCAGACCCTGCCCGTGACGCTGGGAGGATCCACGCCTCCCTGCTGGTGGCACGGCAGTCCAACAAACGCCGTGGCAAAGAGGTGAGATGCCAGCGGACCCAGCTGTGGGTGCTGGGCAGGGCCAGTCTCACCCACCTTCCCAGCCCTTGTTCTCCTCACAGGAAAGCTCTCGGCGCATACGGCAGGGCAGGGAAGGAGGGATAATTTCACAATGTCTGGTGGTGGCGCCGAGAGGCCAAGGCCCTGTGGTGCTGGGCACACACGGGCCCTGCCCCGAGAGCTCAGAGTCGGCGTGTGGGGCAGGGCTCAGCTCTGGAGACGCTAACACTGAGGGACTAAATTTACCTGCAGAGATCGGGGACGTGCAGACGTGACCACACCCATTACTGCAGCACTTCTGCCCCCTGGGACACTCCTCATCCTCCCTGCATCGCTCCACACAAACGCCTTTCCCTTGGGGCTCTGGACAAAGGCCGGGTCTCCCTGGAACACAGAACAGCCCCATGACATGGGCTCGGGCTCCGGCCCGCAGCATCTTGAGCTGGGAGCCTCCCCATGGGAAGAGGGCCCAGGAAAGAGAGAAGCAGTTTGAGCAGAGACTCTGAGCCCCTGGGCCTGGGGGGCAGCGGGATCATCCAGGGCTGGTTACTGGGGCTGGAGTCCTGCCCCTTCGCTGAGTGACCCCGACCCCTCCTCCCTGCTCGGCTAGGGGCACATCCCCGGGCCCTGCACGGACGGGAGTGCCCGCATCTGGGGCAGGGCTGACCCGGCCTGAGCTTACCTCCGGTGATTGCCCGCATGCAGACGTGGCCACACCCATTGCTGCAGCACTTCTGTCCTCTGGGACACTCCACATCAGCAAAGCACAAATCCACGCACGGCCCAAAGCCCAGGGGACTCGGGCAGACGCCTGCAACACAGAGCGGCCACGTGCCCATGAGAGACCTGGCCCGCTGGAGCCTAGCGACTCCATGTGGGAACAAGGGACCTGAGGGAATTGGCCCAGCCAGGGTGACGGAAGGCCCCAGAGCGCTGCCCTCTGGGTGCCCGGGAGACCCTTGAAGGAGCCCTTCCACTTCAAAGCCCCAGGCCTTATCTTCAAAGTGCTCAGGGCCTGGGGCCTGCACGTCCAACCAAGCCTAGAGCGCTGGGATGGAGCCACCCCAGGAGGGTAAAGCTCGTCTGGGCAGGAGACAGAGCTGCCTCGGGGCTGGCCCCAGACTGGAACAAGCTCCCGCAGGAGCGAGGGGCCACCCAAATCTTCCCCGTGCCTGGGGCGCTGCTCTGACCAGCCTCTCCAGCATACACAGCCCCAAACGGCCAGAATAAATGAGCAACAACACCACAGCCAGCACAGACCGTCCCCTGCCCGGGGAGCGATCCAGCCACGGGACAGATGTCAGGCACGTCGCCTCCCACACGGAGGGTGGGGGGGTCAGGCCCTGCACCCCCAATTCCTGCGATTCACCAGGACTCTCAGCCAGCCAGGAACACAGAAGGGTTATTAGACGACAGGACACAGTCCCAAGCAGGGCTTGTAGGTACAACCAGGACCCCTCAGCCAGGTCCCCAGAGGGTAGGAAGCTCATCCCTCAGCTTTGGGGTTCCCTCCGCTTCTCCAGCCAGCTCTAAAACTAAAACCCCTCCAGCCGTCTCCTCCAGCCACGCCCCCTGCTGCTCCTCCAGCCTCTATCCAGTTTCCCCGGGGCAAAAGGTGTCACCTGGCCCCAACCGCCCTCCTGGCTCAGGTTACAGGCTCAGGTATGGTAGCCCTGGTATCCCATCACCAGTGCAGACAGTCTCAGTAAAACTCCCAGGCAACATTCCCAGGTCAATCTGCCCCCCTCCATCACACCCTCTGTCACACGAGGGAAGGACGGAACCTGGCTGGGACTGAGCTCGACCCGAGCAGGAACGAGGGTCCTGGCCAGGAGAGAAACACCCCTGCCAGCCCAGCTTCGGCAGAGACGCTGACCTCTGGGACCTGGGAGAGGCGGGAGGGCAGGGCTCCCTGGGGGGGGCCTGACGCTGAGGGCTAGACCGTCACAGCAGCCCTGCATGGCCTGTGAGCAGTGACTGCACAGGGAAGCCTCCCTTGCCCATGCACAGCGATACCAAGGCTCCTTTCCCTGGCATGGGGCCCCGCCCGAGCGGTGCCCCTTTGCACGCTGGTCCATGGCCTGTGCAGGCCCAAACTCCAAGCTGCACCCCAGGCTCTAGGTCTAGCCTCACCTCGGGAGACTTCCTGGCAGACACGGCCACAGCCATTGCTTCTGCATCTTTGTCCTCTGGGACACTCCTCGTCAGCCCTGCACTCGTCCACGCAGGCGCCCGTGGGGCCATCCCCCGACTTGTCCTCGCTCTCTGTAAGACAGCAGGGGGCCCGGACACCCATCACAGGGGTGCGCGGAGTCCAGGGAAGCCCAGGGCCGGGGAAGGGAGCGTGCCCGTACCTGTGCGCACTGCCACGCACTCCCAGCGGCACCCTGTGTCGCAGCACTTCTCGTGTCTCTCGCACACGTGGTCGTCCAGGCACTGGTTTGAACGGCGCTGCCCCGGGTCGCTGCAGGCCTTTGCCCTGGGACAGGCACCGGGATGCTCTGTGGAGTGGGAGGGGATGAGAGAGGGACAATGAACCGTGGCAGGCGGGGGACCCTCCACATCAGCCTGTATTGAGGACTGTCCACGGGGAGGGTCCCAGCCAGACTCTCAGCCCCCTCCAGCCCAAGCTCACTCCGGGCTCCTGCACCCCCATCCACCCTGTCTCTGCTGCACCGCCCTGGCACAGGGTCCTTTCTCTCTCTGGGCTGCCAGTCTGCCCCTGGACAAATGGGGCTGGTCCCTCTGGGGGGGTCTCTGCAGCCTAGCTGGTTACCTTTGTAGTGGGGGCCGCAGCGCATGGCGCAGCCGGCGAAGCAGCACTTCTCCTGCCTGGGGCAATCCCGGTCATGAGCGCAGGCGTCCTGCTCGTTGCACGGCACCAGTGTTTGCCAGGGCTTCTGCTTTGGGCATGTGCCGGGTTTCTCTGACGAGAGAGAGGGGAAGGGTAGGTTTGGAGGCTGCTGGATAGAGGGTGTCACAGTGGGTACCCACCATACCTCCCTAGGGCAATTGCACAGCCAGCCAGGCCATCCTGCTGCACTCACCGGCCTCTCGGAGCTGCACTGGGGGATTCTTAGCGCTGCCTCTGCCGGCACCTGGCTCTCCTGCCTTGCCCTGGAGTCCAGATGTCTGATGCACCGGGCTGCAGCTCCCCTCCCCACCACCCAGCCGCGCTCAGCAGCTGCACATCCTGATCCAGGGGTGCACAAAGCTGGGGAACAGCTGCTTAGCAGACGTCTCCACACCTTGCGCCGGGCACCCCCGTGCTGGAGCGGGGGCTCCTGGCCCATCGGCGCGCTGCAACCCCTGCACTCTCTGCTCACACTGGAGCACAGGCAGCACCTGGCGAAGGGGTGGGGAGGTCCTCGCACATGGCCACTGGCCATCACAGCACAGAGCATTAACCCTTTGCGTTAACCCTTTCCTGCTGGGGATGCACCGGCGGGGCAAGGGAGCTCCAGTGGATGCTAACGGGGATGACAGCCCCATGCCCCAGCCCCTGCTGCTCTAGTTACCTCTCTCTGGGGCCTGGCATGTCCGGCCACACTCACTGTCACAGCACTTCTGGTCCCCCGCACACTCCTTGTCCTCTGCACACGAGGACTTGCACCAGGGGGAACTGGACGTTATCCCGTCTGTCAGGGGGCAGATGCCGGGCTTCTCTGGAAAGCAGAAGGCAGAGGAGTGAGGGGGCTCACTGGGGTCTGTGTAACGGGACGAGCACCCTCCCTACCAGATCCACTGGCTCTCCTGGCATGCTGCTGATCTGTGCCTAGAGCGAGCCAGGTCACCGAGCCCCACCGCTGAGACGGCCACTCTCATCTGACTCGTCACTGGTCGTTCTGTCATGATGTCACGCTCCCGACTGACTCGCCACTGGTTCTGTCATGATGTCACGCTCCCCTCTGACTCGTCACTGGTCGTTCTGTCATGATGTCACGCTCCCGACTGACTCGCCACTGGTTCTGTCATGATGTCACGCTCCCCTCTGACTCGTCACTGGTCGTTCTGTCGCAATGTCACGCTCCCCTCTGACTCGTCACTGGTTGTTCTGTCATGATGTCACGCTCCCCTCTGACTCATCACTGGTCGTTCTGTCGCAATGTCACGCTCCCGACTGACTCGTCACTGGTCGTTCTGTCAGGATGTCACGCTCCCGACTGACTTGTCACTGGTTGTTCTGTCAGGATGTCACTTTCCCGACTGACTCGTCACTGGTCGTTCTGTCAGGATGTCACGTTCCTGACTGACTCGTCACTGGTCGTTCTGTCGCAATGTCATGCTCCCGACTGACTTGTCACTGGTCGTTCTGTTGTGATGTCACAGTCACGGGGTTACTTGTTTTTGCAGGCTGAGCCCTGGGATCCCTGGGCCCTGTCTCTCTGCACAGACATGGTGGCTCCGGGGCCCTATGCCTCAGACCTTGTCTGAGAGCCTTGGGCACATGCCAGGCTGGCATATCCCAGTCACCCCAACAAACCTGCAGGGACTGGCTCTGCTCTGTCTCTCCCCTGTAGCAGTAGCTGGGGGCTTCTTCCAGGATCAGCGTCTCACTGCCCTGCTGGGAGGCCGCACACGCCCCCCGGCCTTGCCCAGGTGAGGGGCTGCCTGCAGGGCAATCTGAACCATGCCTCCTACCTTCAGAAGGGGCCAAGCACTCGTGGTCGCAGCCGCGCAGGCAGCACTTCTGGTCCCTGGGGCACTCGCCATCCCCTCGGCATCTGGCTTCGCAGTCATAGCTGAAGTAGAGCCCGTTGCGCACGGGGCAGAATCCAGGCTTCCCTGGGCAGACAGAGGCCGGGGCAGTCATGGAGCTGGCAAGAGGGAGGCCAAGGCAAGGCCAGGGGATGAGGGAGGGGTCTGAGCCCACCGGGGAAGGGCTGAAGGAGAAGGGAGCGTCCCTGGCCCAAGCTGCCTGTGATCGGGTGGAGGGGCTGGGGGCTAGGAGCCAGGTGCTGCCGACGTGGGCAGTGTGGGACGCTGGCGTACTGGCAGTGCCAGGGGGTCACTGGGACCCCGTGTACCAGTCTCATTGCACCAGGCAGCCAGATGCCTGTGGGGAGGGGGATTCCCTGGGCCTGGTGGGGCTGGCGAGTCACCTCAGAGGCAGAGAGCCCAGGTGGGTGGGTCCCCGGACAAAGGCAAAAGGCTGCTGGGCAGGGCCTGGAGACGGCCCTGGGGTGCGCCTGAGTCTGCGCACGCTGCCGCTGCCTGCCGTGGCCCCAAACGTGGTGCATGGGACTGTCCCTCCCCGGGCGAGGGCGGTGCAGGTGTGGCCACAGCCACTCCTGCAGCATTTCTGGCTCCCTACCAGCCCCACAGCTCCTTGTTCAGTGGCCGGGCAGGCTGCCGGCTGGAGCACTGGGGGGCCCAAGGCAGTCGGACCCTGACGAGCCCTTACTGCCTCCATGTGGGGAGGGAGAGGAGACCTCAGGGAAACGGACCCGCTGGGACAGGCAGGCCCAGCCTCTAGCCCCTGTTCCTGTCCACCCCCTGCGTGGTCCTGTCAGTGTGTTCCCAGCGCGAGCCAGTCGCTGCCATTCCCCCAGCACGGGCACAGAAACTCACCGCTGCCCTGTGCTGGGCATGCCTGGCGGCACCCATGGCTGCAGCACCGCTCTGCTCCCGGGCAGTCCTGGTCACTGGAGCACCTCTGCCCACCGTGCCCCTCGGGGGCAGCTGGGCCGGGTGTGGGGGTCCCTGTTACATAGAACGGCCCCATGGCAGTGAGACCCTGGCTGGGCACAGAGCCACACCAGCTGTCGCCTCACAGCTCCTCGGGGAAGGGGGTGTCCCGAGGGACCCGGGCCAGACCAGGACTGAAGAAGGACCCCGGTGCCTGTCCCGTCCCGCTAGCTCCATGCGCCATTCATCACACTTAGCCCCCTCGTTATCCTTTCCCTTCCCTCAGCTCCACGCCCGGTAATGCCAGGTAACAATGGGCAAAGCCGGGATCTCCCTGCCCCCCAGTGCTGCCCCATTCTAAAACCCCTGCAGCTCCCTCTTCACCAACCAGGAGGGGGCTGCCGTTCCCCGGAGTCCAGCTCTGCCCCCCAGAAGGCGACTGGCTGAAGGCTGGGGGTGCGGGCGGCATTAGTACCAAACCGATGGGGGCGAGGGATGGGCACAGCTCGGATTCCTGCTGCCAATGGCACAGCGTGGGGTTTACCTTCGTCCTGCGCGGGGCACTCTGCATGGCACTGATGTCTGCAGCACATCTCTGCTCCCGGGCAGTCCCGGTCACTGCGGCATCTCTGCCCACTGTGCCCCTCGGGGGCGGCTGGGCCAGTGCCGGGTTCCTCTGCAACACAGAGCGGTCACAGGGCAGTGATGCCGCATCCCGACAAACCCTAACGCTCCAGGGGACGAGGGGAATGGGGCTGACAAAAGACCCTGCTCTCTCCTCCATCCAGCACTGAGACCTTTTCGTTCCCAGGACGGTATCTTAGGAGGAAAAGGCCCGGTTGCCTCTGTCCTCAGCCCCTGTCATAGGCACCCCACCCTCCCCATATGCCGTCAGAGGTCTCTGCTCTCTGCCTGTCCCCCTAGTCCCTTACTGCTCCGCCTCCTGGTGCCCTGGCCTAGCCCGTAACTCTGGGTACCCCACACATAAAGGTCCCGGGCTCCAGAGAATCCCAGCCCCTGCACCGGGAAACCGGCCCCTGGAGCAGCCCACACGGGTACGTGCCGTCTCACCTGCCGTGGGGGAGGGCGGTGCACAGACGTAGCTGGAGCCCATCCTGCAGCACTTGTCTCTCTTGTGGCAGTCGCTGTCCTGCTGGCACAGCGTCCGGGGCGGCCCCTCGTCTCTGATTTTAAATGCTGGGCAAAGCCCCGGTTTCTCTGAAACACAGGCCGGGTGCATGGCGGTGAGGCCCAGCCCAGTCCCAGCGACTCCATGTGGGAATGGGGCGGCAGGCGGGGAATCCTTGGGGAAATGGGCCAGGCCAGGCCTGAAGGGTGGCCCAGAACCAGTCCCCTGGCCCGCTGCCTTGGCACCTTCCCTGGCCTCTCCTTGCCCTTCGCACTCTCAGAGGTCGCCCCCTCTCTGTCCTTTGACCCACGCCTGGCTTGGGCCCTGGCACATCCAGTCCTCTCCCCCCGGCCCCTCGCTGCCCCAGGCCCTGCCCTCAGTGGCCAGTCCCCTCTCTGCCTCAGCTCACGTGCCCTCCGTGCAGCCAGTGCTCCCGCCCTGTCTGTCCTCACTCTTGGCCCCCGGCCCCACGTCCTCTGCCCCCTCGCCCCCAGTGCTCTGTGCCCCACGGCCCCATCCCCGGCCCCTGGGGCTGAGCTCCCTGTGGGAACGATGGCCCGAGTCTGAGCCGCTGGCTGGGGAGTGGGGATCATTCAGGGCGCGTTTCTGCGGTGGGTCCTGGCCCTTCCCTGCATGTCCCGGATGCCGCTCACCTGCTCAGCAGTGAGCCTAGGGAGCCTTGCCTGTGTGGGGCCGGCTCAGCGCGGTCGGAGAGGGCAGCAGACTCACCTTTCTGAGGGGCGAGGCAGGTGCGGCCACAGCTGAGGGGGCAGCACTTGGCGTCTCCTCTGCAATCGCTGTCCTGGGCGCAGGGGGATAGACAGGGTCCCTCGCTGGCCCCCGGGGCTCTGGCTGGGCACACGCCAGGTTTCACTGAGACAGAGCAGCGAAAGGGTGAGACACAGTGCGGTGGGAAGGGAGGGGCTGGAGAAATCAGAGCCCACCTCCTGCACCCTCTGCCCTGGCCCATCCCTCCGCTGGGAGCAGGGCTGCCCAGGACAGCCGAGTCCTAGCAGGGTCACCAGTCAGGGCAGTTCAGGAGCAAACCGCTGGGGTGGAGCGTCTGCAGATGGCTGCACACACGCGGATCAGCTCCCGCCAGCACCCCCGGCCGGGCATCGCAGAGGGGGGAGGCTAGGGTGACACAGCGCGAAAGTTCGGGACGGGGGTGGGGGGGTAATAGGCGCCTATGTAAGAAAAAGGCCCGACTATTGGGACTGCTCCTATAACATGGGGACATCTGGTCACCCTAGGGGAGGCTTGCTGGGGATGGGGCACATGTTGCCAAGATGTTAAAAGGAGGCTTCCCTGGGCCATGCCACCGCTGTGTGCACCGGGTAACTCGCAACCCAAGCCCCAGCAGTAAGCGAGTCCCTGAGTGCCCAGTGGTCTCAGTCTATGGCTAGGGATGCACCGGCTCACTGCGGACAGGCAAACACACCGGGAAGGGGCAGAGGTGAGCCGGAGAGAGCGAGTCTGCGGCTGGAGGCCGCCCTGCAGGGAGCAACTGCAGACGCTCCCTCTGTTTAGTTTCTCCAGAAGGTTGAGGTGACTCGGTCACGGTCTGCAGCTGTCTGCACGGAGAGGGGTCTGAGAGCAGTGGCTGGGAGCTGGGGCCCCACATGTTCAGGCTAGAAGCACGGAGCAGGGAGGGAACTGCTCCCCTAGAGGGGTGGTCGGTTCTGTCACCTGGGCGTTAGCTCAAGTCTGAACGTCTGCTCTAGCTCCACCAGGAGCTCTGGGCTGGGTGCAGGACTCCCCGGGAGGGGGTCTCTGGCTGTGCTATGCAGGAGGGCAGATGGGTCCCTATGAGTCTGGGGCACAGCGGGGCCAGCTGAATGCCCCTGGACACACAGGGTTCAAAATCCACCTGTGGATCCGAATGTGCCTTTCTAAGGACTGATCCACGACGGGCCCTGCACGAGGATCCGCTGCCTCTCACCAACAAGGTTCACCGCCGTGCAGGCCAGGCCACAGCCGTTGCTGCAGCATTTCTGGGTGCCCGGGCAGTCGCTGTCGGAACGGCATCTCTCATCACAGGCACCGACGGCTCCTGCTGGTAACGCCGGGCAGACTCCAGGCCTCACTGCAACACCCAACAGCCACATGGAGTGAGACCGGCCTGCTCACTGAAGTGGGAGTGGGGGAGGAAGGAAGCTAGACCCCACAGCCGCTGTCCCCTTGCGCCCTTAGCCTCTGCACCAGCGCTTTTTGTGGAGAGAAGGCCCCATGTCCATGTTAAGGATCTGCCAGTCCCAGAGTCTCTGAGGCCAGCCGGGAGTCGGCATCATTCAGGGCAGGTTTATGGGACTGGGCTTCTGGCTGCTGCCTGAGGGAGCCCCGGCCCCGGCCCTTGCTCAGGCAGGCAGCTGTCAGCCCCTGGGGAGCTCTGTACTCGGCTCATCCCGGGATCTGCGCACGCAGCAGGGCTGAGCAGAGATGCTGACGCGAAAGGTCTGAACATACCTTCAGCGATGACTCCCATGCAGACGCGACCGCACCCGGTGCCGCAGCATTTCTGCCCCCTGGGGCACTGCGCATCCCTGCTGCACTTCTCCACACAGAGGCCAGGTCTCTGCAGCGTCGGGCAGATGCCAGGTCTCTCTGGAACACAGAATGGGCGCGCGGCAGAGAGGCCCTGCCCGGTCACCGAGCTGCTTTCGTCTCCAAGTTGGTCAAGTTCCCCCCACAACTGCCATAAACAAACGACCCATTTCCCCGAGCTGGAGGGGTCCAAGTGGCAGAAGCGAAGGCCTCCCCAGGGCCGTCTCAGCAGGGAGCTGGCAAACATGTAGGCCACAGTGTGGGGTGGAACAGAGAGGAAGCCGACAGGGCTCTAGAGACGTGAATGGGGCTTTGCAGGGACCTCGCCACGGGGCGGCAGGGGATTGCAGCGACCCAGGGAGGAGCGAGGGATTCAGGGCAAGAGGTGAAGCAGGGGTCAGAAGCGCACAGCTGGATTCCCTGTAGGTTTCAAACACCCAGGGGTGCTCCAGAGGGCTCTGCTCTGTCCCTGGGGGTGGCGTAGATGCTCAGGGTGCTGCTGTCAGAGCCACACCAGCCAACAGCTGATAACTCCACGTGGGGAAGAGGGGGTGTCTTGAGGGATGGGGACAGAGCAGGACCGAAGAAGGACCTCAGCTGCCCTGTAATGCCAGGTAACAATGGGCAAAGCCTGGATCGTGCTGCCCCATTCTCCCTGAGTGGGACAAAACATAATGGCCAGACGGGGTCAGACCAAAGGCCCATCTAGCCCAGTATCCTGTCTGCTGACAATGGCCAGTGCCAGATGCCCCAGAGGGAATGAACTCAGTGATCCAGCCCCTGTTCTCCAGGCCCAGCATCTGGCGGTCAGAGGCTAGGGACACCTGCAGCGTGGGGCTCCACCCCTGACCAGCTTCGTTAATAGCCATTAATGGACCTATCCTCCAGGAACTTACCTAGTTCTTTTTTTAACCCGTTCTACTTTTGGCCTCCACAATGTCTCCTGGAAACTAGTTCCACAGGGTGACTGTGCGTTGTGTGAAGAAATGCTTCCTTGTGTGTTTCTTAAACCTGCTGCCTATTAATGTCATTGGGTGACACTGGTTCTCGTGAGATGCAAAAGGCTAAATAACACTTTTTCTCCACACCAGTCATGATTCTACAGACCTCTGTCATACCCCCTTAGTCATCTCTTTTCCAAGCCGGGCCTTTTCAGCTCTCCCCATGTAGAAGCTGTTCCATTCCTTTTCATCATTTTGGTGCCCTTCTCTGTACCTTATACATTCTAATCTCTCTTTTTGGACATGAGGTGACCACATCTGCACACAGTATTCAAGGTGTGGGCGTACCATGGATTTACATAGTGGCGTTATGATATTTTCTGTCTTCTTGTCTATCCCTTTCCTAATGATTCCCAACATCCTGTTAGTGTTTTTGACTGCCGCTGCACATTGAGTGGATGTTTTCAGTAGGGCTGTCGATTAATCACAGTTAACTCATGTGATTAACTCAAAAAAATTAATCGTGATTAAAAAAATTACAGCAACTCTTCATTTAAAGTCATCCCGGTTAACGCTGTTTCGTTGTTACCTTGCTGATCAGTTAGGGAACATGCTGGTTTAAGTTGTGCAATGCTCCCCTCTAACGTGTTTGACAGACGCCTGCTTTGTCCACTGCTTGCAGGAAGAGCAGCCCGTTGCAGCTAGCTGGTGGGGGCTTGGAACCAGGGTGGACTGGCAGCCCCCCTATCAGCTCCCCGCTCCCCTAAGTTCCCTGTGCAGCAGCTGCCTGCAGTTCAGCTGTGTCCCTCCCCCCATTGCCATGTGCTGCTCCTGCCCTCTGCCTTGGAGCTGCTCCCCGAGACTCCTGCTTGCTGTGCGGGGGGTGGGGGGGTAGAGGGAAGGAAGAGGGACCAAATAGGGGGGCTCCTGCACCCCATCTTCCATAGAGCAGGGGGGACAGACCAGGACTCAGGACGAGGGAGCTTGCAGCAGCTGCATTTCAGCAAGCTGATCTAATTAACAAGGCAGTGTACTTAAGGGAAATGCACATATCTCCCTCCATTCCTGTGGCCGTGCAGAGTGAGAGAGTTAACCCTTGAGGGCTCAGCCAATTGCTAGTTCATCATTTAGCAGTAAGGGAAATATCCCACCCTCTGACTCCTCCACCTCAACCAAGCTTCACAATCATCATCACTGTGTACCAGTATTAAATTGTTTGTTTAAAACTTATACTCTCTGTGTGTGTATATATATATAGTCTTTTCTCCAGTGAAAAAAATTTCCCTGGAACATAACCCCCTCATTTACATTAATTCTTATGGGGAAATTGGATTCGCTTAATATCGTTTTGCTTAAAGTCACATTTTTCAAGAACAGAACTACAACGTTAAGTGAGGAGTTACTGTAATCGCGATTAATCACTGTTAAACAATAGAACAGCAATTAAAATGTATTAAATATTTGTGGATGATTTTCTACATTTTCAAATATATCAATTGCAATTACAACACAGAATATAAAGTGTACAGTGCTCACTTTGTATTATTTTTATTACAAATATTTGCACTGTAAATATGATAAACAAAAGAAACAGTATTTTTCAATACGTCATACAAGTCTTTATCATGAAAGTGCAACTTACAAATGTAGATTTTTTTTGTTACATAACTGCACTCAAAAACAAAACAATGTAAACTTTAGAGCCTGCAAGTCCACTCAGTCCTACTTCTCGTTCAGCCAATCGCTAAGAGAAACAAGTTTGTTTACACTTACAGGAGATAATGCTGCCAGCTTCTGAATTACAATGTCACCTGAAAGTGAGAACAGGCGTTTGCATGGCACTTTTGTAGCTGATGTTGCAAGATATTCACGTGCCAGATGAACTAAAGATTCATATGTCCCTTCATGCTTCAGCCATTGTTCCAGAGGACATGCTTCCATGCTGATGATGCTCATTAAAAAAATAACGCATTAATTAAATTTGTGACTGAACTCCTTGGGGGAGAATTGTAGGTCTCTTGTTCTGTTTTACCCACATTCTGCCATATATTTGTTATGTTATAGCAATCTCAGATGATGACCCAGCACATATTGTTCGTTTTAAGAACACTGTCACTGCAAATTTGACAAAATGCAAAGAAGGTATCAGTGTGAAATTTCCAAAGATAGCTACAGCTCTCCACCCAAGATTTAAGAATCAGAAGTGCCTTCAAAAATCTGAGAAGGTCAATGTGTGGGGCATGCTTTCAGAAGTCTTAAAAGAGCAACAGTCTGATGTGGAAACTACAGAACCCAAACCACCAAAAAAGAAAATCAACCTTCTGCTGGTGGCATCTGACTCAGATGATGAAAATGACCATGAATCGGTCTGCACTGCTTTGGATTGTTATTAAGCAGAACCTGTCATCAGCATGGACGCATGTCTTCTGGAATGGTGGTTGAAGCATCAAGGGACGTATGAATCTTTAGTGCATCTGGCACGTAAATATCTTGTGACGTCAGCTACAACAGTGGCATGCAAACGCTTGTTCTCACTTTCAGGTGACATTGTAAACAAGAAGCAGGCAGCATTATCTCCTGAAAATATAAACAAGCTTGTTTGTCTGAGCGATTGGCTGAACAGTAGGACTAGTAGGACTGAGTGGACTTGTAGGCTCTAAAGTTTTACATTGTTTTATTCTTGAATGCAGGGTTTTTGTACATAATTCTACATTTGTAAGTTCAACTTCCATGATAAAGAGATTGCTCTACAGTACTTGTATTAGGTGAACTGAAAAATACAATTTCTTTTGTTTTTTACATTGCAAATATTTGTATTAAAAATAAAGTGAGCACTGTACCCTTTGTATTCTGTGCTGTAACTGAAATCAATATATTTGAAAATGTAGAAAACAGCCACAAATATTTAAATAAACGGTATTCTATTATTATTAAATAGCATGATTAATCGCAATAAATATTTTTAATTGCAATTAATTTTTATGATCGCTTGACAGCCCTAGTTTTCAGAGAACTCTCCGTGGTGACTCCAAGAGCTCTTTCTTGGTGTTAACAGCTGTTTTAGACTCCATGATTTTTTTTGTATGTACAGGTGGGATTACGTTTTCCAATGTGCATTACTTTGCATTTATCAACATTGAATTTCACCTGCCACTTTCTTGCCCAGTCACCCAATTTTGTGAGGTCCCTTTATAGCTCTTCACAGTCAGCTTTGGGCTTAACTATCTTGAGTAATTTTGTATTGTCTGTAAATTCTGCCACCTCATTGTTTATCCCTTTTTCCAGGTCACTTATGACTACACTGAGACACCCTGCAGCTCCCTGGAGTGACCCTCTTCCCCAACCAGGAGGGAGCTGCCGTTCCCCAGAGTCCAGCTCTGCCCCCCAGAAGGCGACTGGCTGAAGGCTGGGGCTGCGGGCGGCATTAGTACCAAACCGATGGGGGTGAGTGATAGGATCTAGAAGTCTAAATACTAAGATGGGTGAACTAGAGCGCCACGTATTAAATAAGGATATTGATATAATAGGTATCATGGAAACTTGGTGGAATGAGGATAATCAATGGGACACAGTAACACCAGGGTACAAAATATATCGGAAGGACAGAACAGGTCGTGTTGGTGGGGGAGTGGCACTGTATGTGAAAGAAAGCGTAGAATCAAATGAAGTAAAAATCTTAAATGAATCAAACTGTACCACAGAATCTCTATGGATAGTAATCCCATGCTCGAATAATAAGAATATAGCAGTAGGGATCTATTACCGACCACCTGACCAGGATGGTGATAGTGACCGTGAAATGCTCAGGGAGATTAGACAGGCTATTAAAATAAAAAACTCAATGCCAGGCAGACTCCAGGCCTCACTGCGATACACGGTCACGGGGCATCAGCCCCGGGTGGGGATAAGGGCGTCCCTGCAGGAAATGGGCCGACCTGGCCCTGGCCCTGGCCTTCTGTCTGGGCCTAGCCCAACCCCTGCCCCTGCTTGGCCTTGGCCTCTCGCATGTTGACCTGCCTCCTGGGACAGGGAGCACCTGGGGAAGGAGAGTCCTAACCAAAATACATCCAGCAACCTGCCCTGCCCCCTCCCACTCCCGTGCACTGAGCACAGTCCCGCTGCCCTTGCTCCATATCCGGGGTGCTGACTCCCCCGGGGGCCGGAGAGAACCGTGTGGCCCTCACCACCCTGCTGGCCACCCCAGGAGAGTGCTCAGCGAGAGTCCAGCCTGCCCTCCCTGGGAGCCGGGGGCGCTCGGGATGCGTGTGCATGCGTTGAGGGGAACCCCTGTAAGCCCTGCCCTCCCCTCGGCAGCAAGCGGCTCTCACCTTCTGGGGTCACGGAGGTGCACTCGGAGCCGCAGCCGTTCCCACAGCACTTTTGGGAACCCGGGCAGTCGTCGTCATGGTGGCATTTCTCGTCACAGGCACCAGCCTGTCCCTGTGCTACGGCTGGGCATTCGCCAGGCTTCTCTGGGGCACAGAACAGTCACACGGGCGGCGCTGAGACGCCCACACGCAGGCAAAGCCTCCCAGCTCCATGGGAGCGTGAGCCATGGCCCCGTCTCCCCCCCACGTCGGCCCTCTCTCTCCTCTTCATCCCCCTGCCCCGGGCCCTGCTCCAGCTCTTGGCCTCACCTCCGCTTCCAACTCCAGCCCAGAGTCCCGGGGCCTGAGCCCCTCTCGCCCCTCAGGACTCACGGATTCCAATGAGCAGGGCCCTGCCGGGGGTGTCCCTGGTATCCTGGGGCAGGGGCAGCTGCGTGGCAATGTTCTCCCTTACCGTGGCGTGCGCAGGCCTGGAGACACTCGGCTTTTGTCTTAAAGTTGTTGGCGTTGCCCCTGCAGCCGCGGTACAAGAACTGCTCGCACCTCTGGGCGGTGGCGTTGTAGAAGTACCGGAAGGAGTAGACGTCACAGAGACCCGCTTGGGCTGGCAGCTGGCAAATATCTGAGGGCACCGAACAGACCCTTTGTGGGAAAGCCCGAGAGACGTCCGCAGAGCAGGAGCCTCTAGGGCGCGACAGGGGGGCTGCCAACTTTCTACTCCCACAAAACCGAACACCCTTGCCCTGCCCCCTGCCCACGCCCCGCCTCCAAGACCCCACCCCGTCCCACCCCTTACCCGAAGCCATGCTCCCACTCACCCCCCATTGCTTGCTCTCCCCAGCCTCACTCACTTGCTCATTTTCACCAGGCTGACTCAGGAGGCTGGGGTGTGGGGGAAGGGGTGTGGGCTCTGGGGCAGGGCCAGAAATGAGGAGTTCAGGGTGTGGGAGGGGGCTCTGTGATGGGACAGGGGGTTGGGGCATGAGATGGGCGGGGTGCAGGCTCCGGGAGGCGCTTCCCTCAAGCAGCTCCTGGAAGCAGCAGCATGTCCCCACTCTGGCTCCTATGCAGAGGCATGGCCAGGCAGCTCTGCACACTGTCCCATCCGCAGGCACCACCCCCGCAGCGCCCGTTGGCTGCAGTTCCCAGCCAATGGGAGCAGTGGAGCTGGCGTTTGGGGCAGGGGCAGTGCACGGAGCCCCCTGACTGCCCCTAAGCATAGGAGCTGGAGCGGGGGACATGCCGCTGCTTCCGGGAGCTGCCTGGAGCCATGGAAGGCAGGGAGCCTGCCTTAGCCCTGATGCACCGCCGACCGGACTGTTAAAGGCCCAGTGCTGACCAGGCAACCCTCCACTACAGGAATTCGGAGCATTCCACAGACCGAGAACGAGAGCCTTTCTACAGGCACCTTGAATGCCTCACTAGGGTTTAACGGTGCCTGGGGGAGAGTGTCCCTGATCCAGGGCTGCCGCCAGATGCTGGCAGGGCGCACAATGCCGGCAAAGGGCCCCCTGGGCTGGCATTTCTGGGCGGCTTCCCAGAGGGGGCGAACTGCCAAAGCTCTCACTCCCCCTCGCCTCTCCTCTCTGGGTGGGACCCCTGGGGCTGGGATCCCCTGCAGCTTCTCCTCACGGACCCACTGCGGGGCCTTTCCTTCATGCCTAGCAGCGGGCGTGAGAGACGCTAAGGGGGGGCCCGAGCCCAGAGCTCTAAGAGCCTTAAGGCGAGTGCCTCCTTGGACGTGCCCCCCAGCCCTCGGCCCCCTGCCCAGGCTGCCCCGTCTGTGCGGCAGAAGCAAGATGTTAAACATGAGCCTGGCACCGGGGAACGTCGGAGCCGGGCTGCCTGCCTTGGGGGCTAAGCATCTCCAGCCCGCCCCAGAGGGTCAGGGCTGGGGGGGAGGTTGGGGTTCGACGCTGCTGGGCCTAGCGTCTGCCATCCTTCCTCAGACCCCAAACCCGCCGAGCCGCTGTCCAGTGGCCTCGCTCCTTTCCCAGGTGTTCTCCTAAGTCCCGCCCCACAGCGGCGATCTCCTGGCCGGGGCCGCTGGGTCGCATCCTGCTGCAGCCTGGGGCGGGGCAGCACGGGGGCTCTGCAGCTTGGTGTCGTCCTGGGGTCCTGTTTCCTGCCCCTCTCTGCTCAGCCCGTCTTCCCCACGGACTCCTCCTGTCTCCTCCCTCGCCAGCCCTGCCTGCACCCACAGACACTGCCCCCTCCGCTCTCAGCCATTGTCCTTAGCACCTGCCACCTCTTGGCCCCGGCTGAGAGCTCCTGGTGGACAGAGCGTCCCACCCAGCACAGCGACTCCCAGCCCAGCCTCTGCTGAGACTGAGCCCCCGGGGCCTGGGGAAGTCAGGATCCCCAGGGCAGGTCTGGGGGTGGGGTCCTGACCCTTCACTGATTCCTCCTGCTGGCTCAGCTAAGGGTGGCCGGGGGCCCTGGCTGCGAGCGCAGGGCTCTGTACCTGGCTGCCAGGACACTTTGCCCTGCACTGGCTCCAGGCAGCCAGCACCACAGCTCAGGAGGCAGCATTTCTCGCTTCCCAGGCAGTCCCTGTCCTCGGAGCAGCGGAAAAAGCAGGGATCAAAGCCGCCCTCCGGGGCCTCAGCTGGGCAGATGCCGGGTTTCTCTGAAACACAAGGGGTCACAGGGCAGAGATGTGAGATGCGGGGGTGGGCAGATGACATCCCCATGGGAGGAAAGAGAATCACATGCCCTCACCCCCTGTCTTTGGACCCCTGCCTTCACCCCCTGCCCTGCCTGCCCCCTGCCTTCACCCCCTACCCTTGGCCTCCTGCCTTCACCCCTCTACCCTGGCTGCCTCCTGCCCTCACCCCCTGTCCTTGGACCCCTGCCTTCACCCCCCTGCCCTGGGTGTCCTCTCCCCTGGCTGCCCCCTGCCTTCACCCCCTACCCTGGCTGCCCCCTGCCTTCACCCCCTGCCCTGGCTGCCTCCTGCCCTCACCCCCCCATGCCCTTGGTGCTCTCAGTCCCCTGCCTTAACCCTGCTGCCCAAGCTCCTCTCTCCCCAGTTTTGGCCCAGCACTCATTCTCCCTGCCTTCCCTCTACCCTAATCCATGCCCACTTTGTGCCACCCTCAACCAATTTGCTGCCAGTGGCTGAGGCAGTGCCCGTGGGCAAGGCAGGCCAGTGCCCTTTGCCCACCAGGGATTGCAGCCAGGGCAGGGCGTTAATTGCAGGCTCTTCCCCAGGTCTTTAGGGGCACCTTGGGGGGGGGGGTAAAAGCTGCTCTCAGTAGGCCGGGGCCTTGGGGGGCAGGACGCGGGTCCCTGTGCTGCGGAGTGGGATGAGCCCAGTGCTGGATGGGGAGAGCGGTGATTTGTGGGGATTTGTTTGGGGCCGGGTGCAGCTGAGGGTGCCACCGTTTGCCCTCACCCAGTGAACTGGGGGGTTGCCCCGGTAACTGTGCCTAGCTCTCGCGCTGGCAGCACGAGTGGTGCCGCCCACCGTCTCGGGTACCTTCCTCCGGGTCCATGCAGCGGAACCGACACATATTGTAGCAGCACTTCTGCCGCCCTGGGCAGTCGGTGTCGTTGAGGCACAGAGGGGGCTCCGTGTAGAGACACTTCATGAGGTTGGGTGGGCAGGTGCCACGCTTCCTTGGCGTCCCAGGCGTCCCTGCAACAGAAATGGCGCCCTAGGAACAACTGCCAGGGGGTGACAGAACCGACCCCCCCCCGCTGAGTTTCCTTCACTAGTGGCAATAACACCATGGTAGTACGTGGTACTCAGCTAGCCCCAGGCACCATCACTCGTTTCTCTGGTGGAGACACCGAGGCACTTTCCTTCTGAAAGAGGTGCATGCAAATGACCAGCTACCTGCATCACCGAGGATCTGCACCCGCCACTGCGGCACGCAATCCTGGCACTGGCGGGCACCAAGCAGGCAGGCTGGTGTGCATCCATCTCTGCACACACCAGCTCCTGCAAATGCACAGCCCGAGGGGATGGTCTAAACGAGCCTGGTAGTGAATGCCGGGCTCCTAATGCAGCTCCCGCTCTCCCCAGCGCATGACGGTTGCCTTGGCTAATTACGGCCTAGTTACAGTGACACCTCGCACAGCAGGAGGGAGCTTTCAGGTCTAGGCTTAATAAATAACCCTGGGCCCTTGTTCCCAGCACACAGGAAGTGCCAGCGAGTTCAGAACACCCCTCCAGCTAGTGCAGGTGCCTGCTGGGCTAACAAAGCTGCAGTGCAGAGGCGCTGTTAAAAACAGCCTGTAAAACACAGGTTTCCCTCCGCCCGTTGCCAATTTGGTTGGACGTATTCCTGGAGGTTTCATCACAGGACATAATTCCTGGAGACTCCTGGACAATTCTGGAGGGTTGGCAACCTGATCTGTTACTGACCAGGTCATGGCTGCACTCAGCACTGGCTGCAGGCCTGTGCTGCTCCTGAGCTGTCCCAGTCACTGCAGCATCGTCCCTCCCAGGGATGGAAGGGCCCAGCTTCACTGCAGAAGGGCAGGGACTCTCTAGGGGGTGGGGGTGTCAGGGAGTCCCCGGGCGATGCTCTGGAACTGCTCCCCACCAAGCCAGTCAGGACTCTGGGCAGCCTCCTCTCCCTCGGAGCAGCCTGTCTTCAGGGCAAGAAGCTCACACGGCTTCACCTCCTGGGTCTCTCCTTGGAGCATTCAGCATCCTCTGCCCCTCCGTGCGCTTCCCACAGCGAGTCCGCCCAGGCGGGGTCCTGGGGGGCCACAGGGTCCTGCCCCCCCACGTCGCAGTCAGACGTGACTCTCAGCCAGCCAGTAACACAGAGGTTTATTCGATGACAGGAACAGGGTCTAACACAGAGCTTGTAGGTACAGAGAACGGGACCCCTCAGCCGGGTCCATTCTGACCCCCACGTCTGCCCTCACTTCCCGTCCCCAGCCAGCTCCCAAACGGCAAAAAAAAAAAAAAAAAAAATCTCCAGCCCCTCCTCCTCTGGCTTTGTCTCTTTCCCGGGCCAGGAGGTCACCTGATCTTTGGTTCACCTCTAGCTATTTCCTTGCAGGGGGGAAGGGCCAGGAGACAGAGTGTCGGTGATCTATGCACACTGGCCTTTATCCCACCACTTAGAGACTTAAGAAATGCATAGGGGAAACTGAGGCACCCACACAGTATTAGGGGAAACATTAAGAACAGTCCCACTTCGCCACAGGGGGGATCTGGTGAGAAATGGGCCAGCCTAGGACCAACCATCCCCCCCCCCCACCCCCCGTGCACTCAGAGTCCTGGCCCCTCTTCACCTGCAACACTGCCTCCCTCTGGAGGCTGTTTGGTCCAGTCCCAGCCCTCTCCGGACTGGGCAGGCGGCAGGGCGGTGCTGAGGGCACCTGCTTGTGGGGCGACACAGTCAAGGCCACAGCCGGTGAAGCAGCATTTCTGTTCCCCAGGGCAGCTCCTGTCATTATCACACTTGTTGTTGCAAGGAGCAAATGGTTGCAGCACTTTCCTCTTGGGACAAACGCCAGGGGAGGCTGGAAAAGAGTCGGAGTCCAGTGTAGCCGAGTCAGTGAACGGGCAGGGCCTTCCCCACCCTGGCCTGAGAAGCACCTAGGGCCAGTGCTAGGGGTTGTCGGCTCCCAGGGGGGAAAGCCCCGGCCAGGCCGGCTCAGGTGCAGAATGGCGTGACCGTGTGGGAGATGCTTGGCTCCTAGAAGCTGCTGGTGCGGAGGCTTTTTCCTTGTTGGTTCTAATCAAACCGCCCTGGCTGGGGAGCTGCAGGATTCTGGACCCAGATAAGGACTGGGGTCATACTGACCCAGCTCTCCTGCATGGCAGCGCTCAGCGGGTTGCAAAAGCCTCCGTTAGTCACTATCAGCCCAGCCCAAGGTCCTCCCCCTGGGCATTTTGCCTGGCTAGGCAGCTCCTTGGGTTCTGCTGCCCAAGGCCGGGGGCCAGCAGGGCACCTGGCACCTGCTTCACTTCAAGCACCCGGGTAGCTGCACTGAAGGCAACGGGGCTGCTCGGGACTGAAGTCCTGCCTGTGCGAAAGCAGCTGGCTGGGCTGGGGGTTCTGGTCACACCCGCTGGGCTCTCTGCCTGCACGGGGGGAGGGTGCCTGCCTGGCTGGGTCCCAGCGGCTGTGGAGGCCTTGCCAGCGTGCAGTGGCATTTATCTACCCAGAGCTACTTCTGCAGCAGGGGGAGGGGGGACTTCTCTGCCCTACAGGGCTGCTGCAGTGATCCCCCTCCCCCCGCATTTCCATCTGTGCTCACTGGAGAGCCCTGGCCAAGGAGAAGAGAGGCCTCGAATGCACGGAGAGTCTGGATTGCATTGCCTCCGCCTGCAAGCAGCAGCCTTTAAAGGATGAAGCCGCTCACTTGTGCCATGCGCTGTTTTGCAAAAAGGCTTTTCTCACTCCTCCCTGCAGTGCAGCCCTGGGGGAGGCTAGCGCAGGGCTGGCTTTAGGCCAATTCCACCAATTCCCCTGAATCGGGCCCCGCGCCCAGTGGCAGGGACGCCAGGGGTGGGGGGGAAGTGGCTGAGAATCCCTTCCCTGGCTAGAGGCTCCTTTTAAATTTTTACTCACCCGGCGGCGCTCCGGGTCTTCGGCGGCACTTCGGTGGCAGGTCCTTCAGTGCCGCCGAAGACCCGGAGCGAGTGAAGGACCCACCGCCGAAGACTAGGAGCACCGCCCGGTGAGTACAAGCCCCACGTGTTTTTTTACGTGTTTTTTTTTTTTTAGTCATCCCTGCCGGGGCCCTGTCAAAACTGTTCGAATCGGGCCTTGCACTGCTAGAGCCGGGCCTGGGCTAGCGGGTGCAGCCTGTCAGACCAGGATTGCTGTGGGATGAGGAGCGGGGAGCGATTTCCAGAGGGTTCAGGTACACAGCTGCAAGGCCAGGTCATGTCACAGTGACCATGTTTGCACATGCAAACTGGGTCCAGGGGTTGGCAAATGTGCATGATTTGCCACATGAGCGGCCAGCTGCCGTGACTGACTGCACGAACGCAGCACACAACTGTAAGTGCGAAATGTCCATGTTATCATGGCCTCACTGGTTTGGAAATCCAGCCTGCTGCACCAGGCTGATGCAGGGACCATGCTAGGCCCAGAGAAAAGGGCCGTGGTGCCTGCCGCTAGCCCCCTGAGTTACTTCGCAGCATTTTACCTGGCTCAGCTTTGGTGCATTTTCTGTGGCAGCCGATAATGCAGCACTTCTCGTCCATGGAGCACTGCGCGTCGTCGGAGCAGCTCACAAGACAGATGGTGACCAGGCCTGGGTCTGGCTTGGAGCAATACCCAGGGTGCACTGGGAAAGAAGGAAAAAGCACAGGAAATTTGTCAAGTCATGTGTACTTACAGCCCAGTTCTGGGGTGTGGGTCGCTCGGTCAAATAGGTGAAGGCCTGGCAGGTATATGTCAATGCAATGCCCTTCCGTGTGGCTATCAGCTGTGGAACTGCAGATCTCCCTAGAGCTCCTGTCACTTTGCTGCTAAGGAAGAGTTCCTGGTGTGTGTGATATATTCACTGGAGCAGCAAGAGCGGCTACAGAATGAGCAGCAGGTGCAGCGTGAAAATGTAGCACACCTGTGTGAGTAACTGTCACGGAGTGTGGGGGATTCAAGGCTCTGCACCCACCCCCTCACCGATTCACTGCGACTCTCAGCCAGCCAGTAAAACAGAAGGTTTATTAGACGACAGGAGCACAGTCCCAAGCAGGGCTTGTAGGTACAATCAGGACCCCCCAGGCAGGGCCGGTGCAAGGATATTTTGCGCCCTAGGTGAAACTTCCACCTTGCCCCGCCCTCCCCCCGTAACATCGGTTCATTGAGGGGCAAATCCCAACGAGCCTTTATAGACCCCAAGGGCCAGCCGTGCCCAGGGGCTGCTCCCCAGACCAGGTTCCCCCCTCCCCACCCCCTGAACTCCCCTGGAGGGTGCACAGCCCCCCCGTGATCCCTCCCCACCCCACCCCGGCGGCCCCCGCCCCGAGTCCACTCACTGGCTTTGCCGGGCTTGGGCCGCTTCGGCAGGCAGGAGCCGCCTTTTGGGGGCTCCTGCAGCAGATGCATGTGGGCAGAGGCCCCCGTGTGCCCCCCCTCCGGTTCCTCCCTCGCCGTGCTCGGGCTCTGCAGCTTCCAGGAGTGTGAGCTACCACCGCTGCCACTGCCCCTCCTGGAGCAGGCTCAGGGCCCCGCGCCCCGGCGTCAGCTCACATGCCCGGGAGCCACAGAGCCTGAGCACGGCGAGGGGTAGGGCGACCAGACAGCAAGTGTGAAAAATCAGGATGGGGGTGGGTAATAGGAGCCTATATAAGAAAAAGACCCAAAAATCGGGACTGTCCCTATAAAATCGGGACATCTGGTCACCCTAGCAAGGGGGGAGTTGGGGATGCACGGGGGCCTCTGCCCGCATGCATCTGCTGCAGCCCACAGGAGCCCCCTGGGGGAGGCGCCAGGCCGCAGCCTGGGCAGGAGGGGCGGGGGGCGTGGCTGCTTCCTGCTAGCGGCGCTGCTGCCTTTGCAGGGCTCCTGCCCCCCTGCGCCGCGCTGGCTCCTCCATGGCTGGGGCTCACCACCCCCGCAAGCCGACGCTCTGGCTCTCCGGTGCCTCTGGAAGGTGGCTCCTCCCTGCCGAGCCAGGGCACCACTTTTTGGCGTCCCCAGGGCCGTCCTTAGGATTTATGGGGCCCTGTGTAGTATTATTAAACTGGTGCCCCTATGCCCGATGGCAGCCTGAGCTTGCAGCCCGGCAGGGGCGGGGTGGAGGGACAAGGCAGAAAGAATAACAAGACGCCCGTCCCGCCTCACGGTGGCAGAGAGTCACAGTTCCCCGCAGAGACCCCTGTACCCTCTCCCTCCCGCAGAATGGACATGCAGAACGTACCTAATTAAAAGCACTAAACTTGGGAATAAAAAATGTCAACCACAGGTTTTTTGATACGCCCTGAAGTTTGTCAGACATTTATTTGCAAAAACTTTGTAGCAAGGGTGAGTCAGCTGTCCTGCTGCAGACAACATGAAATATTGTGGAATACATGATGCAGCTCTTCTCTGGTTTACATTTTCTTAATCAGTGTTTCTAAGCTGATTTTATATTTTAAATGTACTTTTAAATGTTCTCATTCCAGATTACTACATATGTAACTCACTGAAACAGACATTATTTTAAATTAATCAGTCACAGAGGTTTAGTGTGTTCATAACAATGTTCATTGCTTTAAAAAAAGGGACACTAATTTACTGTGTGCGATCTCCATAACAATACACACGTTTATGAAATTTCACCAACTTTAAAAAATATGTTTCCAAAGATTTTAGGCATCACAAAGGATTTTATATCTTACTAAGGTACGGATTGTGCTTAAAACTAGTTCATCAGATAGTCAGAAGTAAAGAAAGGGAAACTCTTTGTCCAGCTATCTGGAAGCAAAGGGCTGTTCCTTCTTTCAGCCAGCGGGGGAGGGAGTGAAGGGAGAAATGGATGGACAGAAAGGACAGGAAGACTTTGGAAGTAAGTTTTTTGACTCTAGTAATTAAAATGTGTATTTTAGATAAGGGGGGGGGGTCTTCTGAAGAATTTAAAAAACCATCTGTCTGAAGATCCCAGCATTTAAGGCTAAAGATGATTGTGCATCTAAACATCTACGCAAGGATTTTTTAGAGAGGTGATTTTATAATCTTCACCAACTCGCTAATGAAATATTTTTAAAACAAATTTTAACCGAAGGTCCTGCAGACTGACATGTTCTGAGTAAACGTTACAGCGACGCACAACTGGGGTTTTCAGGACCTTCAGAAACTGACAGTAGGTCCCTGGGGGTTGGCAAATGCCTGTCAAACGGTCTCAGTGTTGTGTTAATAGCTCTGGCAGGCTGGAGACTTTTTCTCTTGTAACTACTAGATCCCCTTCCCAGGAGCCTGCAGGAAGGGCCAGTGGGGTGGACCCTAAGACCCAGTGGTGCCCCAAATTTTCAGGTGCCCTACGCAGCTGCCTATGCCTGAGGACAACCCTGGGCCCCCCCAACCCCTTGCTGCCCTAGGCCACTGCCTAGCTCGCCTAGTGGTTGCACTGGCCCTGCCCCTCAGCCAGGTCCCTCTGGGGGGCGAGGATCTTAGACCCCAGACTTGGGGTTCCTGCCTCTTCCCAGCCAGCCCCAAACTGAAACCAAACCCCCTCCAGCAGGCTCTCCCCCTCCCCCTTTGTCCAGTTTCCAGGCAAAGGTGTCGACTCCCCCCACCCCCTTCCTGGCTCAGGTTACAGGCTCAGGTCCTGTCCCTCACCTAAAGTCACCCCCTGCTCTCCCCTCCCCCATGCAGACAGCCCCAGTAAAACTAAACGACATTCCCAGGTCAGTCCACCCCGCTCCCTGCTGCGTCACAGTACCCACAGCCGTTCTAACGGGCACGGTGACGTGGTGAACACACGCAGCAGAGCACAGCAGCTCCCAAGGGCGGGAAGGAGAGAGCCTGAAGTGCAGGGAGGCTGTGGCCTGTAGCAGAAGAGATGCCGTTTCCAGACTGGGCAGGTTCCCCCAGGCTCCTTTCTGCAGGGACCGGGTCTGCTGACACCGATTGTGCAGAAGCAGAAGTCTGCCCCTTGGCTAGCGAAGCTGGGACACGTCTCCCTTGGCCTCCCCTGCAGAGGCCAGGGAGGGAGCTGGGGACTGTGAGCCAGGAGCTGAGGCAATGACGACATTGCATCATAGGTAGCGGGTTATTGTGACCAAAGGGCCAGAGCCAAAACACGTCCCTTTTCAGCTGGCAGGACACAATGTCAGGCTCCCCCCACGCCACCTGGCAGGAGCTGCTGTAGTCTGGGGGCATCGCAGGGTGGGCCTGGCTCTGGCTGATTGTGGGCAGCTGTTTCTCCGAGAGCCCTGAGGATCTCTGTTCCCAGCGCCCTGGTGCAAAGCTCACGGCCTCACTCCCCACCCTCCCCCCGGAGCGCCCTTTAGCACAGCTCAGCGGTGCCTGAGCTGGACCCTGCAGGGAACATGTTCTTTGAAATGGCTGTGGGACCCAGAGCTCCCCGCGACCCGTCAGGATGGGGGTACCTGCCCAGCTAATGGCAGGGGAGAAAAGCTCTCAGCTTGGCAAAGCGAGCTCTTCAGAGCCGTTCCTGGGCCTGGCACATCGCCGCACGGTGACGGGGCCGGAGACTGGTGAGCCGGGAGAACAGCTGCAGATTTCCAACCTCCAGAGCTGCTTTTCTTTTTGCTGATTCCTAACTAACCAAAGACAAGTCTCCCCAGCCCCTGCTCCGACGCTGCCTCTGGCACTCCCCAGCGTCTGACGCTCCAGAGAAAGGCAAAGAACCCACAATGTATCTGGCCAGCTGAGCAGGGCAATACACGGGGGATGAGCAATCCCTTCCTGACCCTTCTAACAGTCAGCCTATGCCCTGAAGCCTGAGAGCTGATCACCCTAATCTTGACAGGTGGTAGCGCCATCCAGGCAGAGAATTCCACCGGCTGCTACGTCTCTGTGCAGAGACGCCCTTGCGATGGTGCTAGAGCTGCCTTTTGTCTCATCAGCCCCACCCCCACCTTGTGCTTTATTCTGGGGCAGGGTTGAAGAGACTCCCCTGCCCGCTCGTAGGGGGATCGGCCAGTACCTGAATCTGGGAGGATGCAGACTCTCCTGTCGCCTTGGCTGCAGCACTTCTCGTTCCCTGGGCAGGACTCGTCGGAGAGACAGTAGGCCTGAGGGGGGCGTGCGGGCCCCTTCATTTCAGCCGGACACTCACCGTCCTTAGCTGTGGCTGTGCAGGAGACAAGAGCCCATGTCACTTGGAGGAGACAGTCATAGAACCATAGAATCTCAGGGTTGGGAGGGACCTCAGGAGGTATCTAGTCCAACCCCCTGCTCAAAGCAGGGCCAATCCCCAACTAAATCATCCCAGCCAGGGCTTTGTCAAGCCTGACCTTAAAAACCTCTCAGGAAGGAGATTCCCTAGGGAACCCATTCCAGTTCTTCACCACCCTCCTAGTGAAACAGTCTTTCTAATATCCAACCTAAACCTCCCCCACTGCAACCTGAGACCATTGCTCCTTGTTCTGTCATCTGCCGCCACTGAGAACAGTCTGGATCCATCCTCTTTGGAACCCCCCTTCAGGTAGTTGAAGGCTGATATCAAATCTCCCCTCACTCTTCTCTTCTGCAGACTAAACAATCCCAGTTCCCTCAGCCTCTCCTCATAAGTCATGTGCTCCAGCCCCCTAATCATTTTTGTTGCCCTCCGCTGGACTCTCTCCAATTTTTCCACATCCTTCTTGCAGTGTGGGGCCCAAAACTGGACACAGTCTCCAGGTGAGGCCTCACCAGTGCTGAATAGAGGGGAATGATCACATCCCTCGATCTGCTGGCAATGCCCCTACTTATACAACCCAAAATGCCATTAGCCTTCTTGGCAACAAAGACACACTGTTGACTCATATTCAGCTTCTCATCCACTGTAACCTCTAGGTCCTTTTCTGCGGAACTGCTGCCTAGCCATTCGGTCCCTAGTCTGTAGCAGTACATGGGATTCTTCCGTCCTAAGTGCAGGACTCTGCACTTGTCCTTGTTGAACCGTGTCCAACCGCAGGGAATGCTCTGCTGGGAGGGGAGCAGTAGCCTTGCTGCACTCTCCCCACCCAGCCCCAGGAATGCAGGGTCCTGGCCAGATCCTTGCGGCCAAGTGCCTGAAGCTGGGGGCTCTTGCTCGAGAGGACTGTCATTACCCCCAGGAGAAGGGAGGCACGGCAGGAAGCTGCAGGGAGTTGCTGTAAGGTTTAGGCAGGTAAATATTTATTAACTATTCTAAAGTCCCCTCGTCATGTCCATGCCCTCAGCCCATTAACCCACCCTGTCCCGGGCCTGCGCCGCGGGGATCCGCAGCGGAGCAGAACACGGTTCTGTTGCAGTTGTGTGACTGGGCTGCCGTGCGTCAGTTGCTCCTGGCCCGTCGAAGGCAAACAGCCTGCAGTGAAAGGCCAGCGTTGCCTCTGCCAGGCCGCAGGAGGGTCGAGCAGAAATGTTCAGAGTTCACCCTAGTTCCCTGTGGGTCCCCCTGGGGTTTTGCCAGGGAAGAACCTGCTGCCTGGCTGAGGTCTGACACGTGCGGGAGATGGAAGGGCCTGGTCCTGCTCCCCCGACATCAGTGGCAGCAGGACCCGGCCCCTCAGCCATTGCGCTGACTCTGACTCTCGCGCTGTGCTACCTTCGGGCTAGTGCTGGGCGAACGATGGAGCTTTCGGTTCAGTGGCCAAGACACACACGCACACACTGTCATTTCAGGGGGCGCAAAACCTTCGGTTTCCAGGTACATTTGAAACATAATATCTCAACTTTGTGTCCTCAGCAAATTTCATTAGCTCACTCCTACTTTCTGTGCCAACGTCACCAATCAAAATATCAAATTAGGATCAGTCTTGGGACCAATCTTGAGGAGCTCCACCAAGAACCTCCCTCCAGCCCAGCCCTCCCCCTTCCAGCACAACCCATGGTCATCTCCCCTTGCCCACACCACAGTTCTTGTGCTAATCCCATCTTCTCCAGTGTAACTAGGTGCATCGTGTCAGATGCTTTACTGAAGTCCAGCTAGATTAGATCTTCCACATTTCCCTGGTCCAGAGAATCAGTTCTCTTATCAGACACCAGGTCAGTCAGGCACAATCTGCCGTTGGTAAACCCGTGGTGCATTTTATCCCATTTTCCATTTACCTCCATGTCTTTATTCTTCCTTCACGATTTGTTCTAAACCCCTATGTTCTACAGAGGTCAGGCTAAAGGGGCTGTATGTGCCAGGATCCCCTTATCTTCGCTATTCTCCACTGCTGAATCCACTGCTGTCTAGTCAATTCTTTCCCTCTGAAACCCAGAAGAGCCTGTTCCCTGGTGCAGCTCGGCTGGGGAAGCCGGGCTGGCGGCTAGAGCGTGGACAGAGCTCCCGTGTTTACAACATTGTGCTGGTCCCTGCTCTGAGCAGGGGGTGAAGCCAGGTGGCAAAAATGTCTGTGACTCTTAAAAACCAGCCTTACCAGGTTGAGCTGGTGCAGTGCTACCCAGACCTGAGCGCAGCTATCAGCATGGCCAGTCCTGGGGGGTGGGAGGCTCGGGGCTGACTCTGAGGTGTTCAAACCCTGGCCTCGCTCTTCCACCTGCACCTTACAGATGTACATACCTGTGTGCACTTGCCTAGCCCGATGGCCGTGCACCGGAGCTCCGTACTGCACGTGCGGAGTGTGCTCCGGGCAGATCTTATCGCATGCGTGGCCCAGTCCTTGGGCAAGGGCCCGGTCGGAAAGGCAGCCCTGTAAGCAGGGTGGATTTCCATGGGCAGCGTGTGCTGCTGCTCCTCTGAGCCCACGTCAGCGCCACGCAGGGCTAGGACTATGCCGCTCCTCATTAACCAGCCATCGAAGGCCGAGCTGCTGCTGGGCTCTAGATACCCCAGCGCCATGGCTGCACACTGCTCTTTCCCCCACACCCACCCCGGCTGCCCTGGGCCAGAGGAACAAGGCAAACCACTCACCGCGTTTCTCCTTCTTCCATGAGCCGCTCCCCAGGGCGAGGAGCCCCAGGAGGAGGAAGATGGTACCTGACTTCATGGTGCTGTCAGGGGCTATCTCTGAGCACCCAGGCCTGAGCTAGGTGGGGATTTAAACCCTGCATGGGTGGGGCGGGGCCAGCAGGGGGAAGGGCTGGATTCCACGGGGTGACCTGTGGCATCCTGCCAGAGGCCAGCTCCCAGCCGGTGCCAAGCCTGGGAGAAGCACAAACACAGCAGGGGGAGTTCGCAGAATCCCATGCTGGATGCCCTGCCAGGTTGTGTCAACAGGTTTATCAGCCGGCTAGCCGCGGGGTGCATGTCAGCGTGTCCATCTGCAGCCCGGGCCTGCCCCTCAAATCCTGCTGCTCCGCGTCCTGGGCTCAGGGCAGAGCCCCACTGCAGCGGTGCAGGCCCTGGTGCCCGGCGCACGTCTCAGGCAGCCCTTCCTTGCATGAATCCCCCTCCGCTCTCGTGCCGAACGCCTCTCTACCCCACTTCTGCTCCAGCCCCATTGCTCTCCCTTGGGGGGCTCAGGAACGAGAAGGATTTGGGTTATACTCTGACATGCCATATGCTTGTCTACGAGGAGTCCAAGCTGGTGGGCTCCCTGCACTGCTGTATTATATTGTCTCTCTGATCGCTTGGCATTCGGTGAATATGGAAAATCCTCAATAAACAGAATTGAAACAAAGACCAAAGCGATGTGGGGCCCTTTAACGTGACAGCTGAGAAGCGTCATGTTAGTGGCCAGGCCTGGAGGAAACACGAAATGGTGTCACAGAACAGAGATATCATGGGAGCAAAAACGGTTTCCTTGGTCTCTTGGAAACTGTTTGGCCTCAGTCTGGCAAAGCATGTGCCAAAGCTTTGGGTCTATGGATGGTCTGAGCTTGGACCACACAGGTCAGACTCTGGTATGGGGGAGTGAGGCCTGCCCACCCTGGGAGTCACCCCAAATGGGCAGCGCATGAGACACCAGCAGATCTGCATCCGGATCCTGTTTCAATCCTGTGGGGTGCAAATGAAGACTTTCCCGTGTGCAGGGAACCTGAATGCTATGGTCACGGCCCCACTGTCTGTGTGATCTCAGACTGACGCCCCGCAGCAGAGACCCCATCCCGAGGGAGCACCTCAGCCATCGGATTGCTACTGCCCAGGGCCTGAGAGGTGTCGGTTGAGACAATCCAGCCAACTGTGGGGAACACAGACACCCTTCCCCGGCCTCTCCTTGCCCACAGGTGAAGAGTAAGAGGGGGTGCAACTGGGCCCAGGTGTTAAGATGCATGTTCAGTGGTGATATGTGCCCAGTAGCTGGCGGGGCATCTAGCTGCATTTCCCATACGTGTGCATGTAACTGCAGGAGTTGTGCATGCAAATTGTGTTGTAAATGCACCCACAGTCTACAGAAGAATCTGTAAAAATCTGAGAAAATGGGAGAGAAAATAATCCTGAAGAGCAAAGGGCAGCACACCTCGATTGTGCTTTGTGCAATCCTCAGCGCCCCGCTCTGAGTGGGGCCAGGGGAAGACACAGGCCCTGCTCTCCCCCGGGCTGGTCACATCTCCACAAGCACTGCCTGAGTCTGACTGGGCCACACTGAGATTCCAGTGCACAGGAGCAAACCCTGCTTTGCACACACCGACACGCTTCCTCAGCGTGCCGATCGGTGCTCGATGGAGTGGGCGGAGGTGAGGCGTGCCGGGGCAGGCTGTTTGCGGGCACAGTGTGGAAATGTTCTGCATTTCAGGCACCGGCTAATGAGCCAGACTAGAGGGGGAACAGGTTTGAAGCAGCCACATCCCTTTATCTGTAACAATGCAAGCGCCTCCGCTGAGACCCCATTACGCGGTCAGGGACACAGTAATGAGTTTGTGAGAGGCACGTCCATTTCCACACAGGACAGGGCCTTGACGGCAGAAGAGCCTTGCATCAAACGGTCGTGCTGGGTGAATGGGAGCAGCCCCTGGGACTGCAGCTTCCCCCTGGAGCCCCACTCTGGCCAGGGCTAGGCCGCACCTGAAAGAAAAGGAGAAAGTGGTTGAGGCAGGGCCTGCTCCAAGGCTGACAGGCCAGATCCCAGGGCACAGGACTCCTGCTCCCCAGCCCCTCTGGGCCCACCCGGGGCTGGCAGGCAGCTAGAACGGGTGCGGGTGATTAGGGGGGCTAAGGGGAACCCTAAAGAGCAAACAGCCCGAGCGCGTCAGCAGCAGGAAGCCTGTGCCAGTCGGTGGTTCAGTGAGTCTCCAGGGAGCAAGGGAGGAGGGGCCCGACACGGCAGCCAGGCCAGCGAACGACATGCAGCCGGGCTCCGAGAGGGCCCTCGCCCCGGCAGGGCTAGCGGGGAGGCTCCGAGGCTGACGTGTCCAGAAGGCAGGTGCTGGGGGTCCCCAGGCTCAGAAGAGAACCCCAAGTTCTGGAGGGACTTTCCGAGGGATGTGGCTGAGCCACTGACCAAACCCGCAGCTTGGCCAAGCCGGTGGTGCGAGGGGAGGGCTCGGGGCCCAGCGACTGAGCTGACACCTCACCGTGGCCTGCGCAGGCCTGGAGACACGCGGCCTCCGTCTCAAAGTTGTTCCTGTTGCCCTGGCAGCCGCCGTACGTGAACCCGTCACACTGCCCGGCCTCAGCGTTGTAGAAGAACCGGGGCAATGCGGCGTCGCAGGGGCCCACTTCAGGGGAGAGTTTGCAAATGTCTAGTACAGAGAACAGAGGGTGCCCAGCACTGTGCGGACTGGCGGGAGCAGGCGTGGGGAGGGCGGATGGCTCTACGGAGTGAGTCAGCCCCCCTCCCCAGGCCCTGCTCTCACCAGGGGGCCCGCAGGCCTGCAGACACGCCTCTTCCTCAGCAAAGTTGTTCGGGTTCCCCTGGCAGCCGCCGTAGATAAACAGCTCGCAGTGCTGGGAGCTGGAGTTGTAGAAGAGCCGCGGGACCCAGGCTTTGCAAGGCCCAGTGTCGGGGCTGAGCTGGCAGAAGTCTGGAGGTGCAGAACAGAGCGGAGGGGGTGTGGGGACGTGACTCCATGCGGCACAGCTCTCTGTCTCCGACACGGCTCCATGCCCCGTGGGCATGGCAGGGCCCATCTGAATGCGGCAGAGCTGCCCACAAGGCTCGGCCCGTGGGAAGGGCCATGCAGTATCGAACCCAAGAGGGAGCCCAGGGCCAGCGACAGCATCCCTGCGGCCCCCAGAGTGCTGAGCTCAGTGCTAGGCAGGCTCCCAGCACTGCCTCTGCCTGCCGGGCAGGGCGCTAGGCTCTGGCCCTTCCCCCTGGCCCCCGGCTTCTGAGTCTTGCTGCTCACAGATGGGGGAGCAGCAGGGAGGAGGGGTGCACACCCTGCTGCAGGTGTCCTCTGCTCGGGCCAGACTGGTGCCTACTGGAACTGTTCAGCTTGGAAAAGAGATGATTGAGGGGCATAGGAGAGAGGTTTACAAACTCATGAATGGAGCAGAGAAAGTGACTAGGGAAGTGTTATTTATCCCTTCGCATAACACAAGAACCAGGGCTCAGCCCATGAAATTACTAGGCAGCAGGTTAAAAACAAACAGAAGGAAGTATTTCTTCACCCAGCACACAATCAACCTGTGGAACTCACTGCCAGGGGATTCTGTGAAAGCCAAAAGTATGACTGGGTTCAACAAAGAATTACATACGTTCCTGGAGGATAGGTCCAGCAATGGCCATTAGCCAAGATGGTCAGGGAGGTGACTCCATGCTCGGGTGTCCCTAAACCCCTGACTGCCAGAAGCTGGGCCTGGCCTCTGTCAGGACAGGGCACGGGGCTAGCGGGATCAGTGGGCTGACCCTGTATGGCCGCTCGTATGTTCTCTTACCAGAGACGGGCTCCCAGCAGCGGGTTCCACACTGGCCTGGGCAGCACTTCTCCAGGCCCGGGCAATCCGCGTCCCGAAAGCAGGTGGAGCAGGATCTGTTCGCCAGGCAGGGGCGGCAGCTCTGACTGAGGTTCAGGCCTGCGGGCACGAGGACCGGGCAATAGCCGGCCTTCTCTGCAAGCCAGGGACATGCTCAGAGTGTGGGGGGCTGAGCGGAGCCTTGGGAAGCCTCAGTTCCATCCCTCACAGCACTGGCTGGATGCAGCTACGGGCCCCAGACCCCCAGAAGAAATTCCCCCAGACTCCCGGCCCCAGAATCCCTCTCAGCCTGGTGCTTCCCCATCTCCCCCTGTTAGCCAGGCAGTCTGGAGCCCCCCCACCCCGTTATCCAGTCAGTCTGGAACCCCCCCATTACAGTCAGTCTGGAGCCCCCCATTATCGCTCAGCGGGGTCACTCTTTACAGAGCAGGGCCCATGGGCTCAGGGCTGCACAGACACAGCTCCCTGGGCAGCCCACGACAGGCTGCAGCAGGGCAGTTGGGAGATGCTGGGGGCTCCTGCAGGGCTCAGGGTCGCAGACGGTGCAGCCTGTCTGAGGAGGGATTTGTGATGGGGGAGTGTCAGGCTCAGCCCCAGCCTGTCCCCATTGTCATGGGCGCGGGGGAGCTGGGAAGATCCCAGGTACCTGGGTGCCCCCGGTGAGCCATGGCTGGTGCAGTGCAGTGATCCTTCTGCAGCCAGGGGCTGGCGCACCCCTCCCGAGGGGACCCTCGGCTCAGCCGGCGCAGGACACTCTCACTGCACTGAGATGCACAGTCACTCGCCGTCTCTGGTACCTTCTGCTGGGTCAATGCAGCGGAATCTGCATGCGATATAGCAGCACTTCTGCTCTCCTGGGCACTCGGGGTCACTGGAGCAGTGGGCCAGTGCTGAGTGGGCACATCGGACTGGATCGGGGGGACAGGTCCCCGGCCTCACTGCAACAGAGAGGGGCCATGGTGTATACAGTCCCTGGGTGTGGGGGGTTAGCGGATTGCTGTTCCCCGTCAGCTGCCCGGGCTGGCAGGGGTGGGAGCTGGCTGACCGGGCTGGCAGGGGTGGGAGCTGGCTGCCCGGGCTGGCAGGGGTGGGAGCTGGATGGCAGGGCTGGCAGGGGTGGGAGCTGGATGGCAGGGTGGCAGGGGTGGGAGCTGGCTGCCCGGGCTGGCAGGGGTGGGAGCTGGCTGCCCGGGCTGGCAGGGGTGAGAGCTGGATGGCAGGGCTGGCAGGGGTGGGAGCTGGCTGCCCGGGCTGGCAGGGGTGGGAGCTGGATGGCAGGGCTGGCAGGGGTGGGAGCTGGCTGCCCGGGCTGGCAGGGGTGGGAGCTGGCTGCCCGGGCTGGCAGGGGTGGGAGCTGGCTGCCCGGGCTGGCAGGGGTGGGAGCTGGATGGCAGGGCTGGCAGGGGTGGGAGCTGGCTGCCCGGGCTGGCAGGGGTGGGAGCTGGATGGCAGGGCCGGGAGAGTTCCAGAGGCAGCATGCCCCCCTCGAGGGGAGGAGGAAGTGCCTGGTGTCACGGCTGAGCAGGATGCCCTGCACAGAGCCGTGCCGGCGTGCGCACATGGAGGGAGGGGTTTGATGGTGGAACCGGGAGCGAGAACTGGCGGAGACCCTGGGGATGCCACAGCCTGCAGAGGAGAGTTCAGGTAGAAGATTCTCCCCCACCCCCTCTCAGCCCAGCGGAGCCACAGACACTCTGGGACACACCACTTGCCCGTTAGCCCCCCCGCCCCTTGGCAGTGTCACTTACCCTGGTCGTGGGCAGGGAGGAGGCTGTCGCTGCCTCTGGGTGCTGGGAACAGAAAGAGGGAGTTGCAGTTGTGACAGGCGTGAGGGACACCTGCCATTTGCGAAGCCTGCTGTGTGCAGGTGCCATGTTCTGCGGGTGTGTCTGGGCTGGCTCCGGGGCCGGATAAAGGAGGTTCCCTGCAGGCCTAAAGTGAGTGGGGGTAACTGACTCCCCGCCAGGAAACAGCAGCCCCGGTTTGGCCTGGGGGCTCAGGAGACACTGAACATCAGCGCTAAGCAGAGCGGGGCTCATCAGCCCCCAGGCGGGAACTGACCGCAGTGGGTGACCAGAGACAGGAGCACCTGATGGACTGTCAGACCTGCCCGGGTCCCCACAGGGCAGAGGGGCGCCCCTGCTGCATACTGCTTTAAGGCCGGTTTTCTCTGAAGTGCGTTTGTGCTGAATAACGAGTGCTGTGCTGGCGGAGAGCTGGAAGGTCGCTGGGTGACCCTGTCACAGCTCCCAAGGCAGCAGGGCTGCAGGGCCTGAACTGCAGAGCATGCAGCGAATCGCTGGCGTCTGCAGCCTCAGGCCCTGTTTGGGGAGAGGATGACAGGATCCTGCCCCCAGAAAGGTGATGGTTGGAGGCCTGAGCCCTAAGGCCACTTGGGGGTCAGAGGTGCAGCTATCCTGGGAAACGTGACAGTGAGCAGTGGCCGGCGGGGGAGAGGGGTGGGGCGGCTCCGTGACTCCCATGGAGGAGGAGGGGCCAATGCCCCTGGGGAGGGTGGGGGGCCTCCCACAGCTGTGAGCTGCTGCAGGCTGAGTGATGCCACGTTTGGTTTATTTGTCTCTTCTCACTTTACTCACCAGCCCAAGTCATCTCCGGAGATACCTTCCTTCCCTTCTCAGTGTGTTTGCCAGGGCCCATCCAGCCAGGGATCCTGGCTCTCCTAGCAAAGGCAGGGCAAGAAGCCCCTAGCGGCCCCGCCCCTCGATCAGTGGCTGGCTCGTCTTGCCCCCAGGTTTATTTTACTCCCTTGTTTTGGGTTATGGGACATGGGGATTAGACGCAGTCGATGGGCCCTCTGTGCCCGTCATTCCTCAGTATCGGATCCCCCAGCGACCGCTGGCGCCAGCGCTGGGCAGCACAGTGATCTTGGCGCAGCCCTTCCCAGCAGGCCCCGGCTGTGCCGGAGCAGGAGATCCCCACACTGAGAACCCGGCTGGGGTCACTCGCCGTCTCGGGTGCCTGCGGTGGGTCTGCCCAGCGGAATATACAGGCGTGAAAGCAGCACTGCCTGTTGCTGGGGCAGGCCACGTCCTGCTGGCACAGGGGAGCAGCATGCGGGATTGGGGGCAGGTCCTAGCCAAGTGGAAGTGGCTTGCTTCTGGCATGGGGAGCTCCTCGGGGGCTCCACAGCGGGACGGATGGGCTCAGCTGGAGGGAAGGCAGCTGTGATGCCAGCTCTCCGGGAGAGGCAGCAGTCCCTGCAGGAGCGCAGAGCCATGCTCCCAGCCTTGGGAAGCTCCCTGCAAGACCCAACTTTGCAGGGAATCCCCTACTGGGAATCCTGCTGCTGCCAGGGACACGAGCCCGCCTGGGGCACAGAGCCAAGGGATTCCACGCAGGGCTCCCTCCGACCACCCCCCCCGGGGCTGGGGCCCCCCCACCCCATCAAGCCTCCCCCCTGGGGCTGGGCTCCCCCACACCACTGCCTACTCCTGCCCACGGCACCTGACCAGGGCTCCTGCCCACTCCATTATGTGCATCTATTGCCCCACGTCACCCTGTTGCGCACCTAGTGAGCAGGCTGGTATTTGCCCCTGTTGCTTGCCCTGATGCCCATGCGCTGCCCCGGCTGGGATGCGACTGAGATTGCTATGGGGGCAACGGACGCTTGTAGGGCCAGGGCGCAGGAGACCTAATCGAGGCTGAGACCGAGAGTGCTAGGGAGGCTGTGACTGCAGCCCGGCTCGCCCTGTGCAGGAGCCGGGCAGGCAGCGCCACAGCTGACATGGCTTAGACACATCGAAAGAAGCTGGAGCTGAAGCTTCCCAGAGGCAAACCCCAGGCTCCCCTGGAGCACACAGCAGCAGGCACACGGCCCAGGCAGGAGACGGGGGGCAGGGCTAGGAGTGAGGAAAGCCTGGCCCAGCTGCCCATTCTCCACCCTCCAGGAATCCCAGCTCATTGCTAGCCCGCTCTGAATGTAGAGCTCCTGGCTATGCCAGCCCTAGGACGTCGGCACCAGCCTTCCTTTCAATGACTCCTGACTCGCTGTGCACGGCTGCCCTGCAGGCCGCTGGGACCGCCCCTTGCAAGGCAATGGCAAAAGTGCCAGGGAGCAGTGGGAGCCGGGTCAGTGCCCAGCCCGTGTGCAGCCAGATCAGAGGGGGGCTCAGAGGCACAGAGCCCAAACCATCAGAGGCCTGGAGAGCAGGAACTGAGACCGAATGCGCTGGGCGAAGGGGCGGGGGGAGAGGGACCCCGTACCTGTCTCAGCAGGGGCGCACTTCCTGGCACAGCCGACTGGGCAGCACTTGTGTGTGCCGGGGCACTCGGCGTCGGTGTCGCATTCGGCGGTGATGACCCCCATGCACACGAACAGTGTCCTGCGGCACCGGCCCGGCTTCACTGCAACAGTGAGAACAGGGGTAGAAGAGCCCGTGCCGAGCCCCTGTGCCCCATGGCAGCGCAGCCAGGCACAGAGAGCCCTGCCTGGGATAGCGATGCCCACTTCTGGCTCCCACAGCGCCCCTGGGCAGAGCTGGGGTCAGTCGGGGCAGTCAAAGGGGCTGGGGTCCCGGCTCGGATTCCTCCTCCCTGCACAGACACAGATGCCCGCTCCCGTCTTGTGGGTGGGCTGGAGCGGGGCCCACCCTAGTGCCCAGGGGCCTTGGCAGTGTTGCCCGGTGCTGGCGGCACCTTACCCTGCACGGGTGGGGCACAGGCCCGGCCACAGCTCAGCAAGCAGCACTTCTCGCTGGCGGAGCAGTCGCTGTCCTTGGAGCATGGCGAGACGCACTCATCAGCCTGGCCCAATCCGGCCCGGGCTGGGCAGACCCCAGGCCTCACTGGGCAGACACAGAGAGACAGTGCAAGGGCTGGCTGGGGCAGGGAGCACCCCAGTGGGCCCTGCCTTCCTCGGGGCCCCCTCAGACCCACCCAGCCCAGGGCAGCTTCGGGCCCCACACGGGAACATCTGGGCCCCTCAGGGACAGCAGCCAGCGTCAGAGGCTTCCAGGGGAGGGGTGAAACCCCAGCCCCCTGATCCCCATTAGTTCCCGTCCCTCTGGTTCCATCACTGGACACAGGGAAGACGGGATGAGCCACCGCCTCTGCCCAGCAGCCCTCTGTCCTGTCGCCCTTCCTGCGTCTCTTTCCCAGGTGGAGCAGTGCGAGTCCCTCTGCCCAATGGGAGCGGCTCCCCCGGGACCCCGCAGATCCTGGCTTCCCTGCCCTCCTCTGTGACGTCGCCCACGGGGCTGAGGCCCACTCCTGGGGGCTGGGCTAGAGGAACCAGGACCGGGGAGGCTGGCAGGCCAGGGCCTGTACCTTCCCCCCAGCTCCTGGGGCTCAGCCCTGGTGGGCCACCAGCCCCGCCCAGGCTGGCTGTACGGCGCCCTGTGTCCCTTACCGGGGCCCCCGCAGGCCTGGAGACACTCCGCTTCCCCCTCAAAGTTGTTGGGGTTCCCCCGGCAGCCCCCGTAGATGAATCTGTCACACGCCCCGGAACTGGTGTTGTAGAAGAAGCGAGGGAGGTCGGCGTCACAGATGCCCATCTCGGCAGGGAGCTGGCAGATATCTGGGTGCCCAGGCAGAGAGAGGGGAGTTCCACAGAGGGGTCTCGCTGCTCCCCAGGGGGCCAGGGGCAGGGTCCCGCCGGGGCTGCGCGTGGCAGTGCGGAGGAGGGGCGCTGCAGCAGGAGTTCAGAGGCCGGCGGATGGAGGGGTGCAGCCTCGGCCTTGAGGGGACCCTGGGGAGGAGTGAGGTTTCCAGGTATCTGGTTTGCGACTGGAACGCCTGATCAAAAAGTGACCCTGGTGGCTCCAGGCAACGCAGCTGACTGGGCTGTTAAAAGTCCAGTTGGTGGAGTTGGCAGGCTCCCTACCTGGCTCCACGCAGCTCCCGGAAGCGGCAACATGTCCCCTCGACTCCTAGGCAGAGGGATAGCCAGGGGGCTCTGCTCACTGCCCCGACCCTGTCCTGAGCAATGGCTCCGCAGCTGCCATTGGCCAGGAACTGCGGCCAATGGAAGCTGCAGGGACGGCATCTGTGCACGGAGGCAGCATACACCGCGCAGAGACACCTGTCCGCCCCATGCCTAGGAGCTGCTTCCGGAGCCACACTCCCTCCTGTACCCCAAGCCCCTGCCGCCACAGCCCATAATCCCTAATTTCTGGCCCCCACCCCAGCACCCGCACCTCCAGCCAGAGCCCTCAACCCCTCCTGCCCTGCACCCCAACCGCTGCCCCAGCCCCGGTAAAAAGGAGGGAGAGCAAGTGATGGGGGCGGGGGATGGAGTGAGCGGGGGCGGGGAAAGTTGGCTGCCCTTCAGTGGACATGGGACTCTCCGGCCCCCTCACCCTCTCTGGGTGATTTGCAGACATGGCCGCAGCCGGTGCTGCAGCACTTCTCTGCTTTGCTGCAGTCGCTGTCGCTGCCGCATCCCTCCATGCAGGGCCCCAGGGAGCCTCTGAGCACTGCTGGGCATGCGCCAGGCTTCACTGCAATGCAAGGAGCCACAGCGTCGGACCCTGCCCGCTGGAGCCCCCCCCGCCCGCTGGAGCCTCCTCACCTCCGCCTGCTGGAGCCCTCCCCACCTTCACCTACTGGAACCCCCCTGCCCACCAGAGCCCCCCCGTCCGCTGGAGCCCCCCACCTTCACCCACTGGAACCCCCCTGCCCACCAGAGCCTCCCCGCCCGCTGGAGCCCCCCCACCAGAGGTCCCCCCAACTCGGCCAGCTGGTGCCCCCCCATCCGCTGGCACTCCTCCCACCTCTGCCCGCAAGAGGCCCCCCTACCTCCACCTGCCAGAGCCCCACCACCTCTCCGAGGGCTGAGGGGATGCACAGAGCACCAGGCTGGAGGGCCAGGGAGACCCTGGTCTCTACTGCTGTGCCCTGTGGTGTCCTCTCCAGAGCTCCCTGCTTGTGTCCCGCCTTCCCCACGGACCCCTCTCTGGCTCCCTGTGCCCAGAGACGCAGCCCTTTTCCGCTCTCAGCTGCTGTCCTCAGCATTCGCCCGCTCCGTGGCCACAACCTTTCCGTGCAGGTGCTGCGAGCTCCTGGCCGACAGTGTCCCAGACTCTGAGCCCCTGGGGGGGCTGGGATCCTGCAGGGCAGGTCTGGGGTGGGGCCCTGGCCCCTCACTGACCAGCGATCGGCACCTGCTCCTTCCACCTGCTCAGATCTGAGGCCATCATCCCCGGGACGTCCCGAGAGCGCTTACCCTGCATCGGGGAGAGGCAGGCGAGGCCACAGCTGATCAAGCAGCACTTCCCGTTCCCTGGACAGTCACCGTCCTTCAGGCATCGAAAAAAGCATGGATCCTCGCCGCCCTTGGGGGCTCGGGCAGGGCACAGGCCGGGCTTCACTGCAATGCAGGGAAAGACATGGCAGAGCGTGGAGCCAAGGGACGGGCAAAGCTAGGCCCCAGGCCAGCCAAGCTCCATCCCTGAGCATCGCCGCCTGCTGAGTGGCTGCTCCGGCCGGCCCGGGGGTGGCATGAACAGGGCTGGGGCGAGTGCGGGGTTAGCAATGGATGCGGGGGGAGGCCAGGACCTTACCGAGCACGGGCGCCATGCAGAGCCGCCCACAGCCATTGCTGCAGCACTTCCTCGTGGCGGGGCAGTCGCTGTCGCTCCGACACGTCCGCCGGCACGAGACGAGAAACCTCTGGGCTACGGCTGGGCACTCGCCGGGCCGCACTGGAACACAGAGCAGGGTCCCCAGCCTGGCGCCCAGAGACAGCCCTCCTGTCCCCGGAGGGGCTGGGGAGGTGGGGCCCACTGAGACTCCGGCCGGCAGCCTGCTCCCTGGGCTCCCTGCCCGCAGAGCCCACAGTCCGCTCCTGCCCGGTTGGCTATTTCCCAGCCTGCTGCCCACGCTGCCTGGGGGTGCCAGACTGGCCCAGCCCAGGCCTAGCCAGCCCAGCGTCCCACCTGGCCCCAGCCACCTGCCAGAGAATGGTGCAGCTGCCTTGTAGAGGACAGGGATGGACTAGCCTGGCCTGGGCTGGCCCTAACCCTGCCCGTTCAGGGCTGGCTCAGGCTGGGGTACGGGACCAGAGAGCGGTGTGAAAAATCGGGACAGGAGGTGGGGGGTAATCGGCCCCTATATAAGACAAAACCCCAAATATCAGGACTGTCCCTATACAATCGGGACATCTGGTCACCCTAGGCTGGGGGTGGGTCTGTCCCTGTTCTACTGAGTAGATTTACTGACAAGGTGGCTGGGTTTCCCCTGGTTCTTTATTAAGAGGCCCAGAAGCGTGTCCCAGTCACTGCCCCATGCCCCCGCCTGGCCCAGGCCCCATTGCGAAGGCTGCTCGGGGGGATCCTAGCGTGGGATTCCCACCTCACCCGGTGGTGCGGGGTGGCTGGAAGGCCCTGCCTGGCTGGGCACTCTCGGCACGTGGTACCTGGAAGGGGCACTCGGCATTTATAGCCACAGCCTGTGGCACAGCACTTCTCATCCCCCGGGCAGTCAGCGTCGTCCACACACGCGTCCAGGCACAGCCCCTCGGGCTGCTCCAGCTGCACAGCAGGGCACACGCCCGCCTTCTCTGGGGAAAGAGGAGCCGTGAGCACAGCCTGCCGGGGGCGGCGCGGGGGGGCCGACTTTCCCTTGGGACTGGGTGAGCAGAGCCACGGCAGCCAGTGCCACGTGATGCGTGTCTGGGTCTGCACACGCGTGTGGGTAGGTGCTTGGGAGCTGTGTTTGGGCTCATGGGATGGAGAGTTTAAGCCCCCAGCATGTGCAGCCCGAGCATGGGGGGCTCTGCACTGAATAGGAGCGGGTCCGCTCCTGGGGTCTCCAGAGGGACCAGTGTGCATGGAGCCAGCGGCAGGGGTGAGTGCGGGGGGCTGAGCCCTGGTGCCCCATGGGGGAGTGCGGGGGGAGGAGGGAGGCTGAGCCCTGGTGCCGCAGGGGGGAGTGCGGGGGGCTGAGCCTGGTGCCGCAGCGGGGGAGTGCAGGGGGCTGAGCCCTGGTGCCCCAGGGGTGGGATCCAGGGGGGCAGCAGCAGTGCGGGGGTCAGACTCGCACTGGTACCTGTGTAGGGGCTCATGCAGGCCAGGCCGCAGCCGGCAAAGCAGCATTTCTGGCTCTCGGGGCAGTGCCTGTCGTCGTGGCACTGGTTTGTGCAAGGAATGAAATCCTGCGACACTCGTCTCTTTGGGCAGACGCCAGGCTTGGCTGGAAGCGAGACGGCAGCTCAGGGTGAAGCTCAGCAAAGACATAAGCACCCGACCCCCTGCCCCGCCAGCTGTCCGCCCCCAGGCCTGCCTGGAGAGCTCTCTGGGCCACAGGCAGCCAGGAGGGAGGGCAGTGCCCCCTGCCCCAGGGCCTGCCCCAGGCTTTTTGGTGGTGCCAGGGTCTCTGGCCTCGCTTTCTGACCCTTCTCCCCCTTGCTATAGGGCAGTCGTTACGCCGTGCAGATCGAGAGGGGCAGAGAACATGCCACGCTCAGCTCTGCCCATGGGCAGCGCTGCTGTCCCGGGCGATTCCCTCCCCCTGGGTCCCCAGGGAGGGACAGGTCTGGAGCTGCAGGCCATGGGCTGGACCGTCAGGGCCCCCACTGGGGCCAGGCCCAGGCTGCTGCTCAGCGGCTCGCACAGCTGGTGCCAAAGCCCATTGGGGTCTAGACCCATAAGCAGAGGGCAGCGCAGACACTCCTGGCCAGCGTCTCTCCGGAGAGGTGGGGCAGGGCAATTCTTGTCTTGTGTCTGCACGGAGGGTGCAGCGCCTCCAGCCTGGCCCAGGGACGGACCTTTCCCCAGGCAGCAGCAGCCGGGCAGCAGCAGAGTGGCCCCGTCGCCGCCCTCCTTATACATCAGCCAGCCAACCAGCCTGCCCCTGGGCACAGCCGGGGGTGGGGATCACAGAGCCGAGAGGCCATGTGCTCCCCTGGGGCCTACCTGGCTGGGCGCTCGTGCAGCGAACGCGGCAGCCCTCGGCACAGCACTTGGCCCCGCCGGCACACGCAGAGTCATTCCAGCAGCTCACCAGGCAGGGCTCTGCCACCCCGGTGTCGGGCTCCGGGCAGTAGCCTGGGTTCACTGCAGAACAGGAGACACACAGTGCAGTCGCCGTGCCCAGGACAGGCGGGCTTCCCCTCCAAGGGGCCCTTGCAGCTGCCACAGTGGGTGTGCTGGGAACGAAGCCTCTGTGCACATGCAAGATGAGGGTAGCAGAACACAGGGGCTTCTGCTGCTTCCCTGGCTGTGCATCAATGGTGGGAAAGCCAGCGGGGAGCTCCTGGCTGGCTGGCGGGGGCATGGGCCCAGGTCCCAGAGCACAGGCTGCTGGGCTGCCGGCTCCAGCCCCTCCCTCGAGTTTGCACTAGATGCTCTGCAACCTTAGATATCCCAGCCAAGCCGCTCCAGTTTGTCTGAACAGTCTCACCTGTCAGTCAGCGCCCCCAGCGCTCAGAGGGTCTGCTGCCCTGCTCAGGGGTGGCCACTCTCTGCCGGGTCGCCCCCTTGCCAAGCAGTAGCAAACTTTGGGGCCTTGCAGACTGGTCTCCCATTGGAAGAGAAATCTGGAGGCAGAGTTTGGGTGCTGGATGGAGCCTGTTTATTTATAGTACATACAGCAGTCCTGGAGCAGAGGTGGTCACAAAGGGCACACACACAGCTTCCTCTTTTAGAGCGCTCAGCCCAAACCCAGTGGCCAGGAGGTGGCTCCGGTGAGAGAAGACGGCAGAGGCAAACTCCCCTGCTATTTGCAGCAGCTCACCCCACAGAAACTGAAGAAATGCTGTGCTGCTAGTCCTGTGATGCAAACACCCCACTCACCTTGCGCACGACGAACAGGAACATCAGGCTAAGCAAATGGCACCATCTAGTGACTCCTGCTGTACCAGCGATATCGTTGGTGAATAAATCAATGGCACAGGGCCATGGTCCTGCAAACGGCCCCGACCGCTCTCCTGCAGGGTCCGTGTTTTACTTTCCATCCCTGCCTATTCCCACCGTTTGCTTTCCCTGCTGCCATGCCCCGGGCAGCTCCCCCACTGTCCCTGCAGAGGGGCCCTCCTGCAATCAGGGAGAGCAGGACATACCTTTTTCAGGGAGGAGGCAGATTCTCATGTGCCCAATATTGCAGCACTTCTCGTTCCCTGGGCAGCTCTGCTCTGAGAGACAGTAGATCCTGGAGGGACGCACAAACTCAATCCTCCCTGCTGGACATTCACCCACTTTACCTGTACAGAGAAAGGAGACTGGAGCCCATCTACTAGTGGCTGCACTGAGTGGACCCAGCTATATGGTTTGAGGAATAAGACCACAGCTACCTGCCTCCACCTGAGAGGACAGGTGCCCTCTGCGGGGCTGGGAGGCAACCCCTCTCTGTACGCACAGCTGCACAGATTCCCAGCCAGATCATCTATCTAGCCTCACCTCCAGTAGAGCGCAGGCCAGGGAACTGCTCCCAAACAAGCCCTAGCGCGGGGCTGTTAGAAACCAGCCGCTGGAGTTAAAAACCGGTCAGTGGTGGAGAATCCGCCACCAAGGCTGGGAATGTTCCAGTGGTCACTGTTAAAAATGGACCAGGCCCTGTTTCCAGTCTGAATCTGCCTGGCTTCCACTTCCAGCCATGGACGGTGCTGGACTTTCCTCTGCGAGACTGGAGAGCCCCGTGGTGACCGTTTGTTCCCCAGGCCAGTGTGCAAGAGGCCGGGGATCAACTCACCCCTTTGTTAAGCTACACAGATCCCGCTCGGTGAGTCTAGCACGCGCCTGTTACTAACCTCCTTTCTCCTGCCCTGGTGCAGGCGGCAGCGCGGCCCAGAGGGCCAGCAGCCCCAGGGGGAGGAAGATGCCTCCTGACTCCATGGTGGTGCCGGGAGCCGGGTCTGAGTGTCCAGAACTCAGCCAGGCCAGGATTTAAACCGTGGCCCAGAGGGGGCTGGCTCAGGCTGGGGAGGGGCTGGCTCACCTGCCAGAGTCCAGCTCATTCGATTCACAATGCGTTGGCTGGAGTACCGGCGCTGGGAGGGGGGCTGTGCCCGGGGCGTGCTCAGCACAATAGTAATCCGGACGTAGGAGACTCCTGAAGCAGAGCTGGGCAGGCAGCCCACAGCGCTCTCCAGGGCGTCTGCCTCCCTCCTGCTCACCAGTGGGTTCCTCTGGCTGCAGCGCCTCCTCCAGCACTTTGATGCAAGCGTTTGGTAGCCCCAGGCTGGCCTGCTCTAATGGGCATACAAAGCCACATGGCTCACCCTGCACAGCTCCCTGCCCCAGGTGTGTGTTGCGAATCCCCCCACGGGGAACCGGTACCGGCTCTGTCTGTGGCTGGCTGCACTGTCCATTCCAAGCGTCTGGTTCCCTGGGTCGTGCTGTTGGGAGACCCGCTGGCCAGGATCTAGCCAGACAGTGCCAGTGCCAGGGCCGCAAGCCGTGGGCCATTGGAAGAGAGGCCAATGGAGAGCGACGGGCGCCGATCGGGAGCGTTCACCATGTTCCAGGCGGGAAGCGCAGTGATAGTGGCCTGTTTCTCCCGCCTCCCACGGGAGCCGAAATCCCCACCCCGGCTGAGCTGCCTGGTGGAGACGCCAGTGGAGTGGGATGGGGGAAGCGCCCACGCATCCTGCCATGCCAAGGTCCAGGCTCCCAGGGGCTGGGGCTTCTGATCCCAGGGAGAGAGGAGACCAGTGTGTGCTTCAGCAAGGAGGTCCGGCCTCTCCTGGTGCTTGGGGCTCAGTTTCAACAAACATTAACCGGAGAACAATGCTGCATGCAGCGCTGCCAGCCCGCCTGGGACACTCTCCGGCCGGGGCATGGTCAGGCAGGGTGCTGGGCTCCCCCGGGCTCAGAGCCAGGCCACCAGATCCCCTTTAGCGCTGAGCCCCAGACGTGCTTCAGAGACGGCGTCCCGTCCCCTGCAGAGACGGGAACGACTCCCCTGCCTTGGCGGGGCCTGTGGGGGATCTGTGCTCAGGGATGTGGGGGCCGGGCGAGGGTAGAGCTTGTGGGCAGGACCTGGGCATGTGCCTGAGAAGGGCCAGGTGGGCCCCGCAGCTCAGCCCTTGGCTGGGAGTCAGACCCACTGAGGCCAGCCTGGCAAGGGGGGACCTGCTGCCTGGCCCTGGCAGTGCCCAGCCCTCTGGATGTGGCCCTTGCTGGTGCCAGCGTTGTCTCCATCCCTGTGCTCTGAGGCCTGGGGAGCCCTTTCCCCAGGTGGTCCGGGCCCCTGTATCCCAAGCAGTGCGACCCCCATCCTGGCGGCAGGGAAGAGGGGTCGGGACAGCTTGGACGGGTCCCCGTAGAACGAGGGAATGAGCAGCAGGTGTCACCTCTCCCTGCGAACGGTTCCCGGGCACAGGGAGGCATGTGGGCACCAAGCCAGCTTGGCTACGTGTACCATGGCTGGGCCTGAGAGCCAGCCCCTGGGGAATCACACGGGCAGAGCCCAGCAGGGGAGGGAACGACCAGCCCTGCTCCTGGGGGAACCTGGGCTTCCGGCAGCATCCCTGGGGTGCTCCTGCTGAGCCAGAATCCAGCCCCGCCGCCTCTGGGGCCAGGCCCGGCTGCCGAGAGGGCTGGGCCCCAGGGCAGTGCGAGAGGCAGGGCCGGCAATGGTGGGAGGGGTTCGGGTTTCCTCATTCCTTTGGCATGGGTGCTACTCGCCCTGCCTGGCTGCGTCCCTGGCCCTCTGCCCGGGCGCCTCGCTCCCTGCCTGGTTGCTGGCCCCAGCAGCCGAACTGCGCGTTCAGTGTGTGCAGGCGGAGCCGCCCGCTGTCCCGGAGGGGCAGGGGGTGAGTTCCGGGATGATGGGAATGAGGCGCGTGAGGTGCCCTGGGTAGCTGCCCGGGCTGAGGCGGAGACCCAGCCAGCCCAGCGGGGCCTTGCAAAGAGCGGTTCAGGGATGTGTCGGCCTGGCCCAGCCCCTGGCCGTGGGGAGTCACCCAGCCGGGCAGTGGGCCAGGGCCAGGCCTTGCCGAGCTGGAAGCTGCAAGGCTGGATTCTTTGCTGCGTCACTTCAAGGCCACTCCATGAGGGGTGCAAAGAGCCTGTGCCCAGGCCGTCCCAGCCTGCGGTGCCCCATGTCTTACAGCCGGGAAGAGCCCAGGGGCCGGACGGAGGTTACAGCGCAGGAAGGGGCTGGACAGACTCGGTGTGTGGGGGAGAGCAAGGTGCCTGGCAGGACCAGGAGGGCACCACGGGGCACTTTCTGAGCCCCAGCCCTGGATTGTGCACACACAGCTGCAACTGAGTGTGGCTGTGAACTGGGCGTGCACCCGCTTTGCAAGCCATTTGCACGGTGCAGACTGAGCTGGTGAGCAGCGGTTTGGACACGTGCAATGTCTGTGGTGAGGCAGGGGTGCAGGACTGGAGCCCAGCTGGGTGCCTAGCCCTACGGGCGAGGCAGGTGTACCGGGGGAAACATGGATGCAGGACCAGAGCTGGCCCGGTACCTGGCCCAAAGAGCTGGAGAAGATACAGACACGACCACCAGAGCTGCAGGGCAAGGCTGTTTATTGGGGTCGGGGAGAGCCTGGAGTCTGGATGTGCTGGTCCGTGAGAGCCCTGGGCAGGGAGCTGGGGAGCAGGACAGCTCCACGCTGGGGCACTGGGAGTCGTGTGCAGAGCGACAGGCTCCCCCTTTGCCTGGTGATGGGCAGAGCTAGGAGGCATCTGCAAAGGGAAAGTCATGCAATGAGGCGGCAGGGAGCAGGCTGGGAGCAGGCCTCCCTGCCCACCCCATCAGCGCTGGGTGCAAGGATGGTGCTGACAGTGAATCGCCTCCTGGGCACTACCAGCCTCTGCAGGCTGTGTCCTGGGGCCGCTGACGTGCCCTACTCAGCGTAGGAGAGCCCTGCTGGAAGTCTGGGCCCAGGCTGAGCCGTGGGGCCGGAGGCGATCTCCGGAGGGCGAGGCGGGCTGGCAGGATCAGCCCTGCTCACAGGGACGCCCTGCGCTAGGTCGGGACTGGGGAGATCCTTGTTCTCCGGCTCAGCCTCTATTGTCCTGGCTCTGCAATGCCCCAGTGACAGGCCGGCCCCATGGGGCAAATGACACTGACTACCTGAGGGGGGACAAGGGAGCAGATCTCCCTCCAGGTCTGGCTGTCTGCCCATCCTCACGGCATCTGGGCTTCTCGCATAGCTGTGCAGTGAGAAAGGAGGTCCCGCAGTGCCTGGCCATGAGACCTACGCACGGGAGATAGGGCGTGGGGTGCCCTGCCACCCAAGTTCCCTGTAAGCTGTGTGGCCATGCAGCAGGTCAGGACCTGGCACGGCCTGGGGAGGGGTGCCCCTCCCCCAGCCCCAACCTACCCCAGCCCAAAGCCAGCCACAGCCGGGGTGCCCCTCCCCCGGCCCCCACTCTGCTACAGCTGGGGCACCCAGACCAGCCTGGGCACCCCTACCCCAGCCCAAGCCCAGCCACAGCCGGGGCGGCCCGGCCAGGCCCAAACCCAGCCACGGCTCAGGTGTCCCTCCACCAGGCCAAACCCAGCCCCGGTCCGGACCTGCCACAGCACCCCTCCCCTGGCAGAAACCCTGCTGGGGGAGGGGCGCCTATCCTGCGCCCCAGCCCTGGAGCTGCCGTGGCAGACAAAGGGACCTCTCCCCCCACAGCCCAGGTGTTGCTGTGGGGAGAGGGAGCTGGGGGGAGTCCTCTCTCCCCACCATAGCCCTCTCCCGCACCCCAAGCCCCTCACTGCTGGCCCCACCCTAGAGCCCTCACCCCGTACCCCCAACCTTCTGCCCCAGCCCTGAGCCCCCGCCCACACGCCGAACCCCTCGGCCCCACCTCGGCCACGTGAATTGATGGGGGACGTGTCACATAACAAAATTCATTCCGCACTTGGGTGGGAAAAATGAGAGGACCACTAACCACCCCCCCACTCTACACTGCCCCCCCCAGGAGCGCACACGGGGGCTGTGCCACCCCCCCCAGGAGCGCACACGGGGGCTGTGCCACCCACCCTGCCCCCCCAGGAGCGCACACGGGGGCTGTGCCACCCACCCTGCCCCCCAGGAGCGCACGGGGGCTGTGCCACCCACCCTGCCCCCCCAGGAGCGCACACGGGGGCTGTGCCACCCACCCTGCCCCCCCAGGAGCACACGGGGCTGTGCCACCCACCCTGCCCCCCCAGGAGCTCACACAGGGGCTGTGCCACCCCCCCCAGGAGCGCCCACGGGGGCTGTGCCACCCCCCCCAGGAGCACATGGGGGCTGTGCTATCTACCTCGCACCCCAGGAACTGCTACGCTCACCTTTAAAAATTTGGGCGGACACACGCCAGCTTGCGACAGCCGTTCATGCAGCACTTCATGGTCCCTTGGCATTGCGAGTCCACTTTGCACTGGTTCTTGCACAGGCCCAGTAAGGGGATTCCACCTTGCACCACTGGGCACGAGCCAGGTTTCTCTGGAAGGGCAGGAGACAGTATGAGTTTCGCGTGAGGGTCCCTGGCCCCTGGGCTCAGGATCAGGAGTGGGACTCGCTGCTCTGAAAGGAAAGTGTCTGCACCCCAGGGGCACAACCTGGCTCAGGGGCTCTGTCCAATCGGCCTCCTTCTGTGCCCCTGCCTTGCCGGTGAGCGGCCCCAGCGCCTGTGCACGGAGCCAGCTCTGGGAGCACATGCCTGTGCTTAGGGTCAGGCCTGGAGCGCTCAGGGCCTGTCTACACAAAACGCTGCTGTGCCGCCGGAGTGACAATGCCCAGCCACACGGCCGCCAGGGCTGCTCCTGTCGCTGTAGGGAATCCAGTTCCCCGGAGACGGAGCACTTGCCTGTCGACTTACCCCAGGGCTGAAGGCGAGACAACAAATCAGAGATAACAGCGGAAAACCCCAAGATTAACTTCACTTAAGGACTAATAAGCAGCAAGCCCAGCTCCTCACCTGTAAAGACCATCTGGAGGACGTGTGTGTGTGGTGTGACTGAATGCATATGCTAACTGTTGTATTTTCAATAAATGCAGCGTATTGTCTTTTCCCCAAAAAAGATCTCGTGTGCTTCTTATAAGCATAACTTTTTTGGTGGAGAATTGCGAAAGGGGGAAGACGTGTCACGGAGTCCCCGGGCGCTGCTCTGGACCTGCTCCCCACCAAGCCAGGCAGGACTCTGGGGAGCCTCCTCTCCCTTGGAGCAGCCTGTCTGCAGGGCAAGAAGCTCCCATGGCTTCACCTCCTGGGTCTCTCCTTGGAGCATTCAGCATCCTCTGCCCCTCCGTGCGCTTCCCCCAGCGAGTCCGCCCAGGCGGGGTCCTGCGGGGGACCACAGGGTCCTGCCCCCCCCCACGTCGCAGTCAGACGTGACTCTCAGCCAGCCAGTAACACAGAGGTTTATTAGATGACAGGAACAGGGTCTAAAACAGAGCTTGTAGGTACAGAGAACAGGACCCCTCAGTCGGGTCCATTCTGGGGCCCAGCGAGGCAGACACCCACGTCTGCCCTCACTTCCCGTCCCCAGCCAGCTCCCAAACTGAAACCCCCTCCAGCCCCTCCTCTCTGGCCTTTGTCTCTTTCCCGGGCCAGGAGGTCACCTGACCTCTTTGTTCACCTTTAGCTATTCCCTTGCAAGGGGGAAGGCCCTGGCCATTTGTTGCCAGGATACAAAGTGTTGGCCATTTATGCACAGTGGAGGCTTAAGAAATGCATAGGGGAAACTGAGGCACCCACACAGTATTCAGAGGAAACATTAAGAACAGTCCCACTTCATCACAACATGCACTGTGATTGTTCAAATTACTGCTACAAGGTATCCCATCCATGTCAAGTGATCGATCAGTCAGGTGTGTGCACCCCTGGTCATAGAAGTGCCGGACAATAGGGGAAGTATTAGAGTCCTCGCTCCGACCCATCTGTCGGGGAAAACGATACAGATAAGATATATACAAACTGTCTAGGTATACAGCCCCCCGGTCGTAGAGGTGCTGGGCCATAAGGGGGAGGATTAGAGTCCTCACTCCCACCCATCTGTCAGGGAAAAAATTGCATCGGTGAATATACCCTTGTCGTAGCAGGATCAAGCCCCAAAAGTAGGGGACTTAGCGTTCCTCCTCCTGCTCTGTCAGGCAGAGTTTTTAGAGGGTGTAGACTTTGTGTGTTGTGTACATCCCAGCACAAGTGTGCGCACATAAGGAGTAGGTTTCTGTAAGACCTCACTCTGAAGGATATAGGAGTGTGAGAGGTTGTTGTAATTTCACAGATTTGAGAGAAATATTTAAGGAAAGAGACCTCGAGGGGTGGGGGCTAGTTGAGGAGCCCCCCTCCTTGCTAAGTGGTTAGTTGGACAAAGCCTGTGCCCATGGGAAGGGACGGTTCAGGGAGGAAAGCAGGATCAAGCCCAGACAAGCAGGCAGGCAACAGATTTGAAAACAGGCTGGAGCCCTGAGCAGCAGAGTGGGAGGAGTAAGGGAAGGAGCAGGAATTCAGATCCCTGGGACAATACTGGGAATGGTGGAATCTGGGCTGATAGAGGTGTCCGTTTGGGAGATAAGCAAGTGATTGAAGGAAAGAGAGTGAGAAGTTAACTCTGCAGAGGCTGCGGGGGAATTAAGCAGTTTAACTTTGTGAACGTGTTAAAAAGGAAAAGTGTTAGAGAGAGAGAATTCTTGGTTTCTTTGCAGCCATTCTGAAGGGGAAATGGGCCCTTTTCCAGAGGAATGTCTGTAAATAAGCCAGGCAAAGAGACAATCTGATTTAAATCATTTGACTATGAACAATTCAGTCAAATTTGCTAAAAGAACATGAGGAGTTTCTGTTGGAACTTAGCTGCCCCTAAGCGTATAACCGGAGCTGTGGTCTGTGTACAGCTGTGTGAAAATGAAAGCAGTGGAAGAGGATGTTAAGAAAAGAGTGTGTATGTACCTGTGTGAGTGTGTAAATCTAGTGTGCAAATAGGTGAGGTTTTAAGGATCTACATCAACACTCCCTGGCTTGTAAAACTCTTGGTTTGTAGGGTTTGTTTTATTTTTAAATAATCCCACTAAAAATCCATTTGAATCTTTCATTCAAAGTAGCAAAACTGACTGACTTTTTGCCACATGCAGGTAACTGGTGTTGTTTGTCTTTGGTATTTAGCATTTAACTCTTAAGGTACCTCAATGCTTTATAACGTTCAATATCTTTTCAAAGACCAAAGCTGTGGCTGCAGCAGGGCAGTGAAGCCCAGGAGCATGGGAAGAGAGTCTGGACTTGTTGTTTGGTAACAAAACAGCAGATAAGAGCTGTAGTAAAAGAATAAGAAATGACAAAAGACAGTGCCCCTCTGGAGCAACAGCAGGGGTGAGGTGCACAAAACCAAAAACGCAGCATTAGGAACAGGGAGCTTTAAGGCGGCTCTGTGTAATCAGACTGTCACTTTGATAAAGGTACATGAAAACTCTCGGAACACAAAAGAAACAGTTACGCCTTATGTACAAATGGATATGACTAATATAAAGTTATAGACGTTAAACTATGGAAGGAATGTGCATTTTTCCAGGACGTGTGCCATGTATATTGCAGAAGGGGTAAAAGCAATGCAAACATACCATCCTACTGAATTAAAATCCTGCTAGGGCCCCAAAGGGAGCCACCATAGGTTGTGATTTCTTTTTCAGATCACTGGGTGTTCTGGAAGCAGGAATTGAAAGTGGAAAGAAATCAAAACTCTGGTGGAAGTTGATTGTGTCCCTTTAAGACAGAGTCTCTCAGCTCTGCTGATGCCTTTGGATCCAAAAGCAAACCAGAAAGCGTCTGTGTTAGTGCAAATTACCTAGCTGATAGAGGAAGGAAAGAACTGCCCATAATGGCAGCACAAAGGAGCTGCAGATAAAGGACATACTTGGTTTGCAAACAAACTACCTGAAACCAAAAGGCTCAAATTCTGACCCTCCAGAGGAAGGCGGAAAAAGGAGTCAAACCTAAGAATAAGAGAGGGACAGGTTAACCCTCAGTAGAAGAATGCAGTATGCAGTGCTGAAATCTGAAGACAGGTACAACAGAGGGTCTGCTTATACACATGACACTCCTACCTTTTAATTCACCAAAAACCCAAGGCTATAATTCATGGTATAACAAGATACCTTTAATAGATTTGATGCTAATATTATTGTTAATATTAAACATTGGGATAAAATTTAATGTTAATAAGTACCCCCCTGTAACAATGTCTAGTGTGTATGATTTTTGAAAAAAAAACCAAAAGAACTTTAAGGTCATATTGTATTGATGCTTCTCAGCTATTACCTGTGAATAAACTTAATGCTTAGCACAGCAGAAAAAACATTATAAACTTGGTCTGCTGTATAAGAAGGGAAACTGAGGTACATCACCCCATGAATGTAATAACTGAGCAGTGGGATAATTTTCCCTAAACCCTTAAAAGGTAGAAGCCATTGAAACCTGGCTTGCCTATAGAACAAAAGCCCAGGAAAGTATGGGGGTAATTCCTCTGTTTTGCCTGCAGTCAGCAAGCGTGTTTGTAAAAGAAAGGGATATTTTAAGCAATAACCTGCCACCCGAAAAGGGGTAGAAACATGTTCTTTTTGTCTTTCATAAAATCAGGAAAAGCTGGTACCAGCTGAAGAGCAACTCAGAATACCATGGATCTACTGTTGCGACAAAAATTGTGTTTTGTGTTTTATCTTGTGTTGTTTGTTTTGTTGCTAGCATTGTTGTGTATTGTGCCACACACATTTCATTAGGCAGAAAAGGATGCACAAGCATTTTAACTGTATATACAGAAGCCAATGTTGCAGAAGGGTGGAGGTCCAGACATACCAGTCTCTTTAACAGGGAAACAGCAAACACCATATTAGGAGGGATTGGTTTTGGAGCAGGGGTTTATATATATAAATATATATAGGATTATAAATACTATGGACCTGGAGGTAATTAAAAATAAGGTAAGTTCCTTGTCACAACTGCATGAGAGTCTCATTCACAAGCAGGCAGATACTACTGTGGACTTGGTACAAATAGGTCTGGGAAACCTAAAAGCAACATGGAATCTGTGGCGGTGGCAAAACCCCACCTCCTGGCTGCTGTATAACAAATAGTGTTAGGGAATAAAACTGCCTTGGCCACAGGATGTACTGAGATGCATCACTTGCACTCGAAATGTTTTGGGTGATATCTGGGACTGTTCAGGTATTAATGCATCTTATCAAACAATGGAAGAGGGGTCCTTCTCTGACACCTACAAACATGAATGGAGGCATTATGTTTCCAGCATGGTTAAGCCTGATTTGTTATTAGGTGAAATTATTGTTAAAATTGCTCCCCAACAGTCTGTGGAGACAGAGATATGGAAAGTGAGCCCGCTTCCAAAACTGACCATGGGATCCTTTTGGCTACCCCGGGTTATGGGTCAGTGGGCTGGAAAGAGGAGAAATTATTGGACACCCGAGGGTGTATGGAGTGGAGCCCTCAGAAATGCGTGTGCTCGTTCCTACCTGTCACCACAGAACCATGCAGCAAGGACACATCATTGGGAACATGTGTATGGGATGAACTAGAAAATGTGACGTGTTTTGTACATCGGACAACGTGCATGTGTTACATCCTGGGAAACAGTATTTTGGGAGGATGCAAGTATTAGCTAACCCCCAGTGGGTGAATGTAGATGTGATGCCCGTGTATTATATACTAGCAATCGTATGTATTATGTACCAAAGAGAGAAGAAGCACAGAGCCTTATAACAGCTACCCTGGTTAATTTCTCTGTTACCCATGGCCTGGATTGGCACATCTAACTGATCACTTGTTGTCAGAAACAAAGTGGCTCAGTTTTTACAACAGACTCAGAGGGATACAGGGAAGTGTGTCATTCAAATATTACATGCAAATAGAGACATACTAAAAATTGCTAAGTCTGAAAAAGAGCTGACAGCCTAGCACTGGTACATTTAAGGGCATGTCTGTTATGTTCCACCCATTGCTAGTTGTGTTAATATTGTCCTGTGTTTGCTTGCTAGGAATGTGTTGTATGTGCTGTTGGACAAAGAGAATGTTTGTTAAATTACAACCACAAGCTCAAATTGTCTCTCAGTATATTGCTATGAAACAATTGTATAAAATATGGCCCAGTCAAGAATTGTTCGTGAGGGGTCAAAAGGGGGATATGCAGTAGTAGGATTTTATGTTTGTATTTTGGATCATTTAGAAGGAAGGATATAATAATGTAGCATGTATTGCTGTATGATTTGACCATATCCTGCCAGCCACCCTTTTTGAATAGTAGAAAGCAATGGCCTAAGGGGTCATTGGTAAAAACACATCAGCCAGGCTGCCCGTGTCTGAACTGATGTTAAGGCAGGAACAGACCAGAACAGTCCTTATGGCTGATTCTGGTCACCTTTTGTTTTAGGATAAGTTTTCATTACAGTATTTGCTATAAGGTCTTGTTTCGTATCTGCATTGCAAATGAAGTGGTGTAAGGTTCTTGTGTAATCCCTTTAGTAACCATATAACCCTTTCTAAAATGTAATCCTGTCTGACATTCTCTGTGCAATTGTTTGGGGGTGAGTAAAGGATGTGTGCATGGTTCAGGATGAGTGTGAAAGCCATCCCAAATGTCCAGCTGGTCAAGAAGAAGTGAGAGACTTGGAGAGAGAGCAGGAAACAATCAGAAAACATCCATTGTATCTGATGCTAAACGAGTTAGCAGCATCCAAGACCTCAGAGGTGAGGCAAACACCCCCAGGGCAAGACAACAAATAAGAGATAACAGCGGAAAACCCCAAGATGAACTCCACTTAAGGACTCACGATCCCAGGATTGCAAAATCCATAGACTAACGTGGGAATTTACAAGTCTAAAGCTGGTGTGTTTTGCCATAGAACTCTGGGTTCAGTCCTGCAAAGCCTCAGCGCATCGACCGACAGAGCTCAGCTCCTCACTCATGCTCAGTAAACATGGTGTGTTGCCTTTTCCCCTGAAAAAGATCCTGTGTTCTTCTTATAAGCATAACAGCCCATTCCATGTCCCTGCTGGCCCCTAGGCAGGACTCCCCTCTCTCTGGGGATTATCCCCAGGCAGAAGCTTTCCCTAGTACGGCAAGTAGCTTGAGTGTTCCCTTTCTTACAGACTCATTGACTTTAATGTCAGAAGGGACCATCCTGATCCCTCTTGGCTCATGGCAATTCCTCGCCTTCAGGCATTGCTCTCATAGGATCATAGCATCTCAGGGTTGGAAGGGACCTCAGGAGTCATCTAGTCCAACCCCCTGCTCAAAGCAGGACCAATCCCCAACTAAATCATCCCAGCCAGGGCTTTGTCAAGCCGGGCCTGAAAAACCTCTAAGGAAGGAGATTCCACCACCTCCCTAGGGAACCCATTCCAGTGCTTCTCCACCCTCCTAGTGAAATAGCGTTTCCTAATATCCAGCCTAGCCCTCCCCCACTGCAACTTGAGACCATTACTCCTTGTTCTGTCATCTGCCACCACTGAGAACAGCCAAGCTCCAGCCTCTGGAACCCCTCTTCAGATAGTTGAAGGCTGCTATCAAATCCCCCCTCACTCTTCTCATCTCCAGACTAAACAATCCCAGTTCCCTCAGCCCTTCCTCATAAGTCATGTGCTCCAGCCCCCTAATCATTTTTGTTGCCCTCCGCTGGACTCTTTCCAATTTGTCCACATCCTTTCTGTAGTGCGGGGATCAAAACTGGATGCAATATTCCAGGTGTGGCCTCACCAGTGCCGAGTAGAGGGGAATAATCACGTCCTTCAATCTGCTGGCAATGTTCCTACTAATGCAGACCAATATGCCATTGGCCTTCTTGGCAACAAGGGCACTGCTGACTCATATCCATGAAACACTTCCTTGTGTTTGTTTTAAACCTGCTGCCTGTTCATTTCATTGGATGATCCTGGTTCTTGTGTTATATGAAAAGGTAAATAACACTCCACTTTCTCCACCCCAGTCATTATTGTATAGATCTCTATCACAGCCTCCCTCGTCGTCTCTTTTCCGAGCTGAACGGTCCCAGGCTTTGTAATCTCTCATACGCTGAAGCTGTTCTATCCCCCCAATCATTTTTGTTGCCGTTTTCTGAACATTTTCCAGTTTTAATCTCTCTTTTTTAAGAGGGGGTGACCAAAACTGCACGCAGGAGTCAAGATGTGGGCGAACCAGGGATTTATATAGCAGCATCATGATATTTACTGTCTTATCATCTATCCCTTTCCGAATGGATCCTAACATTGTTCACTTTTTTGACTGCCGCTGCACATTGAGTGGTAACAGCTAATTCAGGCCCCATCATTGTTATGTATAGTTGGGATTCTGTTTTCCAATGTGCATGCATTGCTTTGCATTCATCAGCACTGAATTTCATCTGCCACTTTTTGAGAGATCTCTTTGTAGCTCTTCGCAGTCTGCTTTCGACTTCACTCTCTTCAGGAATTTTGTATCATCTACAAACTTTGCCACCTCACTGTTTACCCTTTTTCCAGTTCATTTATGAACATGATGAACAGCACCGGTCCCAGTACAGAGCCCTGGGGGACCCCACTATTTACCTCTCCACTGTGAAAACTGACCATTTATTCCCAGCCTTTGTTTCCTGTCTTTAACCAGTTACTGGTCCATGAGAGGACCTTCCTGCTTATCCCATGACAGCTTACTTTGCTTAAGAGCCTTTGGGGAGGGACCCTTGTCAAAAGCTTTCTGAAAATCTAAACACACTATATCCACTGGATCATCTCGTTTCCACATGTTTCTTGACGCCCTCAAATTATTGTAGTAGATTGGTGAGGTCTGATTTCCCCTTACAAAATCCATGTTGACTCTTCCTCACTAAATCATGTTCATCTATGTGTCCAATAATTCTGTTCTTTACTATAGTTTCAACCAATTTGCCTGGTACTGAAGTTAGAGTCCCTGGCCTGTAATTGCTAGGATCACCTCTGGAGCCTTTTTAAAAAATCGGTGTTACATTAGCTACCTGGAGCAGCTCCCACCGGGGCCCCAGCTCAGGAACCGTGCAGCGCCCGGCGCAGCCCCCACTCAGGCCCCAGCTCAGGAACCGTGCAGCGCCCGGCGCAGCCCCCACCCAGGGCCCCAGCTCAGGAACCGTGCAGCGCCCGGCGCAGCCCCCACCCGGGGCCCCAGCTCAGGAACCGTGCAGCGCCCGGCGCAGCCCCCACCTGGGGCCCCAGCTCAGGAACCGTGCAGCGCCCGGCGCAGCCCCCACCCGGGGCCCCAGCTCAGGAACCGTGCAGCGCCCGGCGCAGCCCTCACCCGGGGCCCCAGCTCAGGAACCGTACAGTGCCCGGCGCAGCCCCCACTCGGGCCCCAGCTCAGGAACCGTGCAGCGCCCGGCGCAGCCCCCGCCCGGGGCCCCAGCTCAGGAACCGTGCAGCGCCCGGCGCAGCCCCCACCCGGGACCCCAGCTCAGGAACCGTGCAGCGCCCGGCGCAGCCCCCACCCGGGGCCCCAGCTCAGGAACCGTGCAGCGCCCGGCGCAGCCCCCACCCGGGGCCCCAGCTCAGGAACCGTGCAGCGCCCGGCATGGTGGGGGCCCTCCCTGCACCTGGGGCCTGCGGGTACCACCACTTCGTACAGGTGCACTGTCGGTTCTGACCAGAAGCCCAGCGTGGTGGAGCTGACCTGCAGACGGCAATCCCTGCGTGTCGAAGAGACGTCACTTGCTCCCTTCACACCCCCCGCCCGCGCCACCTGCTACTTCAGCACGTCCCGGCCGCTCCACACACCTGGCATGCAAGATGGAGCCCAGTTCAAAGTGCTCCCAGCCAGGAGCCCCTGGGCAGGGCAGTGGCGGGGACACAGTGGGCCGGGCGACAGGCAGGAGCCCTAAGGGGGCGCGTTACCATTGGGGATCTGACAGGACCATCCGCAGCTCGTCTGGCAGCACTTGAGGTTCTCCTCGCAGTCGCTGTCGGCCTGGCATTCCTCTGTGCAGTTAGCCGCCTCCACCACTGTGTCTGGGCACACGCCCTCTTTCTCTGAAACGGGAAAGGCCCACGGTGTAGCCACGGTCACACTGGTCCCAGGGAGAGGGCCAGGCTGTGGGCCAGGAGGGCAGCGAATGTATCCCCTGTCCCCGAGGACATTGTTAATGGTGAGAGGCCCTGGCTCACCCGAATGTGGGACCAGGTCCTGGCTCCATCCTGGCTCTCGCTGCACAAGACCCCCTCCCCTGGGGGGTCCCTCCAGCCGAAGGGCTGCGTACGTAGGTGGGACGTGGGCGGGGGCGCGGCGTTCCTACTCACTGGTAATGTTCTGGCCAGATGCAGACGGCAGCTCGGCCCAGAGAGCCAGGAGCCCCACCAGGAGGACGATGCTGCTGGACTTCACCATGGTCCTGTGGGGAGCCGGCTCCGACTGTCCGGACCTACCCAGGCTGGGCTTTAAGCTTTCCCACAGGTGGGGCTGCAGCTGGGGAGGGAGGGGACTGATTCCCAGGTGATTTATAGAGAACGGGAGAGTCGCGCTCCCTCTTCATTCCATTGCACAATCCGTGGGTATCAGGTATCTGCTCTGGCCCGCCTGCGAACCAGGAAGTGAGAGCTCGGAAGGGACCCAGCATCTTCTGTAGCACACAGCAGGCAGGCTGACAGCAAGCTGCTGCGGCTCCCGGACAGCCTGCCATGGCCACCGCTGGCCCCCAGACAGGTGGGGGCCAGGGTGATTCATGAACTTGCTTCTTATGCAGGTTTCTTCGGAGGAGCTGGGGTTTGCAGCTCCCCGGGGGGTGTTTCTGTGCATGGCACATCTCAGGGGCTGCTGCGTCCTGGTGAGCGGGAGAATTGCTGGCTGAATGTGCTCCGTGCATTGCCGAGCGTGCCCCTCGTGGCCCATCAGGATGGACGGCTCATTGTCTGAGAACTGGGGCAGCGGGAGCAGCCTGGGTCCCCCCAAACTGCAGCAGGTTGGACACAGGAACCCAAGGACTGTGATTTCATAGAGTCATAGAACTTAAGGCCAAAAGAGACCCTTAGATCATCCAGTCTGACCTCCTGTAGCTCACAGGCCACCGAACTTCTCCCAGCCCCCCAGTGCTGAGCCCAATCACCTCCCAGAAAGGCTCCAGCCTGCACGAGAAGGAGACTCCACGTTTCCCTGGGGAGTTTGGTCCAGTGGCTGCTCGCTGCCTGCACTGTTAACAGTTTGTGCCTTACACCTGATTGGAACCTCTCACTTCCAGCCCCTGGCTCCTGTTCTGCCGTTCCCCACCAGATTAACCAGCCCTGCAATACCTGGGAGGGAGGTAACTGAGGAAAATGCTGAATGGCGTGGGGCCTAGAACTGATCCCTTAGCAACCCCCTTAGCAACGCCCCCCTGCACTGACGCGTCCCTGGTTTGGGCTGGGGCCGGGGCGCACTAACTCCCTACGGCTTGTGGAAATCACTCAACCACAGCTCCACTGCAGCAGCCTCCGGGCTGGAAAGCAGCTGCCCCTGTGCTAGCAATGCTCCCGCCACATGTCTGGGAGGGGACAGGAGGAATCCGCTCTGCTGCTGAGACTGCAGTAGCGAAAGGCATGATGGGGCACTGCGCAATGGAGCTAACATGATCGCAGGCCCTGGGCTAGCACAGGGACGGGCTCACTTGCATACAATGATCCCACCAAGGGCTGAGCGCAGTTCCCACTCTCCCAGGTCAGGGGAAGTGGAGCAGTTCGGCTGAACCAAAAGCCTGGGAGCGCTGGGATGGGCGTAGCAGATGCTGCACCCATCCCTGTAGCCACCCAGTAGCAGAGTCCTTTCACAGCCCTTAATGAATTCAGCTTCTCGGAAAGGGAGGGTGTTGTCACCCCATGTTATGGAGCATGGCAGGTGAACGTCCACATCTCCTTATCTCCACGTCTCAGGTGGGGAAACTGAGGCACAGCCAGAGATTGACTTGCTCCAGGCAACATTGGACACGGAAGCAGCATCTGCTGCAGGCAGACGTGTCCGTGTCACAGGGACACGGCACAGGCTTTGGGCACACGCCTGGGCTCCAGGCGAGCTCTTGGGGCTCTGAGGTCACACCGAGTTTGGCAGCTCTGTCCCTGTGCACATTGTCAAGTAATTTAAAGTCCAGAGTCAACAATGAGGCAAGGTGTGGAGCAGCCGTAAATCAACAGGCTGTTTGCTCTCGCACACACTGCTCCGGGAGTGCGGGAGCGTTTGCGTAATAACAAAGCCAGGACTGACACCGCCGGAGAGGGCTCTTTCACATCACTCGCCCCTGTGCCAGGACTCCGTCAGAGCTGGGGGAAGGGGAGGCTAAAGCAGGGAGTGAACCCCATGGGGAGGGGCAGTAGCCAGGTGGTGAGCCGTGTGCGGGGCCCACTCCAGAGGCACGGTCCCAGATTACCTCGGTGTGCGACTGAGTGTCTGATCGACACACACCGTCCCACCTATGTCATGCACAGGCTGGAGCCCTGCATGCCCAGCCAGCTACCGGCGGTCACCCGAGTGCACAGCTGGGGAGCTGAGTGCAGAGCGGAGGCGCACAGATTACATGTCTTTGTCTGGTGTCCGGAGCAGGTGTCAGCACCAGGCAACAGTGAGGTCCTTTTTTCTTTTTCCTTTGCTTGGGGTGGCAAAAAAGCTGGAGCCAGCCCTGCTTACGCCAGGACTTGGGCCGTGGGGAAGACCGATGCCTCAGCACCTTTCAGCTGCATCACGGTAACACTGTCCAGCCCTCATCCCCCACAGCAGCCAGTGACAGTTGGCTTTGATGATGTAAACTTATAGCTTTGGTTTCCATTGGCTGGTGCTGTTAACACTCAATAGCCTTGCTAGAGAGCTGCGTTGATGGTGCTCCGGTTTCTTAGCTTGGAGCAGACTCTGGTTCTACCGGTGAAGCAGAAGCAAGCGCTCTCGCTGAAGAGGTGCCCGTTCACGTTCCCCTCCGGTCACAACAACACATGGAGCTGGACTGCGCCACGGCAGCTCCAGGCGGGCTCTCTGCATCCCCATGCTGGAGAGGATGGCGGGGGGGGGGTCCGTTTCCACCAGAGGGACTGGCGTATGGACATGGACGTCGCCCTGCGGGATTTGGGGAAGCCTAAGGTGACCTGAGACAATCCCCAAGAGTGGCAGGCAGGTTGTCAGCTCTCGTGGCAGGGAGCAGCTTGTGTTCTGTTTGTACAGCCCCTAGCACCGCAGGACTGCGGTCCATGATGGGGGCTCCGAGGTCCTATGATCATACAGATATCAGACAATACCAGGCAACATGCTAAATGGTGCTTCCTTTTCCACCTGGGAGAGTCCATTGTTTGGCCTGCCGAGGACCCTGTGTGCTCCCCACACATGGGACACAGGAACTGACCAGTTATGAGTTGCCAGCAGCAAACCCCTCCCCATGGCGGACCCAGGCCTATTCGAAGGGCTTGGGGGAGTTGACTTCGGCAGGGCTGAAGACTGCCACAAAGAGCCCCGCTGAGCAAGGGGGCTGCCCCCCTAGCCCTAATCAGACTGCCCCTTGCGAAGGAGAACCCGCTGTCCCGTCTGCCTTGGCAGGAGAGTCAGAGCTGGCCCTGTGAGGCCCATGGGCTGGGAGACCAACAGCAGAACCTCAACGTGTCTCCAAGGGGATCTGAGCCACTGGCCTCTGCCCAGCTCAGCCCGCCGGACGCACCTGTCGGCTCAGGAAGCACTTGGAGCCGTACCGATAGCTGAGCTCCAAAGAGTCGGCCCCTCTGCTTCCCCTTGGCTGTTGGGAGCAGCCAGTGTTCCAGCTACTGGTCAGCGCCCGCTAAACCGCGTCCCTCCCCTTGGCCCTCCAGAGCGGTGGGTCCTGTCAGCTACCGACACGTCGTCTTTACCAGTTTGCCTGGGGTGGCGCATTGCGTCCTGGCGCTTCTCTTCCCTGCGGCCTGGAGGCTTTCCACGCTATGGAGGCAATTAGAGACCCAGCGTTGCTGCTGTTTCTGTTACCACAGTGCCCCAGTGTGCCCGGTGCTGTTCAAACACAGGCTGAGCGCCTCCGTATGGGACAGGAGACCATGGCCGGGCCAGCCAGAGCAGGGGAGAGCACAAGGAAACAAGGAGACAACAATGGTTCACGTGGGTGGCACTGGTACCTGATGGGGCACATGTGCTGCACAGTGGAGCAGAGGCACCGAGGAGGGGTAACGCCCGTGAGTAACGCCTGTTGCTGTTGCAGAGAGGTTTGCCCCGGCGAATCGGCCCCTCATCACCTCGCTGCACTCAAGCACCCTCAGGCCTGCGATGCCTCATCCAGGTACGCAGGTTCCTCCACCTTACAAAGCCCACGAGTGTGGAGTAACCTGGACTCATGACTCCAGGCACAGGCAGCTGGAGAGCAGTGCTCTGGGCGTTGTCTGATGGCACTGATGTATCCACAGCAAATCCATCTTCCTCTTCCTGTTACAGGCTTCCCTCTGTTTCCCCTTGTAAGTAAGGGGGACCTTGGTTGTTGGTTCATCTGTTCCGGAGGTGTCAGGCAGAGATCACTGTGCTGACATCAGAGCATATGTACGAGGTACCAGGCTGCTCACAGGGATAAGGACTGGGTTGGGGATAGTTGAAACCACCCAGGGTGGTAAGGGGAGCCACCCCCAGTTAGCGGCTCTGGACCCAGCTGCTGACGCCCTATGGCTCCTGTTGATGGTTAGCCGGCCTTGGTGGGATGGCGACCTGAACCCACCCAGACCTTTATAACAAGCCATCATAGGCCCAAGGCAGCCGGGAGCCAGAGACATGCTCCACAGCAGAAGGTGACAGGTAAACCGGAGAGCAGGCTGCAGTGAGGCCCTTGCTTTCTGTGACCCCTGTGCCGGGAGATGGATTAGCGGCCGGCTGGACAGAACGGCTTCGCTCTCTAGAGCTGCCCTGAGGCACCGATGGAGAATTGGCTGCACCCAGAGACACCAAATAACCTTTCCATTCTCCTGCCCGGCGAGTTGAAGGGGTCGGTTCCCAGCTGGGAGCGTCATTTCCCCCTCACCGTCACCGGAGTCACTGGCAGGTTTGCACCAAGCCCAAGGTTACACCATGACCCCTGGGAGATTAACTGCTAAAAGACCTGTTCTGGTTGGAGCCGCCTCCAGCCAGCCGGCGTGCCTGAGTGGGAATTAACTTGCTGGCATCAGCTCCGAGAAAGGAGCCCGGACTCATGCTTGGATTCGGTTCAGAGCCTCCGCATTTATACCTGGGAGCGGGAAAGAGTCTGACTCTCTTTCTATGTGTGACATTTCCCAAGAGGCTCACATTCCGCCCGCAGGGCCGGGGCGTCACAGCAGGGCCAGGTTACTTCCTGGTCAGGATGTTGTCTCCTCTTTCCTGCATCGCTTTGTACATGAGCAGGGCAGGTGGGGAGGCTGCTCCTCAGAAGCCAGGCTGCCAGCCGGGCTCCCCAAGTGCCTGTAGCTCTCCGCAGCCTGGCTCTCACCACGGTGCAGGACCAGACCCAGCAGCTCTGAGGGGCACTGGACCCAGGAGCCCAAAGGAGCTTGGTGTCTGCTGACAGCTGGCAGACCCAGTCCCAGCCTGCATGGTGCTCCTGGTGAGATGTTACCGATGGGCACACACCAGCTCCCATGAGCCCACGCGGGAGGCAGAGGGCTAGCTGGCCCGCTCCTGCCACAAGGGGCTCCCCCCACAGCAGGGCTGGCATGATGACACAGTGAGGTTGTTCGGGCTCCACAGGCCTGGACAGGATGTGGCCCGTTGCCATCCCTGGGTGCACCCCTGGATTTAGGGGGACGGGGCCCTGTAGGCAAGTCTGGTTCCTTGCGAGTAGCAGTGAGGTTAGCTAGTGCAACCCCCCAACACACACACACAGCCCCATGTGCGTGCACACACACACACACCTGTGCAGGGAGAGTGGTAAATGATTACAAGCTGTGGCTTGTCTAATTGCTACGGCTCCCAGGGAGGTGACCCCAGGCGACCTCTCCCCTGTTCCACAGCATTTCTCAGCAGTGAGAGGGGGGACACCCTTGGCTTGTTTTGTTTTGGTTTTTGCTCCCGTCTCTGGTCCTTTCCTTTCACTCTCCCAGCAGGGGCGGCTCCAGACCCCAGCACGCCAAGCGCGTGCTTGGGGTGGCATGTCGCGGGGGGCGCTCTGCCAGTCGCCAGGAGGGCGGCAGGCGGCTCCAGTGGACCTCCTGCAGGTGTGCCTGCAGAGGGTCCGCTGGTCCCGCGGCTCTGGTCGACCTCCTGCAGGCACGTCTGCAGGAGGTCCACCGGAGCAGCGGGACCAGCGGACCCTCCGCAGGCACGTCTGCAGGAGGTCCACCGGAGCCGCGGGACCGGCGACCGGCAGAGCGCCCCCTGCGGTGTGCCGCCGTGCTTGGGGCGGCGAAATGGCTAGAGCCGCCCCTGCTCCCAGCAGGGGAGGCTCTGAGATGTGGGGAGAATGGAGGGCCCTGCCCAGAGCCAGATACGCTCCTGCGTGTGGCCTGGCTCGAGCCCCGCCTTTGACAGAAAGGCCAGCCCCTAGCCCCAGCCCCAAGGCTGCCTGGCGCTGTCCTAGGGCCAGGAAGGGGCTGCTCGCAAACCCCGCTGAGGGGCCAGCGGGACCGGGGGCTCGTTCAGTGGAGTACTGGCGCTGAAGGGCCGGGGAGCTGCTCCCCATGCGGGGCTTTGCGTTCCGAGCTCCCCCGCCTCAGGGAGACCCCGGCCGCCGCACCGCATTGCCAATGGCTGCCAGCAGGGCTGCAGGTGGAATCCACGGCTCCACGCCCTGGGTGCCTGGCCAACGCTCTCCACCTGGGGCACCACCACTTCCCTACACCCCCTCGATAGTTCCTGCCCCCATCCCCGAGCCCAGTCACCATCACCTGACCCGTCTCCCCGCTGCTCCTGGGCACCCTGGCCCAGCCCCGGGCCAGCCTCTGTGCTGGGAGCCAGAGGACGGGGGAGTGTCAGACTCAGACACAGCATCACCAGGAAGACATGAGCGCTGGTCAGGGCAGTGACTCTGCCTGGCTGCAGCAGGGCCATGCCCCCGCACTCAGGATCAAGGCACCAGGGTATAGCGCTGCCCCCCCCCCATCTGCTCCCAGAGCACTAACCAGTGTGCGCGCCCAGCCCCTCACAGCGACACACACACGGCAGGGAGCCCTGTCACCACCTCCTGCCCCGAGCTCCCAGGGCCAGCCCCGGGCTTCTCTGCCAGGCGTGCGGGTCACAGGGGGAGTGGGCTGGGCTGCTGCTGGCTGCACTCACCCTGGGGCCGGGGCCTGCCTTGTCCAGCCGCAGGCGGCAGCTCGGCCCAGAGGGCCAGGAGCCCCGAGAGGAGGAGGAGGATGGTCCCTGGCTTCATGGTGCCGCTGGTGTGAGTGCCCAGCGCTGAGCCCGGCCGGATTTATACTCGCCGGGGCCCGGCTGGGTGAGCAGGAGGCGTTTGGGTGCTGAGACGTGGCCTTTCATTTCACTGTCGGCCAGAGTCCAGGGCTGGCCCGGCCCGGCCCTGCCCCAGGCAGTGTCATGATCTGAGAAATCATTTACCACGGCACCATTCCAGCCGCACCAGGGCGTCTGCGGGGGCGCGGGGGGGGCGGGGGGGGCTGGAGTAACCCAGCCACCCATTCTCATCAGTAAAGAAACATGTGTCCGAGCGCTGTCCGAGACAGCCCAGCGCCAGCCCCTGGGAAACGCTGGGGCCCTTTGAGGGAGCCTCACTGGCTCCTCGCTGTCCCAAAGAGCTTGCCCCTCACCAGGTTAACACGGGGGCCGGGCAAGAGCAGAGCCTTGAGCCAGGCTAGTCAGGGAGCCCAGAGCCGCTCAGCGGGCAGTGCCAGGGACTCGCCACTACACACTAGTGCTGGCACTCTCTGCTCCTGGCCCAGGCAGCGTCTGAGACTGGGCCGTTGTGTCGCACATGCTCAGGGAGGCTGCCTGGGCCTGGGCCTTGACAGTTTGGGCCCAGAGCCCTGCCCCGGCTTTGCACGCACATTTGCCATGACTGCACGTACAGGCTGGGGGGGTGCAGACACACAGGCTCTCAGCCAGCCATTCACAGGCACGACTCTCCCACTTTGTGCATGCTTACTGTGATTGCACGTGCAAATGATGCACACACATTTTTGCATGGGCACCTTGTGAAAATCTGGGTATCTGTGCATATGTTCAGCCAGCTCCCTCTGCCCCCTTGCACCACTCTGTGGCAGGGCTGCCAGCCACTGCATCCCCCTAGGGAAGCAGCAACTGTGGGAGGAAATGGAGCCTGGGTGCTCTGGAGATCTGCAGGCACCTGGTGCTGGCGTGGCATGATGGCAGGGCATGATGGCAGCGGGGTATTCTGCTTGGCCTGAGCGCCCTTGGCTGCCTGGCTGCAGTGGTGTCTGTCCCTGGGCTCTCTCAGGGGAGCGTAGGAGGTCCCAGTGGGTGTTGTCTACAGCAGACCTGCACTGAGGCAGCTGGCAGAGGTGGGACGCGTTCTAGACCTCTGTTATGTAGTAACAGCATGGTTGATATGTGCTCAGCACCCCCGTCCTCTCCTGGTGGAATCACAGCAGCCCACCTGTGTGTCATGGGCCCAGTACTGCTAGCATGTAGTGGAGAGGCTGCTTCAGCTCAGGTGGCAGGGGGCTGTGCTTGGGAGCAGGAGGCTGGAGTTCGAGCGGAGCTCGGTGAGTGACATGGCAGCCACACTGCCCAGTTCACCACCTGCCAAGGAAAGAGCCGTGAGAAATGACGCTCTCGCACCCACTAGCTTTAAAGGCATCTGTGTCAAGCCCTCTCCCCAGGAGCATCGGCCTGGGTTTGCTGAAGGGTGAGGGGCTGTCACGGAGTCCCTGGGCAGCCTCCTCTCCCTCGGAGCAGCCTGTCTCCAGGGCAAGAAGCTCCCACGGCTTCACCTCCTGGGTCTCGCCTAGGAGCATTCAGCATCCTCTGCCCCTCCGTGCGCTTCCCACAGCGAGTCCGCCCAGGCGGGGTCCTGGGGAAGCCACAGGGTCCTGCACCCCCATGTCGCAGTCAGACGTGACTCTCAGCCAGCCAGTAACACAGAGGTTTATTCGATGGCAGGAACAGGGTCTAAAACAGAGCTTGTCGGTACCGCGAACCGGACCCCTCGGCCGGGTCCATTCTGGGGGGCAGTGAGCCAGACCCCCACGTCTGCCCTTCACTCCTCGTCCCCAGCCAGCTCCAGACTGACATCCCCTCCAGCCCCTCCTCTCTGCTCAGCCCCTTTCCCGGCCAGGAGGTCACCTGATCTCTTTGTCTCCAACACCTTCAGCTGGCACCTTTGCAGAGGAGAGGCCCAGGCCATCAGTTGCTAGGAGACAGTGTCAGGCATTTAGGTGCACTGGCCCCTTCCTCTGCAGCAATCACCCCCCTGATCCCACCACCTAGATATTAAGAACTGCAGAGGGGACACTGAGGCACCAACACAGTATTCAGAGCAAACATTAAGAACATTCCCAGTTCGTCACAGGGGCAGAAAGCATCCGTGGCCAATTGCGCCTGGGCCTTTCTGCTCCAACTGCCAGCAGGGGGCAAATCAGTGCCGGGACGGGGCTGTGTTCTGTCAGGTCGGTTCGTGGGCCACCGGACGGGATCAGCACCGTCCCCGAGCTGGAGCAGTGCACAGGCTTGTGGGTAGGGGCCTGGCGGCTGTGGGTGTGAGTGGCTGTGTGGGTCAGTTCGATTCCTTTTCACCCAGTCTGAGCTGGCTGGAGTCTCTCCGGGAGGCCCCGGGGTGACTCAGCAGCTTCCCGCGGGGCCATTCGCCCCCCCGGATCTGGAGCTACAGCTACCTTCAGATAGTCCAGGTCATGTAAGTTCCCCTGGAGAATCATCACCTGCTGTCCTAGGCTTTTGGTCTCTCTGATCCCCTCTGGAAACCGGCTGTCCCGGCGTAGACGTTAACCAGCCCTGCCAGGCCTTTGAAGAGCCGTCCCAAGCCTCAGGCTTTGGAATCAAGGAACAAGAGCTCCATCAAAGCACCATGCCACCTGCTCCCCAGCTGTGGGGGCACCGTCTCTGTGTGCCCCTGCTCACGCAGCAAAGGGCAAAGCTAGATGCAGCACCTTGTGTCCCACGGAGCAGGACGTGGCTTCTGGCGCCTGGCCGGCTCATTTCTCCCTGCAGCGGAGGCGCTCAGCTCAGCTTTTTTGAGGGCTTTGGGGGCAGCACGGTCGCCCTCTCGGGAAGCAGGGACCCACCTCGGGGTGGGGGACCCCATGGTTGATGGGCTGTTGTGATGAAGTGGGGATATTCTTAATGTTTTTTCTGAATACTGTGTGGGTGCCTCAGTTTCCCCTATTTCCCTGCATTTCTTAGGTATCTAGGTGGGGGGATCAGGGTGTGTGATTGTTGCAGAGCCCAAGAAGGCCCCTGTGATACTGTCTGCACAGAGAATGTCCGACACTCTGTCTCCTGGCAACTAATGGCCAGCAGGGGTGGCTCTATGTATTTTGCGCCCCAAGCACGGCGGTCAGGCGGCTTTCGGCGGCTTTTCTGCAGGAGGTCCTCTAGTAACGCAGATTCGGCGGCACGCCTGCGGGAGGTCTGCTGGTCCCGCAGCTTCAGCGTACCCACTGCCGAATAACCGCCGAAGCCATGGGACCAGCGGACCTCCCGCAGGCAAGCCACCGAAAGCTGCCTGACTGCCGCCCTCACAGCAACCAGCAGGCCGCCCCCCGCGGCTTGCCACCCCAGGCACACGCTTGGTGCACTGGTGCCTGGAGCCACCCCGATGGCCTGGGCCCCTCCTCTGCAAGGTGCCAACTGAAGGTGTTGGTGAACAAAGAGATCAGGTGACCTCCCGCCCTGGGAAAGAGACAAAGGCCAGAGAGGAGGGGCTGGAGAGTGAGTTGGTTTGGAGGTGGAGTGAGGGCAGACGGGGGTGTCTGGCTCGCTGCCCCCCTCCTCCCCCAGGATGGACCCAGCTGAGGGATCCCGTTCTCTGTACCTACAAGCTCTGTTTTAGACTGTTCCTGTCATCGAATAAACCTCTGTGTTACTGGCTGGCTGAGAGTCACGTCTGACTGCGCAGTGGGGGGGCAGGACCCTGTGGTCCCCCCCAGGACCCCGCCGGGGCGGACTCGCTGTGGGAAGCGCACGGAGGGGCAGGGGATGCTGAATGCTCCAAGGAGAGACCCAGGAGGTGAAGCCGTGTGAGCTTCTTGCCCTGGAGACAGTCTGCTCCAAGGGAGAGGAAGCTCCCCAAAGTCTGGCCTGGCTTTGTGGGGAGCAGTCCCAGAGCATCGCCCAGGGACTCTGTGACAGACGTTTGTCACTGACTCCAGTGGAACCTGGATTTGGCTCCTCTGGCGTGTATGTTGAGAATGGCCACAATCTGACTGCCCCCCCTTGTCCCGCGGCCACCAGCAGCACAGTGGATATGCCTGAGCAGAGCACACGGCGCCTGGTGCTTTCTGGGACATCTTGACCTCAGTCAGTCTGTCTGTCTGACCACTGCGCTCAGCCCCCATCCTGCAGACACGAAGGCACATTCTGCCCAGTGCACATGGGAGCAGTCACCACCCCAGAACACCTGTCCTGGACAACCCCTGGCTCCCCACCGTGTCACAGAGGGGCAGCTGTTCATCGAGGGGCTAACGCAGCTGATGGAAGCGGGGATGCAGCAGGAGCTGGCCCCACCATTCCCTGGTCTGTGACGTGCTGCTCTGGTCCTGTGGCGATGGGAGAGGTGTGACATTTTGGGGCGAGAGCAAGGATGCTAGCCCGTGGGCTGAATGGGAGGGTCTCTCCGGATCACCCCAGGCACGGCACGGGCTTCCCCTGCAATCCAAGGTGAGGCTGCGGTGGATTTGACAGGCTCCCATCCACTTCCTGCCCAGGGCGGGCTGTCCTCACACGTCAGCCAGCAAACATGTTTCTCCCTAGTGCCACGGCCCGCCCAGAGCAAGGGGGCCGTTAAACCGAAAAGACAAGAACTGTAATATCCGATGGGCAGGGCGGGCCCCCAGCAAAACAGCCCTGAGTGCGTCGCCTGTGACGCAGCCGGATGAACATCCTGCACGGCTGCCGCCCAGTGAGCAGGGTGGGGCGAAGGACTGGGTGCAGCTCAGGCGGGGGCAGGTCTGTCCATGGAAATGGCTGTGACTCTCCGCTCCCATCTCTAGCCGGGCTCGGCCATGCTGCCAGCGAGCAGGGTCTGCGAGGAGCCATCACTTGCTGTGGTGATTCGAAGCCAGGCGCCCCTGCAGAGGTTCCCCCTGGGGTTCCCATGCACCAGTCACATGGGGGAAGCTCCCTGAAAGGCCCAAGCGGCTGGGGGCTTGGGGAGTGAGTGCTGTCGGAAAAGCAGCACCAGAGCCTTCCGGACAGTAATTGGGAGCATCAGAGATGGGGGCACCTCCCGCCGGCAGCGGGGGCTGAGCCAGCCTTCCAGGCTCTGCGGGCTAGCGCCAAAGGAGGGCCGGGCGGGACCCACGTCTCAGGCAGTAGCAGGGGCCATCAGGGAGCTCAGCCGGTCAGGGCCCGAGCACCTCGATGCAGAGGGATTTCCCTGCATGGAGCTGATGGGGAGACTGGGCGCTGCTGAGTGGGAAACCGGTCTGAAGCTGAGATCTGTACCTACAAGCTCTGTGTTAGCCCGTGTTCCTGTCATCGAATAAACCTCTGTGTTACTGGCTGGCTGAGAGTCACGTCTGACTGCGCAGTGGGGGGGCGGGACCCTGTGGCTTCCCCAGGACCCCGCCGGGGCGGACTCGCTGTGGGAAGCGCACGGAGGGGCAGAGGAGGCTGAATGCTCCTAGGCGAGACCCAGGAGGTGAAGCCGTGGGAGCTTCTTGCCCTGCAGACAGTCTGCTCCGAGGGAGAAGAGGCTCCCAAAGTCCTGCCTGGCTTGGTGGGGAGCAGCCTGGGGACTCTGTGACAGGGCCTCTCTGCATTTTGACAGGGAGGCTCTGTAGCGAAGGAGGTGTGATGCTGCTCTCCCTGAGCGGCACCTCCGTGTGTCTGAGAGCATTTCCCTGTGTGATGCGCCAGGCCAGTGCCCAAGCTCGCCCCAGCATGGACCTGGTCTCCTCGCCAAGCGCCTGAAGCTCAGGTCCATCCTGCTCCTCTCTGCCAAGTGGCAGCCACGTGAAAGTCTCCCTCAGCCTGTGCAAACTGCCCACGCGTGTGCTGGTAAACCATGGCCAAGCCACAGCCTGGGGCCTCTGCTGCAGGATGCAACCGTCTCCAGTCTGCAGCATCGCCAAAGGGCTCTCGTGCCTCTGTGCTTTGTTACCAATGGGACAAAGCTGCTCAAGACAGCTGAGTCCCGGGCAGACTGCGAAGAGCTACAACAGGATCTCTCAAAACTGGGTGACTGGGCAACAAAATGGCAGATGAAACTCAGCGTTGATCAATGCAAGGTAATGCACATTGGCTAACATCATCCCAACTATACCTATAAAATGATGGGGTCTAGATTAGCTGTTACCACTCCAGAAAGATCTTGGAGTCATTGTGGATAGTTCTCTGAAAACATCCACTCAATGTGCAGCAGCAGTCAGAAAGCGAACGGAATGTTGGGAATCATTAAGAAAGGGAAAGATCATAAGAGAAAATATCATTGCCTCTCTGTAAATCCATGGAACACCCACATGTTGAATATTGCATGCAGATGTGGTCGCCCCATCTCAAAAACGGAATATTGGAATTGGGAATCGGCAGCACTCGGAGAGGAGGTGGCTGTGCTGGCGTGGGGCAGCATGAAGGGTGGATGCTGAGGCAGGGATGGCCACAGGCTTGGGAGCAGCCCAGTGCTGTGCCAGGGCAGTGACTCCTCGTGTTCCAGGCACGGTACATCCCGTGAGGAGAGTCACTCCGTACTGAGCCCAGCCACCCCCGCACTCAGATAGCAATGGCTGACCGAGCACAGGCCTCGTTAGTAATTGGCTCTTTTCATGTTCAAAGCTCCTTATGAGCACTAAGGAGGAGATGTGCAACCATTGCCCGGGGCAGTCACCCTGGCATGGAATGTTCTCTTGGGGAAACTGAGGCTCTCAGAGGGGAAGGGTCTTGCCCGAGGCCCCTGTGTGAGGCAGGGCAGGGCAGAGCAGAGCGAGGAGTAGGATCCAGGCGCGCCAGGACACCCAGCCCCCTGCTCCACGGGCTCCCAGCCCAGTCCCCTCCAAGCCAGCTGAGTGGTAGCGAGACGCAAACATCTTTATAACCCTTCCCTGCACCGGAGCCACGGTTGGCTCAGGGACCGATGCAGGAGCTCGCCCCCTGCACCGGACTCAGCACATGGCTCCCGTGGCTTGGGAGGGGCCACTCCGACTCTTGCTGGGTTCTGAGGCTGTCAGTCAGGTGAGGGGACGTCTCCTGTAGGCTGATGGGGCTTCTGGGGCCCGGGGGATTTGACCCCACAGCTGGGCTTGCTCACCCCCTCCGGCATTGCCAGGACACTGGGACCTGCTGCGTCTGGGCTGGTTCTTCAGACCAAGCACCGAGCCCTATTTAGCAGCCCCATGCGCAGAACGAGAGGGAAGGTGCTTTTCTGCCAGTGGGGGGCTCCTGCAGGGCCGGCTCCAGACCCCAGCACGCCAAGTGCATGCTTGGGGCGGCATGCCGCGGGGGGTGCTCTGCCGGTCGCCGGGAGGGCGGCAGGCGGCTCCGGCGGACCTCCCGCAGGCGTGCCTGCAGAGGGTCCGCTGGTCCCACGGCTTTGGTGGAGAATCCGCAGGCACACCTGCGGGAGGTCCACCGGAGCCGCGGGACCGGCGACCGGCAGAGCACCCCCCGCGGCGCGCCGCTGTGCTTGGGGTGGCGAAATCGCTAGAGCCGCCCCTGGGCTCCTGGCAGCCCCTGGCCTGGTGTTGGGACGTCTGTGGCAATGCCTGTGGCTGCTGAGCATTTGTGCAAAGCCCGTATTGCCTCTCAGGTGGGGCTGTGTCCAGAGGCAGAGAGCAGGCAGGAGGCTGCTGGTTGGGGTGTCTCTGGCTGGGGGAGGGGGTGTCCAACTGGCCGATGCAGGACACCAGCAAATGAGCCTGGACCCATCCCTGAAGGGAACCCCCTGGGCAAGTGCCCTGAGGCTGATACCCCAGCACCAGGCACTCGCCCGCCCAGTGCTGCAGGCCGGGTTTGCCCTCCCATTACAGATTTGTCATTGGCGTTATTTTCCCTGGTTGCATTAGCTGCATTTGTCCAGGTCTCACCCATGTTTCCTGCTTCTCTCCTGCTCTCCTCACTGGGGCTTGGGGAGGCAGCGATGCTGCAGGCTGCACGGCGGCGAGGTGGGTAGACACAGCCACCGCAGTCCAGTCATGCCCGGCCGGAGGAGTGAGCATGTCTTTAGAACGTAGCGTGTGGTTCATTTAACTGCCAGCTGCTTGCAGGGGGTTCTCCTTGTATGGGCACCCAGATCCCCTGGTGCTGCTTGCCCGCAAGGGGTGCATAACTCTGTCCTGGTCTGGAAGAGCTCAGATGCTGCTCCCTGGGTGTACCGGTGGGGCGGTTAGGCCTGGGTGCAGCATTTAAAGCTGGAGGGAGCCCACGGGTGGGAAGAAGAAGACGCATGGAGCACAGTGAGCTGGCAGCCTGCCTGAGCCCTTGGGCGAGGGGAGGAACGTGCCAGCCCCTGGGCTGTGGGGCCAGCTGAGGCTAGACAGCTGGGTGGCCTGCAACAGTGGAGGCCCCCTGCGATCAGGCGGTGACCAGCCAAAGGGTTGGTTATTTCGGCATCTCTGCTGGACTTGGGTAAATAACGCTGTGGCCCTGGATGGGACTGACCCCTGTGAAGTGGCCTGGCCAGAGGGCCAGGGACTCTAAGGCTGGATAGGCCAAAGGGCCATGGGGGAAACTGAGACCGAGTTGCTGCCTGGCTACCTCTGCCGCAAGGTGGCGTGCTGGAGCCCTAGAACGAGCAGGAGGGTGAGAGACACCCTTGTTCTACAAGGGACTGGAGTCGGATTGAGCCCTGGGTTAGCTCTGGGGGCCCTGGGTCTGGTCTCAGATCAGGGCCAGCCCCGGAGCACATTTCTCGCTGAGTGAATTGTTTCCCTTTGAGAGGTGCGGGTCAGCACAGGCCTGGCCTGGCTCAGCCTGGGGGTCTCATGACCGGGGGTCCTGGGAGCTGCGAGAGGTGTGCGGGGCACCGCCACGGCTGCGAGCCGGGGGTGATAAAGCAGAGATGGGTTAATGCATCACACGTTTATTAAGAGAGAAAAGGTTCTCTGCAAAACACAGTGGCCTGAGCAGAGCTGGCCAGAGAGGAACACACCCCAAGGCTGCAGCAACAGCCCCTGTGTCCCTGGCCAGGACCCCCAAATTCAGGACACAAAGCAGTCCCTCAGCAGGGCACCCCCCGAAGCAGTTAATGGAGGGCAGGGGGTGCTTGGGGGAGTTAGCTACCAGAAGAGAAGAGCGACTGGGGAATGGAGCATCCTCCCTAGCCCTCGTGGCAGATCCGTAGTGGAAGGAGTCCTCAGCCCGGCTCCGACGCCAGGCAGGTTGTGATGCCATGGCGCGCAGAGGGGTCCAGGCCTGGGGAGGGAGCGCAAGCCCTGGAGAGAAGGAGGGGACATGAGTTAGAGCCCGAGTTCCATAGAATGGTCCCAGCCCCCACGCCGTTCTGCTCCGTTCCACGCCCATTGCTGCGGCATCCGACCATCCAGCAGGTCTGAGTTAGGAGACGTGACACAGTCTGTGTTCAGTGGCATTCCCAGGGGGTTTGCTGCCTGGGCTCCCCAGAAACCCAAACCACAGCTTTTCTCCCCAGCTTTTACACGAGACAGTTATTTTCCTTCTAAATCACATCTAACAGGCTACGAGACACCACACACCAGGGCCGGCTCCAGACCCCAGCGCGGCAAGCACGCGCGTGGGGCGGCATTTGCCGGCAGGGGCGGCAGGCTGGGCCGGCGGACCTGCCGCAAGCATGCCTGCGGGAGGTCCACCGGAGCCCCGGGACGACCGGACCTGCCGCAGGCATGACTGCGGAGGGGGCGCTCGTCCCGCGGCTCCAGTGGACCTCCCACAGGCATGACTGCGGTCGGTTCGCTGGTCCTGCGGCTCGGCTGGACCTCCCGCAGGCATGCCTGCGGAAGCTCCAGCGGAGCCGCCGGACCTGCGAACCGTCCGGAGGTCCAGCCGAGCGACCAGCGGACCCTCCGCAGTCATGCCCGCGGGAGGTCCGCTGCTCCCGGGGCGTCTCCTGCGCATGACTGCTTGGGGCGGCCGAATATGTAGAGCCGCCCCTGCCACACACCTGTCTGCCCTTTGAATCAAAATCTCTCTGTAGATTGTCCCTTGTTCTATTGTAAACCCTGAATTGTGAAACGCGAATCTGCACTCAGACGGCACCTGGAGAGCATCCGCCACATTTAGAAGATGCTAATGGATTTTGCTTGTTTTCATGGCAGAGGCTGGCTGCACTCTAGAAGCCAGAGGCACTGGATAGCTCGCAAAGGAACCCGAACGATCCAATCACTGAACTAAGGTACAACTTTGAATTATTAAAGGAAATTGCTTAAAAAGGGGGAAATTTCGGTGAATAACATGGGCTAATTCTGAACTACAGCCCCTGAAATGAACCAAACCTCAAAAGCCTCTGCTGAGAAAAGGACTGAAGCAATCTGTTCTACACCAGAGCCATCTCGTGGGTGCGGCGGGAAGCAGCAGAGAATTGGCGAGAGCTGAAATCTGATCACCCAGATGGCAAGTGGGCACTGGCCATCAGAGCAGGCCTGGCCTCTCCTCCCCCAACAAGCCCTGCAGTCAGGGTGTGTTAAGCTGAGGTCACCGCTGGGCTCAGGACCTTCCTGCAGAAACCCTAGTGGGCCCAGCAGCTGCCTGGAGCAGCTGCGTGGAAAGGACTTTTCTCCCAGCCCAGGTTAAGAGAGTAAGAAGTGGGATTGTGTTTCCCTTATACTCTGTGACATCAGAACTGCGGGTTTCTTGCCAAAGCCTGGGCTACACTCAAAAGTCAGGTCAGCTCCGTGGCGCGGGGCGTGAAAACCCCACACCCTGAGCAGTGTAGCTAAGTGGCCTGACCCCGGTGCAGACAGCGCCAGGTCACTGGGAGAATCCCTCCGGCGACCTAGCTCCGCCTCTCGGGGCCACGGGAGACCCCTCCCCTCGGTGGAGCAGCGGCTGCGCTGCAGCGGCTCAGCTGTGCGGCTGGAGCATTTCACACGCAGACAAGCCCTAGGCCTGTGCTCCCCAGTGAGAGCTCCAGTAACCCGTGGTGGATGTTGACTAGCGCTGCCTGCACGCGCTCCAAGCAAACTGGCTGTGGCGATTTGAACCACAGCTTTAAGCAATTGCTTTCGATATTCTAAACTTGCCCCTTTTGGACCCATTCATTCCATTAGCAGGGGCCACACTCTTAAAAGTGCCTTAAAGACAAGTGCATCCTTAGTCCGTGGAGAAACACTGGCCGGGTGACACATGACTTAGATCCTAACGAACTGGCAGTCGAGTGTCAATGCAATAAGAAATCGCAGCGATTTGCATTGCGCTTTGGTGCACCTGCCGAGCCGCAGGCCCAGGCTGTGACGCTTGCTTGCACGACTGTATTTGTGTTGAGCAGAACTTTGTGCCCACACGTGACTGGTGAGCTGTGATGGCAAACGGCTGCCGGTTTGGGGAAGTAAGAGATTGGCGGGTGGTTCAGAATAACGCAGTGGCCCGGTGTGAGAAATCCTGCTCAAGTTAAACGTTGAATTTAAGCTAGCAAGGAAACGCTCCCTGGACTCACTCCTACTAGAGCCTGTGCAAATTCTGCCCATCACACGGATCCTATTGGCAAGCCTAGTTTGTTAGATTTCAGCTTTAAAATCTAACCACCCCTCGGAAAACTCCTAACGTGCCCCCCTTTCATGCTTGTCACTGGAGGTGCTGAGTGACGGGCTCACTGTGCCCGGGAGCTGCTTCTCATCTCTGCGCTGCTGCTGCTCATTAGAGACGCTCTGAATTCCAGGCTCACCACGAGAGAGCGCCAGCGGCTGTGAGCACCTGCTGGCCTGGGGAACCCACAGCTGGTGCAAGCAGAGCCCAGCTGGCCTCACTAGGAACACCCCCATCCACACTACAGCCCGTAACTGCCCACTGATGGGCCCAGCCAGGAGAGAGGAATCCACGACTGGCTTCGGCTAAGACACCGAGCCCTGGGCAAATTGGCAGGTCCTGGTTTCTCACTGAATGAGCCTGACTCCTCCCACTGTCCATTAGCTCTTGAGGTGGACGTGGGGGTCCTGTGATTGGCACATCCCCAGTGTCCGAGCCTGGGGCAGGGCTCTGAGCACAGCGATTCCCCTAATCTTACCTCAAATTACTCTTGTACAGACGTGGCCACACCCATTGCTGCAGCACTTCCATCCTGGAGGACAAGAATCGTCCCCCTGGCATCTCTCCACACAGAGCCCCGGGCCTTGGGGCTTGGGGCAGGCTCCAGGTCGCACTGCAACGCAGAACAGGCACATGGCAGTCAAGCAGTATTGTCCTAAAGCTGCCCTGACTCTGTCCCCGCCTCCCTGCACAGCTTCTGCCTAGGACAGGCCCCTGCCCACTGGCTTCCTGCGCCGCACTTAGAGACCTGGTACCCAGAGCTTCTGTCCGCTATGCAGACTCCGCTCCCTGCTCGTCCCTTCACCCTGGGCGAGGGCCCCAGCCTGGTGCTGAGCCTGGAACAGGAGGGGAGAACTGCTGGGTTCTCTGGGCCAATCACCCGCATGCTGCATGCAGCCAGCAGAACTCACCTGGCACCACCGAAGAGGTGGGGAGCCCGCTGGCTTTCGGGGAGAGTGTGACGTTATTGATATAATCTGGGACCATATAGAACATGGTTGCAACCAAGGTCCTGTAGTGGCACCAAATCTTATGTAAAGGGGGTCGTATAAGGTGTCTAAGACCAGGTTAGGGGTGGCTGGTTATGGTTATGCTGTCTGTGTGCATGTGTCATTTTGTAGTTGAAGTTATGAATATTGGCTCTATACTGTCTGTATTTTAAATTTGTGCTGTGCTTCTGGGTGACACCCCAGACAAGTTGGTGTTAGCTCTGCCTAGCCTGCTTGATGGCCCATTAAGGACCATCAGCTACACAATTGACCCATCGATAGGAGGCAGATACACCTTGTAACTCAGCAAAGTATGCAGGAATTTGCCCATGTGACTCCAGACTCCATTTTGCTGTAATTTTCCACAGTAAGAACAGAGAGGTTCTTACACCTGGAAAAGCCTATAAAAGGCTGATGCTCATCTCCATCTTGTCTTAAATCCTGCTTTGTACCTCTGGAGGGACTTTGCTACAAACTGAAGCTCTGAACAAAGGACTGAATGACCCATCCCAGCGGGGGATGTTCTCCAGAGACTTGATTTGAACCTGCAGTTTATTCTATCACTGCTACAAACCTGAACCAAGACGTTTGCCATTACTGCATGTAATTGATTCCATGTAACCAATTCTAGCTCTCATCTCTATCTTTTACCTTTTATGAATAAACCTTTAGATTTTAGATTCTAAAGGATTGGCAACAGCGTGATTTGTGGGTAAGATCTGATGTGTATATTGACCTGGGTCTGGGGCTTGATTCTTTGGAATCGAGAGAACCGTTTTCTTTTATTGGGGTCTTGGTTTTCATAACCATTCATCCCCAGGACGAGTGGCACTGGTGGTGATACTGGGAGACTGGAATGTCCAAGGAAATTGCGTGTGTGACTTGTGGTTAGCCAGTGGGGTGAAACCGAAGTCCTCTTTGTCTGGCTGGTTTGGTTTGCCTTAGAGGTGGAAAAACCTCAGCCTTGGGCTGTGACTGCCCTGTTTGAGCAATTGGGCCTGAATTAGCATTCTCAGTTGGGTCCCGCCAGAACCGCATCGTCACAGAGAGTCACAGAGCCCAATGGCACTGAGCCCCTCTCCTCCCAGCTGCGCTAGCAGGGCCGAGGCCAGGAGTACCAGCTGCTTCCAGGGGAGGCTCCCGTCGTACCTACGAACAGAGCAGGGCAGGAGGGAAAGCCACTTGGCCTTGGACAGACACCGGGTCTCCCTGCAGCACAGAACAATCTCCTGGCAGTCACACCCCTTATCTATTACCTGGAGACACCAGCTCAACCCTACCAGCTCCACCTGAGAACGCAGGGTGGGTGTGAGCCAGGCTGTGAGTGGGAGGGAAATGGGCCGGGCTAGGAATGAAGAGACACCCCATGGCCTGGCCCCGGCCTCGTGAGCTGGGAGCTCACCATAGGGGAGAGGAAAGAAACCACCACATCCAGTCTGAGTAGAGACTCTGAGCCCGGGGGCAGCGGGATCATCCACGGCTGGTTAATGGGACTGGGGTCCTGCCCCTTTGCTGAGTGACCCCGGCCCCTCCTCCCTGCTTGGTTAGGGACACATCCCCCCAAGGTGCCAGGAGCGTCCGAGTCCAGGGCAGAGTCTGACATGACCCTGGGTCTGACCTCACCTCGTGGTCGGGTTACTGGTCTCATGCATTCGTGGCCACACCCATTGCTGCAGCACTTCTGTCCTGGAGGACAAGAATCGTCCCCCCGGCATCTCTCCCAACAGAGCCCCGGGCCTTGGGGCTTGGGGCAGGCTCCAGGTCGCACTGCAACGCAGAACAGGCACATGGCAGTCAAGCAGTATTGTCCTAAAGCTGCCCTGACTCTGTCCCCGCCTCCCTGCACAGCTTCTGCCTAGGACAGGCCCCTGCCCACTGGCTTCCTGCGCCGCACTTAGAGACCTGGTACCCAGAGCTTCCGCCTGCTATGCAGACTCCGCTCCCTGCTCGTCCCTTCACCCTGGGCGAGGGCCCCAGCCTGGTGCTGAGCCTGGAACAGGAGGGGAGAACTGCTGGGTTCTCTGGGCCAATCACCCGCATGCTGCATGCAGCCAGCAGAACTCACCTGGCACCACCGAAGAGGTGGGGAGCCCGCCGGCTTTCGGGGAGTGTGTGACGTTATTGATATAATCTGGGACCATATAGAACATGGTTGCAACCAAGGTCCTGTAGTGGCACCAAATCTTATGTAAAGGGGGTCGTATAAGGTGTCTAAGACCAGGTTATGGGTTGCTGGTTATGGTTATGCTGTCTGTGTGCATGTGTCATTTTGTAGTTGAAGTTATGAGTATTGTCTCTGTACTGTCTGTGCTTCAAACTTATGCTGTGCTTCTGGGTGACACCCCAGACAAGTTGGTGTTAGCTCTGCCTAGCCTGCTTGATGGCCCACTAAGGACCATCAGCTACACAACTGACCCATGGAGAGGAGGCAGACATGCCTTGTGACTCAAAGTATGCAGGGACTGGCCCATGTGACTCCAGACTCCATTTTGCTGTAACTTTCCACAGTAAGGACAAAGAGGTTCTTACACCTGGAAAAGCCTATATAAGGCTGATGCCTCATCTTCATCTTGTCTTCAATCCTGCTTCTGACCTCTGGAGGGACTTTGCTACAAACTGAAGCTCTGAACAAAGGACTGAATGACCCATCCCAGCGGGGGACGTTCTCCAGAGACTTGATTTGAAGTTGCAGTTTATTCTATCACTGCTACAAGCCTGAACTAAGAACTTTGTAATTGATTCCATGTAACCAATTCTAGCTCTCATCTCTATCTTTTACCTTTTATGAATAAACCTTTAGATTTTAGATTCTAAAGGATTGGCAACAGCGTGATTTGTGGGTAAGATCTGATGTGTATATTGACCTGGGTCTGGGGCTTGATTCTTTGGAATCGAGAGAACCGTTTTCTTTTATTGGGGTGTTGGTTTTCATAACCATTCATCCCCAGGACGAGTGGCACTGGTGGTGATACTGGGAGACTGGAATGTCCAAGGAAATTGCGTGTGTGACTTGTGGTTAGCCAGTGGGGTGAGACCGAAGTCCTCTTTGTCTGGCTGGTTTGGTTTGCCTTAGAGGTGGAAAAACCTCAGCCTTGGGCTGTAACTGCCCTGTTTGAGCAATTGGGCCTGAATTGGCACTCTCAGTTGGGTCCCGCCAGAACCGCATCGTCACAGAGAGTCACAGAGCCCAATGGCACTGAGCCCCTCTCCTCCCAGCTGCGCTAGCAGGGCCGAGGCCAGGAGTACCAGCTGCTTCCAGGGGAGGCTCCTGTCATACCTACGAACAGAGCAGGGCAGGAGGGGAAGCCACTTGGCCTTGGACAGACACCGGGTCTCCCTGCAGCACAGAACAATCTCCTGGCAGCCACACCCCTTATCTATTACCTGGAGACACCAGCTCAACCCTACCAGCTCCACCTGAGAACGCAGGGTGGGTGTGAGCCAGGCTGTGAGTGGGAGGGAAATGGGCCGGGCTAGGAATGAAGAGACACCCCATGGCCTGGCCCTGGCCTCGTGAGCTGGGAGCTCACCATAGGGGAGAGGAAAGAAACCACCACATCCAGTCTGAGTAGAGACTCTGAGCCCCGGGGCAGCGGGATCATCCACGGCTGGTTAATGGGACTGGGGTCCTGCCCCTTCGCTGAGTGACCCCGGCCCCTCCTCCCTGCTTGGTTAGGGACACATCCCCCCAAGGTGCCAGGAGCGTCCGAGTCCAGGGCAGAGTCTGGGTCTGACCTCACCTGGTGGTCGGGTTACTGGTCTCATGCATTCGTGGCCACACCCATTGCTGCAGCACTTCCATCCTGGAGGACAAGAATCGTCCCCCTCGCATAACTCCACACAGGGCCCCGGGCCTTGGGGCTTGGGGCAGGCTCCAGGTCGCACTGCAACGCAGAACAGGCACATGGCAGTCAAGCAGTATTGTCCTAAAGCTGCCCTGACTCTGTCCCCGCCTCCCTGCACAGCTTCTGCCTAGGACAGGCCCCTGCCCACTGGCTTCCTGCGCCGCACTTAGAGACCTGGTACCCAGAGCTTCTGTCCGCTATGCAGACTCCGCTCCCTGCTCGTCCCTTCACCCTGGGCGAGGGCCCCAGCCTGCTGCTGAGCCTGGAACAGGAGGGGAGAACTGCTGGGTTCTCTGGGCCAATCACCCGCATGCTGCATGCAGCCAGCAGAACTCACCTGGCACCACCGAAGAGGTGGGGAGCCCGCTGGCTTTCGGGGAGAGTCACAGAGCCCAACGGCAGCTGAGCCCGGCCCTGAGCCCCTCTCCTCCCAGCTGCACTAGCAGGGCCGAGGCCAGGAGTACCAGCTGCTTCCCAGGGGAGGCTCCCGTCATACCTATGAACAGCGTAGGGCAGGAGGGGAAGCTGCCACTCTGCCCTGGGCTGGGTTGGCAGCGGCTCCTCTCTGCTGACCCGAGCTGCTCTCTCTACTCACCTTGAGCAGATGCAGGCGGCAGCTGGGCCCAGAGGGCCAGGAGCCCCAGGAAGAGGAAGATGGCCCCTGACTTCATGGTGCTGCTGGGAGCCGGGTCCAGTGCCCAGAGCTGAGCCGGGCTGGGATTTAAACCCTGGCACAGGTGGGGCTGGGTGGGAGAGGGAGGGGCTGGCTCACAGTTGAACAACAGGGAAGTAACTTCTTCCTGACGCCATTTCACAACAGAGCTTGTGCCATAGCCCCGGAGGCCTGTCCCTGTCATCTGGGCAGGGCCGGGCTGTTGAGAAAGACCCTGGGAAGGCGGAGAGCCCAGAGCTGTTTGTGGGGAGCTATTGCCTGTGCCGTGTGGGATGGGGCTCCCCCAGAGAGGGTGGCAGCTCCATTCATGTGTGGAGCAGCTCAGGGGGGCCCGGCCATGTTCTGCTCACCCCCCAAGCAAGGGTAACTGTCCCTGTAGGGTGGGCTGGTGCCTGGGTTGGCCGCTCACAGATTCACAGGCTATGTCTACTCTTGGGGCTTAGGGGGAAGTGCCAGCTAGTGAGCTCAGACCTGGTGTGTAGCCGGAGTAGTGGGGCCGTGGCGAGTGGCGGCATGAGGCGAACTGCCTCGAGGACGTACCCCTGGGGTTCGGGGGCATCCGTACTCGGGATGCCAAACCCATGCCTTGCTCACCGCTGCCAGTGCTACTCCGGCTACACTCCATGTGTAGTGCACTCGCTGGATGAGAGCTAGCATGGGAATCATGCCCCCAGCTCCAAGTGTAGACAGAGCCACAGAGTGTCAGGCCAGATGCAGGGCACAGGTGTGACAAAGTGGGACTGTTCTTAATGTTTTCTCTGAGTACTGGGTGGGTGCCTCAGTTTCCCCTATGCATTTCTTAGGTATCTAGGTGCAGGGATCAGGGTGTGTGATTGTTGCAGAGCCCAAGAAGGCCCCTGTGATACTGTCTGCACAGAGAATGGCTGACACTCTCTCCTGGGAATTGATGGCCTGGGCCCCTCCTCTGCAAGATGCCACCTGAAGGTGTTGCAGAATAAAGAGATCAGGTGACCTCCTGGCCCAGGAAAGGGATAAAGCCCAGAGGGGAAGGGCTGGAGAGTGAGTCAGTTTGGAGCTGGCTGGGGATGTGGAGTTAGTGCAGACGTGGGGGTCTGGCTCACTGCCCCCCAGGATGGACCCGGCTGAGGGGTCCCGTTTGCTGTACCTACAAGCTCTGGTTTAGACCCTGTTCCTGTCATCTAATAAATCTCTGTTTTACTGGCTGGCTGAGAGTCACGTCTGACTGCGACGTGGGGGTGCAGGACCCTGTGGCTTCCCCAGGACTCCGCTGGGGCGGGCTCGCTGTGGGAAGCACATGGAGGGGCAGAGGATGCTGAATGCTCCAAGGAGAGACCCAGGAGGTGAAGCTGTGTGAGCTTCTTGCCCTGGAGACAGTCTGCTCCAAGGGATAGGAGGCTCCCCAGAGTCCTGACTGGCTTGGTGGGGAGCAGTTCCAGAGAATCGCCCGGGGACTGCGAGACAAAGGGGCTGATCGTCAGCAGAAGGTGTTACACCCTTTCCAAAGGAAAGGTCCATCCAGACCAGATGGACTGTTGGGGGACGTTGGAATTTCCCTACATAGAGTCAACAAGAGGACAAAAGATGTTGGTTGTGCAGTGGACACCTCCCATCAGCTGAGCTTTGCAGCTGCAGGCATGTGGGCAGGAGAGAATGAAAACCACTAACAAGAAGGACTGATGATCTCTATGCTGCTTGGGCTCTGGGGTGGGAAATGTGTTTCTAGCCATAAGCAAGAGTTCCCCCCACCAACCTCCCTCCGGTGTTTAGCCTGGGTTAGCCCTAAAGAACAGAGAGAAGTGTGTCACCGTTACCTTTTGAAATTTAAGATTGTAACTCATTTGCATATCTATGTTTACCTGCACTAACCTTGTAAATAACTCTCTGGGTTCCTTTTCCTAGTTAATAAATCTTTAGATAGTTTATTGTAGGATTGGCTAGAAGCCTTCTCTCTGGTGTGAGATCTGAGGTGCGATTGACCTAGGTAAGTGACTGGCCCTTTGGGGCTGGGAGTCAGCTGAATATTGCTGTGATAAGGAAGCAGGTATCACAAAGGTGCACTCACCTGGGCGGCGAGACAGACCGGCGTACCCAAGGGGTTAGGCTGTTATGGTGCCTGAGGAGTTCACACTTAATAACTGGTTGGTGACACCAAGGCAGAGAACTCACAGCCAGTTTGGGTTTGTGCTCTGGTTCCTAGCAGTGCCCGGAGGCTGGTTCTCACGCTTTGGAGGCACTGCTGGCAGCGGCATGGCCTGCTCAGTTCAGTAAAGCAGCAAACTCTGCCATTACAACCCTGGGATGATCTAGTCTGACCTGCAGGGCACAGGCCTTTCCATTCCTCCCTCCCCAGGATTGAGCCCAGTGACTGGGTTTGGATAAAGCATTTGACAGAAGGGTTCCAGGCTGGAGCTGGAGCTGGAGCTGGAGCTGAAGCTTCTTGTGATAATTGTGCACAATGCCATGAGTGGCAGTGCTGGACGGGCTAGAGGGAACACTGGGGGAGTGTCAGTGGCCATGGGGTACCAGGAATCAGGATTCTCTCTGTTCCTGCCACCAGGGCGTCGTTAGGACAGAAGCCCTGCTGATCTCTGGATAGTGTCCCCACCCCACACCTGCTGTGGGTCTCCACATGGGGTGAGTGCCCTGAGGCAGCAGACAGGTAGGGTTGCCAACCATTCTGGTTTCACCAGGAGTCTCTCAGAATCGGGCTCTATCTCCCGGAGGCGACTGAAGCCAAACTGGAAGATTTTAGGCCACTAAAAGTCTGGTGGTGCAGCAGGGCTACGGCAGGCGCCCTGCCAACCCTGGCCCCAGGCTGCTCCAGGAAGCAGCTGGCACGTCACTGTGGCCCATGCTGGGGAACCGGGGGCTCTGTGCGCTTCCCCTGCCCGCAGGCACCGACTCCACAGCTCCCATTGTCTGGGTCTGGCTAGTGTGGGGAATTTTTCTGGCGTATGCACTACCCCGATGAAATGGGCTAGTGCAGAGGTAGGCAACCTATGGCACGTGTGCCGAAGGCGGCACGCGAGCTGATTTTTGGTGGTACTCACACTGCCCGGGTCCTGGCCACCGGTCCAGGGGGCTCTGCATTTTAATTTAATTTTAAATGAAGCTTCTTAAATGTGTGTAAAACCTTATTTACTTTACACACAACAATAGTTCAGTTATATATTATAGACTTCTAGAAAGAGACCTTCTAAAAAGGTTAAAATGTATGACTGGCACGCGAAACCTTCAATTAGAGTGAATAAATAAAGACTCCGCACACCGCTTCTGAAAGGTTGCCGACCCCTGGGCTAGTGTAAGGATGTGAGTCCTCACACCCACTCCCTTCACCCACAGGCCGGCACTCCGGGGAGCTGTCTCTGCACCGGACGCTTCGCTGCCCCACTGCTCACCGCAGAGTTCAGAGCAAATACAATTTGTTAACCTGCAACTAATGAGACTACGGGAAAGGGGAAGGTGAGAGGGAAACATGTCACCCCAGTCCGTGGGCCTGGGGCACCACACCCGGCCGTCTCGGGGGCGCAGGGACCTTCCCAGCCTGCTCCTCGCAGGGCCCACACCCCTGCCCAGGCCCTGGCTGCGCCGCCATGACACCGGGGCTCGCACCCTGCTCTGGCGGTGCCCACACACCTGCAGGCGCTAGGGGGCAGGGCCCATCCCCCCAGCGTCGCTCCCATCGGGGTCATCAGCCCCTCCCAGCCCGGCCTGCAAGGCCTCATGCCTGGGGCCTCCCTGCGCTGGGCCTGGGGCCCCTGGACTCCCCAGCCGCTCACGTGCCCGGCTCCACAAAACCCCAGCCCCACTCACACCCTGCCTCCATCTCAGCTCCCGGGGCTGCTCCTCTGGCCCCGCTCCCAGCCCAGCCAGTCTCCTACTCTCCCCTTAGTTCTGCCCCTCCGGCCCGGCAGCTCCACCTCACACGGGACTCTGGCCTCCTGACTCCCTCATTGGCCTGCCTGCCCTGTCAATCAGCCTGACCTGGAGCGTTGGTCTCTTCCCATTGGCCCTGGGGACTGTCAGTCTCAGGGTCCTGATTTCTCATTGGCCTGTCCCCTTTCCTTTGGCCCTTGCAGAGGACCACTGAACAACCCCCCCTAGTGTCAGGGAGGGGCCAGAAGCCCCCTGAAATATGGGTCAGGGAGCAGCTCCCATGGGCCCTGCACAGCTCGGGTGGGCCGCTGAGTGCGGGTTGCTGTGTGATTGGAACGGCTGTTATCATAGCGTCTCTCTCTGGAGCCCGGGTCACAGGGGGAGTGGGACCCAGCCGCCTGTGTGGGGCCAGGCGTGTGAATCCCGGTGGGGGCCAGGTTGGGCTGCTGAGCTGGGGACGGGAAGAGCTGACTGGCTTGGCGGGTTCAGGGAGATGGTGGGAAGCACGGCTGGCGCCCTGCATGGCGAGACTCTGGCACAGATTCTCCGGTTGGGCTGAGATGTGCCTGTCACAGGGCTGGGCAGCAGAGGGGAAAAGGTGGCTTCTTCCACTCCATATTCCCTGGGACTGCCTGGGGCCTGGGGACACGTCTTAGTGTACAACAAACCGGCTGTATGTGAGCCGCAGCCCTTGCAGTGAACAGGGAATATGGGAGCCCTGGAGCCCCACGGTGCCATAGGGAGGGGAGTGCTATCCAAAGCACATGGTTTCATGGACCCTCGATGTTGCCTCAGCTTTTGTCAAAGCCTTATGGAAAAACACCCCCAGGAAGCAGTGAGTGGCTCCGTCTGGAACCTGTGGCTGGATCTGGAAGAGCTGAGACATTCTGAGGAACACAGACATGGTAACAAAAACAAGTCCCCATCCCAGCTCCTCCAGCTCACAGCCTATTTCACCCTAGGAGCCTACTGATGTGAGCCAGAACCTCCTGTAAGTGGAGTCTGAATGAACTCTCCCCTGACATCTTGTGATGAGCTGTGGAAAAGGACTTCAGGGGCTGATCTTGGCTGCATGGGTGCACCCACCTTGCCTAGGAGCTCAGCATGATGGGATTGCTTGCACAAATGGTCAGGTTTGGCTGGTGTGGGATCCCCAGTCTCCTTGTTATTGGGGCAGGAGTAATAAACGGTTGTTGTCCTTGTTGTGTGAATCAAGGGTAACAGAACTGTACTTGGCATAGCCTGATGGAGGGACTTACCCTCAACTAAACTAGCCAGGGGAGGTTACAAAGCCGAATGACTTGCATATATATGGGGCAGGTACCCGGACCTGATAGTGTTAGCCCTGTTGAAGGGTCCCCAGACACCACTGAACTCTTCCTTTCTCCACTGTGTAATAACAGAGCTCGTTCAGACTGAATTGAGAGTCTTGTTACATGCTGTGGAACTGAAGTCACTGATACCTAGGTCTAAGTCAGGGGTCGGCAACCTTTCAGAAGTGCTGTGCCGAGTCTTCATTTATTCACTCTAATTGAAGGTTCCGCGTGCCAGTAATACATTTTAACCTTTTTAGAAGGTCTCTTTCTATAAGTCAATAATATATAACTAAACTGCGGTTGTATGTAAAGTAAATAAGGTTTCAGGATGTTTAAGAAGCTTCATTTAAAATTAAAATAAAATGCAGAGCCCCCTGGACTGGTGGCCAGGACCCAGGCAGTGTGAGTACCCCTGAAAATCAGCTCGCGTGCAGCGTTCGGCACCCGTGCCATAGGTTGCCTACCCCTGGTCTAAGTATTAGATCTGCTTTGGGACAGTGTCTCTGCTGCAACAGATTGCCCAGTGTGCACCAGCAGTGAGGCTGAAATCACTGAGAGCTGTGTTAAGTGGTGGACCCTGAAAACATCTTGGTTAGTGGCCAGCAGGACAGCTGGTGGACAGGGCCAGCTCTCTACCATTTTTGCCACCCCAAGCAAAAAAAAAAAAGCAGCTCGGACTGCTGCCGCCTGAACTGCTGAAGTGCAAAATAAATAAGTAAATCTCAGCCCACAGTCCCCAGTGCCAGCTGTGCAGGGAATTCGATTAGAGGAAAATAAAAATTTTAAGGAAGAAACCAAGCAGCACCTCGCTGGTAGCAGGTAGAATTCATGGCCTGTATTGCCTCTGCAAAGTGGCCTCCTTCTCTTCTCTGCACTGAGCATTTCCCCGACCTTTCCAATGGCTGCTAGCAGCAATTCAGCTCCCTGGGGGTAATGGAGGGGCAGACGCAGTGGTGGTGAAAGCAGGGCATGGAACTTCCACACTTAGTTATCAGTATCATGCAATTCTGGCCAGAAAGGGACAGTTTCGTGTACCAGTTTCTGGCCAGCCTCCTCCCTTGCTCTGGGCATGTGTACTGGAAGCAATTGCCAATCCCAGCCCAAGGTGACACCCACTTGTTTTTCAGGAATTGCTGTTTGTCATGTGCCACCTGCCTCTCTTGGCCACGCAGCCTATTTTAAGTGTAACAAGTGTAACCCCAAAATAATTCCTGGAGCAGAGCTTTTCGAAGAACATCCAATCCTGGTGTAAAAATTGTTGGTGACAGAGAATCTACTATGATCCTTAGTAAATTGTTCCAGTGGTTAATTAGGCTCATTGTCAAAAATCTGCACCTTATTTCCAGTCTGAATTTGTCTAATTTCAGATGGATTGTGTTAGACCTTTTTCTGCTACACTGAAGAGCCCATTATTGAATATTTGTTCCCCGTATTGTTATTTATAGACTGTCATCAAGTAACCCCTTAATAGATTGAGCTCCTTGAGTCTATCACCACAAGGCAGGATTTCTAATCCTTTAATCATTCTCCTGGCTCTTCTCTGACCCCTCGCCAATGTATCAACCTCCTTCTTGAATTGTGGGCACTAGAACTGGACTCAAGATTCCACGTTCAACTAACCTCTCTAGTCTTACGGGACATTCCCAAGTTTATCCATCCCAGGGTCACACTGGCTCTTTTGGCCACAGCATCACACTAGAAGCTCATGTTCAGCAGATTATCCACCATAACCCCCAAGTCTTTTTCCGAGTCACTGCTCCCCAGGCTAGAGTCCCCCACCCTGTAAGCCTGGCCGTCCTTCTTTGGTCCTAGATGCCTATGTTTAGCCATATTAAAACACACATTGTTTGCTTGCACCCACTTTAGCCAGTGGTCCAGCTCACTCTGAATCAGTGCCCTGTCTGCTTTGTTACTGATGGCACCCCCAGTCGCTGTGTCATCTGCTAACTTTATCAGTGATGATTTACATTGTCTTCCAGATCATTGATAAGACCTGCTCCCTGTGGGATCCCACTGGGGACACACCCGCTGCAGGACGATTCTCTGGTTACAGTTAAATTTTGAGACTGTTCAGTTACCCAGTTTTTAATCCATTTAATATCGGCCAGATTAATTTTATCTCCTTCTAGTATTTTTAAACAAAATGTCATGTGGTATAAAGTCAAATCCCTTGACAGGAGTCCAAGTATATTACATTACACGATTACCTTTATCCGCCAAACGTGTTATCTCCTCAAACAAAGATATCCAGTTAATGTGACAGGATCTATTTTCCGTAAACCCATGATGACCAGCATTAATTACATTGCCCTCCTTTAATTCCTTATTGATTGAGTCATGTACCAGCTGCTCCATTATCTTGCCTGGGATCAATGTCAGGCTGACAGGCCTATAAGAAGCTGGCTCATCCTGTTTCCCCTTTTTAAAATTTGGTACAACATTAGTTTTCTTCCAGTCCTCTGGAACATCCCCTTTGCTCCAGGATGATTGAAGATCAACATTAGTGGTCCAGTGAGCTCCTTAACCTGCTCTTTAGCTCCAGAGCCTCCCACAAGTGTCCCAGCTGGAACATCCTGACTGAGCCTCCATAGGGTGCTGCCTGCTAGCAGCACAGCGGGCGGGAGGATTCTGAGTCGCAGCTACACCGAACGGGGGTCTCGAAAGCAAGAGTCCTGCAAAGAGCCGTGACGCGGCCAGGCTGTGCCTGCAGCTCTGTGCCCAGGAGAGCTCACGCTGAGCCATGGAAAATGAAGATCCAATCGCCTGTCTCCACAGACCGCGTGCCGTGACTCCAGCGATGGCGGAGGCAGTCGTAAGGTCTGCAGAAGGCTGGCCCCAGTGGGGACTCTCAGCAGCCTGTCCAAGGTGCCCCCCTCTCACTGGGCTGGCAAAGTGCTGAGGGGGCTGTAGTGGGGCGGCTGCCCCACTCCCTGAGAGTGCGGCTGCGCAGACAGGCAGCCAATTAGAGACGGGCTTACTGAGAGCTAATCGGAGCCAAGAGTGGAGACAGCCAATCAGGGCTCAGCTGGGCCCTATATAAAGGCTGCCCAGGAAAGGAGCAGTCAGTCTGTCTCCAGGGCTGGGGGGTTGCACCATGGACAGCGCAGCGCTGGCCAGGCTCAGGGAGCAGAAGGGAGCTCTAGTCTGTAGCCTGCCAGGCTGCAGGCCCTGAAGGGAAGGGCCCAGCAGGTGCAAGGGGCCCAGGGAAGTGGACAGATGAGGGGAGAGAAGGAGGACAGCCGGGCTGCTGAGGGCGGGCCTGGGTGCCCCCTTCCCCCCTTGCAGTGCACCCAGCCATCGGCCATGGGGAGCGGCCATCACAGACTACGCCAGGTCCCTGACAGGAGGGATTAGACTTTGGGGGTGTGGCTGGACATGGTGGCTGGGGGCGTAGAGAGACTGCTGATCAGCCCCCCGCCCCCCAGAAGGGGGTGTGGATGGACTGAGGGGCACTGCTGGAGGGCAGTGGTCCTGAAGAGGACGCCGTGAGCTGAAGAGCGACGTGGGTTTAGATGCCAACCAAGGGTGAGGCAATGGGCGGGACACCACCAGGAGAGGGCGCTCCACTGGAGTGAGCTAATTCCCGGAGACAACCAGTAGGAGGCGCTGCGGTGGTGAGTCCCAAGCGCGTCACAGGGACCCAGGGCTACTCCCCGACGGAGAGGGCGAGAACGCACACAGGCTGCAGTGCCGCGCTAGTTTGAGCCAGAGACTTTCAGCTGGTCTGCTCCTCACCTCCTGCTGGACCACAAAACAGGTGTACATATCCTTGAGGTATCACGCAATGCCTCTCCCCAATTGCCTGTCCTCATGGACTACCACACCCCTCTGTACCAATATTCCAGCCATGAGATTTAGCCTCCCAAATCGCAGTGATGCCAGCTGAGTAATCATTTTGCTTCTGTGCTGATCCTTCCAGTTCAGCCTGTTTATTCCACGCACTCCTTGTATTTGTGTACAGACATCTAAGATGTCGAGCAGATTCCTCCACTGTTTGTGGCTTCTATGATCCTGTTTTAATAAATCACCCCTACCCAGTGATGTCCCTGTAGCTCATAAAAATACCTGGAAAGCACAAATGTGCTGCTCTGGGAAAGCGATGGCGTGATGGACGTTCCCACGGTCCCCCAGTCCACGTCCCCCTGCCAGGAGGGGCTTTGACCCCGTGCTGGGTGATGCTTGCTGCCATAAGGGCCGTGGCTGTTGTCAGGGCCAGAGGGTCTGCTCATAGCGGGGTCATCACACCCTAAGGGGAACATGCATGAGCCACTCATATGGGGTCAGCAGACCCTAACAGGGACATGTACGTACTGCTTAGTTGGCCTCATCACAGCCTAATGGGGAGGTTGTGGTGGGAACCCCAAGACCTCCCCATGCACCCTCCTCTAGTCATGTCAGGGGCAGGTTTAGGTTCTGGAGCTGTCCCTGCAGCCAGCTCTGGGGAGGGGAGGGCGCATGAGTCCTGCTTTGTGGGCCATGGGGAGCTGCCAGGCCGGTGTGCCCAGCGTTAGGAATGACAGTGGCAGGCCTGGGCCCAGCAGCTCCTCACGGGAAGCAGCAGAGGGAAGAGGGAGGGCTGGAGGCGAATGAAGACGCGTGTGTGTTGGGAGAATGACAGATCTGGCTCTGAGGAACCAGCTCTTTGCCATGAGCTGAGAGTGTCCCGTCCCGCACAGCTCCCGGGGCCGGCGCTGGGTGAGCTTCACGAGAGGTTCGCTCCAGGGAGGCCCAGTGATCAGTGGCCTCTGGGCTCAGCTGTTTGCCCCAGGCAGGGCGTGGAGCCGCCTGGAAACATGAAGTCACCTCTGCAGCCTGTTATTACATTTCCACCTTCCTCATCCAGGGACGTTTCCCAACTCTTGCAGGGCCCTGCTGCTTCCCTGTTCCCTTTGGGAGGGGCAGACACCGGGGGCGGCTCTCTTGTGCAATGTCCCCTCCTGTGACGGCAGTGCCGGGCTGGCATGATGGTATATAAGCCGGTGCAGCTCGGCGCTGGGCATCCTGGCACAGCAGCACCATGAAATCAGGCCTCCTCCTCCTCCTGGGGCTCCTCGCCCTCTGGGCTGAGCTGCCGCCTGCCTCTGGGCAGCTCCGTCAAGGTGAGGGCTCCCTACCCCTGGCTCCCAACCCAGCCCGGCAGCCAGCGCTTCCCTCCTGGCTGCCTGCAGCCCTGAGCCTGCCTAGCCCCGTTCACTCTCAGCAGGTCCTGCCCCATATCCCCCACGTGACAGCCCCTCACAGCGTCCCTGGGCCTGCTGCCAACCCGTGTCTCTCGCCCCCGGGCATGGGGCTGTCCCCGGGCCTCCCCCATTTTGCCCCAGTGAAGCCTCCTTGCTCTGTCCCTGGACTTTCGCTCTTCCCTCCTGCTCCAGGACACCGAGCCCCCTGGCTCTCCCCAGCCCTCTGTCTGCTCCTGGTGCCGTTCTACCCTCTAGGCTCTCCCTGGTGAGCCCCCCATGCCCATGGCTCCGACACCCCCCTCGGACCCGTCTCCCTCCGGGCCGGGTCGCAGCCTGGCTCTGGGATGTGCCCTTGGGTGTCTCCCTGCCATGTGCTGGTCAGTGTGAGCTCTCTTCCCCACCCTCCCCCATCCAGACCCTCACCCCATCCTGCCGGGTCTTTCTCCATTACACCCCCAGGCGATGGGACCCCCACCCCCGCCAGGTCCAAAGGCAGGTGCCTCTCTGCACTCAGGCAGCCCCTGTTCGGCCACCTGCAGATCGTGCTGCCCCTGCAGCGGGGAGCTTCAAAGGGTGCCAGTGGCCTCAGGAAAGGGGGAGACGTTTCCTCGGGAGCAGGGAGTGAGGTCAGGCAGGAGGGGAGCCCAGCCTGAGGCAGTGGCCAGGCCCCCTCTCCCCGCACACATACTGGTTGGCACCGACTGGCACTGCCAGGTTGATACCAAGGGGCCCGGGAGGGCTGCTTCTCGCCAGTGACCTGTGGCAGGACCTGGGGAGCGGCTCCAGGGGCTGCAGACCAGTGAACTGTAGCTGGAGTCTGGCCAGACCCCGCAGGGGGTGAGCTGAACTCCTGCCAGGACCAGTGAGATCGCCCGGGAGCGGGGGCTCCCACAGCGGAGCGAAGGGCAAGACACTCACCAAGCCTCTGGCCGAGCCCAGGCTGGGGGTCAGTCGACTGCTCACCTCTCCCGGCTGCCCAGACAGCAGCCCGGGCCCTGGCAATTGCTGTCCTGCCCGCTGTGCTGCAGGGACCACCCCGGCCCAGCCTGGGAGATGGCCTGCATGGGCTGTTCTGTCGGGCCCTGTGCTACCAAGGCCTCCCCTCCCTGCCCCACCCAACCGATCCCCCCAGGATCTTCCTCCTCTGCTGCTCAGCCCCTGCCCCCATGCCATTTGGACAGCTCTGCTCTGGATCCTCGTTCAGTTTTAATCCAGCCTCTCCCTCATCCCCTCCTCTGCCCGCGCCTCTCCCTGAAACCTGCCTTGGGCTCCTTTGCCGCCTCCTATGCCCCAAGCAGCCTCTCGGCCCCATGCACCCAGCACCTTCCCTCCCCACTGCCAAAACCCCATAAACGCAGCCTCCCCGGGCCCCTCTGCCCTGGAGCCCCCAGGCTGTCCGGCGCTTGTCTTGTTCGTTGCCAGCTGAGCCGCGCTGACTCGTTATCAAGGCTCTAGAGCATGTTTGTTTGTTATTCGATGGATTCACCAGACAGTGGAAGAAACCCATGGGGAGAGACGCTGGGGTGGTTGTGAACTGTCTCCTTTAAATGGCCCTGGTCATTTTTCTTCCCGTGTGACTGGCTCCCTAAGGGTAGGTCCATACTTACCCACCAGGTTGACGCGGAGAGTTCGACTTCTCGGAGTTCGAACTATCGCGTCTAATCTAGACGCGATAGTTCGAACTCCAAACGCGCTCCCGTCGACTCCGGAACTCCACCACCGCGAACAGCGGTGGCGGAGTCGACAGGGGAGCCGCGGAGTTCTATCCCACGGCGTCTGGACAGGTAGGAAATTCGAACTAAGGGTATGGCTACACTTGCGAGTTGCAGCGCTGGTGGAGGCTTTCCAGCGCTGCAATTAGTAAGTGTCCACACCTGCAGGGCACATCCAGCGCTGCAATTCCCTGGCTGCAGCGCTGGCCGTACACCTGGCTCAGCATGGGGAATAAGGATTGCAGAGCTGGTGCTGCAGCGCTGGTCATCAAGTGTGGCCACACACCAGCGGTGTTATTGGCCTCCAGGGTATAAGGATGTATCCCAGAATGCTTTTAACTAAATTACTCCCTTTGTTTTGTTATGCAGCCTCTCTTTGTTTTGTTGTGAACTCCTGTTGCTACCGGAGCTGCTCTACCGGAGCTGCTTATCTAAAGAAACACAGCTCCTGTTTGCTGTGATCAATCTGTATCCTCCTCCCTGCGTGATTCACAGGGGTTGAGTGTTTGCTTTTTGCTTGACCAGCAGTGAGAAAGGGAGTCGGCAGCTGCTTATCTGGTCTGCAGGCTTTTGCAGATAAAGAATAAGGGGTTGGGTTTTGTTGTCAACTCGGAGCTCCGGGCTCCGTGCACCGGGAGCTGCTTCAAACACAGCTCCTGTTTGCTGTCATCAAACTGTAACTACTGTCAACAATGAAATGAGAGAACCCCCTGCCTGTCTCATTCACAGGGGTTGAGTGTTTGCTTTGCTTGAGAGAAACGGCGGGAGGGGGCGGAGGGGGGAAAGGGAGTATGTTGGATGCAGGCTGTTTGCAGTTAACAGTAAGGGGGTGGGAAAATTTTCTGATTTTGCACAGTGTCAGTTCCAAAAATCCACTCTCTCTCTCCCCCCCGGTCCCTGTCACACTGCCCCACACACCCCTCTTTTGAAAAGCATGTTGCTGCCACTTGAATGCTGGGATAGCTGCCCATAATGCATCACTCCGAACAGTGCTGCAAATGTGGCCACACTGCAGCGCTGGTAGCTGTGAGTGTGGCCACACACCAGTGCTGGCCCTGCACAGCTGGACGACCAGCGCTGCAACTACCAGCGCTGCAGATTTGTAAGTGTAGCCATACCCTAAGGTAGTTCGACTTCAGCTACGCTATTCGCATAGCTGAAGTCGCGTACCTTAGTTCGACCCCCTCCCCCCCCCCCCCCCCGTACTGTAGACCAGGCCTAAGTCACATCATGTTGTTTCTGCCCCTGAGCTAATGCCTGAAGCGTTTGGAAGCAGGGAATGAGGAATGTCAAGTCTTGCCCAGCCTGGGGGTGCAGCATCAGACGCGCCATCACTGGTGCTGAAGCGTGTGAAATGTATGAGAGTCACTAACATTTTCCTGATGCCCAGCAGCTGCCGCAACGCTTCAAGGGCAAATACTGGTGAACACGTGTTGGTGAAGCCACTTTTCACTCGTTGCTCGGCTCCAGCATGTCCTGTGCAGCACAGCGCTCTGCTGTCAACATGGGTACCTGGGCGTGCGGAAATGGGTCAGGGCAGGCGCCAGCCGTTGTTTGGTGCAGCTCAGTCATTGCCCGGAGCTGCATATGCCCGTGGCAGGGTGTGAGTAACACAGATTGATACTAAGCCTGTGTCTACACCATGGCCTCTCCACCGTTCTGGGCACCTGTAGCCCTTTCAGGGGCTGATCTCTCTTGCGTTCCCCAAGTTTCCCCTCACTTAAAAATGCCTCGCTTGCAAAACCAGACATAGAACTACAAACGGGTCACAGCCACTGGCACTGAACAATGGCTGAGTTTCTCACTGGGACCAGACAGTTACAAAGTATGTCAACTGGAATGTAAATCTGGTGCTTACATTTCAGTGTATGGAGTTAGAGCTGCACAAAAGTTCATTGTCGCTATGAAATTTTAGTTTGTTCCAACTTCGCTAGTGCTGTGTATGGAGCCTGTTGGTAACCAGGCAAATCTCTCGCTGAGGTGACGTACCCCCGGAAGAGCTCTGCGTACCCCAGGGACTCACGTACTCCTGGTTGAGACCCACTAGTCTACACCACCACTTATCCAGTAGAACTTACGTCGCTCAGGGGTGTGACTAAGCCACCCCCGAGCGAGATAAGTTACACCGATCTAAGCGATGGTGTGGACAGGCAATGGGGCGCTTTTCCCGCTGACACGGCTACCGCCGCTTGTTAGGGTGGGAGAACGACTCCCGTCGGCCTAGAGGGGCTCCACTAGAGACTCTGGTGCAGCTGCATTGGGACAGCTGTGAGCTCTCTCGTGTAGCCAGAGCTGCCTCCCCGCCCTGCTGCCGGCAGGAAGCTCTCCCAGCTCTCTCCGTACCTGTGACACGTCAAAGCCTGAGAGCCAGACCTCTGGGCTGGTTCTGCCTTTGCAGAACAAAGGCAGAAGGAGGGGATGGCGCCTCTGGGTGCCCTTGGTTCCAACCCCCTCGTCACTGAGCTGTTGGGCGGGATGCGGGGCTTGACCTGTGTTATACGATGCTGTGTCATAGGCCAGGGTCTTTGCACACCCACAGGGATATATACCGAATAGAAACTGCTGCCCGGTGGTGATTCCAGTGGAAATTGCCCCAGCCGATCCGTGGAATCACAACAGACCCTGCTGGGGAACGGGGTAGAGAGCACAGCAAAGAGGATTCACCCCGGAGAGGGGCCTTCTCTCTGTTTTGGTTCCCTTGTCTTGTTTGCTCTGACTTTACACTCGTTTCTGTCATGTAAGGGCCCTGCTGTGGTGGGGGCTTGCTGTGTGCTCCCCCAGGTGGGACTGGCGCAGGATGGGGTTCAGCGTTAATTCCTGGGCCCATCTCAAAGCAGGCCCATTGGATCCTCCCGCCAGCCCCCTCCCTGAGGCCTGTGTCTCCAGTGACACACAGTTGAAAACAGGCCCTGAAACTGGAAGGTTTCCAGGGCTCTTTAGGGAGGCCGGCCCTGGTCTGCCCCATGCTCTGTAACCCTGGTTCTCTTCCCATTTGTTTCCAGTGAAAGGAGGCGAGTGCCTTGCTCCCATCAAGGTGGGGGCTGCGAACTGCAAACACTTCTGCTCCACGGACGCTGACTGCCCCGGATCTGAGCGCTGCTGCAGTAACGGCTGCGGGGGGGAGTGCAGACTCCCCATAGGAGGTGAGGGGTTCTCCTTCTCCACCCAGTGCTGGGTTTACCATCGCGCCGGGCCCCTGCTCTGCTTGCACTGTACCCTGAGACCCCACCAGCCACTTGCTTCTCGGCCTGCCCACCAGCCAAGGGCTCCTCTCTGCCCTCTGCCCCCTGGCCGGACCCCAGTGCAGCTCTGGCTCTGGGCAGTCTCTGCTTCCCACCGCCTGTGGGGCTCCCTGGAGCTGAGTGCCTGGGACTGATGCAGGAGCCTGGCCAGTCTCAGCCAAGTGTGTGTGTGGGGGGCGGGAGACAGTGCCGGGGGCTTGGCTGGGCCCCTCCAGGCAGGTGGGTCTTGAGGGAGCCTGGCTGATTGTGCCACTTTCGAGGGGCTGGAGCGATTTCCCGCCCTGGGACCAGCCCGGCAGCACAGTCACCTCCCAGCAGGGCCGGTGAGTGCAGCCAGGAGGCAGGGCATGGGGGAGAGGGTCTCTGGGAGACCTGGGGGGTGCTGGGCTTGAGGGGGGAGATGTGTGTGTTGGGGCACTAGTGGGGGTTCTATGGGGGGTGCTGGAGCCCTACAGGCAGAGACATTAGCTAGCACTGACGGGGCCGTGTGTGCAAGGCCAGTGATCTGGCTGGGTGGGGGATCAGCCTGCTCAGTGCTCAGGGATGCAGGAGCACAGGCTGTGGTTTCCATTGTCACTAGTCCAGACAATGCTGAGCCTGCTCTCTCGCTGTTCTGTTCCCCAGTAAACCCAGGGTACTGCCCGAAGTTCAACTCCAGCAGGGTGACAATCTGCCTTGTGAAATGCAGCAATGACACCGAATGTGGAGCTGGCAACAAGTGCTGCAGCCTGGGATGCAATGTGCAGTGCACACCGGCAGTGCCAGGTAACGCCGCACCTGGGAGCGGGGGTGTCAAAGGGAGGGGTGCTTGGTCCTGTCTATTAGATGCGCCCCCAGGACATTCTGTGTAATTCGCACGGCTACGCATCTGGGGCTGGGGCTGAGACTGGGCCAGGGAGGAAGGGGGCCTAAGTGACAGAGCTGGGACAGGCAGAGGACTGACTGGAGAGGGTGTAGGGCCCATGGGCCTGTGGCTGAGCATGGGATGGGAGGGTCTGGCTGGAAGCAGCAGAGACCAGTCCTGGAGAGGCGCAGACCAGGACTCCAAGGAAAAGCCTTGGCCAGAGGTCAGATCTTGGGCCTGGCTCAGGTCCGTGGTGCAGGCCTGTGGGTTTGGGGTTTGTTCCCCGCAGAGACATGAGCTGTTCTTGTTTCCCTTTTCCAGCCAAACCTGGCACCTGCCCCAAGAGGAGAGTGTTGCAGACGTTCGCTCCATGTGAGAATAAGTGCAGCGACGACAGGGACTGTCCCAACAGGCAGAAATGCTGCTTTACTGGCTGTGGCCTCGGCTGTCTGGCTCCTGTAACAGGTACTAGCAGCAAAGAGAGGGGCATAGGAGCCCTCAGGCCCACAGCACTTGCCAGGCATCCTGTGGGCCAGAGACATCCCCACTTCCCCTCCAGTCTGGGTTCACTACCTGAGCCCCCTTGCAGATCTCTGCCCTTCTTATAACCCATCGCCTCTCTCCAGGTGACATTTGCCGACTCCCGCCTGAGACGGGCCCTTGCAAGATGTACAGCCGTCGCTTCTTCTACCACCCGGCCTCCAGGACGTGCAAAATATTCATCTACGGCGGCTGCCAGGGCAACGGGAACAACTTTAGTACTCTCCAGGAGTGCCAGCGGGCCTGCAGGAAACGCGGTAAGGGGACCAAGCGCGTGAACCCGCTCGCCTGGGCTGGGCAGCTCAGCGAGCTGGGACAGCCTGAGAATTAACACAACTGCCGGTGGGACTGATCCCCAGGAGTCCAGGGTGGGAAACGGGACTAAATAAAAATAGCTTGCTCGTTCTGGGGGCTGGATTCTAGTCCTGCTGTGGGAGGTCAGGGCAGGGGAGACCATCACGAAAATCAGTTAAAAAATGTTCAGCGTATGAATCTGTGCCATAAGTATCATAAACAACCAGCCCTGGCTGTACCGTGAAGGAGCCCTGCATGAAATGGCCATGAGCAGTCGTATGCACGTGTGGACTGAGAGTTTGCATACACAGTCTGTAACTGTTAGCAAACGGGGTTTGCAGTTGCACATAGGTTTTACCTGCCTAACCTTAGTCTCTGAAAATCCGGCCCTAAACGTTCTTCAACCAATATGTAAATGAAGTGACCATTAAGGAACGGGTTTTCATGGGGTTCGGATACGCGCACGGCTCTCCCGCCCTCGTGACCAAGCCCCCTTTAGCCCCATCTCCCACCCCAGCTGGAGACTGGGTCCCAGTTAGATTTGAACGTGGAGGCTGAGAGCCTTCAGGGAGTTCTCCCTTTTCTCCGAACCGTCTCTCCGGGCTCTGTAGCTAAAGAGACCTGCAAGCTCCCTGTGCAGCCCGGCCCACGTTCAGCCTGCAGTCGCAGCTACTTCTACTACTCAGTCACCAAGACGTGTGACGAGTTCCTTTATGGCGGCTGCCAGGGCAGTGGGAACAATTGGGCACTGGAGCCGAATGTCTCCGGACCTGTGGAGGAGCCGGGAGGCTGTGTCTATACCGGTGTTTTGCCGGTATAACGTATGTTATTCAGAAGTGTGAAGAAACACACCCCTGAGCCACATGAGTTTCACTGACAGAAACTGGCTGTGAGTTCGCTACCTTGGTGTCACCAACCAGTTATTAAGTGTGAACTCCTCGGGCACCATAACAGCCTAACCAGGGCCTCCCAGAAAGGCCCCTTGGGTACGCCGGTCTGTCTCGCCGCCCAGGTGAGTGCACCTTTGTGATAGCTGGTTCCTTATCACAGCAATATTCAGCTGACTCCCAGCCCCAAAGGGCCAGTCACTTACCTAGGTCAATCGCACCTCAGATCTCACACCAGAGAGAAGGCTTCTAGCCAATCCTACAATAAACTATCTAAAGATTTATTAACTAGGAAAAGGAACCCAGAGAGTTATTTACAAGGTTAGTGCAGGTAAACATAGAAACACAAATAAGTCACTATCTCAACTTTCATCAGGAAATAGAAGCTTCTATCATGAGCAAGCGCTATATGCCCTTCAGGACTAACCCTGGCTGAGCGGCTGTGAATCTCTTGCTTATGCCTAGAAACCTGCCCACCCCAGAGTCCAAGCAGTCTAGTGAGCATCAGTTCCTTCTGTTTGGGGGCTTTATCCCCATCCGTCCTTGTGATCTCAGCTGCAAACTCAGTGATGGGAGGAATCCACTAGCACGACTCATCCTCACGGGGGCAGGGAGGGCAAAACAACAAACATCATTTGTCCTCTTTAATGCCCCACAATAGTCCGTCTGGTGTCAATGGCCCGTTCCCGTTGGCAGGACATAACAGCTTCTGCAGGAGATCAGCCATTCACACTAATTCACGGCTTTCTCCCCTCTGGCGAGTTACACAGTCACAGGGACTCACCATATGACTGCTCAAATATTACCGTACACTATGGGATACGGATGCTGTAAGCGAGATGAATGCAGGTGGCAACACACGAGCATTCAATAAACACTAAACAGATTCCTGTCATCCCACCCCCTGTGTTAACACCACTAACGCACAGGTGAGCCAGACTGATTCCAGCGCTGTGTCTGTCACCGCTCCCCTGAGACGCGGGGACTCGGATTGCCAGTGTCACCCCACCCTGGCTTTGTTAGGGTCGGAGGGGGGGGTATAAAGCTCTGACCTGAGCAGGTAGTTGCCACGTTGCGCAGCTGCGATCCTGTTGCTACATTTCGTGTTGGAACAGGAACTGACCGGCCCCTTCCTGAGGCCGTTGGGCGTTCAGCTGCTGAAGCAACTGCTCCCCTTCTCCTGTTGTCAAACGGAACAAACGGCTACCCAGGGAGGTGCCTCTTTGCAGGGGTGAGAGCGCAGCTGGGACGAGCCCTTGGCCCTTCCACTCGCCACTCTGCACCCGTTGGAAACGCTGTTACTGTTATGGCCCCCAAAGGTGCTGGGCGCGGCACAGCCAGGATCTCCCATCAGCCCAGCATGAGAGACACGAGCTCTGTGCAGGATTCACAGAGAACCACAGAGATGTTCGCTCCTGCGGGCGGTCCTGCCCCTCGGCCGCTCCCTTTGCATCCCTTAGCGCCGTGTTTATCCACCCTTCCCTTGCTGGAAGCCCTGGGACAGAATTCCTCCCCTCACCCCTAGAGCTGGGCGGGGCTCGGCCCGGGAGAGCCTGGCTGAAGCTGGAAGTGGAGGTTTCTTGGCTGGAAGGCCGCCCCTCCCTACGCTGAGCTCTCGGTGAGACGGGGACTGGAGAGGGACTGGGCGGGGACCCCTAGCTCTAGGGCAGAGGCCAGGGGTGCCCTGAGCGCAGGCCTGGGGGCAGTTTTCCATCTGGTATCTAATCTCTCACTGCTGTCTCCAGGGCTGGTCCATTTCTCCGGTCTGTCCCCGCAGCGAGGGGCTGGCCAGGGGCACGGCATGGCAGGGGCGGCCCCACTTCACCCAGCCCAGTGCAGGGGACTATTTACTAACCGGCAACTGTCAGAGGCACAGTGGCCTGCCCAGCCCTGTGCCGCCAGCATGGCCCATGCCATGCACACAGCCCCCCCCCACCCAAACCCCCAGGACTCCCTATGGCCAGAACCCCCCACAGACCCTTTGCAAATGCCCAGCGCCCTGCAGAACATCACCCCTGTCCAGTGCCCCCCTGCTCACAGCTCCCCCCCCAACTGCCCAGCACCCCACATAGAGCCCCCACTCCCTAGTGCCCCAACACACACATCTTCCCCCCCGCTCACAGCCCAGCACCCCCCTCCCAGAGACCCCCTCCCTCCCAGCCGCACTCACTGGCCCTGCTGGGAGGCGACTGTCTGCCGGGCTGAGCCGGCAGCGCCCCCAGCGCTGGGCCTGGGGCAGGGAATTGCTTCGGGCCCTCGGGAGTGGCGCCATCACCAAGGCCAGAGCCTGCCCCAGCCGGGCTCCCTCAGGACCCACTTTACTGGAGGGGCCCAGACAAGCCCCAGGCACTGTCCCCCCCCCCAACCCCAACTGGCTGAGACTGGCCATGGTAAGGGGAGCCCAGGCTGCTGGGGGGAGTCCCAGGCTCTCCGGCTGCCCTGGTCACCCTACCCCAGGGGGCAGGAAAACCGGCCTGGAGCTGCTCTCGGGCACCTCGGCCCCCGCCCAGGGCAGGTGGAGGGTCTGGGTCTCCCCACGGCGGCCCAGGCTCCCCTTCCCACGGCTTGGCTCCGGCTTCTGGCCTGGCCAGAGTGCGGGGCCGGGGCGAAGAGGCAGTGCAGGGGACGTGGCCACAGAGGGTTTTTACATTTTGAAAAGGTCACTCTAGTCACAGACCTGCTGCGAGGGACCCAGCTCCCCCCAGGCCTGGGGTCTGCGTGGAAGCTGGGAGTGCAGATTGCCCTCTGCCGCCACGGTGCTCCCAGCTCTCTGGGGACGAGGCGAAGGGCTGCGGGAGGCTGGCGTGGAGATGGGGAGAGGGCTGCTCAGGGGTGATATCGGCCGGCTGGGTCTCCTGCCTCCTCCCCGGGGCTGCTCTGTGCCAGGGGGTTTGCCCAGTGGTGGCTCCCGAGGTCACCCAGCCCCGTGCCCTCAGCCCTGCTGCAAGGAGGGCGATTGCCCGGAAAGGGCCCGGTGCAGCCGCATCCGCCGTGCCCCCGACCCCCCCCCCAAGGCAGAACCGCTCTGCCTGCACCTGACACCGAGGGGCCCCCTGCGTGCCGGGATCTCTGTGCCCAGCCCTGCGCATGAGGCAGTCCAGGATTGCAGGTCCTTGCTGCTGTCACCTCCCTCCCTGCCCCCCAGCCTCAGGAGCAGCCCCTGGCCTGACCGACTGTCCCTTCTTCCACAGGGCCGACCAGAGAGAGAGACCAGGACGAGCCGAGAGCGTGACAGCAGGGCCTGTGGGGGGATGGGACAGGATCCTCCAATCCGGTCCCCACCTGACACCCACGCCCAGTCGCCCGTGGGCCTGATCTCGCCCCGCACGTGGCTTGTGTAATAAAGAGCTCAGCTCAGCTGGCCTCCCTGTGATTTCCTGGCTTGGGCCTCACTGTCCCTGCAGCTGGAGCCTGTGCCCCAGGCTAATGTCCCTGGTGAAAGGGGGTCTCCTGGGGGGGTGGCAGGCACTGGACAGTGTCACTAGAGCGTGAGCTGCCCCATAGTCCCTGGCTCCAGAGAGCAGCTGTTCGTGTGCTGGAGACACCAGATCCCAAGGATCGCAGTCCCCCGCCCCACAGGATCTTCGCTACAAGAGGAGCATGTTCCCTCTGTAGCCCCACCTCTCGTAGCATCTCCCCAGCGCAGCGAGCTGCAGACGGTGCCCTGGGGCTGGATAAACATGGCTTCACCCCGCAGTGGCAGCCTGGCTCTGCCACCCTGAGACTCCCCGCAGAAGCTGGGGCCGTAGGACTGTCCCTTTGGGCAGGAGAGGGGCCTGCTGCTGGAGGCCGGGGGTGTGAGCCGATGGACCCTGCTCCCTTCCCACACTCCGGCTTGCTTTCCCATCCCCACCGGAGCGACCAGACCCCGGCCCGTGGGGCCCGCCTCTGAATCCCAGGGGAAAGACTTTCTCTGGGGTTCCTGCTCCGGACCCCAGCCACACCCGACAGGTGCTGAGATCTGAGATGGGAGCCAGGCAGAGACCTGTGGGTCTGGTCTGAGCTTGGGGGGTGGGTCAGACACATTCCTAACTGGCTCCCCCAGCACAGGGGGAGTGAAGTGGCCATGCTTCACAAACAACAACGTGATGGACAGCGGGAGCAGAGGCCCCCAGGCTGCCATGGAAAGGCGCAAGCGTGTATAAGCAGGGTCTGAAGGAGTTCTTCCCTGACAGCTAGCTGGGAGCGGGAGAGACTTCCGGAGCAAGTGGCATTGGCCACTGTCAGTAGACAGCAAAGAGTCCTGTGGCACCTTATAAACTAACAGACATTTTGGAGCATGAGCTTTCGTGGGTGAATACATGCATCCGACGAAGTGGATGAAGCTCATGCTCCAAAACGTCTGTTAGTCTATAAGGTGCCACAGGATTCTTTGCTGTATTTACATGAACACACCTACTCTACCATGATATCCAGCAGCTAGAGCCCTGTTGCTCAAAGTGATCAACTTTGACTGGTGCTGGGTGAATGTAGGGGTAGGTAGTGAGAGTCCCCTGTCTGGTTTAACCTGTTTCTTCCCACTGTTCAAAGACAGAGCTAAATAGGCTCCATTAGGAGCCTTTGTTATTTTAAGTGTTTAAATGAGAGCTGAAATCACTGGTGGTGGGACAGTGTTTCTGCCCAGCCTGGGAAAAGCTGAAAATCACAGAGACTGACCTGTAGAGGTCACAACAGAGAGGTGGCCACAGTAGATAACTGACAGCTGGTGGGAACAGCGAACAGTCAGCCTGCAGAAGCAGCAAACAGGCGGCCGGTGGGAGTAGAACAAGCGGCGATGGGGACGTAGCCTGACTCACCAGCGCGGCCATTGCCTGGGAATAGCCCTAGAGAACTGCCTCCATGTTTGTAGGGCGAGGCAGAGAGTGGCGGGGGCTGCCCTCTGCCTGGGGCCTCTCTGCAGTGGAAGCCGATGGCTGGGAGTTAATGACAATACCAGTCCTACCGAACTCCTCTGTAGGCTGGTACCCAGGACTGTGGACCTCCTGCCGGGGCTCAGAGGGGTCCTGTTCGTCTGGGGCGCAGCTGGGGCGGGGGCTCAAGGGGCAGGACACAGGAGAAATGGCTCACACAGCTGCCCTGGGTGCTGGGCATTTCCTCTCTAACCCCGGGAGAGCGCCCATGAGCCCAGGTTGCCTTTGGCTCAGGGATCCTGGTGTCCAGAGAGCCGAAGCAGCAGCCACCTTCCGGCGTTATTTATTACAAGCCGGGTGTGCAGACGCTCTTTAGCGTGATGCAGTTTGGGGTGCCTGATGATGTCACTATGATACATTCAGGGTTCCCCAGTCACCCAGCAGCCACCCCAGCCGGGGACTCTCCTGAGAGTTACTGGCTGGTGTCACTCCGTGTCTATCTGATCAGCCGTGAAAGGCAATGGGATTGTCAATACTACGGACAAGGTCCTGCAGTGCATCCTCAGGCAAACTCCCGCTCCAGCCTCCAGGCCGTTCCCTGACTCAGGACCTGAGGGTTTCAGAAATGCCCCGACCCTTGAATCAAGGCATGTCCTTTGTATTTCAGCAGTGGGGGGCCTGCCCACGCTGGCAATGTGCCTGGGGAAGCCAGGGTGTCCCCGCTGCAGACAGGCAGAGGACACACACACACAGGCTGCAGTGGCTCCTGGCACGCGGATGTTCAAAGTGCCCCAGCATGTTAAAGGAGAGCTGGGGGTGCCCTGGCTCCCATGGAGTCGCCTCTCTGGGAGGTGATGAATCACCCCGGGGGTGGGGGCTTGCAGGAGGCAGCCCTACCCCACTGCCCTGTCTCACAAAAGAAGCTTTTATAAAAAGGAGAAAACCCAGCGGTAATTTGGGGAAATGCTGCAACCAGTAAGTCAAACACCCGCCTGGAGCATCTTGGTGTCAGGGGCTGCTGGTCCCCCACTGAAACTCGGGGTCGGGGGGTTGGTTCCCTTCTCCCAGTACCAAAAGAAAGGGGGAGGGCAAATGGAAAATCAGAACTCTGAGGCTGACAGTCCCCAGGGCCAATGGGGAGAGGCCAGTGCTCCAGGTCAGGCTGATTGACAGGGCAGCCAGGCCAATGAGGGAGTGAGGAGCATGGGGTCCCGTGTAAGGTGGAGCTGCTGGGCCAGAGGGGCAGAGCTAAGGGGAGAGCAGGAGCCGGGCTGGGCTGGAGGCAGGATGTGCGTGGGGCCGGGTGCATGAGCGGCTGAGGAGTCCAGGGGCCCCAGGCACAGGGTGGGAGCCACAAGCCCTCCCCACGCCCCTCCTCCAGTCACGTCCCAGAGACGAGGGTCGGCAGCACAGAGACGTGCAACTCCCGGCGTTAGACATCAGTTGAGGGCACCCGCGGTGCGGGGGGAACAGAGATGGACGGGGCGGGATCCAGAGCTCAGGACACACACGCGGTAGCCCAGGCCATTGGGGGGCCTTATCCCTGCCCCCCGAAGGCGCGTCAGAGACCCGGTGGGAGAGTGAGAAGGACGTCGCGACCCCTCCCTTAGCCCCCAGCCCACGGGGGCAGAGTGCCAGGGGCAGGGGCAGGTTCTGGAGCCAGCGCCACCCAGAGGCCGCAGGGGCCCCCACGAGAATGGCTCCGCCTCCAGCCCCAGCCTGACCCCGTCTCCGCCCCTCTCTGGAGCCTCAGCGCATCCAGGAGCCTCCCGGGACAGCAGCAGCGTGGCCATGAGCCCCGCCCTGCTCCGAGCCACGTGTCAGGGGGCGGGGCCGCTGAGCCCCGCCCCGCTCAGAGCCACGTGTCAGGGGGCGGGGCTGCGAGCTCCGGGCCGAGCGGAGGGAGCTGAGCTGAGCTCAGCCTGGAGCTCCCAGCCCCGCCCCCTGACACGCGGCTCTGAGCGGGGCGGGGCTCAGGGGCCCCACCGGAGCCGCGCTGCAGCTGTCGAGGGGCGCTCCTGGAGGGGCTGAGGCTGCGGGTGAGGGGGGAGCCGGGGGTAAGAGGCAGGGAGTCCCAGGGCCAGGCGGGGGGGGGGGGTGGCGGCTAAGGGGCAGGGAGTCCCAGGGGCAGGCAGGGGGCAGGGAACGGGGGGGTTGGATCGTGGGCGTTCCGGGGGTCTATCGGGGCAGTTGGGACAGGGAGCAAGGGGGGTGGTGGGGGGGTCTCTGGGGGACAGTGAGGGGACAAGGAGCAGGATGGGTCGGGGATTCTGAGGGGGGCAGTCGGGGGGCAGGAAGTGGGTGGGGGTCGGATAGGGGGCAGGGCCAGGCTGTTTGGGAGGCGCAGCCTTCCCCACCCGAAAGCTCATTCAGCATTTTGAGGCTTGCAGAAGAGCCAAGCTGTTAGCTTTTCCATTGGGGCTCCCATCCCTTTCACTTCTCAAATGCCAAGTTATAGTCTGTATTTAATTTCAGTGCCATAGGGAGATTCATGGCAGAGGAGGGCAGCTTCATTTAAAAGTAGCCACTGGGGGAGGGATCACATGAGAAGAGCAATATCCTTCCCAACCCTACCAAGGGAGACCCCCCTCCCCTGCATTCCCTGAGGCTCCAGAGGGGTTAATTCAGTGGTTCTCAAACTTTCATACTGGTGACCCTTTCACATAGCAAACCTCTGAGTGCGACCCCCCCCCTTATAAAATAAAAAAACTTTTTTATATATTTAACACTATTATAAATGCTGGAGGCAAAGCGGGGTTTGAGGTGGAGGCTGACAGCTTGCAACCCCCAGTAATAACCTTGTGACCCCCAGAGGGGTCCCGACCCCCAGTTTGAGACCCCCTGGGTTAATTTAATTTTAGCACCCTGTGTCCATTCACATGCATAGGCTATTTTGAGCATTTCCGTTTTCACAACATAGGCTCATCCCAGATTCTGGAAGAAGCTCAAATGCTCAGTTCGTGGAGTATGTACATAAGCTATAGTAAAGAAAAACCCACAGTAACCCTCTCCAGTTTGTGAGGGACCCCATGGCGCCAGGCTCTAGGAAACAGATAAATGCATGGAGGTTAAGTCCATTAATGGCTATTAGCCAGGATGGGTAAGGAATGGTGTCCCAAGCCTCTGTTTGTCAGAGGGTGGAGATGGATGGCAGGAGAGAGATCACTTGATCATTACCTGTTAGGTTCACTCCCTCTGGGGCACCTGGCATTGGCCACTGTCAGTAGACAGCAAAGAGTCCTGTGGCACCTTATAGACTAACAGACATTTTGGAGCATGAGCTTTCTGGGTGAATACATGCATCCGACGAAGTGGGTATTATTCACCCACGAAAGCTCATGCTCCAAAACGTCTGTTAGTCTATAAGGTGCCACAGGACTCTTTGCTGCTTTTACAGATCCAGACTAACACGGCTCCCCTCTGATACTTGTCAGTAGACAGGCTACTGGGCTGGATGGACCTTTGGTCTGATTTAGTATGGCTGTTCTTATGTTCTAAGGGTACGTCTATACTACCAGCCCGGGTCGGCGGGTAGCGTTCGACTTCTCGGAGTTCGATATATCGCGTCTCATCTAGACGCGATATATCGAACTCCGAACGCGCTCCCATCGACTCCGGAACTCCACCACCGCGAACGGCGGTGGCGGAGTCGACGGGGGAGCCGTGGACTTCGATCCCGCGGCGTCTGGACGGGTGAGTAGTTCAAACTAAGGTAGTTCGAGTTCAGCTACGCTATTCGCGTAGCTGAACTTGCGTACCCTAGTTCGACCCCCCCCCTTAGTGTAGACCAGGCCTAAGCTAAATGAACCCAAAGTTATGGAGACAGATATGAGTCAAGGAAGTCAGCAGAGTATCAGAAACCTGGAAAAATCTCTGCCTGGATGGGCTCAGGTGTTTGGTCACAAGCTGAGGTGGTTCAAAAGTTTTGGATCTTTTTAAGCAGAATTTTTTTATTGTTTCTTTAAACAATCGAACACAGCAAGCAGCAAATATTTGGCCACACACTTCTGAAACCCCAAACCATATTCAGGTTTTGTCAGACTAATTTCAGCTTTTCAATTAAAAAAACCACAACAAATTTTGAAGGAAAGCAGACATTGTCGGTGATTTTTTTTCTGCTTTTTAAAAACCCCTAGTTTTCAATCCAGAAAAAGTTTTGATGGAAAATATTTGTCCAACCCTTTTAATGAGCTTTAGTGCCTTTTAGCACTAGCTGATGCTGAGAACCAGTGATATCTGGGCAGTCCTGTCTGGAGCTGTCCCTGCCGCCAGCTCTGGGGAGGGGAGGGCGCATGAGTCCTGCTTTCTGGGCCATGGGGAGCTGCCAGGCCGGTGTGCCCAGCGTTAGGAATGACAGTGGCAGGCCTGGGCCCAGCAGCTCCTCACGGGAAGCAGCAGAGGGAAGAGGGAGGGCTGGAGGCGAATGAAGACGCGTGTGTGTTGGGAGAATGACAGATCTGGCTCTGGGGAACCAGCTCTTTGCCATGAGCTGAGAGCGTCCCGTCCCACACAGCTCCCGGGGCCGGCGCTGGGTGAGCTTCACGAGAGGTTCGCTCCAGGGAGGCCCAGTGATCAGTGGCCTCTGGGCTCAGCTGTTTGCCCCAGTCGGGGCGTGGAGCCGCCTGGAAACATGAAGTCACCTCTGCAGCCTGTTATTACATTTCCACCTTCCTCATCCAGGGACGTTTCCCAACTCTTGCAGGGCCCTGCTGCTTCCCTGTTCCCTTTGGGAGGGGCAGACAGCGGGGGCGGCTCTCTTGTGCAATGTCCCCTCCTGTGACGGCAGTGCCGGGCTGGCACGATGGTATATAAGCCGGTGCAGCTCGGCGCTGGGCATCCTGGCACAGCAGCACCATGAAATCAGGCCTCCTCCTCCTCCTGGGGCTCCTCGCCCTCTGGGCTGAGCTGCCGCCTGCCTCTGGGCAGCTCCGTCAAGGTGAGGGCTCCCTGCCCCTGGCTCCCAACCCAGCCCGGCAGCCAGCGCTTCCTTCCTGCCTGCCCCCAGCCCTGAGCCTGCCTAGCCCCGTTCGCTCTCAGCGGGTCCTGCCCCGTATCCCCCACGTGACAGCCCCTCGCAGCGTCCCTGGGCCTGCTGCCAACCCCTGGACGTGGGGCTGTCCCCGGGCCTCCCCCATTTCGCCCCAGTGAAGCCTCCTTGCTCTGTCCCCGGCCTTTCGCTCTTCCCTCCCCACTCCAGGACACCGAGCCCCCTGGCTCTCCCCAGCCCTGTGGCCGAGCCCAGGCTGGGGGTCAGTCGACTGCTCACCTCTCCCGGCTGCCCAGACAGCAGCCCGGGCCCTGGCAATTGCTGTCCTGCCCGCTGTGCTGCAGGGACCACCCCGGCCCCGGCCTGGGAGATGGCCTGCATGGGCTGTTCTGTCGGGCCCTGTGCTACCGCGGCCTCCTCTCCCTGCCCCACCCAACCGATCCCCCCAGATCTTCCTCCTCTGCTGCTCAGCCCCTGCCCCCATGCCATTTGGACAGCTCTGCTCTGGCTCCTTGTTCAGATGTAGCGATACTGCAGAGCAACAAATGCTGATGGGGAAGGTATGAAAAGGAAACCGACAGAATTAATCTAGATAAAAGGCCCAACCAACTGACGTGGTTCAAGGACTGTGTTTAAATCATGCTTGGTAAAAACAGAAGATGTGGAATCGGAAATTGGTGTGTCCGATATTAGACCTAATTGGTGGACAAAATAATGAGGGAATGGGCTATTCCACCCTCTGCGCTCCCTTTGTCGGTCCTAAGAAAGTGAACAAGAAAGTGTTACTTAGCCCTGAACATAACTCAAGAGCCAGGGGCCCGCCAATGAAATGAATAGGCAGCAGGTCTAAAACAAACATAAGGAGGTGTTTCTTCACACAACGCACAGTCAGCCTGTGGAACTTGTTGCCAGAAGATGTTGTGGAGGCCAAAATATAACAGGGTTAAAAAAAGAATAAAATAAGTTCCTGGAAGATAGGTCCATCAACGGCTATTAGCCGGTGAGGGATGCTACCCCATGCTCCGGGTGTCCCTAAACATCTGACTGGTAGAAGCTGGGACTAGACAACAGGGGAGGGATCACTTGATGATTCCCTGTTCTGCTCAGACCCACTGAAGCACCTGGCACTGGCCACCGTCAGAAGATCGGATACTGAGCTAGATGGACTGTAGGTCTGACCCAGTGTGATGAAGCAGAGAAACTGTCAGCCTTTGGAGAGCCTTTGGGCCCAGCTAGCCAGCTCCATTATACATGCAGTGAATGCCAGGCCTGGGGGTGGGAGAACAGGAGAGAGCCTGGCCCAGTTTGGGGCTGACCTGCAAAGAGGCAGGATCACCAGCTGGTCGGCCAGGGCAGCCAGCTGGGAGCAAGCACTGACTCCGCAGCCAAGGGAAATAGTCAAGGAGCCTCCAGCACCTGGGCAGACCCCAGAGACATCGTGGGGCTCACCCCCACCAGCTTGCGACAGCCCTGTCCGAAGGAGCCTAGGACTGTGGTAAGGCACCGCCCAAAATGGGACCCTCCGGGAAGCCAGCTGACCAGCAAACTGGGCTAGAGCGGCCTCTCCCCCAACCTGAACAGACTGGCAGGGAGCCGGCCAGGGCAGCAGATTCTGACTCCCTGCTGGAAGGGCCCCCTATTCAAGGGTTGACATATATAAGGTCCTGAGCTGGGACACGGTGCAGAGGGAGGGCCCAGATCCCCCTACCCCTCTTGGCCTTCAAGACTGAGGCTCCTCAACCAAGTGGGGGACTGAGGACTACATGCTCTAACCACTAGGAAGTTCAGCCCTCCAAGCTGCCTGTTACACCCAGTATGATCATTCTTATGTTCTTAAGAAAAAGACTTTGGGAGGAAGATGGAAGAAGAGACAGAGACTACCGGAACGAGCTTCACCATCATGACTGCCATCCTCCCACCCCATTTCCTGGGGTCTCAGGTCTTTGTCACCCTCACTATGAGAGATGGCCTGACCAGAACGGCCTAAAGAGAGAGGGACCCAGGTGACATCGCCTCCCAATCAGCGCCAGGTGAATGCCAATCACCACCTGGGATAAAATGGGCTCAGACTTTAACAACAACAACAGCTCCATCCTATCTCAGCTAACGTCTTCTCTTTCCTGCAGCGGGACAGTTGGTGCGTCTTCACTACCAGCTAAGAGAGGCCAGAGAAGGGGGTTTTTCCTTCTGAAACTCTCTCCAGCTAAAGAGACAGGGCCCTAGGGATGGGGTTAAAACGAAAGCCTTATTTAATGCTTAGCGTTTCAAAGGCTTCAGCTGTTTTCCCTACTTTTCTGTATCTTTAATAAAAAGTTAAAAAGATTTTTACTGTGGTGATTGCCCCATTGCTGAGCAGGCTGAGGTCTCTGTATTCCAAGCCCCAGACCTTGATTAACACTGTTTAATGTTGGCCAGGGGCTGGGTTATGTTACCACTTTTGGCCTACATAGTCCATCTAATTAACACAGCGCCACTGTCACCAGGCCTGATCACCAGGAGCTCTGGGAGGAGCCCAGATTTAGGTGGGAATGACACTAAGTGAAAACAGCTCATTAGTTCTGGGAGCTGAATTCTAGTCCTGCCTTGGGAGCCTCAGGGCTGGGGAAATGATAACGAAATTCATTTATAAAAATGTTCCCCATCTGTGAGGAAATGGGAATGTTCTTGTCTTCTGTGAATGCTGAGTGGGGAGCGTTGGCCTGGGAAGGTGGCAGGGCAGTTGTGCTGGGATGGCCCGGGCCTGCCTTGGGGAAGGGAGGTACCTGAGCATGTAACCTGAGAACCCAGGAGGGGGGTTGGAGGCCAGGTGACACCTCTGCCTGGGACACTGGACAAAGGACACAAAGGCTGGGGGAGGAGCCGGGGGGAGGCTGAGTGAGAGGCTGGAGGGAGTTTCAGTTTGGAGCTGGCTGGGGAAATGGAGGGGAGCCCAGACGGGACTCGGGACTCCCTGGCCCCCCAGATGGACCTAACTAAGGGGGGTCCTGTTGTCTGTACTGGCAAGACCTGTCTTGGACTGTGTTCCTGTCGTCTAAATAAACCTTCTGTGTTACTGGCTGGCTGAGAGTCGTGGTGAATCGCAGGAAGTCAGGGGTGCCAGGCCTAGTCTCCCCCCACACTCTGTGACACCATCCAAATCTGTGCAATATATTTTCAAGTAAAACTGCCATGACAGTACCTGCAAACAGGAAAACTGGGCATGTAACTGACCTCAAGCAGTCCAAAGACCATGAGCATGCATGTGTAGGTAGACAGTTTACATACGTGCTCAGTAACTGTGCATTCAGTTTAGGTGTGCAACTGGGCATATGATTTGTCTGCTCACTTCTCTGTTTAACTTCTCCAAAAACTTCTCCAGACTCCGCTGCCCTGGGCTACTCCCTACCAGTCTGTTCAGTTTGGGGAGAGGCCTCTCTAGTTCTGAACGTTCTTCAACTACTAATTTAAATGACATAATCCTCAAGGATGGGTTTTGCCTAGGGGTTCTGATACCCCCAGAGACGCTCACAGCGCTCACGCATTAGCAACAAGGGCCTTGTGTAGCCCCATCTCCCACCCCAGGCACTGCAGCTTGCATTGACCCTTTAGGCCGGGGCCCGTTAGTTTCGAATCAGGCAGCTGAGATCCTTTGCAGGGTTCCCCCTTCCTTCCTAACCCATCTTTCTTTGCTCCGTAGCTAATGCGATCTGCAATCTCCCTGCGGATCCCGGCCCGTGTTTCACCTACAGCCGCAACTACTTCTACAACTCGGCCACCAAGAGGTGTGAGGAGTTCGTTTATGGCGGCTGCCAGGGCAATGGGAACAGGTTTGACACTATGTTCAGGTGCCTCAAGACCTGTGGAAGCTCAGGTAAGACAGCAAAAGAAACTCAGCTAGTTGGGTTACGAGCTGCCGAGGTCAAAGGGGTGTGAATGGAAAGCAGCTGGGGCCACAGAGGCTGATCCCCACTCTAATGACTGACTGGCTGCATCACAGCAGTGCCTAGACGAGCGGTTCTCAAAGCCGGGCAGCTGCTTGTTCAGGGAAAGCCCCTGGCGGGCCGGGCCGGCTTGTTTACCAGCCGCATCCGCAGGTCTGGCCGATCGCGGCTCCCACTGGCCGCGGTTCGCCGCTCCAGGCCAATGGAGGCTGCGGGAAGTGGCGCGGGCCGAGGGATGTGCTGGCCGCCGCTTCCAGCAGCCCCCATTGGCCTGGAGTGGCGAACCGCGGCCAGTGGGAGCCACGATCGGCCGAACCTGAGGATGTGGCAGGTAAATGTACCATCCCGTCCCATCCCATCAGGGGCTTTCCCTGAACAAGCGGTGGACTGGCTTTGAGAACCACTGGCCTAGAGGATCCAGAAGATCCAGAACCCCATCATGCCGGGCACTGCAGAGATGCAGTGAGAGGCAAGAGTTATCTCACAAGGCCCCGAGGAGCTCACAGTGTGACTAGGCAAAGGGAGGAGGGCTGAGGACGAGCGTGGGAGAGGAGTCCATGGCACAGCTCATGCTGGGAGATGAAACTAAATTGAAGGTCCCTGAGTCCTGGTAGCTGCATTCCAGCCGGCTCTGGAAGGCCCCTGGCTAGGGCGTTAATGACAATCCTGCTGAACACGTCTGTACTCTGGCACCCAGAGCCGCTAGCCCGGCTCAGAGGAGTCATGCTCATCTCTGGCACGGCTGGGGCGGGGGCTGAAGGAGCAGGAGTGAGTCCCAGTTTCAGACACTTCTGTGCTGGAGAAATGGCTCACACAGCTGCCATGGGTGCTGGGCATTTCCTCTCTAACCCCGGGAGAGCGCCCACGAGCCCAGGTTGCCTTTGGCTCAGGGATCCTGGTGTCCGGAGAGCCGAAGCAGCAGTCACCTTCCGGCGTTATTTATTACAAGCCGGGTGTGCAGACGCTCTTTAGCGTGATGCAGCTTGGGGTGCCTGATGATGTCACTAAGATACATTCAGGGTTCCCCAGTCACCCAGCAGCCACCCCAGCCGGGGACTCTCCTGAGAGTTACTGGCTGGTGTCACTCCGTGTCCATCTGATCAGCCGTGAAAGTGATGGTATTGTCCATACTCCTGCAGTCCATCCCCAGGCCAAGCTCCCACTTCAGCCTCCAGGCCTTTCCCTGGCTCAGGACATCAGGATTTCAGAGCTACACCATCCTGTCGACCAGCATGAGGGGGTCTCACTGCCTCTGCACTGAGATTTCAGTTTTGCTTGTAGCTAAATGACGTTGATCAGCATTACAGTTTATTCCAGATATAGGTGAGATTGTAATTGACACCTAGACAAAATGATCAGAAAGATGCAATATTAAAACAGCAGAAAAAAATCAGTAATTTTTGCAGTGGATCCCAATCCCAGAATGTTCAGCATGCCAGTTAATGTGCCTAATTTGTATGGAAAAGTGCTCGTGCATTTTGTCTGCCCATTTGTTTGCATAACATGTCTGAAAATTTGGCCCTAACTGTTCTTCCGTTAATAGTTGAAATGGTGTAATTCTTGAGAATGGGTTTTACATGGGGTTGATACATCAGATGCGCACACCTTTCTCATGCACTAAGGACCAGGTCATCTCCTCTCCAGCTGCTGCACATCACTGCTAGCCTGGGGCGAAAGACTTTGCTAGCTTTCAAAGAGGAGACTGAGCTCCTTCGCAGAGTCCACCTGTTCCTCCTCACTTGTTTCTCTTTATTCTGTAGCTAAAGATATCTGCCAGCTCCCTGTGGAGCCTGGCCCATGTCAAGCCTACATGACCCACTACTTCTACAACTCGGCCACCAAGAAATGTGAGATGTTCAGGTACGGTGGCTGCCAGGGCAACGAGAACAGGTTTGCCACTAAAGAGGAATGTCTCAAGACATGTGGACAGCCTGGTAAGAGAATGACGGAAACTCAGGTAGTAGGGTCATCAGCTGCCCAGGTA